>NC_047674.1:22449461-23125711 GCF_011762505.2 Arvicanthis niloticus | reverse complement strand
AGGTCTGCCAGAGCCTGAAATATACAGAGGTGGATGCTCACAGCTAACCATTAAACTGCTCATGGGGTTCCCAATGGAGGAGTGAGAGAAAAGACTGAAGGAGATGAAAGGGTTTGTGGCCCCATGGGGAGAGCAATAGTACCAACTGGACCAGAGCTCTCATGTTTAAACCACCAGCCTGGGAGCACATACGGAGGGCCTCATGGCTCCAGCTGCATATGCAGGGGAGGATGGCCTTGTCAGGCATAGGTGGGACAGAAAGTCCTTAGTTCAGTGAAGGCTAAATGCCCCAGTGTGGGGGAATTTGTGGGTGGGGAGGTGGGAGTGGGAGGATGGGTGAGGCACATCCACATAAAGGAGGGGGGATGGGATAGGGGATTCCTGGGTGGGTGGGGGAATGGGGTAAGGGGATCACATCTGAAATGTAAATAAAATATCCAATAAAAAAAGAAAAAAATAGAAAAAAAAAACAAAAGAAAGAAAAGAGAAGATGTTTGACAAGGAATTATCCTAGTTACCCTTTCTTCCCTCTCTAAATGAGTTTCAAGAAAGCATTGCAGTGAAATTCCCCAAGAGGAGCTGTGTTTTGCTGGAGAACAATGAGCTCATGCTAAACCTAGTGAGAATGTTTTCAAATTTCAAATAGAAACCATAAGAAATAAATTGCATTATTACACCTGCACTGAGGGAAAAGGAGCTGATTAGCTGCTTCCAACTTGGAGAATATTCTTGAACCTTTCTCTCAAAGCATATTTTTAATGGCAGAGAATTAAGACCAGCACTTTCTATTATTGTTAATGAGCCTTCTAATGATGTAATGTCTGATTCCCTTGATTTTTATTTCAGAAAATATACCTACTACTGAGACTGAATATCTTTATTGTTCACTGTAAATCTCCCCAAGAAGTGCATTTTTTGTTTAAAAAGACATTAATAAATAGAATTTATACCTTACAATTAAAAACATGCTGCAGTTAATTGGACTTTTAATCCTTCCCTAAGAAAATACAACAAATAAAATATAGAGTCTTAGGTTTAATACAATGTCAGCAATTAAAACCATTTTAAAATATATAAAATGAATGAATGAATGAATGAATGAATAAAAAAGCTCGTGTAAAGAGGCAAATGAAAGATAATAAGAGTTTATAGTGTATCTTAGTGATTTGGTACTTATGAAAGTTCTATATAAGAACAAGCTGGTTTCTGATCCACTTGCTTGTTTTTATCTGGACAAAGTCCATACTGCTCTTGAAATTGGGATTCTTCTGCCTCCTGCTCCTGAATGCAGCTGCTACTACAGGCATGTGCTGTTAACACCTGCTATTTAAATGCTTTCTGTCTGGAATAAGGAAATACTCAAAGAACTTAGTAAATTCATTAGGTTACATATTTTTAGATTGCTTACATCAAGTCATAGTTTTGTAAGTTTTTCCATTTGATGAGGTGGTCATGAGTAAAGCCAACTATTGTTTCATGCTAAGTGTATACATCATTGTGATCAAATTGTCATCGTTTTTTAGGTGATTAGATAGGGTCAAAGGTACAGCTTATAGTCCTGGAAATAAACAGAGTGAACTAGGAGATGAAAGAGTCAAGTTTAAAGCTCTGAAATGACTGATGTACTTCATATAAAACACTGGGTTTATATGGCCTGTGCATTTCTCAGTTGTAGCTTCAGACCATGGAATCTGAGACTCAGGACTTCTTGGGTCCTCACAGGTTTATGCTTTCTGAGTTTATCCACTTAGTAAAAGGATCACTACCTGAATTTATAACTAAGTCTTTTGTTTTTTTCATGTGCATTTTTATTCCAAAACTGTAGTACATCATGCAATTTTCTTGTTATGTAAAATGGTTACCTGTTTAAAAGAAAAGGCTTCAACCTTTCACTGTGTATGCACAACCTAGATATGAGGGAGATATTTTTTTTTTTGTCATCAAAAGCATCTTCTCTTTTTCATATATTTGATTGTGTGCTATTATTCTGATTTGTTTTCCCTGTAAATGTGACAAGGAGGATGATATATTTGTACCAACTTTAAACATTTGGAGGCATGGTTCCATATGAAATGGGCCACCAAAGACCAACTGCTTCCCCTTGTCTAAAGTTCTCATTGAGAAAGAAAGGCATTTGGTGGTGGATACATTATAAAGGGAGAGAACTAAAGAAGGGAGATGTGGAGGGAAAGGAGGAAAGCTGTATCATGTGCTTTCTCTATATATCTTAAACCAGCCATCGGAAATGATGGTGAGACCATTTAGAATCTCTAGAACCACTTGTAATACCCCAATCAGTTCTGGATGAACATTCAGAAGCCATCTTCACATAACACTGCCAAAATTCCACAACAGCCATTCACTTGGAACAAACCACACCAACAGTTGTTTGCCGATGTAGCGTTAGCTGCTAATCTCTACATGCTCTGACTCCTGCTTGCTTCTTTAACCCTTTCTCCTGGTGTCATCTAGCACTAGAGTTATCAATCTGTAACAGAAAGGCCACATTATACTTTAATGAATCATGTTTCATTGGAATATGAATTACCTCTAGTTATTTTCTTACAACGTTATAGTTATGCAGTTGCAATGGAGACTTAGTCTGCAAAGCTGAGATTTCTAGCAACAAGACAGAACATATTTGCTAGCATTTGCCTGGGCTTATCAAATGTTAAGATTAAGGTTTGGAATCGGCTCTGGAAGAAGCTCACATAGACCTTAAGGTTTAGCCATACCTCATTCACTGTTCATTTTGAATAGCTCTCATTATTTTGTATGTGCAGACCTTTTTCAAGTTCTTACAGAATATTAGGCTATAATTCAGGGAAAATATTGACTATTGTTGCATGTTTTAAACCACCAAAATATCTTGAATATTCTATTGTTTCTAATAATTGTAGCAGGCATGCATTTGTTGTGGAGGAGTAAGGACCAGAGGGAGAAGGTGAGGGATAGGCAATAATTCCTGCCAGTGAATGACCATTTGCTTTTTGTGGCCAGTCTCTGATAGTTATCTGAGAAAAGCATTCATTCTTGGAGTGGAGATACACTTTTGCCCAAGTAACAAGGCCAATGGGCCCATTCTCCCTGTCTACCAGCTTCCAGCTGTGGCAAGTCTTTTCATTGTATAGTTGGTGCTAAGCCACTATAAATGATATTAGACAAACTTCATTGTATTCCCTAGTTCATTAAGGTCAATTGCAAATAGCATGTAACAAATACATGGGATCCAAGTAGCAGGGGGACGATGTTCCAGATCTTCCCTGCAACCTGTTCTTGCCTGGAATCATTTGAACAAGTGAGCCGCTGCTTCTGAATTTTGGAAATCTAGACAGAGTATTTGTGTGTATATAACAAAGAGGAGGGAAACATAAATGAAGGAGTAAACTAAAACAAGATCTTTATTATTTGAAGATGTATGATCTCTGGGACACTTAGAATAGAGATATAAAGAAACATTATAAAGTTAAAAATAACCTAAGAAGATTATATGACCTCATCACCAGAGCTGATTAAGTCAACATATATGGTACTAGTTACATGTGCAATTTCAAATTTTCCAACCTCTCATTTTAAATAAAAAGCAAGAAGTAATAGGTGTAGTCAATTTTCAGAATGTATTATATTTAACCAAAATGTATTCCCAAATGTTATCATCTCAACATATATCAGTATAAAATATTAACATGACAGTATGTGTTATTGTCCTACATTTTGAAAACTCAGTATATATTTTAGAACGTTGGCTCATCTCCAGATGGACACACCATGCTGCATGTTTCCAATCATGGTTTCTCTGAGACAGAGGAAAACATTGTGAGGGTTAGAAAAAGTGTGTGAGAGAGAGAGTATTAGAGAACATGAGTCCTCATTACACTTCCTATGTTAGCACACAAGTATGTGTCTATATGACCTGGTCTTCATTGAAGGATATTGAGTCCATCTGCCTAATTTCTACCTGCTACACTATGAGGAGAAATTATGTGAGTTTTTCTTTGAAGTCTGACCTTCCAAACCATCCCATGCAGATTACTCCTTTTCTGCAGTGAACACTTCTAGACTGTGCAGTCTGGAAGCTGCTCTATGAAGTGTATATTGGACACTCACTCAATTCTGTTTCTGATTTTGTCAATTAACAGGTGTTGTGATGGAAGAACTTTACTGCAATCTGTGTCGTTTTTTTGAGGAAAAAATGGATTCTCCAGTCTCTGGAGAAAGAAATATTGATGGAGGCTTGTAAGGAAATGATAGAATACAAGGAGTGGCTGGAGAGATAGTCCAGTCAGTTAAGTGCTTGATGTGCAATCATGCCAACATGAACTTGATCTCTAGATACCACGTAACCATCCAGACACGATAGCACATGCTCACTAGTTATCCAACTTAGCCAAGCCAGCTAGATACAGGCTAGTGAGTGACCTGCCTCACAAAATAAGGCAAATTATATCTGAGGAATGATGCTTGAGGTTGACCTCTAGTCTTCATACTGACCTGCACATATATACACATAACATTCACACACACACACAACACACACACACACACACACACACACACACAGAGAGAGAGAGAGAGAGAGAGAGAGAGAGAGAGAGAGAGAGAGAGGAGACAGACAGATAGAAAAACAGACAGACAGACAGACAGACAGAGTACAAGGAGTGATATTAACTAAATTACAGAAACAACCTTTCATTTTGGGGGGATTAAAATAGAAAAAGATGACACTCTTATCTAAGAAGAACTTTATATTATAATGTAGACAAGATGCAGGATCTAATTGAGGAAGCAGGTTGAACTTTATAAAGCTCATCTGGGATCTGTAAGGAGGAGATGGGACTGTTAGGAAGGGAACTGAAATGGAAACCTGGTGGTATAGAGGCATCCCCATCTGCTACAGGGAAGCTACGGCAGAAAGGAGTTTCTGCTAGTGGGAAGCAAATCTTGATTTCTCCATATTCTAGCAAAAGATGAGGTCTGAGTACAGGAAAAGGTTTGGAGAGTTACATTTGACCAAAGCATATGGCTGTAAAGGTCACATGGAGAGGTCATCACTGTACTATAGTCACATTGGGTTACCACCAGGTCATAATTGAAAGAAAAAAGGATAATACAGTATTTTCAATATACATTATTCACACCAGTGGAAAAGAAGAAATAACTCCCACTTGGGCTTTTGAGGTACAAATGGATAAAGGAAGGAGACATTTAGTGGGAGTGACTGCTAGACTAGCCATTTATATACTTAGAAGATACAGGATGTTTTTTAGAGACCAAAAGCAAGTGGACTTCCCTCTTATACGTGGAAAGTGGGATTGTATATCTCTCTTGCCAGAACATGTTTATACAGTTACAAAAGTGTTAAAATGTGGCTTTTAATACCAACCATTCTCACTACATTTTCAATGGTAGAAGAATTTTAAAACACTAACATGGGAATTATTTACATAGTTCTACTTAAAGAGAAACTGTACTTACTTTTTTGTTGGCTTAATTTCCTTCATGCAAATATTTAGAGTTGGAGATGGAATTCTCTAATTGCTATTCCAATATACTGGGCTGGACAAGTGTCGCGGCCCAAGCAAAATGTTGAGGCCCGAGCCGACCCCAAGCTGCCGCTCCAGTCCTAGGGTCGGGGTTCAGCAAGAGCGAGAGTGAGGACGGACTGGAAGAATGCAGACTAGACAGAGTGTAATTCAATCCCGTTTATTCTTCAGTCTAAGTCCTAAGTCTTGAGTTCCTAGTGCCTAGTCCCTAGCTCCTAGTCCCTCCAAGTTCCAAGTTACTTCTTCCAAGTTCTCTTCCAAGTGCCTGCTACCTGTCTTCTCTCTGCTGTGTTTGGTTCCGTCTAGAGCCAAGTGTCTTCTACCTAATGTCCAGTGTATCTGATTCTCTACTGTCTGCCTCTGCCTTTTATATGTCTTACTTCTAAGCCACGCCTCTAAGTTACACCTTTAATCATGCCCTTAGGTCTTGTCTCTAAATCTGATCTCTACACTTCTAAGTCATACTCTTAAATCACACACTTTTAATCTCACACACCTTTAATCTCACACACCTTTAATCTCAAGGTATCTAAACCAAGATTATTGGAGTGTGTTCAGCTGTTATAGGCTATTGTAATCCAAGTCACATGTCAGGGTATATGGCTCAAGATGGCTGCAAAGCTGATAGCCACTTTCTGTTAAAAGTCGGCCCCCGACAGACAAGGACAAAACCAATAAGACCTGTGATGTTAAGATGCTGTGGGTAGCTGGGAAAAAAGATGAATATAATGAGAAGCCATAACCAGGCAGGCAGAGTGGAGAGGAATATCAGCAAATGAGAATTTCTTGGTTCTCTAGGACTCTCAATATAAGCATGACCATTCAAATGTGCATAGCTCTGTTTCTGTTACACTTTATACACAACATGTAAATCCACCGTGTACTGCCATGCCATCCTCAATATCCTCTATTGTTCTGTAACACTGATGCCTTGTTGCTTGTTTTGTAGAAGGCACAGTTACAGGACCCCTTGCACAGGGCTAAATGTGAGGCTGAGGGCTTAGAAAAACCATAGAGGTAGAGCAAATGAACAACAAAGGAATTTATCACTGAAGGGAAACACATTGTCAAAGGCTGTGTCTGGGCTTTAAGCTTCAGAATTTTTTACCTTTCTGGGCTAGTGCTGAGTCCAATGGCTTAGGAAAGATATGAATCAAGTCAATTTACTTACATTTCAAAGGAAATGAAAATTTATGTTGATATCTAGATTACCCAGTAAGTTCCCACTGAATTTATCTCCTTACTCTTATGGATATTATCACTTCCTTTCTTGAATTTGAGTATATTTTTCATTACTGTAATAAACACCATTTCTAAAAGAAACCCGAGGAGGGATGGGATTATTTGGTTTATGTTTTCCTACCACAGAGCATTATCAAGGGAAGCTAAAGCAGGAACCTGGAGAGAGGAATGAAAGTAGAGACATCTTGGAAAGTTTCTGCTTACTGCCTTGGTCCTCATAGCTTCCCCAGTTTGCTTTCTTACACACATGCGAACATGTGCACAAATTTATGTTTGAAGTAATTAAAGTTTGGTATCTTAACTATATTGAAGGTACAATATAAATGACCAATACAAAACACTGGACAGAGCTCAAAGTGTGTGAGTATTTGCACCACACACCAGTATATCAGTAGATGGCATCAGTAGTAATATCCTCCTTATGATATTGCTCTGTATAATATTGTGTTTGAAGGAAATTGGTGTTCTTGGTATCTCTCTGTATTTTTTTCTTGTAACTATATGAGAACCAGCAGTTATCTCAAGATGAAAAATCATTAGTAAAGTCACAGCTTAGTATATTTCCCCCTCAGCAGTTCCAGTTGACCCAACTTGTCTGAGCAGACACTAGGTTCCCTTTCCTGTTCTATCTTCACATCAGCACTATACATGAAATACAAACTCTCTCTCTGTGTGTGAGTTTATATGACAATCTATATATGTTTATTCCTGTGGTTTGACTAATAATGACCCCCCAATAGGCTCATGTGTTTGAATGGCTTGTCCCCAGTTGATGTTCTGCTTAAGAAGGATTAAAGGTGTGATCTTGTTGGAGATGTGTCTCTGAGTGTGGACTTTCAAGTCTCAAAAAATTCTTTCTTTCTTTCTTTCTTTCTTTCTTTCTTTCTTTCTTTCTTTCTTTCTTTTTTCTGTCTGTCTGTCTGTCTGTCTGCCTGCCTGTCTGTCTGTCTGTCTGTCTGCCTGTCTCTTTGTATGTCTGTGGAGCAGGATAGAAAGCTCTCAGCTACTGTTCATGGTGGGAGAGTACTGGGATATAATGCATTTACCTCCATTTCCCATATTCCTGCGGTGTGTGCTTCTCACCATGATAATAATGACCTAACTACTTGAAACTGTAGGTAAAGTTGCAGACCAATCCACCGTGCCTGGTCATGGAGTCTCTTCAGTACAATAGAACACTAAGATGATCCCCAGGGAAAATGTGAAGCAAGCCATCTTTGGCCTGGAGCAGCATGCATGTATTCTTGTGTCCTCTTATTAGTGTCTTTGTTTATTTTCTGTTGCTGCAACAAAATACTCTAAGGAAAACAACCTGCTTTAGCTCAGAAGTCAATGTCCAGCCTGCCCTGGTGGGAAAGCCAAGGCAGCAGGCCCTTGAGCATCTAGCTGTATTGTGTTGGCTGTCGGAAGAGAACAGCTGAGTGCATGCTGCTGAATTCCTTTACCCCTTTTCATTCTGTTCAGGGCCCAAATATTTTTCCTCAAGTTTTGGAGTTTATGCTACTTTGTTTGAATTGACATTGAAATCGTGTCAAAAAGACATCAGGTAGCGCTGTCAAGATGGCCCAATGAGTGTCTTTACCAATCCTGATGCCTGGAGTTTGATTTCTGAAACTTATATAGTAGAAAGAGGGAAATCACTCCTATAGTTTGTCCTCTGACCCTATACACACACACACACACACACACACACACACACACACACACACACAATCGCCTTGTAACATGAATGTTTATATACTCTCTCATATACACATGCACTAAGTAAATAAATGTAAGAATATTTTTTTAAAAGGAAGCACATAGTTTTACAGATTGACTCTACAGGGTTTCATTGAACCCCAGCAATACTCTTTGTACAAATCTATTTGTATTTAAATATTGTAAATGTTGTACTTATACACAATTGCCACCAAGACTGTGGGTTCTATCAAACCAGCTCTGGTAATGTTTGATTCTCTTGTAAAGAGTGAACATATGGATCTAGACCACTTCTTTCAGGAGCAGTTACTCTGGTCTTTGTCACTGAAGACAGAAACAAAGAATTTTCCTTAGTATCCTCTATCTCTATTCATAATTTTTATGTTCTTCAGTGTGGTACCAGCAATTCTTTGCATTAAATTGCCCTCTGTTTATAGAAGCCATCAGAACATCATTGATACCACCTTCGTTATCTTGGAACCCATTCTCCTATTTCTGGGAGTGAAACAAGACTTTTGTAAATCCAATCTCGAGGATGCTGTAGTGCTGAAGCAATCATGTACCAGGCCAAGTTTATAGAGGTCTGTGTTCAAAACAAAACTGTTGTAGCCTGTTTCTTTAGGTTGTACTGGTAAGGCAATTACCAGTTATGGCAGAGGAAGTTGTTGTTAATATTGTTCTATCATTTAGGATGTGATCTGCAGAAAAGGAAAGAGGACTTTGTCCTTGTCCTTCCATCTATTGGGAGTTTTACAGAAACAAGGATCATGAAAGGACATGGTGGGAGAATACTGAGATACAATGCATTTACTGCCATTTTCCAGACTGCCCGATTCCTGCGTTTATTTTTTCACTTTGAAAACCCTACATTTGTCTCTCAGTCAGTGGTGTGTAGGTTTGCTATGGGATTAGAATCTTTCATGGCATTATTTAAGCAATATTTATTTTGGGGTGCTACCCTGTGGACCAACATTAATTTTGTGGAGGAAAGAGATTCAGTTTATATAAGTTGTAAACCTCTGGAACTGGTACTGACACACAGATGAGGTGTGGTAGCATCACAGAATTCCATACTCAAAAGGGCTGGTAACCTACCAGGTGAGACCAGGAGGCTGAATTTGGACATGGTGTATACAAAGTTTGAACAGGCTGTTAGGTGACATCTATGTTTTCTTAGAGTCTCTGACTTCTGATTCAAATCTTGCATTTCCCCGAATTTTCAATTGTAAGGATTACATGCTTCTAGATCCCCTAATTTTTAATGTGACTTATGTCTTCAAGCTCCAATGGTTTCTAGCTCATATGACCAGACACTGTTGTAGGTTACCAACACTCCACTTGTTAGCGTCATAAGATTTGCCTTACTAATTTCCATAGTGCCAAGGGGTTCCATATAGCTCATTGGGGGAAGGAGTTGAAAACGCATGATATTACCCAGTGTGAGACCTTGTATGTCACACTACTGACCTACCAGCCAAGAGGAGACCACTACTGCAACAATAGGGCAACTGTTGCAGGGTAACAAACTGCTTTCCCTTTGGATTTGAGGCTTTTTATTTTTCAGAAAGGAATTTCATGATTGATACTGCAATCCTCATCAAAAGCCCATAACTAGGGAGCTCATAGGCCCTAGAATAGAAGCTGCTCTCGTTATTTTGTTAAATGGTCATGCTGTCAAATAGTCATCTAAATATTTATGCTTATATCAATGGGTCTGGACTACTCTCTACCTTGGCTTAGAATAGCCTTTCCCCCTCCCCCTTACATAGTGGACAGCAGGTACTGAAGAGATTGATAACAGATCAAAGTGTTTAGAGCCAAGATGGCATGCTCAGCCTAAACAAGACATTTGTGTCAATGTACTCCTCACCAGGCTCCAGGGACATTTCAGAAGAGGAGGCAGAATGAATCTAAGAGGGAGAGGATGGGAAGGAATGCTGTGAAATGCTGTCTACTAGGCACAGGATTTGGCTATTGAACTCAGGAACTCATAGCCGCTGTGGCTACTTGCGTAAGACCTACAAAAGATGAACCCAGGCAAAATTCTCACTTCGATGGGAAGGTGCTTTCCAGGCTCTATCCATTAAGGAGGAGTTATTAGATACCTGCTGGGAAAGGAAAATCTTATTTTCTTTTTGAGTTTATTCCCATTGGTAGATTTTTCTGGGCTCTAGGAGATGACTACATGAGTACAAATATGGGCAGAGGTAATTGGGCTTAGTGAATTATAAAAAAAAATTAAGAAAAATTAAAACCCCAAAACTTGGGAATGAGGCATATAAAGGAAAGGCAAAACTTGGAGGAACAATATGAGAGTAGATATGGAAATATTTCATTTTGTGTACATATGAAATTTTCAAAAATTTATTGTTTAAAATTAAAAATATACTAGGTTAAAAAAGATATACTCCCAAATTTGTCAAAATATGAGTGTTGAAGGGGCTCTTGAGATAATTTTTTCATTAAATCTTAGAATATTCTTCATTTGGCCCCCAAAGGATGCTTCTGAGTCTAGATTTGATAAACCAGCTGGTTAGATTTATTGACACTCTGTGAATGATTGAATTTAAAGAGCTCAGAAGCAATAGCCCCCCATCCCATCTATCATATTTAGAGCAGAATTATATGTGGCAATTTTTAATTATTCATTGGATGTTGTTACTATAATGCATCTTTTTTTTGTGAACAAAGACTTGCTAATTATTTCACGTTTAGATTATTTGGACCATAGCATTAACAAGCTGATGATCAAAGAACATTTCAAAATTATTAATAATGTGAATTGCAAGCTCTTCTCAAAGAAGGAAGTAATATGAATTTTCTGGATCAAATGTTCTCATTATTTGAATGAAAAAAAAATTTTTTTCCTATTTACTCTAAGAAACTGAATTGAATCAGATTCACCCTCTGCTGATCTTGGCATGTTCAAAGTCATGAATAAAATATAGCATTTTGTTGGTTCAAAATGAGCTACCTTGATATGACCCCAAAAGGCCACATTAAGGAAATGATACCTGTGTTCATTTATATTTTCTATTACTATAGCCATAGTGGTTAGATTAAAGGAAATAAAACTGAATTTATAGAATTAACATAAACATTATAGTAAACTAGCTTTGAAACTTTAAACTACTGAACATTGTCTATTTTAAACAGAAATATAAAGAATGTGGGTGTTATATAAGTTTCATCTCAGAGTCAAATATGATAGTTAATATTTCTATTTGAATTTATAAAATTATGCTGCAGTTAAATTTCAGTAAAAGCAATTTAAAGACCATATTTGCCTTCACTCTTCTCACAATCCATGTTTTTTGAGGGAAATATAGCTTCAGTGAGTACCCAACACTTAATTACGTTTTCTAGCTTTCAATAGGGTCCTAACCATCTATGAGAATAAAAAGAAGAATCATCTGGCTCCTAGTCTTGAAATGATCTCCTTTTACACACTGAAAGGCAACTCTTCTCCCTTGTGTTTCCTAACTCTAAGTATGCAAAAAAAAAAAAAAAAAAGCCTATTATTTTACTGGTAAGTTGAAGCTTTCTACTTTCAAAAAGACACTAAAGATCATTAAATTTAAGTTAACTGTCAAAAAGAAAAGAAATGATGGATGACATAATGAGTGAGACCCCAAACTCCTGAACAGACATGAAGAGACAGACATGTTTCTTTCTTGAATGTTGCATTCCAATTTAGTTTTAGAGAATACCTTCTGCATGAACCTGCCCTCTTCTTTCTCCTTCAAGTTGCCTGCTAGAGCTTCCCTTACAGTTATAAGTGTTTGAGAAGCAGTAATTGTCCATAAATCTGATTAAAAGGTGACTGAAACTAAACTTTTGTTTTGGGGATGATTTTATAGCTCTGCAGAGAACCCTTATTAAAGTAGGTTATGAAAAAAATCTAAGCCTGCAGCAGAGTCCCCATTATTACATTAGGGTCTGATTATAAGCAAATATTTATTCCATCCATTTTCACTGAGATCTTTCTATGTTACTGAGTTACTGGGATTGACTGAGTTATCATCTCTTGACTAATTCAAGTCTTTCTAGAGCAAATACCATTGGACAACATTTCACAATGTTGATGTCAGAACATAATGATCTAACCTACATTGAGAAATGCACATGCAAATACTGGTTATCTGGGAAATATTGAATCTTAGGTTGATCAAAAACTGTTTTTCTGAAAGATTTTAGTTTTATGCCTACCAGAATTACATTACAGAGTTTTGGTGCAAAATACCTATCTGTAATGCAGCTTCCTACTTCGTGGTCATTAAGCCATGCATTTGGCAAAGCTCCCGGACTTTGCTTTGCAACCTGATTCTGCCATGTTGATGAATACCATTTTACTCTTCCTATGGCTGTCAGGTAATGATTGGACTTTTTTCTTGGACTAAAATGATGACAAAATGTCAGATATTAATTATTTTCCCCAAGTAAACAATTCAGTGAGTTTGATAAATTTGCACAAATGTAGTGGTTGTCAGGTATTTCTGTTTAAAATTTTATTTTTATTTTATTCCTGCATGAAAACACACACTATTTTAACATACTCATAAAAAATTGCCTTATATATTGTTATTATTTGTGAAATTTTGCTAACAAGTACTTAAATTGTATTAAGAGTATCCTCAAATTCGAGATTCTCTTCAAGTTCAAAATTAGTATCTTAGATTACTGAACCAGTTACACTTTTTATTACAAGAAGTATTTACATCTACAGCCCTGAAAGCATCTTATTAATTGATGAAACAGACAGATGGAAGTATTTTTTTTCACCAAACATAGTCAATGCAACACTTTCTGAAATAGAGAGCTGCATTAAGGTCAATGCCAATGTAATAGACCCTTCTGTTGCTTAAATTAAATGACTTACAAAGTACCTGCCTCTGACTTCCAGTTCTTTATTGTAGAGCCATAATAAAAAGTATAGTAAAAAATATGCTTCTTATACTTAAGAATTCTTTATGATTTGGTTTTAAAGCATATATGAAATAAATGCTATTTAAACATTAAAGTAATATATTATACTATAATGAAAAGAAAACAACAAACAATCGCAGCAGAAAGTTCTGTGAATTTTTAGGCCAGCTGTGGGTAAAGAGTGGGAGGAAAACAAGTGAAAGTTTGCTTCTTGCATTTTCAGAATTGTAATCTTGGATGGGACACTCAAAGAATAGTCTAAATTTACCGTAACAGAGCAGAGAAGCACTCTTCAGATCTCGTCAGAAAAAATAATATGTGTAGCTATAGGATGTGGGGATACTTTTTCAATGAATATTATAGATAACCAAATTTAATATATAACCAGAGTTGATTTAAAAGTAATGTGTTTGCCTTTTTGTGTTTACCCAATATTGAAATACTAAGCCAATTATTTCTAACTTAATAGCTTAGGGTCCCTGTGATGATGAATTCTGTGAAGAAGAGAGGTAGAGGCGAGGGACTTGGAGGAATTCCTCCAACAAAACTGAGCAACAAAAATTGGATTGAAATAACACATCAGCCTTCATAGAAATTCAGTATGTTCAGACTCATTTATGAAAATAATTTTATTAAGCATTTTTCTTACCTATGGTTTTCAACATAAAACTTTTGAACTTTTTAGTGGATCAATGAAAGTAGATTGCCATTTTAATACGAATACTAACATAATGTTTACCCTTTTCACTGGGTTGGCTTTTGTAGATGACACAGAAGCCACATAGATAAAACTGCTAAGCAAAAGCAAGAAAGTGCTGGAAAGATAGGAAATATACAACCTTATTTTAGATTAGCCTTAAAGAAGCGATGGAATTGTATATTTTATTAAATATCCTGATGGTAAAATCTCTGATATAACTCTCATGTCAAAGTAGGATATACTATGGAGCATTTTTATTTTACACTATAGGGTAGATAACAAACTTATATTGTAATGGCAATATTTGGTACATATTTTATTTGAAATGAGCAAAATGAACTATCTATTTAAGGAAAACATTGACTGAGTGTTACTAATGACAAAATTCTACTTCCTCATAAACAAGAATTTTGAGCTTTTTTTGACATGTATATAATATTATTTTGAAATGGCATCATAACAAAGGATTCTATAATAACTGTGTGAACTTTTGGAAGATTTGGTAGCCATATAAGTTAATACTATCTGGATATTCATTGTAAGATACAAATATCCCTGTGTAAGACTAATCCATCTAAGTATAAAGTAATCCAGTAGATATTTATATGGATTATTAATATATAATATGAATAGAGATGTAGACTCTAGTTTATGAAGATCCCTTGGGATAGAGCAATTGCTAAGATTTTGTGTAAAGTCAAAGGAAAATATCTACAAATGCTTCAAAAGATTTTTTTTTTAAAATGCTGTCTTTTTCAAATAAAACATCTACAAATTCAGACATGGAAGACCAAGTCCAGCTGTCTTGTAGTAATAAAAAAATTTAAAAATTTAAGAAATGTCAAAATGATATCACTCTTTTGACTAAGTTCTTTGCTCAAACTGTAAGGATATTTAAAATATAGTTGTTAAAAATTTTAACTTTTATGAATTCCTTATGAAGTTTAAATGTAAAAATTTATTTGAAAGTTTAATTTATATAACTATTAATACATGGGTTGTACATAAAGACCCTGGAGAAGGCAATGACTTCTAAAAATGTAAAGAATGAAGAATATATGATTGAATACCCACTGCACTTCATTTTGAGTGTTTTAATATTCTACTCATCTCCATGTCCTCTTAAAAGAACTCACTGAGTTCAATTAGTGCTGCCTGTGAGTCTAGAGATTTGGAGCCATACACTGGAGCAAACATTTCATGTCAGTGACCACAAATATGAAGGAAATTGACCGTCCCTTTCCCAGTAGCCATAATTACCAATAGCCCCTCATCTAGAGGCAGTGTCTGGTGAACTCCTTCCCTACCCGTGCTGAAATCATGAATAGCTTGTTCCTGGGCCAATGCCACAGTTGCTATGAGTTTGTATGTGAGGTCTGCTCCATTTACAGAAGAAAGGATTTCACACCACTCCATCTTACAAGTCTTACAGTCTTCTCCCTCAATGTACCCTAACCAGTGGAGACTGGAGCAGAGTTGCTATAGGTGTCCTATTTATGAATTAGCATTCAACAGTTATTCTGAACACTTTAATGAGTGATGAGTCTGTATTAATGCTTATGCACTACAGAAAAGGCTTTCTGACCAAGGTTGAGAGCAGTATTAATCTATGGGCATAAACACAAAAATAGTTTGGTAGCATGTCCAGTTATCAAAACAACTATCTACTAGCTAGAAACTCCCTGTCCGTGATATTTTTCACCAAGTTTATAATATCTGGTTTGGGCTCCTTCACATGGAACAGACCTTAAATCCAATCAGAATGTGATTGATTTTCTCCATAAGTTGCATATGACTCCACTTCTGTTGACACATCTTGTTTGGTAGGTTGGTATTGGAATATGCAAGGTCTGAGGCTTAGTAGGACTATTCATAACTCCCCATCCCCAGAACTTTTTGGCATCATGAAAGCTAACCAAAAGGAAGGAAGTTTTCAGGCCAGTTCAAGATGATTTTGAAATGTCCTACAATCAATAATTAATTGACCAATAATTTGTAGGGAGAAATTTTATGCCTGGTATTAATATTTTTGTTCATTGATCCACTTCTTCTGGGGGAAGTTTTGTTCAACCACGTGAAGGGTATCTGGCCACAGGGATTCTTTATGTAATAAGACACTCTGCATGGATGGTTTGGTATATAAGCAGAATGGGAATATTCACTGAACTAAAAATGAAAAGTCCATTTAAGTCTGGACGTATTTTTAGTATCTTTGAAATAAGTTACATGGTCCGAGCCAATGTAAGAACAACACAGGTAATTATGAGGTCACAGTCTCTCTCCAACATGTGAATTATTTCACTTCTGGACACAAGTGGCACTGTGGGAGGAATTTCATCAGGAGGATAGTCTTTGGAAGTGAAAACTTCTGGATCAAGAGTTACCATTCTGTGTGGATATGATGGAAGTATCATTACTGTGTTAATAAAGTTATGAGCAGCCCAGCCAACCTTTATTTTAGTTAAGTCATTCAGACATGCATATACAATAGAAGATTATTATATTTCAAATAATATATTTAAGAACCCTATAAAAAGAGTAAGCATGAACTTGGAGAAATTGCTAACTAGAGTTTATCTTCATTCTGTTTTCTTCAATGGTTCTAGATTAGGAATAAGGCTTAGGCAGTTTTGGTCTTCATCTTTATTTTTTTTTTTTTCAGTTATTCCCAGTGAATAGAGAAGCAGTGGGTAAAAGTCATATGAAGACATCTTAACTACCTGTATTTTTATATTAAATTGATAGCTCTAAAATATTATGTTTAACAATATACAAATAAAATCATTTATGATGTTAAAGGCGACATTTATTACATATTATTAATTGCATATTTAAATGAGGATTTTAATGTTTATGATAGTGTAGCTTGTGCACTGGTTATAAATTCCCATTATGTCTAAGATTGTTTGATCAAGTTTGCCAAAGGAAAGACCAGATAATGATCATGAAACAAACACAGTGGTGAGAAGTCTACACTCAGTCACATTTTCTATTATAATTTTAGGGACAGAACAACATTTGGTTGGCTTGCTTACTGTGAATAACCTAAATACCATTATTCACTCTCAGTGCAGTGGGCAGTCAGCCATGGACTAACTGTGTGGGTTACTGTTATACTCTATCACCTCCCCCACCAAAATCAGGTGTTCGTGAAAACTGATCTATATTTCTGAGTTCCTGGGGTTTTATATCAGGAGTTCATATTGTCATTAGGGGAAGCCAGTGCACACTGTTAATCTAATAGCTAAAATCAAACTAATCAGATAGTGCAATGAAAGCAGTCATTATGGGGAACATCCCAGATTCTCATGACTGTTCCTGCTGACAGTTATTAGACTCCTTTCCAGATGTTTTTCTCTCTTTTTCTTTTCAGTCAATTAGAAATAGCTACCACCAGGTCTACAGAATTTCCATTAGTTCAGCGTGAGCTTTAAAAATTGACACATTAAACTTCTAGTGGCTCAGATGATGGAATTTCACTGCCTGCTTCTCTCCTCCCATCACAACTGCATGGAACACTGGCTTTCCTCCAGTTCAGGGTTCTTCTTATTTCCTTTACATAACATGATATGATGTATATTAATAGTAAGTAATTCCCATACTCTTCTAATTAGATTAGGTGACATATTCATTTGTCACATTAGGACTAGATGGTAATGAAGAAGGAAGGATACTTAATATAGAAAAGAACATATTTATCCTGCCGTATAACCTCATTGTTCACATGCTTATGTGCACATGTGTGTATATGTGTGTGCATATGTATGTGTGAGAGATACACACCAAGAGAGGCAGAGAGAGACAGACACAGAGAGAATGCACATGTACACATATTCACAAAAATAAATGTCAGCATGGTGATAAAGACAGGCCGGTTGGAAAGGGGCCAGGCAACTTGCATAGTGATGAAGTATAGATGAACACATAAAAACTTCATCCACATTAAAAGCATAAACTTGCTTAAAGAAGAGTTCTTTTGGGAGTCTGTGAGAAGTGGCTCCGCTCTCACCATTACAAGGTGGCACTTGGCATAGGCATTGCTTGAGAGAAAAGACAACTCCAAATATGGAGTTGTATGCGCTGAGAGGTGTGGTTACCCGATCACCCCACCTCGCATCATTGAGAATGACCAATCTCCAGTGACTTTGTGGCAATTGCTGATAGGATTAAGGCAATGCTTATAAGGGGCTGCGGGAGCTGGGGAGGGAAGAGAAGAGAGAGAAGAAGCTCGCTGTACAGGGATAGCTGAATAAACCACTTGAAGAAGAACATGGTTGCCATTGCCTTATTCCGCTGGTCGGATGTGGGTAGCGACAGGAGTCAGTCATTGGTTTCTACTAACTGCCATTCTGTATCCCCAACAAGGGATTATTGGGACTATTAAATTAGAGTGGTCCACCTTTACATGCCTGTGAGAAGAAAAGACCAAGAAGAGGAAAGGAGGAAAGGTGGATTCCTGATGCTTGTATTTCAAATATGATTGATTGCTTGTGCTTTTATGAACAAATATTGTGTTTGTGCTTATACAATGTTATTTCTACCCATAAATCCAAGGACGGACATCAACTTTGAAAGAAAACACACTTGAGAAATATTATGATGATGTCAAATATAATTTATCACTTAGATTAACACCTTTGCTTGTCAAAGGATGATAGGCATTCCATACTCAATATTTAATTTGGTAAAAAAAAAGCATTCATTTAGGCAATATTTAAACTGTAAGGGTATTCTTTTGTTCTACAATAACAGATATGGGGGAAGGAGCCCACCACTAATGTCTCTTGTATTCATTTTTGTGTTCCTACTCTTCCACCTTCAGCAGACAGATATGATTACTCCTCTTGTCATTACAACAGGCCAATTTCACTTTCTGATTGTAACACCTATTAGCCAATAGAGTTATATCCTCTTTCATGTATTGGTTGGTTAGTTTTAATTTATGGAAACAATATTTCTGGAGCTTCCCAGACTTCTCATGTTTATTAATCACGAGTGGATTCTTCATAAAACAAACTGTAATAAAAGCCAGAGAATGGGTCATAAGTACCATGTCAAACCACCATCAAGTTCTGCTCCATCCCCTTGTAACCATCCTCAGAGAGGCAGTGGGCCACTCTCTTGTCACTGTGGATTAACTTGGGAGCAGTTTCTTTAAAGGTAATGGTAGACAACTCATGTTCTATGTTTACTATTTCATCTTGTTAATTTTGAGTTGTACATAGCTGCTACTGGTAACAATAATGTGGTCATTTATCTTGCTGAGCAGTGTTGTACACAGGGTATGTGATATATATCTATCATTTCACAATTTGACAGGCATTCAAATGATCCTCACATTTCAGCTAACACTAACAAATCTGGCATGGATGCTTATATGAGTCCATATGCCTTCTCTTAGGTAAATATCTAGGAGTAGAAATAGGTATATTACATGATAGATAAAATAAGTAAACAGACAAATACATCTCCCCAGCTATTGCAGTACCTTCTATTCTCATTACCAGTACTGAGAGTTTCAGTTCTTGAAACTCCCCATATCGTGATCAAGTTTCAGAGCTCAAACTTCTTTACTTTTAGCCACTGCATTGGGTATGTACCAATGACCTTAATTTGTTGTGCCTTAATCTATAACGATGCCACTAATGCTTAATGTGACTGTTGTCTGTGTTCTTCTGTGTAATATGTTGCTTCAACCCTCTTACCTTCGAAGATCCGAGCTGCCTTTTTATTACTGTTATATATGAAGTCTCTATATATTCTATATACAAAACCTTAGTCAAATATATTTCAATGATATTTCCATCTGTTAAGGCTTGCCATTTTGTTTGAAGATTATCTTTGAAAAACAGAAATTTTCATTTGGATGGAGTACAATTTATAAACATGTTCAGCCTTCACAATTATAGCATCATACATTTCTGTTGTTTGAGTCACCTACTCTGTGGTCTTTTGCCACGTTATTTCTAACAAAAGGAAGCCAACTCCAGCACCATTTAGTGATGAGACTATCTTTTACCACTAATGGCCCCTGCTCCTCAGAGCAAGATAAATAGGCCATATTTTTATGGAAGTCTTGCTGACTGTTCTTTCATCTTCCACGGATGTATTTTTGCTCAATTTTATACAAACAATATGCTGCCTTTAAATAAGATTCAAATTTTTAATAATGTTTTTGAGAGTTTCATATATGAACACTGTATGTAGCTCACTACAGTTCATCTCCCTCCAATATCTCCCATCCTCCAATCCCTTCCAAATTTATAATCACTTCTTTAACTATTACTGTTACACACACACACACACACACACACACACACACACACACATGCATATATGCATGTACAGTCTACTGAGTCCTTTTAACACTACATATATATACACACATATACACATGCACAGATATATATGTATCACATATACACACATACACACACATATATGCATCAGTATTGAACCTTCAACAATGACATGAGGTCAGTGGCTGCTGAGGGAGGAAAAATATGGAGCTTTATAATGTATCTTGAAACCACTTTATTGAATTATACTGTTGGAAGGAGTTCAAGGAAGTTTTGGCTAGTCCTTTTATTTCCATATGAATATCAGAAATGCTGGCAACTTCTGGAATGGGGGGAGAATAAAAGCTTTCAAATATTATTTTGATTTATTTATAGATGAATTAAATACCTTCAAAAATAGCCAATATTGAGTTCTTTAAATTAGGAACAAAAGCCTTTGATTTTGCATAGGAGTACTTTGTCATTTATAGGACAGGACCTTTCATTTTCATTCTGGGGAGTTTCCCTACTGTATTCCTTAGGTCTTGATGCTATTGGAGTAGTTTTACATTGTATTTTCAGGTACAGTCATAAAGTTTCCTTATTGACTTATATTCTATGACTTGGATGAATTAAATACCTTCAAAAATAGCCAATATTGAGTTCTTTAAATTAGGAACAAAAGCCTTTGATTTTGCATAGGAGTACTTTGTCATTTATAGGGCAGGACCTTTCATTTTCATTCTGGGGCGTTTCCCTACTGTATTCCTTAGGTCTTGATGCTATTGGAGTAGTTTTACATTGTATTTTCAGGTACAGTCATAAAGTTTCCTTATTGACTTATATTCTATGACTTGGATGAACTAAATAAATGTCTTTAGACTTTTAAAAAGTAGGTTTCATAGGACCATCTTCATCTTCCCAAGTAATAATTTTATGTATAAATAAATTATTTTTTCCTGATTTCCAGTTAGTAAATATAATGGCTAATCCTGGTTGTCAACATGATTTAATCTGGAATCAGGGTGAGTGTATAAAGACTTCCCCCAAAGTGATTAATTGGGAAGGATGGAGACCTTGTTCAGAGTAGGCATATCAAACATTGAGAGCCCTAGAAAAAACAGTGTCATTTTGCCTATGTGCCTTTGTTCCTTGCTGATGATCACATCTTCTCTGTTGCTCCCACACCCATTCTTCATCTACATCAAAATTGAGCTTTCCCTTCATGCATTTTTGTATTTTATTGATGTCATATTCGTGTGTGAAAAAAGTTCATCTTTTTGCACACAGTTTTAATATACATTTCATATAGTTAAAGTGCTATGTAACCAGTAACATTATCTGATTGGTCTTTCTGCCACTACTAAAAATAATACTTGGATGAATTAGTCTTATATGGCTTCTCCATCTCCCTATTTGGTCTCTGTCTTTTGGTTTGCTTAGTTTGGACAGGGGTGCCAAAGATGGAATGATAAATCCAGTTTCAATACTCCACCTTAGCTTGTAATATAATGTGTTGAATGCAATGAGAATCTTAATGACGAAGAAGATCCAATATGTTAGACTATATTAATTTAAGAGCACACAGTACACCCACATTATATTTTTGGTTGCAAAGATTCCAACTTTAAAAAGATTTTTAGTCTTCATATAAATGTGGTCACACATTTTATATTTGCCACAAGCAGTGGATAAAATTCGATATGCATCTGGCAACCAATATACTGAATTGAAAACTGAAAAGAATGTGTTGGATTTAAAGGCAGCTTCAAATTAAAAAAAGGCTCAGCTCTAACGTCTGTATTTTAATACTCTTAGGAGGAAATTTAAACCAGTTCCTCTCTTCCAGACCCTGTGGGATTACCAGGGAAGAGTTAATGCTCTAGAATGTTGACCATAGGACTCTTCCCTCTTAGTAATCCACTCAAAATAACTGTAGAGATAGACAAGCAAGTGAGAAGCAAGGGCCAAATTACAGTAGAAAAGGACTGGAGTTAAGGGAGTATGTAAATAAAGACATATTTAAGAATATAGCTTCATTATCAAAAATGCAAAGAACCATCAAAATATTTTATATGTTAGCGTCTGCTTAACCTGTTATACATTTCCTCTATTTCTTATATACAAAATTTTATGACATAATTGTAGCACAGTCATTTGAAATTATAAAATGTGTACTTTATACAATTTTAAAAATTCCAGAATTTGAAACAATGCAGGATATGGAAATTTGAAGTACAGATATAAGCTAAACCTTGTTAACATTTAAAAATACTTAAGAGGAAAGAGCAATAAGTAAATTGGTGATTCATGGCTTCTGGGTGTTGGTTAATGAGTTGCTTCAAGGATGAAGTGTCTATCCAGGCTTCAGTACATGGTTTGATGCCCATGCAAAGACAAGCAACACTAAGTAGACACAGTGGATTTTGAAAGAACATATAAAGTTGAAAGGGAAACCTTCTAGGAGAAGAATTAGAACAGAGTCAATGGAGGTAGATTTGATGGAAACACATTATAAGCATGTATGACAATGTCAAACAATAAAATAACATAACAAGAATCGTTAAGGGGCTACATTTAAAAATCTCTATTTGAAGATGGTCCATTGTTTACCATTCTGTCATAATGAGATCAGTTATGGTAAACAAACAATGTCTGCTAATATATCATTTTGTCAGTGTTATGTCTATAGTATAAGTTAATGGAAAAGAAAGTTAAAAAATATTTTACAATATATATTTTAGTTATATTTCTTTCTATTGGTTATTTTATTTATTTACATTTCAAATGTTGTCTCCCTTCCCAATCTCTCCTCTGCAAATCCCCCATCCCATTTCCCCTCCCCTTTGCCTCACAGTCAGATACATTTTTAACATTTGTATTAGCAACAAATTTAGTTGTTTTTGCCACCCTGCAACTCAATCCCTTCTGCCTCTCTCATTGGAGACCTTCTTTTCAACAAGTCTTCCTCATACCTTCATTTTTTCTTTGTATGTGTGCAGCCCTCTGAATTTAAGGAGACCTCCTTTCCTGAGAGTAGGTAGGAGGTGGTTTAATGGAACAAAGGAAGCAGGTAAGAAATCTGGAGATCATTGCAATGGGGACAGTGTTAACCTTTCAAACAATCTTTCTAATGGCAACGAACCAGTAAATCGGGCTAATTAAAGGGTTATCAGAGGAAATGCTGTCAGTGCTAACCATTTTCTCAAAGTTCCCCCACTCCTTAATACCTGAAGGGAACAGAGATTCCACTCAAGTGACACACTGGTTGACAAAAGTGATTTGTATATATATTGTAGTGGCCACACAATGCCATGTGTGTTCAGAACTTTCCAAATCTTATTCTTTAATTAAGTAAATTTTATTCCTTAGGGCCTATCCCTATATATATTTAACAAAATAAAATAAGACAAAAACATTTATTTAAAAAGCAAGTTGTTACCATTACTGACATCTTACTTATTTATTCTAGGGTTTGCTATTTTAATAAGGTCAAAACTATAGGTGTTGGGGCTTCTTATTGATCCAGGCATGGTGGTACAGTTGGAATTGTGAGAGGAGGATCAGAAATTCTTGACAACATAGGCAACTCAGGGCCAGCCTGGGCTACAAAGATTCTATCTCAACCCCACTGTAGCTCTTTCCATCAAAGCTGTTGGAAGGATAATCAGAAGACTGGAACTCATAATATTCCATATTTTCTGCCAGAAGTAGATACATATTTTACATTCAAATACTTATTTTATATATTGTGTATGAAATGTCAGGAGATTTAATAAGGATCTTGCTTCTATAAAATAATCCAATCATTTAATAGCATTTTCTCTGTTTCGCATAAGTCCAAATTAACATTAAAAATATTCAGTATAAATTATGTGATGGATATTTGAAATTCTCCTAGAGTTTTCTTTATAGTCACCCTGGTTTGCGTCTTACTTTAAAGCTGGTTTTATTCTTGTAATTTTTTTGTCAGTAATATTTTTATTCTCAAGCACATAGGCAACATGATCATTGCAAAACAAACTATTGTTCTAGAAAGTTCTTGGTGGAATTGGTATAATGCAGGATGACCAGCTGCCATTTGAACATCTTAGGGAAATAAGGTCACGTACTCATTGTAATTCATGTGATTGGTGGGGATAAGTCAACAGAAAATGTTCCTGTCTCTGTCAGTTGCCAAACTTATCTATTTATAGAAATTGCACAGAAATTATTTTAATTCCATTTATGTTTTTTTAATTATATCCTTCCTTTGCTTCTTCATTTCTTTGATAAAGTTGTAGTCTATTATCATTTACTAAGTAGTTTTCTCTGGATGCAAGAATCCAGATGGTCCCAGCAGATGGAGCCTTCGAAGGCTGGTGAAAATGTCTGAGACATATCCATCAAGTAAACACTGTATAGGAAATTTGAATAAAACTAAAGATCTGAAATGCTATGGACTGTAGAGAGTAGTCAGCTGTAGAGTTCATGTGCAAACACACAGGTGATTATGACTTTGTAAAGAAATTTATTGTAATGTGTTCTTTATGCATTATTTAATCAAATGACATTTAAAGTATTAATCAAGTAGTGATGAGAGGGGAAACCTTACTGTAGTTTCCCAGCTCTGTCATGCTTTCTAACTCATTGTGGGAGTTACAAAGAAATAAAGAACATTCTTGCAAATCAGTTCAAAGCTTTGAAATTTCTCTGGTTTTGGACAGAGACAAGGGAGTATTTTCATTTAATGTGGCAGACCAGTTGATAATGTTATTTTGAATATAATTGAATTTTTTCTCAAACTTCATAAACACACTGTCCTAGTAAGTTTCATTGCTCACTGAGTAACAATTGGGTTCTCATATTCAAATATAAAATATTGATACTGTGTTTTTACATAGTAGATGTTCCATAAATATTCTCTCATTCTATTATATTTATTTTCTTAAATCTTAAAATCCAGGCTGATAGTAGACAACAACTAAAAATTTTAGTTGTCTTGTCAGAGGTGGCAGAATAAATTTAAATTTAAACTTAAAATATTTTTCCCTTAAAAGCCAATTATATACACATGGAAGAGAGGTTATTGGAGGATACTTGCAAACATTGCTTTATGCTTAATAAGATTTTGATGGTCACAATTTGGCTTCCCTATCATTTGGAGAACATCTGGTTCTGATTCACATATAATATAATAATATATTTCAACTGGATGTGGAATGTGCAATTAGGAATGGTATAAAAGATGCTTTTAAGGGTGGTGCAGGGAAAAAGGCTAAGCCTGAAACAGCTTGACTAGTAAGAGTCAGTGCTGGACCCAGAATATAAATCAAAACCCATCTTCAAGTTTACAGAAAATATACAGAGGGAATGACTTTGTATATCATGAAAGACACAGACTGTGGTTTAAACGAGTGCTCATCAAAGCCTAGGGTGCAAACTTTACTAAATGTATGCTTTTGTGGGTTTTTTTTTTTTTTTCTATTTATAAAATGTGATGCTGTTTTGCAATTTGTTTTAGAGGCACAAGCATGTCTCTTTTCCAATATTGTCTCTTTTACAATTCATTTTAAACAAAAAGAGCAAGATAGACTATAGCATACAAAAAGCAAAGCAGATAGAATAGAGGTAGAATAAATAAACTTTGGACTTCAGGGCCCTGGTAAAAGACTTTGTGGTCATTGGATCCTTGCACTCCAGTTCCCAGCTGCCCCTCAGTGTTCCCAGAATGGCTTGGTTTCTCATTTAGTGAATTTCTTTCTGGTCCATTGTGAAATATTTTAGGACTTCCCTGGATAACTTTTCTAATCCATGTGAGCTATTTTTAGTAAATACCTTCTATTTATCAATAACTTGTTTTTTCTTTCTTGCCATTTATTTGAAAAATAAATTTAAGCAATAACAGTTTTAACTTGTCCTGCATTAGTGTTTGCATTTCTTTCTATATATCTCCACTACCCTACTTTATCACTTTATCTTGTATTATATTCAGTCAGAGATCAGGCTTCTGTCATCCTGAGATCGAGACATCTCATAGGCTAGTTTTGTAGAAACCTGACCACCTTTTTCATGTCTCCTGTGGCCCTGATTGTAGAACCACTGAACAAATTAATATTATCCAGGCTAGGATAGTAATACATAAAATGAAAATAACTTCCATCCTAGTGGAATTTATCTTTCATGCCATTTTTTTGTGACTTACTCTTTTTATTCTGACCCTTAAAAAAGAAACTCATCTATCTGCACACTTGGTCTCTGACCTCGAGTCTGACTAAAGCCAGAGATCATTAGTCTGAGTGGAAGGAGAATATAAATTTTAACTGTCCCCCTCCCCCAAGAATTTAAGTAAGTCCTGATTGCATTGGTCCTTCAATGTTGAAAACAGGAATTCACTGAGCATCCACAGCAGATTCATGATTTTAGGAGACTGAAACATGCTAAACATGGCTAAGATATAAGAGGGTGGTGGATCTATAGAATCAGGCCAGGAGCCTGATGAAATCGAAATCTCTGTGAATTATCTATTATGCTTTTAAAAACTTTCTGAATTTGGGCTGGGAGTGTCCTATCAGTGTAGTGTGATAGTAATGGCACAGCAAGCACTGGGCGGGGTAATTGTGGATATACACGAGTTTCCACGTCCTCTTTGTAAAGAACAAAAATAGAATTTCAGAGCTTTACCAACAAATTTAAAATTTTAATGTAGAGGAAGGGATCAACGTGGCAAATTAAATGGCCACAACTTTATTTCCAGATAAACATTTATTATATTTATTGTGTCTGTGACACAATGATATATCTCAGCGTCAAGATGGTTTACAGTGTGTGATAACGCCAATATTCTGTGCCAGTTTGTGACAGAAGCCACACATCAGCTCTAGTATGAAATATGTACTGGGATTAAACTAATTGGTACAGGTGGGAATGAAAGTACTGTCTTTCTAAATATGTTTCCTCAAGACAGTGACTATGACATGGGATTTGTGAGAATAGTATTTCTCAGCACCCATCTGAGGTCTCCCAAAATCTGCACTACCAAGATACTTCCCAATGCAGATCCTTGGCCAGCCATAAAGAACCAGCAACTCTGGAGGTATGGCCTAGAAATTAGAGACCTTTTCTATAAGACAAGTACATTATATCCATGCAAACTTGGAGAGCAGTCAACTACAACTTGTTGTATTAGGGGTAGCACACAAGTCAGCATGCCTTCATGCAGGACACTTCTTTTCTATGGGTGTGGTAGGTATACATACTTACAAAAGCACAGTTGATAGTAAAATCTCATTAACTAACCATTAATTTAAATTAAATGGTTAATTTGTTTTTTTAATGTAACTTACTTTCCAATGGCTATCTCATTTTTAATAAGGGTTGTTCTACCACATTAGTTTTCTTTTAGTTTAAATAAAGTGTCCTGGCCAGCAGGGCATTAAACAGGGTCCGGAGAGATCACCTAAGAGAGAATGGGGGAAAAACAGGGGAACACAAAGAACCACAGCTTGTTGATAGGCTGATCAAACCGTAATTTTTACTTTTTTCACATAGGGGTTATATACACAAGAAGGCAGGATGTGGGGAAGGGGATGATGCAGGAGCGTAGGTGTTCAGGGGGTGTACAGATATCTTCCAGAACAGAGTGTCGGCTGGGTGAAGGTTCAGGGGACAGATTACTATGACTCTGAATTTGATTCACTTGTCTTTATCTAAGTTGGTACTATCCACCAAGGTCACCTATCTACAAGGTGTTTGATGACCCAGGCTGGCAAATTTTCACCAAAGCTGCTTGTTTATGATAGCTTATAGCCATCTGTTTCAGTGTTTTCCCACAGAGACCCAAGGCTTTGTTTTAGCAGGCATGTATGTCAGGCCTATGACTGTTTTTTGGCCTATGACTGATTCCAGAGCTGCCCCTGACAATAAAGAATTGTATTTACTTAGAAACATTCAGAATGTCACCAGAAGAGCCACATTTCTTCTCCTTCCCTCCCTCCTCCTCCTCTTCCTCCTCCTCCTCTTCCTCCTTTTCCTTCTCCTCTTCCTCTTCCTCATTATCCTCATCCTCCTTGTCCTCCTTCTTGTTCTTTTTGTAATTTCAGAGTGGTATTCAATTATCTTCGTATAAGCTTCATCAGAGACAACTGAAAATAAAAAAGAAAAGAAAACCCTACCAAACTACTGTCTCCATATATAACTAATTTGTGCGGTGAACCAACAAGAACCTGCTTTATAAATTTCCATACCAATTTACAACCCCCCAGACTGTACCAGGCAAGGTTAGTGACTATTGAAAAATACTTCCAGAACAGGCCTATCCAAGGACACATTTGGTAGTGTGTTAGCTATACAAAAAACAAAACTACTCTTACACAGCCTTACATTTTAACTTTTTCTTTAAAAGGAATGAGTTGTATACAGGGAGGTTATATGCTTTATAGATAAGAAAAATACTGCACTAGAACTAACTTATTCATCAGCAGCATCTTCATCTTTGTCATCCTCTTTTTCCTCTTCCTCATCATCCCCCTCATTCTCCTCCTCTTCTTTTCCTTGCTCTTTTCAGCCTTGACTACCCTCCCTTTTCTCTGCATCACGTTTTCCTTTAGCTCTGTAGGCAGCAATATCATTTTCGTATTTCTTCTTCAGCTTGGCAGCCTTCTTCTCATCGGGCTGCTTGTCATCCACTGCAGTGTTGTCCCACATCTCTCCTAGTTTCTTTGCAACATCACCAATGGATAAGCCAGGATGCTCGTCTTTGATTTTTGGGTGTGTCTCAGGACAGAAGAAGAAGGTGGCCAGCATAAGCCTCTTGGGTGCATTGGGTCCTTCAACTTCTTTTTTGTTTCCATTTTGTGGCTGTGGTTGAAGGTTTTCATGTCTCTTTCAGCCTTTGCCATGTCTTCAAATTTCCCCTTTTCTTTAGCAGACATGGTCTTCCACCTCTGAGCGCTTCTTGGTGAACTCTGAGAAGTTGATAGAAGCATCCATGTGCTTCTTCTTGTACTTCCAGCATAAAGAATGTATATGAGGACATTTTGCCTCTCAGCTTCTTAGGATCTCCTTTGCCCATGTTTAGTTGATTTCCTTCATAAGACAGAACTCCCAGTGTCCAACCATCTCTCTCTTGCCCCATGCTCTCTCTATGGAGCTCAGTGTACTGTCATGGCTGTGAGTGTGGGAACCAGATGCAGCCCCCTCACTCTTTCTACTCTTACCAAATAGTTTTTTAATTCCTGGAAAATTGGCAGTCAGGTCTTTAAAACGGACTAATTTTTAACATATTGCCTGGGTAAAAATTCTCCCTTGTATTTATCATCTCAAACTGTTTCTTTATTGCTGGTGGAATACCAGGCACAGCCATATACTGTAGGGTAGTTGCAGCATTCTGAAACCTGTTGTGCCAGCCCATTATGCCAAACAGGTAAAAGTTTAAGGAGAACATAGCTTGAAAGATGTGATATGTTGGTAAATCATTACAAATAACTAGTCTAATTTTTAACCCAATTGTATAAATTATGCTTTAGAATTTGATTACATATACATGAGTATTCTTCTACTCTATTCATTATGGAATATGTTCTATCTCTTTAATGATAACTCTTTTATAATTTTATTTTTGTAGTGTTAGGGATTGAATCAAGCCCTCACATATGACAGGCAAGTGTTGGTTGATGAGTTACACCCCAAACTCAGTCTATGCAGCTATTATCACCCATATTACAATGTTGACAAAGACATTGAATGCATGGACACTCAGAATAGCCATTGGTGTGTAGTTGAAAGAGATCTATTAGTGGAAAAAATGCAAAACTATTCAAGGTTCCGTGGGAGAATATTCTCATTACATTATAAGTCAAATTGGCAAAGAAGTAAAACCACTGGCTACCTAGAGGACATAGGGTTGTTTCTACACTGAAAGCTAACTTATATTACCTTCCATCAACTTCAGAAATTTATTTGCCAGAAGATAGTAAATTAACACAAAATAAAGGCAGACAGTACTAACTTGTTAGTCAGTTGTGATGTGAAGGATTTTTTTTTAAAGTCTTATGCATTAAGAAGGGTCATCATAGCTGGGCAGTGGTGGTGCACACCTTTAATCCCAGCACTTGGGAGGCAGAGGCAGGTGGATTTCTGAGTTTGAGGCCAGCCTGGTCTATAGAATGAGTTCCAGGACAGCCAGGGCTACACAGAGAAACCTTGTCTTAAAAAACAAAAAAGAAAAAAAAAAAAGAAAGAAAGAAAGAAAGAAAGAAAGAAAGAAAGAAAGAAAGAAAGAAAGGTAGGTCATGATAGAAAGTATCAACAAGGAGAGGGAAGTACCCCAGGGAAGAATGCCGTGGGTCTCAGCATATTCATTCTTCCTGTTGCCTCTTGCTGCCTCACAGGACTTGTTATAAATGAACTTGACATTTCTGCTCTCTAACTAATTCTTTGAAAACATGTACACAATGAATAAGACCCATTTAATAGATACTCTGGGCTGAAGAGACCATCAGGCATTACCTGTATGTCCCCTGTATGTCCACAGAATTATCTCAGTGTGAGTGGTTTGCAGGGTGTAGGGACTTAGAGAAGAGGTGGGAGGGAAAGAGGTAAAACCCTCACATGTCGAATGCAGTCATCCACGAAATATGGCCGAACACCATCAGCTGCCTTTCTTATCTCCAGGCCAAGGGCCATCTGGACAGAGAAGATGAAGTAATGGGAGAGGGGAGGGAGGGATTCAGGAAGAAGAAAGGGAGAACAAAAGATGGAAGGGCATAGGAACTCTAGAAAAGTGCAGCCCAGAAAACGCTTTACGTAAAGGTAGGTATTTATTGAAGGAAACATGGATATCCCTCTCATCCTGAGGGATGCTTCAAATTTCCTTCAATAAACAACTACTTTGGTTTAAAAAAAATAAAGGGGCTAGAGAGGCAGCTCAGGGGTTAAGAGTACTTGTTGCACACACAGAGGACTCAGGTTCAGCTCTCAGCACCCACATGGTTGCTCACAAATATAATTTTAGTTCTAGCAGGAGGGGATGCCTTCTTCTTGCCTACACTGACACTGAATATGTGGTGTAGAAACATGCATGCATGCAAAACTGCTTATATACATCAAAGAAAATATATCTTTGCAACAAAATAAAACAAAAACAAGAAGGCAGTATGTATAATGTAATCAGGTAACTTGGTAAACTACCCAGAATTAAAAAAAAATCCATTTCTCAGTCTGTGTTGCTCTTTGTGGATTTCTGAAACTTAACATAGAGAAGAAAAGATGTGTTAAGACAACGGCATTCCTACTTACTATTCCAATATTATTAATATTCAAAAAGGATAAGACAGAGGCTTTCTTTTTCTTAGTCTTCAGCAAGCTCAAGTGACTTCACACTAGGCAACATTCATCCCCTGCCACGAGAATAAAACTACATCATGAGGTTGCTATGAAACCAACTGAAAAGATGCAAATAAAACATTTAGCCTGGAGTCCTAAAGTCTACCACATAGTGAAAACTCGGTAGTGGAAGACAGTTAGAGGGGAAAAGTATGTTTACCACCACGTCTGTACCACAGGTGGCCTAGGTCACCCAGACCTTCACAGACTAACATAGGGCATAGGAATCTCAGCACAACAGAGTAGCAGACAGACCCTTTAAAAATAGCACAGAGAATACATTCTGGAGCATATGAATGTGTCGGAAGCCTCTTCCGTGCTATGACAGAGAAAGATGTAGAAGAGGAAGCTTAGAGGAGAAGAAGACAGAGAGGAAGAACTGAGTAAGCAAGCAGGCTATGGTCAGTCACTCCTTCGAAGGGAGGAAAACACAGCAAGTTAATGTAGGCTTTAATTCTTCAAAAGTTTCACCCGTATAAATAAAATATGGCTATGCATCTGTCCTCAAAAGTGGCCATTTGGGCGTGTAGTCCTCCCCTTGGCTATAGAGAGACAAGGCTAAAGGAAGGGAGACGTGGAAAAGAGGCCAATCGAGGAACACTGAGAATCCTTCACTTCCCTAAAAGACCATCATGTTGATTTGTGATGGTTTTTTTTTTTGAAGAACTTAATAGCTACAGCAGCCATTACATCAGATGTATAGTCCAAGTCTATGTGATTGTTACAGCAGAACATTAAGGTTGCCAGCAGGGGATGCCCACTAGTGGGATAGGCAGGGTGCAGTTGAGTTAAGAAAATTAGAAGACCATAGTTACGCTGTAAGCTGAAAGGTATCGCCACTCTTCATGGGACTACTTATGGCTGTAAAGTACCTTCCCTTCTGCATTTTCTAGTGCTCAAAACACTTGCTTAATGGGGCACAAGCTGAAGATGCTGTTCAGAGGTACAATGTTCTCTTGTTTCTTTGGGTCTGTGATGGATGGGTAGTGGTGGCATCTTCATTTCTACATCATCATCGTCCAGTAGCTTCTTCCTCACTCTTTGTGAAGATGGTGTATATATGGGATAGGGGTATAATTTATCAACCAGTTTTAAAGCAAAAACACTACTAATAGTTATTGTGAGATTATAGGTCTGGGTTGGCCAGAGAAAATAGTCACTTAAGTTCTATGGAATTAAGCATAGTAGACCACTCAGAAAGAACAGGATTCAAAGGAAGTCTTGCTTGCCTTACTCACTGACATTGCAGAAATTCTTGGGAGAAACTGAGAAACTTGATTGACAGGGTCTTCCTGAGGGCACTCAAAGACCGAGACTGCTTGGTAATTCTCAATATTCATATGCAGTCTTCATGCTCCCTGACAACGGGTGCTATATATAGTAGTTTCTGTTCATTAAACTTCCTAATTCAAATCTGTGCTAGAGTAATTGGGAAGAGTGGTCTGTGGGGTAGGGTGAATACTATTTGTGGTAATGTAGTCACTATTCCCGAGTGTACCATTTAGCAAATAAAGTGTGAACTTTATAAAAAAAAATGAATAGGTCTGTTATCACAGCAGCAGGCTGCTAGGGAGAAACCAATTCACACTGCTCAGAGGGGTAAAAACCAACATGATTTTTAAATTTAAGTTGATACTCGGACTCAGCCATTCTAACTTTACATTTCCCTCCACTTTTAAAGAGATAACCAATTAAAAGGAGTATTTTTAAATGTCAACTTCTAATAGGTTTATTCATAAGGAATACAAGAAACAAGAAACTTCACAAAGAAATTTTTTTTTTTTTTTAAGAAAGAATAACACTAGCTAGTGTTTTGGCAGATTTTAATAGTGGAAAGTCAGTTGCCATGATCACTGCATAGGATTTGGAGGTGCTAGGGTCGTACACACAGTAGCATTCTGTGTGACCTCAATTAGGCTATCTGACTATACATCATTAATTGAGGCTTTGAGAAAGTTCTTGCCTTTTATGGTCAGTGGTCCTCTTCCTGCTTCCTTGTTGCTGAAGCTAGTCTAGGTTTTTTTGCTTGTTTGGTTGGTTTTTTTTTTCAGCATCCTGAATGGTTGATTGTGGGGAGCCGACAGAAGGCGGCTATCATCCTTGCAGCCATCTTGAGCCATATACCCTGACAAGAGAATTGTTTACAACAGCCTACAACAGCTGAGCACACTCTGATAACATCTTGTCTTAGATACCCAGGATCTTCCCTTGGGTGTGTGAGATTTAGAGATCAGATTTAGAGCCAAGACTTAAGGGTGTGACTTAAGGTGTGATTCAGAGATAAGACTTAAGAGTGTGACTTAGAGGCGTGGCTTAGAAGCATGACTTAGAAGTGAGGTGAGAGGCAGACAGAAGAGTTCAGTACAACTTGGAACTAGGAATTAGGTTAGACACTTGCAACAGAGAATTAGGCACTAGACATTAGGCACTTAGCACTTGGAAGAAGAAACTTGGAACTTGGAAGCACTAGGGACTAGGAACTAGGGACTAGGAACTGAAGAATAAACGGGATTGAATCACACTCTGTCTGGTCTCCATTCCTTGATTCCATCCTCACTCTCTCTCTTGCTGAACCCCGACCCGCGGACTGGAGCAGCTTGGGGCAGTGTGGGCTAACAAGTTAGTCCCCAAGGCTATTGGCAGTGTGGGTTCCAACATTGACAGAGAGGTCCGAGACATTTCGGCCCCCAAGTGTAAGACAGCTTGGGCCGAAACAGTTGATGATTCTCAGTAAGAACAGTGCTCCTGTCTCTAAACAATGCAGCAATTCTCCACACTTGTAATATAGATTTATCTACCTGGACAGAATGAAAAGGCTTTGTGCAAAGCAGGGATCATTCTGAGACCTAAAATCTAAGACAAAATCCTATACAGGCTCAGCCAGGCTTCTTCTAAAGCTACCGATCAGGACAAAATAAGTATGTTTTACTTTTCCTCTCTTCTCACATCACAACACAAATTGACACCAAGCAAGCCATCAACTTGAATGACACCCACCATCAGGGTGACCTCTATTCCTGTTCAGCTCTGATGAGATCAGTCCAGGAAGTAATGTCAGTTTCCATAGGCTAAGAAGCCTGCCCCTCAGACTGAATCCCTCACTTCACTGCCTGTCCCAAGCTCCAGACCATTTTACCAGTGAGTTTGAGACTCCCAAGTGCCTTCTTCAGATTTTACTAATTTGTGTTTTTGCTTTGAGTGGCTTACAGAGCATTTGCTTATGATTTAAAAATTAGGATTGGGTTACATCTAATTGAGCTGTTGGCCAAAGGAGCCCCATGGGGATTCCCAGACAACACAGGTTGTTAACAAGAGTGTAGGCTCCTCCCACAAATTGATAGCAAGGTCCTATTGCTGAAGAAAACATCTACAGAGCTCCATGAAGACATCTCCTTTGATGGAGATGTCAAGCTGATAACTACATAGAGCTTTCGTTCCTACAATGCAGTGCCTTTGGAAGAGGAAGGTACTCTGTTAAATATAAATATATATATGTAAAAAGCAAGCCAGTCACAAACCCCTTATCTGCTGCAGTCTACTACCTGCAATATACCGTAGTTTTGTGGTTGCAGAGAGCTTGTGGGAGTAACCAACCAATAACTGATTTGACTTAAGCCCACTCCATGAACTAGAAACCATACCCAACACAGGAACGTAAGACTAAATAGCCCAGGGACCCAAGGTAAAACCAAACAATATTGGTCTAAAAAAAGAAAAAAAAAGTAATGATGAAAGAACTTCTAGTGATATCTTGCTGTACTCAGACCAGTGCCTATCTCACCCATCTTCAGAGAAGCTTCCTCCTGTAGCCAGACATTATGCACAGAGTGTGAGAGGCTTTGAAACACTCAGCCCTAAATGGGATATTTCCATCAAATCCCTCCCCCACTTCCCACAGAGCTTAGGGAATCCTGCACAACAAGGAGCTGGAGAAAGTGTAAAAATCAGAAGAGATAGAGGATACCAAGAAAACAAGGCCCTCTAAATCAGCTGAGCAAAGCCCATATGAAATCTCAGAGTCTGAAGAAGCATGCACAGGGCCTGCAAGGGTCAGCTTCAGGTTCTTTACATGTAGTTTATGGCTTCTTCCAGTTTACTGTTTTTGATGGGATTCCCGGCTGGGTGAATGAGTGGGTCTCTCTGATTCTTGTGCCTTTGCTTGGTGTTCTTTTCATTCTGTTTGTATTGTCTCACTTCAATGTGATAGTTTTTGTGTCAACTTATTATATTTTATGTTATGTTTTTAAAAATATGAATGACTGACTGACTGGACTGACTGACTAAATGTTAACCTAGTCACCAGGGTAAAGCTAAACAACTGAACCAATACCTGCTGGAAAAATCAATTTTCTCCAATACAGTGATATTGCATATATCAAACACTCTAGGGTAGGCCTCATATTCAGGAGTAATTGACCAATAAGTAATAGACCCCACAGCTTTCTGTGTGCTTTTGTTTGAATGCAGTTTGGTGGATTTGGGGGTGATACTAGTGTTCTATTTTGTTTTCTTGGTTTTGGAGCCTTTTGGTTTCATATTGGATTTTTGTTTGTTTTTGAGGAAGAACTTAAAATTGGGTGGATAGGATGAAAGAAGAAATCTGGAAAGACTTGGGGGAGGGGAAATATGATTAAAATACATTTAAAGTCAAAATTGTTTTAAACAAAAATATAATAAAAAAGAAAAATTAAAACATGTTATTAGCATATAAATCACAATCCACAAAATTAATGAATTTAAAGTGAGTGATTTGTCTACCCACTTACATGTATACACACATACATTCACACACACATGTATGCACAGACATATACATAAATTGATGTTATGCCACATGAGGGGCATAGACCCATAGACTATCTAATAAAAAACCCCAGTACTTGTTATGAGAATTCTCCTTTCCAGTTATTGACCAGAGCAGTCTAAGAGATTCCTAAAACAGTAGAGACTATTGCTATTGTCCTTGATTATTTTGCTGAATATGAAGCTTAGTCTGTATTTCTGAGGATGTACATGGTACTTTGGAAACAGAACTTAGAGGATGAGGTGAATGTGAACTGGAAGCCTCCTACATGATTTCTAAGCCTGATAGTACTAGAAGATGCTAAGCAAGTTACTAATCATGGGAATCAATCAATAGTCTTATGTAGCTGTGACATCTACAAACCTCAATGATCAGCATGGAAAGATCACCAAAGATAAAATAGTGGCACTTACATCTTAGGTATAACCAATAACTGTCTGATTGGACTTAAGATCCACTCAGTAGGAAGAAATTCTTGACTGATACCATAAAGCTAGCCAAATACCAACTATTCTAGATGGGAACCTACTATTGTCACTATGCCAAACAAATATGAATTCTAACTACATTAGAAATGCTTATCCTTACACTCACTCACCGATGAGCACAGCCCTCAACCCTCATCAAAGGAGCTTCTGGTTGTGGCAGATGGATTCCATTAAATAAATAGAGAACTGGGAAAAATGGAGACAGAGACTGACTGTGGGTGCTCAGCTTCAACAAATATACCTAATTTTAATGCCTGTAATGATGTTTATCAGTACATTGAAAGATATTTTAAAGACAAGTAAGATATAGGTCTGATATATTATAGACTGCTCATTGCTACAAAAGAATTTTTATTCAAAACACAGTGCGTATGAAGCTAAAAAATGGAAAACTTATTTTGGTGCAGTTTTGTTTCAGACAGGGGCTCCTGATTGAATCACAACTTTGAGTTCAATGTGGTGGAAAGTGATAAAGAACTTGTGGCCGTTGCATGCACACACACTCCTCCACAGGTATGCCCACATATATGCAAACATGCATTTCTAAGTATATACACACCACTACACAGGTGTGCTCATGTATAATATTCATTCACACGTGTGTGCACATACTTTTATATACAATTATTAATTAAATGAATGAATGTGGAGTAAAGTCTAAAAAGAGCCTGTTTGCCCAGGCTTTCCATTTCACAATAGGTGGTGTTGCAAAAAGGGCTTAGGCAGATAGTTATTCCTGTATTAGAATTACAACTCCCCACATCCTGTATTTTTGTGTTTATAACCCCTGTGTTAAAAAGTAAAAATTATGATTTGATCATTTTAAAAATTTAGAAAAAAGAAAATACCTCCAAAAAAAGAATTACAACTCATTTACTAACAAGAAAGTGGATAAAAGTTAGTCATGAAAATTTTACAATTTCCTGAACACAATTATCTCAGGTTTCTGAAATGTGTTCTTATTCAAAAGCAATTCAAAAATACTTAAAATATGTTGAAGTATTTTAAGATGTTGGAGTGGCACAAGTCTGGAATCCCAGCATTTGGGATTCTCAAGCAGAAAAATTCTGAACTCAAGACTAGCCTGGACTACACAATGAATAGCTACAATGCTTGGGCTACATGAGATTTTGTTTCAAAAAACCAAAATACAGTAAAATATAAAAATAATTTTAGGTAAATAAAAGTTGAAAGACATGTCTGTGTAAAAACTCAATAATTAGTTTAAAAACTATACTTTTAGAGGGTCTTAAAATATAATCACTACTAATAAAACAGTTATCGTTATACATTGTCCTACAAAATATATTTTAAATTAATCATGTTTTAGGGATCTTTTGGTATGCTCTCATTTAAAAAAATACTTGGGTTAATATTTATCTCCGTGGAGAATGAAGGTAAGCAGACAGCTTAAGGCTAACAATTTATAGGCTGGCAAAACAATTTTGAGTTTATAATATGTATCATCTTAAAATTGAAAGAGATTTATTATTTTTGTAGGTAATTCTTTCCCATAAGATATACTTCCTTTACCTGTCTTTATTTCATACCTTTTTAATGTTTTAAGACATATCCTAACCCCCGCCCCACATGCCATGGATGTTGGATTGTAGATTCTAGTTAGGTTAACGTCATTAGCAGTATTCCCCCAGCTAGCCAAATTCAGTTTGTCTTAAATCTATTCCTTGGAGGCAAGTATATTTGTTTAATTACAAGAGGGCTGTTCTATAAGAAACACACCCAGACAAAAGTACAGACGATGAAGTGTTGGCCAGATTGCTTGATAAGGAAGAATGCTGCTGTGCTGTGCATGAGAATGTCCCAAGGCACAAATAAAAATTGGTTCCACACGTGCGTGTAACCTGGATACCAGCTTAGCTTCACATTCGGTGAAAGCTCTTTTCTAAAAATGAATAAGGCTGAAAGTAACAAAGTAGGATACCTGATATCCTCCTCTGACCTTCTTAAGTATTCATCTGCGCTCATATATCCACGTGGACACATAAACCACACACAAATATTCTTTTACACACACACACACACACACACACACACTATAAGTCATAAAAGCAGAAATCATAAGGATGTTATATTTTAGTCTGTAAAATATAAATAAAGGACTGAGCATGATAACAGGCTTCATCAAACAAGATCATTCATTCCAAGGTACAATGGTATAGAAAGAGGTTATCTATGGTTTCTAATTTAAAAAAGACAAGACTTCTCAGACTGCTTAGTTTGCTCATGATAAGAAATGTGTATTCAGTGGGTCCTGTCCATATTTTAAGTAATTTTAATTATCTGTCTATCTCTATCTATCTATCTATCTATCTATCTATCTATCTATCTATCTATCTATGTGCATGCACTTGTATTCATGGGCTTCTGCACATGGACATTTGCCTTTGAGTGAGTCAGTTCTGGTCTCTCCTACCACCATGTGGGCCCCAGAGGTTAAACTCAGGTTGTCAGGATTTACAGAAACAACCATGTCTGCTTAGCCATCATGCCATCTTCCATAGCCACCTTTTATCAATTAATTGATATTAGGAATCGTGTTATCTTGGTACAATACATGAGATTATTTTAAATTGAACATATCCACAAGGATTACTCTTACAGAAATCTAAAGGTCCTCAAGGAATATATTAATTTTGCACTTTCTTAAATAATTAAAGGAATGAAACAGTTAACACAAAATATGTCTCTATGAATAATTGATCTTACCTAAACAATGGGGCATCATTCCTGCTGAGATGGAACAGCCCAAAACATTTTAATATTCCAATATCCGTTCAATTGTTCATAACTAGTGAATATAACTAGGCTTCCCCATGTTTATTTTTATGGGTTTTGAACTATTGCTCCAATTAATTCTATAAACTACTTAAATTTATCTGACTATAGAATGGCAGGTAGTAGGCAAATCAAGCATAGACATTGCTGTAGAAAAATAGAAAGTTTTGAAGATTTACATCATATGGGTGTCACCTGGGTCCATTTGCTAGAAATGTGAAGGTGTTTACTTGTGGAACTTGTGGACTGTGGTGGTTTGAACAGGTTGACCCACATAGATTAATGTGTTTGAATGCTTTGCCCATAGGGAGTGGTGCTATTAGGAGGTGTGGCATTGTTGGAGTAGGTGTGGCTTTGCTGGAGGAAGTGTGTCACTGTGGATAGGTCATATAAGTGCTCAAGCTCCTCCTAGTCTTTTCCTGGCTGCCTTCAGATCAAAATGTACAACTCCTTCAGCACCGTGTCTGCCTGAATGTTGCCATGACAGTAATAGACTAAACCTCTGAAAGTATAAGCCAGCTCCAATTTGAATGTTTTCCTTTGTAAGAGTTGCCTTGGTCATGGTGTCTCTTTACAGCAATGGAAACCCTATCCAAGACATGGTCCTAACTTTATTACATTTCTCCTTCTCTGGAAGATTGACAAAATTTATTGTGATTAAAAGAATTCAAATAGCCTATATAGAGATATCAGAATCACGTTAGATATTTGCTGTAATAATATTGAAGCCACAATAAAAACCAGCATATTTATGTGATCTCTGAGGAGAAAATATTAAATCTCTTCATCTACTGAGATTTTAATTTAAAAATGATATTTCTTATAAGGATGCATGTTTTTGAGAGAGTTAGATGAAAATATTCTAGAGATGTATTATGCTTTCTGAATAATGTAAAATGAAAAATATTATATTTTGAAGCAAAACAATGTTTCATTTGATGAAAAAAGAATCTAATTCATTGTGCAGTCAAATAGTTCTCATGGCTTTTAAAATCTCTTTATATTGTGTAGAGGTTATAATATAATTGACAATTTTACCTTTAAATTGCTGTGCCAATCGTTGCTTATGAGATATAGTTTTATACTTTGTCTGAGTTATGACTGGATTAAGTTATTGCTTAGAATGTAGCCTTGAAATTAGCCCCACTTTCACATATGTGACTCAGCTTTTTATTCAGAATATAAAATTCAGAATCACATTTTTATCTTGATTTCATTATGCATCTTAGGAAATGAGATGTGAATAAAGAGTTACATGGTATTTGCAAGGATTTGCAAGGATGTATAATTTTACATATCCTTCTAATAAACACTATCTTTTTATTAGAGTTTTTATTCTCCCAGTAAATAAGTAATTATTTCAGAGCTGTGTAATATAAGACATTACAGTCACTGAAGGAGAGTGAAAAATCAGAAATGTTTGGAATTACAGAATCCTTCTTTTGGAAGACCAGAGAAAATTCAGTTAGATGAGCCACTTCCTCCTGTATGGAGCTGAAATGGCCAGCATTCTATCAATCACTACCAATGCTCAGAGCTTACTTTCTTTTTTTCTTTTAAAAATTAGTTACTTTATTTATTTACATTTTAGATGATGTCCCCCTTCCCAGTTTCCCCTCCACAACCCCCCATCCACTTCCCCTCCCCCTGCATCTATGAGGGTGCTCCCCTACCCTCTTAACCACTCCTGCCTCAGTGTCCTAGCATTCCCCTACCCTGGGTCATTGAGCCTCCACAAGACCAAAAGGTTCCCCTCTCTTTGACGCCAGGTATGGTCATCCTCTGCTACATATCCAGCTGAAGCCATGGGTCCCTCCATGTATACTCTTTGGATGGTAGTTTAGTCCCTAGGAGCTCTGGAGAGTCTGGTTAATATTGTTGTTCTTCCTATGGGGTTGCAAACCCCTTCAACTCCTTCAGTCCTTGCCTTAACTCCTCCATTGGGGTTTTCATGCTCAGCCTGATGTTTGGCTGAATACATCTGTATCTGTATTGGTGAGTCTCTGGCACAGCCTCTCAGGAGACAGCTATACCAGGCTACTGTCAGCAAGCACTTCTTGGCATCAGCAATAGTGTCTGAGTTTGGTGTCTGCAAATGGGATGTAACATACATCTAAAATGGGATTGTGACTTAGACACATGTAGTTTTTGGAGATTCAAATTTTGATCCCAATCAAACACAGGTTTGCATGTTAATTTACACAATAGCATCTATAGCCTGAGATAAAACAAATACTCCTGAACCAAAATTCCCTAACATGTTATAATTAAAGTTCACATATACAGATACATACATATATACATATATACATGCATACATACATAGATAATACACACATATTGCATAATAATTTCTAATGGGAAATTTAAATGTTAAAAATTTTGATTCAATTTAGACACATTGCTTCAAAATTCAAACTGTGTTACATTATTGAAATGCAAAGCATTTATCTCATTTAATATATGTGGGTTTGATATATTAATATGTAGCTATTATTTTTACATAGTTATAGTTAAAATACACAAAGCAAATAAGTGAAAGAACTCTGGGTATTTTTATCTGTAATAAGCTCACACAAATCTATTGATGAGATTATTTTTAGACAGGAATATAAAAATAAGTCATATAGTATGAAGAATAAAAATAAGAGAAAAGAGGAAGTAGTTTTGTAATCTAATTATTACAATAAAATAGAAGGGGCTTGTATATGATTATTATAATAGAGAGAGAATTTTGAGTGTTAAAAACAAAAACCCAATAAATAATTTCAGAAGGTTGTATTTATAAATGTACATACATATATGTAACACTTATAATTAAAGGATAAGAAGCCATGAATGTCAGGAACGAAAGGACTTGGAAGGTACTGGAGGGGTGAGAAGGACAAGGAATGAGCTATAAAATTCTGCAAATAAATAAAAAAATGAGATCCCATATATATAATTATTAAGAAAGTTATATGGACTATGCTCAAAACTGAAGTTAAGAATGTAATGAAAACTGCATGGGCTGAGTTTGCATAGTTGCATAACCTTCATGCTGGTTAGTGGTACCAGGTGTGATCACTGGTAGTTTGATTACCAGTCAAAAAGTTGTTTGACTCTCTGATTTTCGGGCTTATCATCTGTGAAATGGGTAGAGCAGGCCATTGCTAAGCTGCAGAAGCATACAAATGAGAGACACAGAGCAGCCATTCCACCATCTGACATGTGGCAGGAATCCAGCACATCACAGGGAATATAGACCCGAATCAATTTTCAAAAATTAATCTTTCAGTGACAGATGTAATTTTCTTCCTGCCTGCCTATTTCTAGCTGCTCACAGTGATGAATTTCATTATATTTAGAAAAAGAGTTCACCCATAAGGGAGACATGATGTATGATTCCTTTTCCATGAAATACTGGAAAAACCCAATCTTAGTGATAGAGAAAGAGGTTAAAAGTAGCTTTGAAAGGGATGCTAACAAGGTTTGACAGGATGATGGTGTGAGTGTGAGTGTGAGTGTGCATGTGCTTCTGTGTGTGAGGGGATGTATATACGTATGCATGTGTTGTGCATGTTTTGCATGTGTGTGTGCATGTATGTGCATCTTTGTGTGTCTCCATGTACTCTGTTCTTGGTCTTAATTATGGTGGTATTTGTGGTGTTATATACATGAATTTTAAAAAATGTATCCACTATGTATAAGTCATACTTTAACAAAAGAATCACGAACATTCCAACCAACTGTTAGTGAGATGTGAGGTCCAGAAGAGAATCAAAAGGATCTCTGGGAACAGTGTGTGACTGGTGGAGATTTGGATTGTAAATTCAGTGGTTGGAATTCCTTTTTAGCTGGAATATTCTGAGAAAGTATGTTTGTAAAACTATTATGAAACCAAGATGACACGCAGGCAACGAAAACGGAAGCCTTCACAGAGAACATAAGACTCAAAACTGAAGCAGCATAGGGAAATCGACAAAGCTAAAACACAGTTCAGGACCGCAGTTGGAAAGTGCCGACAGGAGGTAAATGCCGGTTGTGTTCACAGCATTGAGAAGTCAGAGAAATGTCCAGCAGTAAATCGGTAATCTGTATGTAAATAGGTATTGAGAGATGTTACTGAGCACTGAGCTGTCACTAACTACTGATAATGCGGGGCGCTGGGTCACAAGCTCTGTGCACATCTATTAGGAGAATCTGTGCCGCTCATAAAAGAGAATAAAAGAATAGAAAAAAAGCCTTTTAAGACTTTAATGTTAAATTGAACTGTTCTTTCTGTCTCTTACAATAAACAGCACGCAGAAATAGTTCTAAATTACAGCCCAGATTAATTTAGAATATACTTAAATGGTTATTGGGAGGGAAGGCCCCGAGGGAGGTAGAGTACTGAATTGGAGGGTGGGTGGTGGGGTTCATGGAAGGTACTGGCAAGTCAGACAGATGTTCATTATTATAGAACATTGGACAAGTTTCTTACAGACCCAACTTATCTTGCAGAAAGGAGTTCAGAGTTAGGTTATGAGCAACTCTACCTCAGGTGAATGTGGAAACTGGAGCTTCAACACTTTGACTGGAGAATTGTTGGGGGCCGACTTTTAGCAGAAAGCGGCTATCAGCTTTGCAGCCATCTTGAGCCATATACCCTGACATGAGACTTGGATTACAATAGCCTACAACAGCTGAGTACAGCCCGATAATCTTGGTTTAGATACCTTGGGTGTGTGAGATTAAAGGTGTGTGAGATTAAAGGTGTGTGACTTAAGAGTATGACTTAGAAGTATAGAGATCAGAGCTAGAGATAAGACCTAAGGGCATGATTAAAGGTGTAACTTAGAGGCGTGGCTTAGAAGTAAGACACATAAAAGGCAGAGACAGGCCGGGCGGTGGTGGCGCACGCCTTTAATCCCAGCACTTGGGAGGCAGAAGCAGGCGGATTTCTGAGTTTGAGGCCAGCCTGGTCTACAGGGTGAGTTCCAGGACAGCCAGGGCTACACAGAGAAACCCTGTCTCGAAAAACCAAAAAAAAAAAAAAAAAAAAAAAAAAAAAAAGGCAGAGACAGAACAGATCAGAATCAGACTATAGAAGACAAAACCAGACATCAGACTGAGATCAGACGAATCAGACACATCAGACATTAGGTAGAGTCTGCCCTCACCCTCGCTCTTGCTGAACCCCAACCCGCAGACCAGAGCGTCAGCTTGGGCCGGGATACAGTGGCCGCCCAAACGTGGGTTGGCCCGGGCCTCAACATTTTGCTCGGGCCACGACAGAGAATGAACTGCTTTATAACACTACATCGTGACTCTGGGATTTGTGGCTGTGGTAAGGCCAGTGATGCAACACGGCAAAGACCCCATTACGTATCATTCTAAGAGACCAGTTGATATGCATGCACTGCAAGCATCCCTGTGAGCCGGACATTATGGGTCATGACTCCTCCAGAATCCTGCCCCATTCTCTTTATATATATACCTGTTCCCCTGATGGCTCCACTCAACATCCTTTGTCCCTTTCTGCCCTTTATAGGTAACAGAAATGCTTGGGGCTTATGCATCTTCTGCCTCTTTCAGCATTGCTCCTGTTTTCTTACACAGGGGATTCCTGAACAATTCTCTACCACATCAGCTTCAATCTTTACTCCTGCCTTTCAGAAGGCCTGGGCTGTTTCCATCTGCAATAGAAGTTGTTACTCTTAGGAAGACATCACTGGAAATTCTATGGAGATCTTTAATTAAATGGGGAATTTTTAAAAAGACAAATGGTGGTCTATACCAGGTTACCCTTGAGTAAGACATGTCCCACATGAGGAGAAGGGAAGAAATACACATGAGCATACAATATGAAGTTCAGATTTCCTTTATACAATCTTTTCATTTAATTTTTATTATGCTTTTCAATCTTAATTTTTAACTATTTTTTCATTAATTAATTAATTCACTTCACATCTTGATCAAAGCCCCATCTCCCATTCCTTCCTCACATGCCCTTTCTGCCATCCCTCCCTTCCCTTTCTCTCTGAGAAGAGTGTGACCACTGCAGGACTAGGTACATCCTCTTCCATTGAAGCCAGCCAAGACAGCCCAGTCTGTAGGGCAGGGTAAGTCCCTGCTCTAGTTGTTTGGGGGACCTGCATGAAGACCAAGCTGCAGGTCTGCTGCATATGTGCAGGTGGCTTAGGTCCAGCCCTTGTATGTTCTTTGATTGGTGAATTGGTGATTCAGTCTCTGGGTTAAGGAGTCTAGGTTAGTTGGTTCTATGGGTCTTTCTGTAGAGTCCTCCTTTCCTCCAGGTTCCTCAATCCTTTCCCCAACCTCTTCCACAAGACTTCTCGAGTTCTACTCTTTTATTTTATTTTATTTTTTTTATGATTAAGCAAGTAAGCAGCAAAAGTATTTTAGTGAGAGAGAGAGAGAGAGAGAGAGAGAGAGAGAGAGAGAGAGAGAGAGAGAGAGAGAGAGAGAGAGAGAGAGAAGATTAACCTATGAATCCAGGTCTGCAAAGAATATATATCCTATAGGATATAATATGTTATGTATTATATATAACATATTATCTATCTATAAAATATATATCATGTAGGATATAATATAGAATATATATCCTAGAGTGGGCAGATTTTAGAACTCTCATGGCTATTATAACTGACTTTTTATTCATATTTTTGAGTTGCATGGTTCTAAATCAGATTTAATCGTTGGACCCAGAAAAGCCGAGGTGTAGAGGTTCACAGTGGAAGTTGTAATCTAGACCTATTCATTTTGACCTCAAAACCCAAATTATTTATAACAAATTATTTCCTATTCTTTTTTCATCATTCAGGAACATCTGTCCACCACTTACATGATCATTTATTTTACTATTGTGTCATTTTGATGAAAAAGAAATTGTTCTAAATATATAAATACAAGGCCCCATATTAACGGTGCTTTTCAAATCCCCACAGATGTGGGAAATGACCCCTTTCTATCCTTGAAGACTGTAATTGGGCTAGTCTTTAGTACAGTTTATTTCAATAGAGAGATACAATTTTATTCATTAATTTTTGTATTCATTTAGCAAATAATTTTAGAGCCTCATTATATCAGTTTTTGGGGGCCTATTTTATTATTTCTTTTTGTATTTCTTGGAATCTCTCCAATTAATCTAGACCCTTTTAAAGGTTGGTGATCAATATTAGACATTATTATAAAAAGAACCTTAATTGCTAAAAGGGTTAGATGTTAATTCTTTCATTTTAATGTTATATTAGCTTTTAAAATATTAAATCACTTCTGTTTCTTAAACCCTCTGTGAAAACCTTACCCTGTTTCAACCCTAGAAGACTATCTGTGGTACTATGTAGTCAAATACTTACATAAATCTTTCCTATTTCTTACTAATTAATTTATTAATCTGTTTTAGTAACATTACATGTCTATTGTATTTTGTAATCTTAACACTGGTATCTAGATAGCCTACTGCGTGGTATTAATACAGAGACAGACAGGTTGGTCAAGGGAATAGAATTAAAGACTCAGAAATAAAACATACTTATGGACACTTGATCTTTGACATAGAAGCAAATAATATACAATGGAAAAAGAAAGCATCTTCAATAAATGGTGCTGATATAACTAGTATGTAGATCATACATACTAGTTAGGTCATAACTAGTATGTATGTAATTCAGTATGTAGAAAAATGAAAATAGATCCATATTTGTCACCTTGTATAAAGCTCAAGTCCATGTGAATCAAGGACCTCAACATAAAACCAGATACACTGAATCTAATAGAAGAAAAAGTGGGAAAGAGCCTTGAACTCATTGGCACAGGGGGAAATTTCCTAAACAGAACTCCAAGGGCTCAGGTTCTAAGATCAAGAATTGATAAATGGGACCTCATGAAACTGAAAAGCTTCTAAGTAAAGGACATAGTCAATAGGACAAATCGGCAACCTATAGATTGGGAAAAAATCTTCACTAACCCCACATCCTATAGAGGGCTAATATCCTAAATATATAAACATCTGAAGAAACTAATCTACAAAAACGAAACAACCCAATCAAAAAATGGGTTTTTTTTGAACTAAACAGAAGATTTACAACAGAGGAATCTCGAATGGCTGAGAAGCACCTAAAGAAATGTTTAAAGTCCTTAGTCATGAGGGAAATGCAAATCAAAATGACCCTGAAATTCTACCTTACACCAATCAGAATGGCTGACCATGTGGAGAAAGAGGAACACTGCTCCTTTGCTGGTGGGATTGTAAACGGGTACATCCACTCTGGAAATCAATCTGGAGGTCCCTTAGAGAATTGGAAATAGAGCTTTATATGTAGGGGAGGGTGGCCTTGTCAGGCGTAGGTGGGAGAGGAGATCCTTGGTCCCATGAGGGCTGGACACCAAGTGGGGGGAGGGGGTGTAATTTAAGGGTGGGGAGGTGGGAGTGGGGAGTAGGTGGGGGCACATCCTCATAGAAGCAGGAGGAGGGGGGATGGGATAGGGCGTTCCTGGGTGGGGGAGAATGGGGTAAGGGGATAAAATCTGAAATGTAAATATAATATCCAATTTAAAAAAAAACCAAACTAAAACAAACAAACAAACAAAAAAGAAAATTGGAAATAGATCTACCATAAGAATGTTCTTTAATTTTCTGCTTTTGTCTCATTATAATCTATTGATGAAATTATTTAAACCTGGTCTGGGGTTTCTACCGTGCCTTTATCATTTAGTTCCTAGATGAAAGAACACACACAACCTTTATTTTTACAATATTCTTTAAACAGTACAATACCTGGACAGGTATCTCCCTTTATGTTCTTATAATCACCCCGACTCATACTTACTACTTACTACTTACTATGCTTCATCTGTACTGTTCTTAACTCCAACTAGCCAGCTCACAGGACCACATCGTCTCTACTCCTAACCCATGGTGGCTTTCTTTCTCCCTCCTGCATGTTCTCCTCTCTTTCTTCTAACCCCAAGCTCAGAAAACCTAAATCCCACCTATGTTTTTTCAGCCCAGATATTAGCTGTTGGCATCGTTATTTATCAATCACAATTAACTGGGGGCAGGGTCAGCTAGCATCTATGTGCAGACTCTCTCAACTCTGGGGCAACCAGTTTTGGGGACCCAAAATTAGCATTAGAACACAAGCAGCAGCAGCCCAACCCCCAACAGTAATCACCTAGATACTCTTCCACATCACACTTAGCCTCGGTTAATTGCTTTCCTACATTTTTTTTTTTATATAACTTCTATGTATGTCAAAGAATGTGTAGTCATTCAGTTACCAGACATTTTCCAAATTTCCTCCTTTTTTTTCTGCAAATGACAAAATTTTGTTCTTTTTAAGGTAGGAACATTCTCCTTTCTATTCATACCATTTTAAAAATTGGTGTAAAATTCAATCAATACTCCACAGCACAGTGTAGACTGTAACACAATAATCTCTGTGTTTTACATGAAGCATTGGCATCTCCAAACAGAAAAATACAAGATGAACTTAAAGGCTAATTGCTATTCTTCTACCTGCTCATTCTGTTTGCATATGGCACACCATCCCATTATATCTCATCATAATGTGAAAATTAATGTAAAAGCCATCCATATAGAATAACTAAGACAAAAGAGACAGTTGTAGTGGTGCACACCTTCTAGGCCAGCATTAGAGAGAATGGGGCAAGAAGATTGTGAATTTGAAACCCATCTAAGATACCTGGCAATGTCTGAAACAAGCAAGATATAAGCCTACCTAGCAACTTCATTTCTTTAGACAAGCTATTCAGCCTCTTCATTATCTTCCTTTGAGCATCAGGATAATTATGCCCAGATTACAGATATGATAGGAAAGGCAGGGTTACACATCAATATGTAATAGACATAAAGAACATGTTCAAACATGGGTGCCCTACATGTAATAAGAGTTAAGATGTAGGCAGTTACTTAGTTTATGTGCAGTAAACAAAAACAAAACAAAACAAAACAAAACAGAAAAAAATGAGGCTTAATTTGGAAAATAATTCAGTTCATGGAAATAAGAAAGCTCAAAGAAGGAATGTCCTGTTAGTTCTTGAGTGAAACGCTTATTTGACTGTTTTAAAAACTAAGGCATCATTTTTTTCTCAATTTAGTTTTCATGTAGAACAGACTATACAGACCATGCCTTCTTAGCTTGTAAATAGAAAATATTCTAGCAGAGAAGAAACAGGCATTTGATTTTCTTTTGTTATCATTGTTTGATAATTTCATATATGTGTACATTGAATTAATGTGATTTACAGCCCCTTTTCAACACTCCAAACGCCCCCATGGTCCAACCTACATGCCTTTCTCCTGTTTTAATCTCCTCCTCCACTGCCACCTCTTCTTCTACTTTTAACCCACTTTCTCTAGTTAGTGCTAGAAAATGATCAAAAGAGGAAAGATGAATTTTTCATTAGATAAAGGAAGAAGAACAAAAAAACTTAGACATGTAGAATCCTGTCAAACAGATGACTGATTGAATTTGTCCTGAATGGGACAAGAACTGTGGTTGGTAAGACAAAGAGAGGAGAGGAAAGTCATCCTGACTGTGGAAGACACGTGGTATGTGACACCACAGTCGTATTGGGAAGTAATTGTGCTATGAAAGAATTCAAACAAAGAGTGTTGGCTGTCTTAGATCTGGGTTTGTCAAGTTAAATGGTAATGCAGTGTAAGACATTATGAATTAGACCACTCTAGTAAGAGGCTCCTTCCACCTACTGAGCTATTAAAGGTCTAGGGAATGATGAAAAGTCATCACACATTTATTTTGTCCTTTTTTTCATAATGGCACTGATACAGTTATTTGATATACAAAGTATTTGAGTTTGTCATGGATATCAAAGGATGGCACACAGTATTCATATGTAGTCATTCTTTCAGGAGGTCCTAATCTTATGAGGGCACTGGGATTGGAATAAGGCAGTGAATAAGTAATTCATGATTCCCAACATTAAGTAAAGGTAAATTCAAATGGACATGACTGATAATCATGTAAACAGATGACTAGTTAGGGCAACTGCTTGTGTAGAAAATCCTGTGAAAGAAGCAGGTGAAATTCTGATGGAGAAAACTAGAGATGCTGGTGGAAAGGTTTTCCCTAAAATTTTCCTAGGGAACTGCCAATCATTAAGCACCCAGCTTCATTAAGAAATAAACAAAAAAGAACATACGAAGCAGAGATTTAAAAATAGACAGAAAAACAGCTCTGCAAATAGAATAGGGAAGAACACCTGGATGCTATTGTTATTCCTATAAATAAATAAATAAATAAATAAATAAATAAAGTATTGTGGTCATATGACTTGCTTTTTCACAAGGCTAGAATAAGAAACTTTAGAAATTTAGTTTTATTCTAACAGAAATGAGAAATTATTGAAAGGGTTGAAGGAGAGAGAAACAAAAAAAGATTCTAAGAAAATTGTTTTAACCTTTTTTTTTTATCATGAAAGTAAATAAATGTTTAAGAAAAGTATAATGAGTAACTGAAGAAATGGTTCCGGGGTTAAAAGGGAAATGAAGGATTCATCACATTTCTTCTTGTACAGTTTTTCCTTAATATCTTTAGTTTTTATTATATGTGTATGGGTATTTTGTCTGGATGTATGACTGTGTACCCTTCATGTACCTTGTGTTCTCAGAGTCCAGAAGAGGGTGTTGGATTTACTGGATATGGAATTACATATGTCTATAAGCCATCAAGTGGGTGCTGGGAATTGTACCAGTTTTATCTGGAAGAACAGCCAATGTTCTTAATCCCTGAGCCATTTCTCCAACCCATAATTTAATTTATATAATTATTCTTCTATTTATATTCTAAGCAAATTCCACACTCTATTTTCCTTTTAACATTTCTCAATTTAAGTGATATCATCATTGAATCTTTTGCATATTTAATTTCTACTACAGTGTACATTTTATGGAGAAATTACCTTTTCTTTTTTTGTTTTCTTTTGTGCCCTCTGATTTTGAGTCAGAGCCTGGCATGAGGAACATTTCCGTAAATACTGAATGAGGGAATGAATACATACAAGGGCGATGCTAAAGGTGACTAAAGAAGACAGCATCATACTAGCAGGCATATTTAAGGGAAACAGAGATTTGGGTTTAGAATAGAGAGAGCTTAGTCTAAGGAAGGCAGTGTTTAAGCGGCAGTTTAAAAAATGGGGAATTAATCACAATAGAGGGATGAATATTCTAGTAAGCAGAGTATCTTGTGCTAAGTAAGCCAGAAGACTAGAGATAACAGTGAATTTGGTGACATATATATATATATATATATATATATATATATATATATATATATATCTTCATATATATATATATATATATATATCTTCATATATATATATATATATATATATATATATATATATATATATATATATATATATGCATGCATGCTATGGGCATTTGAAGACATCCTAAAGAGCATTGCAGCCCTCATTGTAATTTATAAACTCCACATACTTAAGAAGTTCAGTTTAAGTATCTTTCTCAAACCAAGTCCTCACTATAAAGCCTGGATCCAGCTTCCCTTAAATATTCCTAACAACACTGTGGTTTCCCCATTATTCTCTAAGACACTGACTAAGATCTTCACTCATGAATGTATTCATTCCCTCATCCAGGCCTAATGGAGATGGGGACACTTAAGCACTGGTCCTCAGCGGGGTCTGCACTTAGACATTAACTGTTACAGCTTGAATGTGACATGTTCCCCACATCTTGAGAAGCTTCAACATTTGCTCCCCAGCTGGCAGCAGTGTTTTGTGAGTTTGCTGAACCTTTGAGGCTGGAGTCTTGGCTGGTGAACATGGGCCATAGAGGGGACATCTGGCAGGATAGTAAGCTGGCCTAGTTCTAGCAGATCTCATTGTTTCCAGGTTTGTCTCATATACAAAATAATGTCATATTTCATGCTGCTCTGACAGAGACACAAGGGTCACCATACCTTCCCTGTCATGACGGACTACTTCCACTTAATAAACCTTTTCTGTTTAAAGTTGCTTTCATCAAGGATTTGTCACAACTAGGTGACAATGTATTTACTATTTGTAATAACAGCAGACCCTTTGAATTCACTTTATAGTTATTTTAAAGATACCTTTACTATAATAATATTATGTATATTAACAGTTATTAGTAAATATATCAAATGAAATATCTAATAAAATTTAATTTTCATAGTTTTCCAGATTTTTTGAATAATTATGTTGCTATGCCTTTTATAGAAAATCTTTTATTTTGATATAATAACCTTAGATTCAAGGTGCATCTGATATCTCATTTGTAGATATTTGGTTGGATGTAATATGACTATAGTCCTAACATTTGGATCTATGTGTGAGTGTGGAATATCCTAGAAATTTAGGGCAATCTTTCCCCTCTTGCAGAGAGGAGTCCAGTATGAGAACACCTGCCTCACATAAACAGTTAGTGTGGTAATCTATGATTTAACATGTGGAGTGTTTTCTGAATACATAGACAGAACATGCTATGTTGTTACAGTTTTGGATAAAGTTGCCCAATAAAGCATGCTCTAAACCAATGACCCAGACTAAGTATGCCATCTTCATATATGGTTTCATATGAGAAGTGTAGCCTGAACCATTTTTTCAAGTTGAAAAAAATGGGACTTGTATATATAAAATTAATCTATTATGTTGGAAGTTGTAATAATGTCATCAAAGAGAACTATCTAAGCAAGCCACCACTGCCTGGTTTTCAACACACTCTCTGCAATTATAGATTATATAGTCTATGCTATGAATTTTTAAACAATGGTGGGGAAATATAATAGTCAAATACATGGAACCCAAATACATTAAAAAATAGTGTATCAGGAAGAAGCTATATCTGTTCATTAAATTAATCTAGTGTTGACTTGATCACCAGGATTATTTGTACAACATCTCGAGTTATACCCAGATATCTCTTCCATGTCAATTGACCAAGTTCTAGTGGCTTCTCCTATCTCACTCTGCTATAAAATACTTAGATCTTAATTTTCAGATCAGATTTCAGGATTTAGGAAAGTGGGAGCTGGGCCATCTGTCTATTTGGAGTCCTTCAAGTGAGTCAATACTTTACAATGTACAATGTACTGTGGTTGAGAAAATTGATCCCCCTTATCTAGCAAAATGTCTATTAGAGGTTAGTTACATTTGAGTATGTTTTGTCTCATGCATAAGTTAACTTGTAGGGAGAGAAGGTCTCTTAGAAATAAGTTCATCTTGGCTTGGCATGTTCATCAGAGGTGAGCTAAAGATGATATTGCCACACTTTCTCATTTTGATTTATTATATTTATTATTGAGATAGCTGTAGCTTCTGAGACACTAATCTTCAGGCATATAATAATAAAATTCTCTACATTTTCACATCACCCAATGGGAAAGGAGCTGTTACAAAGAGCATACATTTGCTTTCAAAATGCCTTTCATAGAAAATCCTTTATTTTGAAAATGTGCAGTTTTATCCCAACTTATACCTGATGATATGAAAAAAAAACTTTCACTTAATTTATTAGAAAAATACATTCAGGCAAATGAAAGAGTAGGTGATGTGAAGAATAACGCATTTGTTATGAAGCAACTTCAGGGCAACTTAATTTCCTTCTAGACTGAGAAAAGAAAACAAAGTACTGCTAAGTTAGGTTTATTATACAAGTTTTCATTCCAAAATGTTGAAACGTTTATATTAACTTTGTAAAAGTTTGAAGATACCAAGAAGAAACTGGCTATAGCTTACAAGCCTTCCTCATTATTCCATCTGATAACTGATAGTATTTAGGTATTGGGCACTTTCTATGACACTGTATGTAAATAACACAAATCATGTTTACAGTTAACATAGTTCCATAATCTGTTTTCCTTTGTTATCAGAACATGTCCTGACATAGGATGTCATATGTATTGGGAACTACGGCGTACTCATTAGATTTTCTTATGTACATATGTGTTTGGCAGTACTATTATTCCCATTTTCAGATGTCTAAATTGAGGAACAGATATGTACATGCAGTTAGAACTCAGTTCTATCACTGGAAGATTACAATAAAATATTGATACACCATATTTATATTATAACCCCAAACATATGCCATGTTAGTATTTTTATTAGCATTATGACTCATGGTGAAATGACTCATTTTATCTTTAGCATTTCACAGTCTTAGCATACCTAGAAACATGACTATCACAATGGCTCATAGTATCATCTTTTGAACTTCTTGAAGTATGAACATATGATTGGTAGGTAATTACTCAGATACATGGTTGAATCTCAATTCATTCTTTCCTAAGTGACATTTGTTTTTATTTTGTACTAATTTTTGACAGAACCCTAAACACTAACCTGCAACCTGGTAGAAAATACCGTGGCAGATCTTACTGACGTCATACATGCTGTACTCTGATTGGTATAGGATGGTAGTGAAGCTAAGTGGATATTCCCTGGACTCCATGCTTCCTTATTTATCTTAATCTTAAATTCCATCTCAGCACCATTCTCTCCATAACTAGACACTGATTTTAAGGAACTGAGTAGAGACTATTGAAAATGGGTCACTGCGTATTATATCAGGTAATGATTTTTAGCCTATTAGATGATCTGTTGTGTAGGCAAATGAGGTGTCATATTGAGAGATGGCAAATAGGATTGTGATTAAGGGTTCATAAAGATACAAATATTCAGAGCATGGCCACATTTCTCATTAGTAAGTACATTTATTAAGAGTCTTGAAACTGTGTTTGGAGTTTCTTGCCAGTGTAATTGTGCATAATAGAAATAATCCATATGAAAGTAGGCAGAATAAAGCCATCAAAGGGTATCATTCAGAGAGACTAAATTTGATCATTGCTCAGAAAATAGGCTTCTAAGCTTATCGCCTGTATAAATACCAATTTTAGCCAATAGGCTGCTTCATAATGGAGTATTTGTGGTTGAATAGGGGCTTAAAATGGAATGGCTGAATCCTGGAAAGGAGGAACGTGAATGATGATCAGGCTTTGAAATAAATATAACCAAAGCATCACATTGTACTGAAAAGTGCATATATCTTTCACAGTCACCATTACCGCACCACTCATGAGATTAATCATTTGTAGATGTAAGATAAACAAAATTTCTTCCCAATATCATAATTTTGTTATTATTTTGGGACAGATATTCTAAACAAATGTCCTGGAATAAATTGAACTTGTTCTCAATTGAAAATGGTCTAAAAACCATACAATATTCCTCTACCACAAAGTATTTATTTTAAATTTGATCACATCCTTTAGCATAACTGTTTTAGCCAATTCTATAACAACTAGGAACAAAGACTTTTCTCTAATCCCCAATATGGCCATTTTGTGAATAAATGTTGAATTTAATATGAATAAGATTAACAAATTTACTTGAATACCAGAAATCATTTTGAAAGCATGAACCATGTTAATTACCCAGTTTGCAGATGGGTTATTATAGCTTGATGGCTTTGTTTGGAAAGCATACATGGGATTTAAAAATAAAATAAAATGGGCAAGCTATTTCCCTTAGAGGAAAATACGTCATTTTAATTAAAGAAAAATGGGATAAAATGTGAAGGGAGAGAAATTATGTTTTTGATATATTAAAATATTTCTAATTAAGAAAAAGAGAAGATAATATATATTTACTGATGATGTTTTAAGTGTTATAAACTAAATTATATTATTTATACACACTATTTCATTTGAGTCTACATATACATAAAGAGTTTTTTTGGAATTGCCATATTGTTTTATTTTTAAAATACAAAACCACAATGAAATATTGAAAATTTGATACAGCATTTTAACTAATTCTGTTAATCTTTTAAGTGCTGAGAGAAAGAGAGAGAGAGATTGACTTTAGAAGATTTATCGATAATAACACTATTAGACCATTTCAAAATCACATGTTTAGGTTGGATTTATAATCACATTTAGAATAGGATTCATCCATGTACTTATATCATAGTTATATTATATTATACTATATTAGATTTTTTTAAAAACTGTGTGTGGCATGACATGCTTTTGCACAGTTTCATAAACAATTTAAGAAAATGACAAAGTGCTCTGTAGACAGAATTCAAAGATGGTTTGTCAGGATCCATGAGAGTCCTCAGACTGTGAAACTTGAGACTGTGTCATTTCTTTGACGGCTTATAAAGTTGATTTTCTTTGGTATTGTCACAGTGATGGAAACATTCAAAAGCCTCAGAAGTACAAGAAGATTTCCGTACACTGTTTGGCTGCATGGTAGGAAGGGAAAGCAAGTCTAGGAAATAACAGCAGGCACTGATTGGTAGATATCATGGAAACAGGAATCTCAGTCATGTGACCTCAAGGAAGAGACATCTTTCACAATAAAAGGAAGCTTGGGAGCACATCTTGAACTCCAGGGACTCCAAATGAGAATAGAGGGTCCACCTTAAGCAGCCTAAGAAGTCATACTGCACCAGAAGGTGAAAGAAATGATGAACTAACACATTTCTCTGAAATTATGCCACTCTGTTGGCAATAATTTGCTGAATAGCAATAGAAAATGAATACAAGCAATCATGGTGAAATGTTAGCGTTTGGTACACTAGGAAATAAAATAGGTTGGTTTTCTGCACTTGCCTATGTTTTAAGTAGTACATGGATTTTTTTTACAGGGGGTGGTGGTCGTAGCACAGAGCTGTAGTTTCTATTAGCTTTATTAGCAGAGCACTCCAGGGCACTGTGGCATTTTCAGTGAAGAGATTGTGTGTTTATGAAAATGGATGGTAGGTTTTCCTGTCTTCCTTAAGTTGCACTGCCTCCAAGTTACAAGGGGATCCTCCTGGGGTGCATTTACATGAAAATCCCTCAAATTAAAGTCCAGGTTTTAGTTTGTTTTTCTTCTGTGGTATTTAAAAAATATAGAATATGTTTTTTGTTGAAAAAAAAAAACCCAACCAAGTGTCTTTTTGTAAAAGATACCATAAAGTAATGGGTAATTCCACTCAGATATTAACATGTGGCAAATGTGTCACTGGGGAAAGAATTTGGAAGTGGGGATGTAATGGTGGAGTTCCAGAAGAGGGAGAGGGTGCGAGGAGCAGCCCTGTAATGATAACAAGGAAGACTGACTTAGGAAGGAATAGGGCAACTGGGAAATAATTAGCCATTCAAAAATAATTTTAGAGGCCTACAAATGAAGAACCCTGAATAGATAAACACACAGTGGCTTAAAAAGCCATCAAAGTTAATGATGTGAAAGTGGTCATAAACAAATTATGGAACTAATTTCAGAAAAACAAAAAAAAGCCAGGTCAACAAGCAGCTATACTTCTTGAATTTATCCTACATTTAATTTTAAAGTGGAGTGATATGCTTGTCCTTCTTTCTGTATGCACTATAAACTCAATTAAAGTTAATGGGAGTTATGAGCAGGGCAATATTTCTAAATCACAGCCTGTTTGAGGCTAATTATTTTGAACTAATTTGTTAAACAGCAACTTTTCCCAGCTTTGGTAATAAGCAAGATAATACATTTTTACATTATGTTAGAGCTCAAGAAAACATTCATGAAAACATTTCCTTAACTGGTCTAAAGTAAGAAAATATGTGAATTAATCCATATGCCTAACAAATATTTTCACTAGGACAACATGTGTGACAGCTTCTTAGAGCTATAAAATACCTAGTCTGAGATATCTTTAGTAGTTACTATTTTTAAATTCAAAAGGTTGGGGAAAGAATTAGTTTTGAACTACTTCTCAACTACTTCTCTCATTAAAGAATCCAAGCCTCTCTCTCCCCCTCCTCTGCCTTCTCGTGTGCGTATGTGTGTGTGTGTGTGTGTGTGTGTGTGTGTGTGTGTGTGTATGTTGGGGGGGGTGGGAGGGCGGTACAGAGGGAGAGAGAGGGGGAAGGGAAAGGGAAGAGGAGGGGAAGAGGAGGGAAATGTGAGGGGAGGAGAGAGATAGAGATAGAGACAGACAGACAGATGAATGTATGTATATTCTTGTATGTTGGGGAGCATGTTTATGTGCAGGTATGTGTTGGGAGCAGACAGAAGGCAGCTATCATCCTTGCAGCCATCTTAAGCCATATACCCTGAAAAGAGACTTGATTACAATAGCCTATAACAGCTGAGCACACTCTGATAACATCTTGTTTTAGATACCCAGGATTTTCCCTTGGGTGTGTGAAACTTAAAGGCGTGACTTAGAAGTGAGACATACAAAAGGCAAGAGGCAGACAGAAGAAACAGATTTGGAACTTGGACTAGAGAGCACTTGGAAAGGAACTTGGAACTGGAAAAGAGACTAGCAACTTAGAACTGGGATTAGGACTTGAGACTTATTACAGCTGGAACTAGGAATTAGGACCTGAGACTTGGTACTAGGAACTAGGGACTTGGAGAGACAAGAGACTGAAGAATAAACGGGATTGAATCACACTCTGTCTGGTGTCCATTCCTCGAGTCCGTCTTCACTCTCTCTCTTGCTGAACCCTGACCCAGGGACAGGAGCAACTTAGCCCCTAAGGCTTTTGGTAGTGCAGGTTCCAACATTGACAGAGCGGTCTGCAACATTTTGGCCCCCAAGGGTGGGGTAGTGCGGTTCTCAACAGGTAAGCATGCCTGAGATTGACTTCTGGTGTCTTCAACTCCTCTGTACTCTGTTTGTTGAGATATGCTTTCATCCTGAACTTAGAGCTCACCGATTGAACTAGTCTAGCTAGTTAGCCTGCTCTATCTCGGCCTGCCTCACATATGCCAGAATCACATTATTTTTTATATGTTCAAGGGGGAAACTTTATCTCATTTAGTTTACCATCATACAACAGAATACAATTGTTAAAAAGGGGGGGTGGGGCAGGATCAGGTATGGTAGGAGATGGGGTAGTCATGCCACTTGGCAATTATGGGGGAGGTAAGAATCTGAACACTGATCCTCATGCCTGTCCAGCAAGAATTTCACCCACTAAGACATCTCACCAGTGTTAAGATTTTGATTTTTTTTTATCCTATTTATATACCATTTGAGTTCTTGAGACCTCTGGCAACCTAAGCTAGGGCTGCATCCAAATATGCCCTAATCCTGTTTATGAAAAACTATCCATAGGAAATGTTAGTGTTCTTAGGCAGGATCATGGTACAGAAAATTTTTCAGAAGTACGTGCCTTATAGATAGACACCCCTAAAGTGCTTTTCACTTGATGAGTTTTGATAACACAATGACAAACATTTCACATATCACACCAATGCATATTACAGAATCTTATCATGTAAGAAGAGGCACACACAGACTGCATGTATGTTTTGTCACACACATGGACTCGTGATGCTCTATTACACCCAAGTATGAAGATATGGGAGCTAGGAACGTCTTGGTAGACAAAGTCTACCAAGTTTACTCTGAGTTTCAGTTTCTCAAGACTGGATTATGGAGCAAGCTTCTTTCAGAACACAAATCTTTGACATGTTTTAGAATAAGATCCAACCTGAAGTACATTATTTTTTGTAATGTTCAAGGGGGAACCTCTATCTTATTTAGTTTACCATCATACAACAGAGAATGCCATTGTTAAAAAGGTGGGGTAGGATCAGGTATGGGAGGAGATAGTGGATGGAGATGGAGGAGGTCAGGAAATTGAACAGAGGTGTGTAGCAATGGGGGATGGGAAACTAGGGGTAGCCAACAGAAAGTCCCAGGTGCCAGGGAAGCAAGAGGCTCCCATGATCCATTGGGGATAATATTAGCTGAAATATACAACAAAGGGGAGAGGGAACATGTAGAGACCATATCCAGAGGTTAGGCATGGCCCCCAGTTGAGGGATGGTGCCACCTACCCTTCTCAAAAATTTTAATCCAGAATTGCTCCTGTCTAAAGGAAATAGAGAGACAAAGAGTGGAGCAGAGACTGAAGGAAAGGTTGTCCAGAGACTGCCCTACCTGGGGATCCATCCATCCCATATACAGTCGCCAAACCCAGACACTATTGCTGATGCCAAGAAGTGCTTGCTGACAGGAACCTGATATGGATGTCTCCTGAGAGACTCTACCAGAGCCTTACTGATACAGATGCTGATGCTTGTAGCCAACAATTAGACTGAGCATGAGGACCCTAATAGAGGAGTCAGGGGAAGGACTGAAGAAGCTGAAAAGGTTTGCACTCCCATAGGAAGAACAACAATATCAACCAACCAGACACTCCAGAGCTCCCAGGAACTAAGCTACCAACCAAAGAGTACACATGGAGGGACCCATGGCTCCGGCTGCATGTGTAGCAGAGGATGGCCTTGTTTGGCATCAGTGGGAGGGGAGGACCTTGGTCCTGTGAAGGCTCAATGCCCCAGTGTAGAGGAATTCCAGGGTGGGAGGCAGGAATGGGTGGGTGGAAGAGCACCCTCATAGAAACGGGGGGGGGGGGGGAAGGAGGGGTGGGATACAGGGTTTGTGAAGGAAAACCAGGAAGGGGCATAACATTTGAAATGTAAATAGATTAAAAAAACAATAAAAAAGAGAATAATGTTAGGCATGTTTCAACATAAGAAACTTTGTAAGGGTTTGGGCTCGTTATGACTTTTGTTCAAGTAAATATGTGTGTATTTTGAGTGCTTGCGTATAGAGTGAATGAGAGGGGGTGAGAATACTATGTTCAGGCTTGCAGGCAAGTATGGAAGCAACTGTCTGATGGCAGGATGTCTTTTTATATAACTTCCTCACTTTACTTGTTTTAGACAAAGTCTCTCACAGAACCTGGGACTCATTGCTTTGGCTATACTCATGGGCAAGCTCACTGCAGGTATCAAGCTGTTTCTGCCTGTCCTTACTAATTTAACAAATGTGTAATAATACACTTGGCTCTTTAACATGGGTGTTGAGAATCAAAGCTTACTTACGCACGCTCTTGCAATGTTCTGTTTGATCTCTCTGGTTCTGTTGTCAGGTACCTTTAAAGTATCACTTAAAGCATCAAGCCACAGAAAAACAGCATCCAGTCCTTACACAACTCAGCCAGCCTGTGCAGAACCATGAACTTACCCTTGATGCTGTAATGAGGTAATCCTCACTTCACATACCAAGTACCACAGCTGGAGGAGCTGGGTAGCAGAGGTTCAAGTTGATGGTAGTGTTCAGTGTTCTCTGTGTTCTATGAAGCAAAAGTATGTGTAGGCCTGCAAGTGACAGATAATTTTAATTTGTTAACAGATGGGTCAATAACTTTTACAAAATGGAGGAAAAACTTAAGAAAAAAATAAAAATACTTCCACCAAGATAGGATGGATAAATGAAGAGATTTTAGAACCTAGCTCTATCATTTCTCTCTGTCTCCCTGTCTCTGTCTCTGTCTCTCTCTCTCTCTCTCACACACACACACATATCATCATCATTGTCATTATCATCATTAATCATATGTGTGTAAACTTTAGGCATTTTTTAACAGTAGGGTGAATGTCTGATATGGAAATTTCTGGCTGTGTCATGTGATGCAGATTTATGTGGTGTTTTGCTGAGAGGACACATTATGTTTGGGGAGTGTATAAGTAGGACTCAATGGACAGTATGGGGGTAGGGAGCTTTGCATAGCTAGCTGTACAACCCCTATATTCTCTGATCTTCACATTATTGAGAGAGGCATGGCAGAGAACAGGATTCTGGCTGGTCCTGGTTGCTCCTGTTGACTCCTGCTGATTCACCAGGGGCCTGGTGGTTTCTGCTGGATTCTGCTGACACTGTTGATTCCTGTTTGATGACAGGTTTTGAACTGGACTGTTGTTATCCCGATACTACTCAATTGGACTTGGTATCCTGACAATGGAGATTGGAATTGCTCCAAAGAACTACTTCTGAACAGGTCTACATCCTCTTGTCTGATAGTGGGCTAGATAAGGGTTGAAGCCTTTGAGAATGCCTATTAAAGTAGGTTTTGAAAAATCCAAGCCTTCAAGTGCCCTAGCAAAATATAATTTTTTTTAACCCTTTTAAATGAAGCCAAACACTCTGTGGGCACCTTCTATTTGATTTAATCCATTGGCTGTCATCTCAGTGGATGGTCCTGAATGTTCCAAAGGAATCAGAAGGAAAGACTAAAATACAGGGACATCTCTGTCATCATTTTTCAAGTCGTCTCAAGTCCCTAGAAAGTTTCTTAGTCAGTTTCCATTCTTTCTTACTTATTCCCCATTTTTCTTACTTTGATTAAGGGTGGAGGCAGTGGCAGAGGCAGCAGCGGACTCTCTCCACTTGTACCCTGTCCCCAGCTGGCCGGAGATCGTCATGAGGCACCCTCCAGAACAGGGACCCACACTAATCAACTCTGTTTTTGATACAGTTTTTAAATGATAGATATCAGTATATATATATTTTTTAACTTCTGTCAATGTACACATATAGCACAGCCAATAGTTGCTTACAGCCTTTTGTTGTTGTTTTGGTGCAATGAGATGTTAAAGATGCACTGGCTGAGTTGACAAATGCATTTATCTCTGTATCTTAGTCTATGAAGTAATGTCATCATTACTTCAGAGAGCTCCTTCATGCTTCGTTTCTGTCAACTCCATACCCTCTCTCCTCTCCAGAAGAGCCACTGTTCTGACACACTTTTACCTCAGTCCATTTCTAGACTACCACAGGAATGGCATCATACTGCACACAGTGTTTTGTGTAAGGTTCTTTCACGTGACATAATGTTTGCAAATTTTATCTCTTTTATTGAATGCTTCACTCTGCTTCTCTTAGGGACTAATATCCCATTGTACAAATCGGCATGTTTTATTCACTCTGTTATTGATAATTCCTGTGTGTTTTCAGTTTAAGGAATGGCTGGTTTGCACTAATCCTACCAGGTCCTAGGGATGACAGAACTCTAATTGCTTCTTCTCACTAGCATTTGTTGACATTGGTATTTTAAAATAATTAGGCATTTAGATCTTATATTTTGTCATTTTATGTGTTTTATATTTTCATGATTAATAATGATGAATACCATTGTGTGTGTATGTGTGTGTTTTTAATTTGTACATCATTGGTAATGTGCCTTTTAAACACTTTGTTTATTTTTAAAGTTAATATCCTCCCTATTACTGGATTGTAGGAGTTACTTCTCAATTAAAATTTATTTTGTTGAATGTTCATTGTGTATAGTGATGTGTTTTATAAAGACACTTTAATACCAGTGTATCATCTATTTTGACCATATTCAGCTATGATTATCTTTTTTCCCTGATTCTATTATTTTCAAAAATTAATCTACTTCATTTTTCACTTTCTTGTCCTATATACATATATAATTACATATTTACATAAAAGTTGGAACCCATAGGTTATAGAAAAAATTATATTTATCTTTCTGAGTCTAACTTAATTTGTAAAAAGTGTAATGAATCCTAGTTTTATCAATATTTCTGCAAATGGCATAATTTTACCTTATTCTATAACTTAATTAAAACTCATGTATATGAACAGGCAAATTAAATATAGGTGTGTGAAATATACTGACTCAGTGTTCTTCATGTATAGACTCAGAACTAGTATCACTGGGTCATATAGTAATTCTACATATAGATTTTGAGGAACCTCCATTGTTGGTGTTCTGAGTTAGTAAGTCAATCAAAGAAAGAGAGACATTGTGGGATGTATTAAAGCTTCTCAGCAGCCAGGTGGAACAGTCTCTCATAAACCCAACCTTCTACAGCCATCCCAAAGCCAATTTTTTGATTGTTACACAAGAGTTGTATTTTAGGTAAAACAAGTTTCTCATACCAAAGCCCCTGATCTAATCTATATGGAGAAAAATATCACACCCTGTCACATTAGCCTTTATTGTACACTCTTTGCAGTATCCAATAATGCAAGACATTCCATCTAGGCCATGATTCTCTTGGGACCAAAGCCATGCCAAGGTTGTAAAGTTCCTTTAGAAAAACAACTTTATAGATCCCAGAACACAATCACTTTTTTCTACAGTGATTTCTTCAAGGTCTAAGTACCTCTGACAAGTAACTATTTCATTCTGTTTACTTGAAATACAGTGAGAACCAACTGTTCTCACTTATCAGATTTCCACTACACTCCATTATGATTTCCACAGTCTTGAACTAACTTACATTCTGACAGTAGTGTAAAAGGGATTGCACTTCTCTGCCTTACCTAGAATTTACTGATTTTAGTTTTTTTTTGATTTTTGTTTTTGAATGAATCGTTTGGGGTGGTAAAAAAAACTCAATTGTTTTAATTTGCACCTCCTGATGGCTAAAGACATTGAGCATTTTTCATGTTTATTAGCTGTTTGTAATTATTTTGAGAACTATGTGTTCATTTCATTAGCCTATTTGTTCTTTGGTGTGTTTGATATTTTCTTATTTAATCTTTATCCTGAAAACTGGTCCCCTGTCAGGAATGTGTGATTGAAGTTAATTATTTTAGGAGGTCATGGCATGCTCTAAGTCTAGTCATTTGTAAGTTGGGAGGCTTTTGCCAGGCAAACAAAGCAAAACAAAAGCTATGTCATTAACCTATTCTCTCACTTTTTTTTTTTTTTTTCTGGATACTGAATTCCTTTGTGCTTATGAGCACACACATACAGCTCTGTGAATTCCTGCCTAAGCATGGCATGTGGTACTACAGGGAAATCTTTGTCCTAAGCAGCTAGAGTTTGTTTTTATCGAATTGCTTATTTCAAAGTTAACAGAAACTTGCTCTATAACGATCAGTCTTTATGTTCATTACTTTGGTTGTAGTGATGACTTCTGGATTTACACACATCTAATTAGGTCTGTTGGCTTTATATACTATGCACAGTTTTAATAAACTATATACAATAAAGATGTTAAAAACTAAAATGAGGTAAAATGGATGATGAAGATTATATTTAAAACCAACCTGTTTTTAGAGGTTACTAGTCTAATATATATGTTATAAGTCAAATACACTATTTCATTAAATATTTACTGATAATTCTTCAACTGAAATTATCGTCATTTATTCCCTGGGGGTATAACTTAGGCCTTAATGACGGTAAGTCCCTTGATTAAAATAATCGGGTGAAATGAAGGTCAAATTCAGCATCAGTGATTCTCTTCTCTTGGTACCAGAATGGAATCACATCTTGGTTTTCATGGGAAATGGGCTTAGGTCCGTGGTTCTCAGCCTTCTAATTCTGTGACCCTTTAACATTTTCTTATATTGTGTTGGTCCCCAACCATAAAATTACCTTTGTTGATACTTCATAACTGTAACTTTGCTAGTGTTATGAATCATAGTGTAAATATCTGTTTGTCAGTGGTCACAGGTGATCCTTATGAAAGTATCATTTGACTCCAAAGGGGTCACGACCTACAGGTTGAGAACTGCTGATCTGGACTGTCAACATTTTGCTGAATTCCTGATGAATGCTTAGTGTATAATTTTTTCCAAGGAGCTGAATCATTCCTTCTGAAGGGAGGCTTGGTCTGATTCATAAAATAAATAAAAGGTACAATGCTTAGGAAGAAAAGATAAAACCTTAGGTGGTCCACAAGGTTATAAAAGCAGTAATATGTCTGAAAGGAGGAGAAGCTCCAGATGCTTCATGCAACCTTCAAGTCATGCAGGGGACTCCAGGCACAGGGTTTTCTCATTAACTGTTCTTGCTAAGGTGGGCTTTTGAATGATTCAGCTGCTTTTGTGGTCTACATACCAGTAAAGTCACTGGTGCAGCAAGCCAAACCCGAGTGGAATCATTTCTTTGATAAGTCATCGGTGCCCCTTGAGCTGAATAAACCTTTGCTCATGTCTTCCCAGAAAATACCGTATAACAATGGAAATTCCAAAGCTGAGTTCTGTTAATGAGCTATCAACTCTATTTCCAGATCTTGCTATAAGTACCTACTTTGTGCTTTGTTCTATGAATACAATGGCAACTTAGGTTACAAAAAAACATGGTCAAATACAAACCGTTGGTCATTTTTTTTTCTCTTCAGTTTTAATTTAACAAGAGCATCTGCATGTTAAAAGTGAGCAATCTGCTTAGTTTCTTAGGTTTAACTTTAAGAAAAAGCTTTGTAGATGATACGCATAAGACATTTACTAAAATTATTCTCATGGCATGAACCTGCTTATTGCTGCTCATCCTTTAGAATAATGAGTTCTTTGTGTTGGTTGGATTTATTTTAACACATGAAACCATTTTCAAAAGTCAATGTCAATATGAAAAATTACTCTCTCCATGTGTTCAGAAATGGAAGGGAAGCTCACAAGTGTGCCCTCAGCAAACATCCAAGGGCTTCTTCCATTAAGCCTTCCCTGTGTATCTGAGCAGGTGAGAGGATTAGATGACTTAATTCCTACTTCTCATTCTGTTTCCATCCCAGCTTTTAAATATTTACTACCACTTAGGAATCTTGCATTTTAGTAATCTTTGATGAATCAGCTATGCATTTTGAATTATCACAAGTATGCGCCATAGAACAATATCTGATCTTTTGTGTTTCCCTTCCTTCTTAGCCTAGTCTTGCTGAAAGTAGGTTAGTTAAACTAGATCAAACATAAGTCTAAATAATTGAAACCAGGCTCCCTCTGGGAAGAGCTGAAGCCCTATTGTGAAAGCCCGGAATAGGGTCTGGCTGGAAATTCTTCAGTTTAATTTTTAATTTTTCTTTATGCATCTTCTTATTTACCACAGTAATTTTTTTCCTACAACTTCTCAGCTCAGAGTATTCAGAAATCATATACAAATTGGTTTTAGGATATCTTCTTGCCTAGGGGAAGGAAGAACAACCTTTGGTTCTTTTTTTTTTTTTTTTTTTTTTTTTTTCTTCTTCCCACCTCCTTTAAATATTCAGAACACCGAACTGCTGTTTTCAATCAGGATTCTGAACTGGAGTCAATGGATTGAATCAAAATGATCTCTGATCTTAGGTGAAAGAATTAACTTTCTCATGAGACATCTTTAATTAGAAGCTATCATTTCTTGCTAGTGCGAGCACAAGCCCTGCTCCCCCAGACAATGCATTCCTCACAACAGGCTGCTCAGAATCATCTCCTGTATTTTCAAATCATATTAAGGTTTTGAATATATATTCTGAAATGTGTTTATCATTAGTTTTAAGTTATTGGAGTCTTTAGATAATTTTATTCACTGTCTTCGCAGGAAAACTACACCTATTTAATTTGTATTTGAATTGTTTTTACTAATCGGGTTCTAATAAACTGTTTCCGTAGTCAGCTCATATATTCCTACTGTATGGATTTCAACCTGGCTGGCCTGGTGTTCTGCATGTGTGTAAACTGAGAGACTGCTGCTTTCTGGAAAATGAGGTGTTAAAGGCAAGCAGAGAGAGCAGCCTTTCTCTCAGCTCTGTGCAAACACCCTAACTGATAATTCTGCTGACCGGAGCATGGTTTTTCTGCTCTTTATACTCTCAGGGTTTTGTATACCACCTGAACTTGGTTCAGGTTCTTTCTGAGAGTGTTCCCCTGAGAGAGATTCCTGATCTTTTATTACTCCTGTCTCTGTTACTGTTCTTGGACATGTCTTCCTCCCTTATTCAAGATTGCTTCATTGATGAAGACTTCTGTAGTATTGGAAGAGACCAGTGGGAGCAGCAGAATGTGTGCATCATGTGAACTTTAAAAGGACTGCTCAAATAGGTACACAATATCCTGAGTACCATCAGACAGAGACATTTGCTATAATATATAATGACTTTGACTATGACTCAGGAAAGCATAAGCTGGAAGGCGCTATGAGAAACTTTAAAAGCATGCTGTTTTCTATGCTTGATAGAAGATGAGGAAGTCAGAGGTCTTCAGACATCATACTACATACTGTTTCTGGCTTAAAACTTGAGAGAGAGGCAAGAAATACCCATAGTCTCCAGCCAGGAGAGTCTTCTGGTCATTACCCAACAGGGAAACAGGAACCTACTTCTACAACTTGAAGGAACTAGGTTCTGTACACAACCTGAATAGATTGGAAGCATATGCCTCCCCAGAGAAGTCACACTGTGGGAACTCATCCATGGCTGATAGCTTCATTTTAGCCTGTGACATCTGAGAAGGCACAGTCACACTGTTGTCAGACTTCTGATATACAAAGTGAAGCACTGGATAGGTGCATGTGAAGCCAGTACATTTTTGGAAATTTGTTATACTACAAATCAATTCATTACAAATAATCAATATAAAATGAACAGAAGATCTGACCATTGAAGGGTGTGTGTGTGTATGTATGTATGTGTGTGTATAGAATTGGTAGTACAGCAGTAAAAGTCATTAAACTTTTGGCCAGGCCACACAGTGTATTATAGACTTCTTTAAATCTTTTTTTTTTAAAATTAAAATCTTTCCTTATATTACTCTTGTTGGATGTCTATGAAACAGGTAACCCACAAGTAGAAAGGGCTCACTCTGAATGCAGCAATATTTCACTAGAAAGTGATATTTCCAGATTTAAGGCCCCAGAAATGTTAGAAATTTATTTTTCCTCTCTTTTAATATGCTTTCTTTTGCTACAGCCAGAGCTTTTCAAGATAAATTGAGACACTTAAAGGAAACATTGAGTGTATAAATCACATCGGACTCAGCTTTAAATCTTAAAACCACATTCTTGTCTTCAGAACACAGTACACTCTCAAATAAAGCAAACTGTAGTGGGACTCACCTAATGATCTGAGGACTTAGTGATCCATTGCAAGTTTGACAGGACAATTTACCATCTAAAAGTCATGGAATGAAATATATTCACTATAAATCTTTAAGAAGGTCCACACATCAATCTACAAAACCAAAAATTTACAATAATTTGTGAATGTAAAATTCAAAATGAATTCATAGAAATCCAATCTAGTTTGGCATTAGCTATGAAAGTTAAGCTCCCGAATGGCTTGGCTTTACTTTCACATCAACGACACAAAGCTGTGGGATGATGGGAAAGTTGCGCAACTATTCTTAATTGTGGTTTCCATATCTGTCAAGAGGAGATAAGTAACACTAGCCTCCCAAATGGTTGCCATGAATATCAAATAAGATTAATTATAAAACAAAACAAAACCACATAATAGGATGGTTCTTGGACCATTACAATGACAGTTGGTAGTTTTCAATATTTTATCTTACTTTAAAATTGAATTTGTTATTAAATAATGCACAAGCCTCTACTCATTATTGATTTGTCATACAATGTTTTGAAACTTGAATGTCTTGTGTGATGCTAAGATTGAATTAAGGATATGTATCACCTAAGCTATTTACAATTTCTTTTTAAAAATTTATCTTTATTTATTTATTTATACCTCAATGCTGGCCCCCTCCTTAGCCCCCCTCATAGAGATGCTTCCCCTCCCTCCTCCCTTTCTCTTCTGGGTATCCCCCTCCTGGGTATTTCCTGACCCTGGCACATCAAGTCTCTGTCAGATTAGGTGCATCATTTTCCATTGAGGAAGGACAAGGCAGCCCTGTTGGGGAATGGATACCACAGTCAGGCTACAGCTTTAGGGAGAGTCTCAATCCTCTCCAATTGTTCTGGGGCCCACATGGAAACTGAACTGTAAGTCTGCTATATAGGAGCTAGGGGCCTTATCCAGTCCATGTGTATTCTTTGGTTGGTAGTTCAGTCTCTGAGAGCTCCCAGAGGTCCAGGTTAGTTGACTCTGTTGGTCCTTCTGTGGATCTCCCATCCCTTTCAGGGCCTTCACTCCTTCCCCCGATTCTTCCATAAGAGTGCTTGACCTCTGTCTAATGTTCATCTGTGGGTAACTGCATCTGCTTCAGACAGCTGCTGGGTAGAACTGTAGCATGAAATATTTAAAAGGCGATCTGCATATACAGCTGGAGCCATGGGTCCCTCCCTATGTGCTCCCAGGCTCAGCTGTATATGTAGGGGAGGATGACAATGTCAGGCATAGGTGGGAGAGGAAGTCCTTGGTCCAGTGAAGGCTGGATGCCCCAGTTGGGGAAATTTGTGGATGGGGAGGTGGGAGTGGGAGGGTGGGGAGCACATCCTCATAGAAGGAGGAGGAGGGGAGTGGGATAGAGGGTTCCTGGGGGGGGGGGGAGAAAAAAGAGATTACACCTGAAATGTAAATAAAATATCTAATAAAAAAAAGGCAATCTGTGCTACCTGCAGAGAGGCCAGCCTTGCCAATTCTCATCTCGTGGAGACTCTGACCCAGAGCTCCAAAATCTCTCTACCTAGCTCCCTAAGTTCTCACTGGCAGGTCACTACCACACCAGCCCCATGCTTCCAAATTCCCATGGCCTTTTGGGGTGCACTTCTTGCAAACCCATGCTTTGCCACCTCTGGAACACAGTTGAATTGTCACATGAAGGAAAACACCACAGAAACTTAGTTTAGAATAAACAGGTAACTCAATCGCTGGGTGCAGCAACTAGCATCCTAATTTTGTAAGCTATACTAACTCCTCTGGTGGCAAATCCTGGCAGATCTGCCATCTAATCTGGGGGCCTCTCTTTAGCTAAAGATTGTCCTCCAAGTTCTCCCAGCCCAAATGCCTATCTCTTTCTCTTTCTTCCTTTTTTCCTCTTTCTGACTTGGGAGTCCTGCCTACTCCTCACCTCGTGATTGGTCACCTGAAATCTTTACTCATTAGGGGAAGGTTCTGCCACATAGAATCTCTCAGAGAACAGTTATGCTAGCCTCCTGTCAGCAAGCATAACAGAGTATCATTAATAGTGTCGGGGATTGGTGTTTGCCCATGTGATTGGGCTGGCTGGTTATTGGTTGGCCATTCTTTCAGTCTCCTCTCCATCTTTGTCCCTGCATTTCTTTTAGACAGGACAAATTTTGGGTCAAATGCTTTGTGTGTGGGTTGGTGTCTTTTCCCTCCACTGGGAGTCCTGAATTGACTCCTGGTAGCCTCCCCCATCTAAGGTCTCTGGGACTTTCTAAATATTCCCCACCCTCCACCCCACAACCATTCCACCCCCTCTCTCTCTTTCCCCCAGTATTGATCACAAAAGTTAACTTCATATCTCAAAAATTGATATTTTTAAACAACAATGACACCGATTTCAAGGGAAATGTTATAACTTCATTATTTTCTTTTCTCATTCATAGCTTTTATAAAGCAAAACAGCACTAATCTTAATAATAAGCTGAAGTAGCTCATGAAATAACATCCAGAGCATGATTCATATAATGTTATCATATCTTTGATATAGTCTTATTTTGCTTTCCTACATTTCATGCATTTCAACTCAAAAGAAACTCTCAGCATAAATCTCATCTAATCATACTAGTTGAGCTGAAAGCATGGTTTCATTACACAAGTACTTTTGAAACTGATGAATCCTACAGTGTTCTTTTCTAAGTGTTACTTCATCTAATCGAAAGCCTAAGAGGCAAGCAAAATCACTCTGCTCCATTCCTGATGAGAATGAGGAGAGGATACAAGTATTCCAACTATGATGTTTGCTGTGAGTCTGACCACCTCAATGAAAACACTGAAACAGCAACATGTTTGCTTGAAATGGTGGAAAATCTGACCCTATAAATGCGGTGCAGCTTAAAGAGTTTAGTTTTCAGTTGTATGCATAAGTTTATGTAGCTCATCAGATAATGCAAATGTATATTTATAAAGTGCACACATTTGTATCATCACCTTAATATATAAAATGTATTCACCTGAAACAAAAGCACTAAACAAATGAAGATTTCATCATTTACATTTAGTTTTCATTATTTGTCCCTTCCTTTTCCTCCTTCCAAGCCCTGCTATGTATATCTCCTTGCCCATTCCCAAAATCATGGCTTCCTTTTCACCAGTTGTTGTTTTACACACACACACACACACACACACACACACACACACACCCCTAAATACATAAATACAACCTACTCAATCTGTTTAGTGTTGCTTAATTGTATATGATTTGAGTCTGGCCTATTATTATTGGATAACCAATTACAGAATGTATTCATGTCTGGAAAGGACTATTTCTCCCATGTTTAGCATTTCTTAATTGTCTGTAGGTTTTGTTTTTGTCTATGGGCTAGGGTACCAGGTTTTTTCTGTGTTATGCTAGCATGTATGTCTATTGGTATATTTCAGATTTTGTTTGGGAAGCCATATTGTTGAGGCGTCATAGGTGAAGCCTCTTTGTTATTTCTGGGAGACAGAATCTCACAGAAGTTTTCCTAGTTTTTCAGCTTTTACAATCCTCCTGAGCCCTTTTCCTAGATGAGCCTTAAGTACTCGAGCTGTGTGGTGAATGAATCAGTTGAGGCTGAGCACTGAAAGAACACATGTTCTATATAAATTGATCATTTATTATTTTCTGTGATGGATTCCTTGTGTTACAAAGAGAAGCTTCTTTGATGAGAGGCAAGAACTACACTTATCTGTGAGTACAGGATAGATATATAGAATGTACTTAGGAATGATGACAACTTAGTAAAGTAGAAGTAATGGGTTCTCTGTTAAGATCTATGACCTCACTAGCCCAGGATGGTTTACCAGGTTTCCAGTACCAGCTATGATATTTTTCCTATTGAATAGGCCTTAAGTTCAAGTAGAGAGTTGTTGCTTACCTCCAAGACATGAGTGCTACTATTGCACCAGTAACATTATAGTGGTACAGTGGTCATCATTGTGGTTTGCAGGTGTTATAGCTGTCCAGTGTTGGATTATTTCCTGCTTCTTTCCCTTGGCAACTGCACAGCACCTTCCCATACTATGAAAGTCAGTCTTCAATGGGAAGCTTTCAGGTCAGACTCAGCTTGGGACCTCCAAGACCAATGTTCAAAATACATGGTACCTTCAGGAATAGAAGCTATTTTTCAAACTCTGGGAGAGGGAGGCACCCAAGGGCAAGAATAACACCTCATATTGTTTTAAGAGTCTCTTGGACTCCCCTGATTAACAACTTAAAAGGAGGGTTTCTCACACTTGGTAATTTTTTAGATAGCCTATGACCCTTGAAAGGGAATATTGAAAGCCCAAGTGGAATAATTTCACTTGAACTATATATGTATGTGTATATGTATATGCTTTGAATTTAATGTATTATATATAATTTAAATAAATAAATAATGAGATGATTCCTTATGTTTTTTGAAATCTCCTTAATAGTACTCATTATTATTTTATACATCGTTTTTTATTTTTGTAAAGATTTATTAATTTTATTTATATGAGTGGACTGTAGCTGTCAGATAGACCAGAAGAGGACATTGAATCCCATTACAGGTGGTTGTGAGCCACCATGTGGCTGCTGGGAATTGAACTCAGGACCTATGGAAGAGTGAGCAGTCAGTGCTCTTAACCTTTGAGCCATCTCTCCAGCCTCCTTTCTCTCTCTCTCTCTCTCTCTCTCTCCTCTCCCTCCCTCCCCCTCTCTCTTTCATTCTTTGTTCCATTTTATGTTTTAAGAAACATGTTGCCTCACTTCTTGCAGCACTATTTGTTTCGAGAAGTATTAAAAAATGAACCACCTACCTTCCTGCGCTACGTCCACCAGCTCTCTGCCCTGTCATGGTCCCTTGTGTTCCTGTACTATTCCCAGTACTGGCGGGCCACCTGGCCCCAGCACAGTGTTCTCATCTCAGCAGACCCTCTGTCCTAGGGCCCCCAAGACATTGGCATGATTGCTGTTTCTGCCCACCAACTTCACTGCCTCCTCGGCTCTAGGCCTAGCCCTATGAAATGACTGACAACCTGGCTATTTAGATAGCACAATATCCAGTAACCCAGTAAAATCCAAACTCTTAAAACTTATAGTTAACCAGTCACCTTTATATATCAATAAATTCTCAATACACACGATGCCCACACAATTTAGACAAGTTATGTCAATTATTCTACTCTTTGTGATATCTTATCTACCTGTGGCCATTTAAAGCTATGCTTGTTCAGGATCTTTTCTTTGTCTTCCGTCTTGATTCTCCTCCCCTCTCCTCTCTCTGTCTCTGCCTCTGTCTCTGCCTCTGTCTCTCTCTCTCTCTCTCTCTCTCTCCTCTCTCTCTCTCTCTCTCTCTCTCTCTCTCTCTCTCTCTCTCTCTCTCTCAGCTCTGCCTCCCTTTTTCCTGTCCAATCACAGGTGTCCTGCTGCACTAATATTTAAATAGATTGGGAGATTGGGCAGGGAAATTCCTGTTACAGCTGTTGGTGATTATTAACTGCTGGAGAAGACTATGTCTTCAATGGTTTAACCACTAGTGAGTAACCTGTGCTCCAGAAAAGAGAGCAACAGCGTGCCCAATGTAGGCAAACCTGGGTAAGCATAATGAGTCATAAAATAAAATAAAAAGTCTTGATAGTTTGTGTGTGTGTGTGTGTGTGTGTGTGTGTGTGTGTGTGTGTGTGTGACTTGTTGAGTTCTGGGCTGAAGTGGCTTTGAGGGTGGTGAAAAAAAAGGGGGTAGAGAATTGAACATGACAATAAGGTGTGTGTGTGTATTGTATACATACACATACATATGATGAAATTGTAAAAGAATACATTTAACAGACACACATGGAGAGAGAGAGAGAGAGAGAGAGAGAGAGAGAGAGAGAGAGAGAGAGAGAGAGAGAGAGAGAGAGCAGGACAGGTATGAGAGTCTGGTTTCTTTAATCTTCAGCTCCCAGGTGGAGAATACAATTATTTACCACAAGGTCTCAAAGAAAACAGAAACTCAGCAAATAAGCCACAAATGTTTTCAGAATACATATTTGAATTAATGAGGTTGATGTATTAATATTCAGGAATCTTTCTTGCCCAGGGGGAAGTAAAATTTTTAATAAAAACAATGAAAATGGAACTAGTGCTCCGTGGTCTCATTTGTCATTATTTTACCAGTGGCTGGGAAATCCTGGGAAGAAGCTATTTAACCTTTATGAGCTTTGCTTTCTGCATTGTTCAATTTGGCTAGATTCCTTACAGTTCTTTAAAGCTTAGTTATTTAAATTTAAGACGGTGTACTTATTTATCAAGAAACATTTTATGGGAAATTATCCTTGCAAAAAATAATCAGAACCTATTTTGTGGCTGTGCATAGGTATCAGCCAACTGTTATTAACAACAATAAACATTGTTATTTTGGGTTATGATGCTTTTCTGAAGATTTTCCTCTTCTAAATATTGATTTAATATGACCTTAGCTACACTTTCCTATGGAAAACTAAAGGCATTTGCATTGAATACTATTTTTAATAGTATTTGTTCGTATAAACATTGTTTTTTTTTGTGTGTGTGTTATGATGCTTTTCTGAAGTTTTTCCTCTTCTTCTAAATACTTATCTAATAGGACCTTACCAAACACACACACACACACACACACACACACACACACACACACACACACACGCATGCACACCACACTTAGATAGATGTGAGGGTGTTTGCATAGGATTTTATTACTCAGGATTTCTTAAGCTCAGAAGTTAGAGACCAATATAGACAGCATAGTGATCTTCAACCTTCAAAGGAAAATTACTTATATCTTGAAAAATCAGAATTATAGTTTAAGCAATAGAAAATAAACGAAAATGCACTTCAAAGAAAGAAAGTAAATTATGGGATGGTGCTACAGAACTATGGCAGCCCAAATCCGTTAAGACTTCTAGTTATTCAACCACCATTGGCTTGAAGAACCTCTTTTTATTTTCTCAGTTTACAGTATGTTTTGCTGTAGATAATGCAATATAGATTTAAAGAGCAACTATTGCGATGGCTTCCTCATTTTCATCTTCATAGAGGAAGCATTGTTTGAATAAAATATCAGTCAATGCCGCTGATTTTCTGTGAAGAAGCAACTCCTATTACTGGCCTCATGAGCCTTGAACATTCACAGACAAGGGTGCTGTGGCTCATGACCAGGCTCAGTAACCATTGCTTGGGTGTTACAATTGCTGGTTATAGTTTAACAAATCCTGTGCCATGTGATAGATGGAAAGTTCTCCAAAGAAATCCTTGACGGATGCTAAGAGGGAAAATGGTGAATATTTACAGTCTGGTGGATAGCATATCTGCCACTATGTATTAAAATATGTCTTATAGAACTCAGAGCAGGCCACTTAAAATATAAAATCTAATTTAAAATATCGTCAGATACTAGAATCAAATATGGGAAAGGCCTTAAGTATATGAGTAATGAATAAAGCATATGGGAAAACGTTCACAACATTTTTAAGTTATACAGAAAATCCCATGAGAATTAAATAAATTTTAGTTGCACATCAAAACATGATGGCAAGACCCTGTTGCTGAAGCTATTACAAAAGCTTGGTCATAGGTGATAGAAAAATCAAACTGAGGCTGAGATGAAAAATTCCTCCATGCTTGTTACCCTTCCTGATCTCAAAAAAGTGCTTTGCAGGCTACTAGAGGGAGATAGTCATCACCTGACTCAACAAATATGAACTTTGCCAGTTACACTAATGAGCTACCACACAATGTAGGCTCTCTTGTGTAATTGTGGCAGGACAGTTATGGGGTTAACCAACCTCATTCTGGTTGTATTTGAGACCTTTTCAAGAGGGAGTTCAGTCCTGGTTCTGTAAACCTGGTCAAAAGTTCTTGGTTGGGGATGTCACAGACCCTAGACAGGAACCTACTGTTATTGTTTGGCTAAGCAGTCCTGGTGTCAAATTGCCTCTAAGTACTGGTATTCGTACTCAACATTTACTGCTGCTTCCAGCCTTCTTCAGCAAAGCTTCTTATATATAGGGGGTTATGCAGAAACCCAGTTCTGTTCCAAATGTCCAGAATACATGGTGGCGGAATCCTTGGTTTTAACTGTGACAGCTGTAACACCCCTTCCAATGCTGAGCTGATATAGTTGGCTAAAGTTCCAGGAAGACCATAAGAGCCAAGATGGAAAACTGTGCAGCAAAATGATATCATATGAAGACAAGAAAGCTATTGTTCTCATGAATTTGCTGCAGTTGTGGTTAGCAGCACAAAACTTGCACAAGATTGTGTCCAAATATTCCATCATGGATAGGTGAGGGTTGTGAGGTTCCATCATTCCCAGAGGAACTATGTGGATTTAATGTTTGTTGTGGGAGGGATGCTATTTTCTTCAGTGGTATAGCCAATGAACCAAAGGAACAAGGAACATTCCCCTTGTTCCATTGCGTAACTTCCCACCTAAGATCAGCAAAGTAACTCGGTGGTCCAAACCCAGAAGGAGAGCATCTAAACTTGTTGAGAAGAAGTATAGAAGACACAGTGGGAGGAAGGAGAGGAATAAAGGCTGAAAATTACTAAAAGTTAATATATTGCTATGTTAAACTGTCAAACAATAAAAAAACATGAGAAATACTTTTAGAAAAAATAGAAAATGTATTTCAAAGTTGTAAGGCTCTAGCTCCTAGGAATAGAAAGTGTACCCATAAAGTCTCATCAATATGACTGCCCAAAGGACAACAACAATATGAACTGAACAAGGACAACAACAGATATGGCTAACATGGACAGGATAAGGCTACAGGCCTCAATCCTAGACAAAGAACTACAGGCAACCAAGGAGTGTGAGATATAGTCTTCCCCAGGGAAGAACACATCAACTGGATATCTAGTTCTTAATGATCAACCCTGAAAACATATATGCAAGTAACATTATGCAGACAGAGAAGATTATACTTATGTGTTTAGGAATATATAAATACATTTGCGTATACTATGTATGATACACACACATACACAAACACACATACATGTATAAAATTAATGAAAACTTATGTGTTTAGAAATACTCATATTTGCATATCTTATGGATGATACACACATAGAATCATTCATACATAAATCTATATCTGTGTCTATATATCTACATAAATATAAAATATATTTCTTTTCATATGTTTTTTTCATATATGTACTTTTCAAATTTATTTCATATATATGAAAAACACACGACAAATTTCATAGATATGAATATGCATATACACATATATGTGAAAAAAGAGGCCACGAATCTGGAAGAGAACAATGTGGATTATATGGGAGGGTTAAGCGTAGTTATAATTTTAAAAAACAAAAGAAATAATTTTTTAAAAACTGGTGAATTAAAACTATTGTTTAAAAAAAAATCAAAGGATTTCTATTCAGCAGTTGACAGGGTGACATCCCTATAGCAGACAGCTGAGAACTTATTCTACTCTACTTGGCTAATTAGAGCAGAGCCAGAATTTAGTGCTTCTGTGGAATGACTTTGAGTGGAAGCCTACCACAATGGGAGACTGGGTTTCCATACCTGTTCTCACTTTCCTTTCCTCGGAGGGTTTCTGATCAAACCCTCCCAGATTTACTAACCAAACCAACTACTCCCACTCAGGAGAGTTTTCAGAGAATTTCCCGTATAAAAGTGAAATCCTCCTGTTTGCCACAAGATGGATGGCTTGAAGACATGAGAGAAACAGGACACAGAAAGACAGCATTGTTTTTCCTCTTATGTAGAAGCTGAAAGAAAAGCAGCGACCTGAGTGCAGAAGCCAGAGGTTGGCGCAGGTGGTAAGGTGAGGATCCGTGGAGGTAAGAGGAGGTCATGTAGAAGCCGGTACTGAAACGTCACTCCCAGCCCGGTTACTATGTTCAATTAATGAATGTTATAAAAAAAAATTACTCTGATTCATATGAGCCTCAAGACACTTTAAGAAGGTGTATCTATACAAAGATGCCATATATGCATATATACTTTTAATATGTAAATACGTAATACAAACTTTAAAAAATTCATACTTTTAAAGAGTGCATTTTAAATGTTTTTATCATGAAACAATGAGCACACAAAATGATAGATTTGTTAATTAGCCTGACTTTCCATATTATAAACATGTGTCAAAATATTATTTTCCAAAAAAAAATCAAATACATAAAAATCAAATACATAAAAATCAAATACATAAAAATCACATTAAAAAAAAGAAAATTTGTAAAAATTGTTTCCCAGTTATTCAATAAAGCTCAGGGTCATAAGTACTGAGTTTGAGCACTGCTCACTTACTCTGCTCATGAAGATGCAACTACACAGCTGGTAAGACATATAGATGCTGATAACACTCATCTCTCATGTCTGTTAATCGTATTTGTGGGTCTCATAGAAATCACACCTCATAGGTGAGGAAATGACTTTTATTATTATTCTGTGTTGATAATAAAGTGTTTTTAAAAATTGCTAGATCCAGTCTCTCAGAGTGTCAGTCATAACCTACTTGGCATGGAGAAGCTAAACTGACATTACAGAACAAGGATCCACGAATTCTTGCTCTCTACTTCCTCTGTGCATTCCTTCTTCCTTGGGTGCCACACAAGGTCCTGATTTCGACACTCCCAGTTGCTTTATTCTTGGGATTCTTCCAAATCTTGACTTGTTTTAAACGGTGTGCTTCATTTGTGCATCAGTCTGACTTCACCCAAATATGCCCGCTCTCATGGTGCCTTATTTGACTCTCACCCAGTTTTCAATGTCACTCTTCAGGGGTAACACAGACTATTGTGTGATGCCTTCTCCCTGAGACCGTCATGCCATCTGCTTGAGTATGCCAACACTCGGCATGTTTACATCACATGCACTAACCTCGTTATTTTAAAATTGGTGCCATAAGTGATGAAGAGAAATATGCATTGATGAAAACAACTTGAAGCGCTATAACATTTTATAACCCTGGCCTCACATCTTCAGAGGTTCATTATAATTGGAAAAGGACCTTAAGAGCTCTCCTCCTCCTCCTCCTCCTCCTCCTCCTCCTCCTCCTCCTCCTCCTCCTCCTCCTCCTCCTCCTCCTCCTCCTCCTCCTCCTCCTCCTCTTCCTCCTCTTCCTCTTCTTCCTCCTCCTTCTCCTTCTTAGGCAAAGTAGTTCACATGTTTGAATCACATCAATGGGGGACTTGTTTCATGGTTTAAAAATAACGGAGTCTACCACAGTTATTCTCTTTTCCATTTAGAGACTCAATGGCTCTTTATAATGCTCCAGATTTGCTCATGACTCTGTTCATTTTTACTCAAATGGTTATTGATGTGCTTGATCTTATTCCTGGCCTTTTTGTGCTCAATAATAACATTTTAGCAAATGTTTTCGTTCCATCTGGCATATTAAAAGCCAGAAAACCCTCTGTTTTTCATTATTAAAAGTAAGGAGTCATTGGAAATCACCAATTGTATATATAGTTAATTGAATTGCTAGCATGAAACAATATTTCTAATAAGCAACTCAATGGCATATGATAAAGGCAAATTCATTATATGCAGGCTATAATTATAAACATGGTAAATCATAAGCCTCAGTTCTTTCTTCCATTAAGTAAATAACTGTCTCTTTTAAGGCTGATTTGCTGAAACAGTACCTGGAAAACCAATAAATATTCATTACCCTTATTAAATAGAAATATTTGAGAGTAGAAGGTTATCTATTTGAAAGTCATCTGTATTAAAAAGCACAAAGAAGAGACAACATGGATACTTATCCAATCCATGTTTTACCACAAAGGTTTTGATCTTTGGAAAATTCCTCACCCAATTGTAACCCATTGTAAAATACAGTTTTGTATCCCTGGATTCTCTTTGCATAAGTGTATTGTAAACACAGATTAGAAATTGTTTAGTTAAAATACCTGGAAAATATAAAATATGAAAATAAAACTATTTAGTGCAGGTACCCTCATATTTCTAGTGTTAAAAAAAAACATTTTATTTGGCATGCAACATTAAGTATTCTCAAAACATTTCCAGTTTTAAAAAAACCACTCCAATTTCTACCACAAGTCAATGGAAATTCTAAACATACATGCACCGGGTCTCACAAAGTATAACATGAAATCAAATGAAGTCATCAGGCACGTGAAGAGATTTAAGTTAAAAAGACAACATGATACATTTACAGAGACAAACTCCTTCAGCTTCGAGTTTAATTTCTCAAATCCATCACTATTCTAAAGAAAGTAGTTATATATGTTTGTTCCAGGAAGACCAGTATGTTTCTGCATGGCCTCTGTCCTGTTAAAGTGACAGCCTATATTAAATATGATGAAAAGTAAATCTAATTTTTTATAGCTAACAATACATTAAAATACCTGTGTATTTTCACCATCTTCTATTTTCAGTGCACAGAGAAATAAGTGATCCTCATACAGACTGAGGCGTAAATCTCTCTTGCCCAAGATGCAAGAATAAGCTTATAACATGACTCCCTGCCATTTCTGTGACCTGAGCTTCAGCAACACCTCTGATTATCAGCTGTTGTGACATCTATAAATTGTGGTTTGGAGAGATTTTTGCACTTTCCTGCAGATGCCAGGACATCTTGGCATGTGGCCAGCTCATCAAGCAGTAATGAATTCCTGGGCTATATGACTGCCATGAATGAACCTATCACTTTAAGGTTTGGTAGTGGGGAAAAAGTTCATTTTCTGCTCTTCAGCCTTTTGTAAGGTTTTGTGTACCTTTAAATATTCCCATAGGTAGTGGCTTTAGAATGATACAAGCTTCAGATCTTTAATTGTTATCATTTGTTGTGGGCAAACATTCAAAAGCAAAAATCGCCACTGTGGAAAAAAATGCATCTTTATACATGTGCATTTATATGCACACACACACACACACACACACACACACAAAAACACACACACCCTATGCATTCCTAGCATGTACTGATGATTTTTATTATTTACAATAAACTTTTGCAGAAAAGTAAAAATTTAGACTCTATGCAGGTAAAAAGCAGAATCTATTATAGCATTTGTAGTTTTACATTTATTCATTGAGTACATGAACTTTAAATAAACCCAGTTGATCCATGGTATTGAAACGTAGAACATGGCAATGTATTTTTTTTTTTTTTTTAGATGAAATAGTAGCCTGGGTGGTAATGTGTCACAGAATAGAGTGGGTTATTAATAAATGGTAAGAGAGATAATATTGGAAATGTTGTGAGACTCAAGTCAATCTTGAGATAGGGCCAAAGATAGGCACCCCAAAGGCAGAAATACAATCTCAGGTCTTTGGAAGAGTAGAGATTCTGAATAGGTTCAGAGAAGGAGAGATCAAGACTTAAGCAGTTTTAAACAGCAGGGCTAGGGCAATGTATTCAGAGGATAGAGGATGAATGAAGGAGGGTGGGAGGAGAATCCAGTGAAGTCAAACATCAGCCTTGCTTCCTGTGTTCATCCAGTGTTCCTTCATACAATGACTGTTTCTATTCGGGTATTTCCAGTCTCTGGCTGCATATGTAGCTTAGAGTATGCTATAAATAAAGTACATTTTAATTAGTTTAATTTAATTTGGTGAGTATATAGATAAAGAAGTAATAAAAGGAGATACAATGAGCAAAGGGCACACATGATTTAGAGCTATATCCTTTGCCGAATACTTTTCTTTCCACAAGGTTTTATCAGCTTGAATTTCCATCGAGGGACTGTGGAAATATCCCCTGGACATGGCTTTTATTTGTTTTTAAGTATTTGTTTTTAAGCTTGGGGAATCTGATAAATAAGAAAGTGAATGCTCTCTTTAGTGTTGATACCCTCGGTATGAGTTAGGTGAACTCGTATAGCTATTATTTCTTCCTTCATAGTTTGTTCCCCATCACATATGAATACACACATTTTGTTGACAAATCTTACCTTAGTTTTCTAGGAACTGTTCTGGGTCTAGACATGAGAGAACAAACTGAATTTCATAACATGTAGCTGAAAAATTCAGAAATGGCCTCCACACAAGACTCAAGAAGTGTGAATAGATTGCATACTCCTAATTTTCCTTGACTGCTGGATGTTAAAAGAGGTGACTTGCATTTCCAGCCCACAGTATGGTGGAAGAGACGAGGCTCATGGATAGAGAGGTGCAGCTGCTGGGTTGTGAAATTGTTCAGAATTCATTATATGACATCAGAGAAAATACAGCAAGAGACTTGAGGCACCTAGCACAGATAGATGTTTTTGTTAGTTTGTTTTTAATGAGCAGTAAGTGAAACTTGGGCCTTGAGAAATAGGTTGGTCTTTATGACCACTTGCTATTCTTGCAAAATACGGCATTTATCTCCTAATACATAAACAACACAACTTCCTGTAACCCCAGTAACAGGGGTGTCCAATGCCCTATTTTGCTTTTTCAGGCACACAGTTTACATAGTATAGACAGGGCACAAAGAAAACAAACATAAATAAAATAAAATAAGTGAAGAATTTGCTTATTGTTTTATTAAATTTTCATATTTTCCTTGCAAACTGATTTTATAATTAGTGTTTAATCATTTATTTATTCACAAATCTAGATGCAACATTTCAAAATAATGCATCTATTTTTCCTTGTTTTGTCTAATAATATTCTGTTTAACATCATCCTTTTCCCAGAGAATTATCAGATATTCATATATATTTAAATCAGCTTCTGAAGATGCAATTCTATAATTTTTCTAGACGTTTACAGGGTAAGATTACTTTTATTGTCATATTGTTGACAATGTTAATAAAAAGAGACTGAACGTGGAATTCTGAACTAAAATAAATTTGTTATCTCAGATACAAAAGAAAGAAAGAGAGAAAGAAGGAAGGAAAGAAGGAAGGAAGGAAGGAAGGAAGGAAAGAAAGAAAGAAAGAAAGAAAGAAAGAAAGAAAGAAAGAAAGAAAATGTGGTGTCTTCAAGGGACCTCAACAAGTGTAGAATTTACTTAAGTCCAAGAGTTAGCAAGAAGTAAGGCAGCATCAAGGACATATAGACAAAGTTAAAATGAACAGAAGGATGTTTTCATACTCTCATGTGCACAAATAGTGTGTACTGAGAATGGCCTTCATCATGTCTTTATATGAATAGACACTTGAAAATACCTTACAAAGCTCTCCTGCAAGGGCAGCTTGCTGGCGAGACATAAGAAGATAATGGGCTGTAGGCTGTCATTTGATGGAGACTTTAAAGTTTTCTGCCTGCTCTGATGGCAGCTGTCTTCTTTCTCCTTCCCTGCTCAGAATTTTCATGCCTTTTTGCCCATAGGCAAGAAATGGGAGGAGATTAGTCACAACCAAGTTAGCTGCACCATAATCAAATCAAAATTAAAGCTGGTTAATTGATAATTAGTAAAATCTAATATAAATCCTTCAAAACAAAGGATACTTGTGAAGATTCTATTCCCTGTGACAGCTGTTTATTGGCTACCTTGTAGGTATAGGCACTGAAATGTAAGAAGAGTGAAGGCTCAGAGATTACTGAGGAAAAATACATTTTCCTCTCATCAGAGACCTTCAGAGGTAAAGTAAATCTTGAATTTCCATGAACACCACCCCCTAGCAACTCCTTAGCAACCTTCAAATGATCAAGCTTCTATTGAAGGCATCCACATGGCAAAATTTTAAGAAAATCCCTTTTTATTTTTCTGTTGAAGCTTTAAATTGTACATTTTAACTTATTTTACAAGACAAGAAATAATAATATTCCATATAAAGTTTTAAATGGTTCATTATTGAACATTCCTTACCACTTCAACCTTTAGTGTGATACTGTGAGAAATATGTTCCTATTGATTATTTTTTTCATTAAACTCTAAGTTTGGGGAAATTGGAAAGAACTCTTAGCTTTCTTCCTTAAGGTTTCAGGTATTACTTTCTCTGTTTTTCCTCCAAGGGGATATTATTTAATTTATAATTATTCCATCTACCTACATCAATATGTGGAGATCTGGATAAACTCCTGTCTTTTATTTAGGAAAATTCAGTATTTATGAATATGAAACATGAACAGCAATAACCTCAAATCTTACTTCTGTGATATTCTCTCCTTGTTTACTTTCAGGAATTAAGAACTGACAAGCTAAACAAAAATATCCAGAAAATTGTCATTATTTTCTGTATCACAAATGTCAGATGTAAACTTCTGTGAAAGGTAATTTTTCATCAGGGCAATTTATTTTTTTTAAATCACAGCATCAGGAAGAAAAAAATGTAAGACTGCACCATACACTTGATAGCCTGCAGCCCTTCTAAAATTGTTCCTGCTCAACAGCACATTTGTGTTTTTGTCCCTCTACATTTATTTGTTTAATTCTTAACTTCATATTATTAAATTAGGAGTTGAAACCATTAAGCAACTGCACAGATGAAATTATTGATTTATCTAAGGGATCCTGGAGAGATATTTGCCCCTTGTCATCAATATAAGAATGAAGAATTTGACAAGGACTCTTAGCAAAACTAAACAGGATGATCCCTGACAAATATACCTGTGACATTTATAAGTCACATACTCTATGGTAAATTGATATATATCCTTGAACTTATTAGGACAACCCATGCTCACGTGACTCTCTGTGAAATTAAAGACCCACTGGTTAGTGCCTGGCATGAAATCCCCGTTGAAAATTGTATTTTCCTTTGACACCAATATGAGATTTCTGAACTAGTTCAAAAGTGGGGTTTATGAATAACTCTTGGTGGATTTATGGGCTCCTGTCTACAAGAATTTATTATCTCTTTTCTTTCTCTGAAAGTGACTCCTTATAGTCGTTTCTTCTACTTTCCTGTCTAGAGGTGTGTTGCAATGACATGGATGCACCCTTAGGGTCTCTATCACTAGTCTTGCATTTCTTTTCATCTACCAATAGTATGTCAACTCTCAAGTCAACATACCACTCACCTGTGTCTATAGGCTTTTTGTGCATAAAGTTCAATTGAGCAGAGTGGTGGCTCTCAAAATACAAAGCTCTAACTGCTTTCTTAGTACTACTGGTCAACACTGGCTTTAAATTATTGGCTTATTACTGAACGGCCATTGAGAACTCTTTATGCCCACAACATTGTTCCTCTGCTACCAAGTGTACTAAAATCCTTGGAATCATAATTGGCAAGAGAGTATGGAGACTTTGGAGAAGGAGATAGTGTTAGGAGTGGACCCACCCAACATTTCTTCTTTACTGATCTCTACTTTATTTCCTAACTTCCATTCTGTTAAAAACTAGTGCCTTTATTCATCTACCAGTGCCCATGGTTTTTCACTGAACCTCTTTCATCCTTGGAGTTCTCATCATTCTGCAACTGCTTCCTTTAGATTGGATTTCTGGTCACATTCAATGAAACAAAATTAAAACAAACTGAAACAAACAAGCCAACAAACATAAATCTTTTTTGAGTAAATAGAATTCTGGGTGTCATTCATTACTTAGAGTGAAAAATTGAAAGTGTTTTGCCTATATACGACCAGGGTTTCACCCTTTGAACCATTTATCTTTCTTCACTCTCTCTCTCTCTTTTTATGTTTAGTTATACCCAAACCTACACACAGGTTTACCACCAGCCTTTTCTTGGATCATTGTCACATATTTCCTGATGCATACCCAAATTCAACATCTATAACCCTTCTTATGATAGATATTCTTGGTTGTCAACTTGATGACATCTAGAATTAACCAAAACCCAAGGTGACTGGGCATGCTTATGAGGAAGATTTTCTCAATTAAATCATTTGAAGTGGAAAGTCCTACTTTCTATTAAGGATCTCTGAGGTGAGAAAAGTCATCTTTAGACTACACATTCTGCTGGTAGCATGTATAAAGGACATGGGAGAAGGAAAATCTCTCTCTCCCCCTGCTTGCTCTCATTTTGCTTGCAAGTCCATTTCTTCACTGCTATTAGAACCTACTTCTTTGGGATTCTGGAATATACAGAAGACCATCTGATACATCCAGCACTGTGGACTAAACAACTACTGGATTTTTAAAAAACTTTTATTTAGAGGCAACCATTGTTGGGCTAACTGGACCAGAATCTGGAAGCTATTCTAATAATTCCCTTTGTGTGTGTGTGTGTGTGTGTGTGTGTGTGTGTGTGTGTATTCACTCTATAAGTTCTGCTCATCTAGAGAACCCTGACTAATAATATTTTTCTAATATGCATCTCTCTGTTAAATACAGTTCTTTGAAACTCCCCCTTCCAGAAATGTTGAACTCCTATGAATATTATAATATACTACTTACACATTTTCTTTCCTTTTTTATTCATAGATCTCATATTCTATTCATTTGTTATTTTTATAGAGGCTATCATACCAGAAACCATCTTTGTTTATAATGTGCATAATGTACTTCTAGGCACTTTTGTTCACTTACCTGATTTTAGTTCCTAATCTTCAGCTGAACTAATATTTTCCCTCCCATAATGTCTTTTTCTTCCCATATATCCTGCTTCTTTTAAAGGAATTATTGATTACCCCTCCAAGTAAGAAACTTGAATGTTTCCCTCAAGTTCCTTTCCCCTTAATGATTTAATTTTCAATTGATCACCAAGTTTTAAACATGCCCAGAATCTAGATACTTTCTCTTGTTATTCAATCTGACATAATTTTCAAATGATTGTACTGCACCTCTTTTTCCTCTCTGATCACCCTACACATCCTACCACCACAGTAATGTTGACACTCTAGTTGCCCCTGCATGATGTACATAGCAAATCTAATCTTTAATCGTATCAATAAAATGATTTAACTGGTTCCTCTCTCTGTTCCTCTTCTCCAGGTGATCTCAAATATATTGTAAGTCCTGATTCCATACAGCTGCCATGTTTAATCTTATACCTTCCCATTTAAATAGACCTTTCCTCTTGTCTTCAGTATCTTACACTTTATTAATTTAGTTACTTCTTTCACACCAGTATTCAAACCTATTCCCAAAACTTCCATTCGTGAAGATGCCAGTTCCTTGTGAAATGTTGGTTGTATTTTTAATAAGTGTACATCTGTATTATGTCATTCATTTCAGTATTCTGTTTTTTGACCTGCCTGAAAATATTATATAATTAAACTTGTTTACAGCATGGAGAATTTTGTATTGTTCATAGGACATCTGTAACAGCTTGGCAGAATTTTCACTCAGTAGATATTGGCCATATTTGATATCAGACTATTGAAACGCAATGAATGTTACTAAATTTTATTTCTAGACACAGCAGAGAATGGTCTGTGAACATTGCATAGCTAATATTAATAAATGTTGAAAGAATGAAAACATTCTTGTAATTTCTGATGCATCAGGAAGGGAGGACACAGCGACAAACTTTTTTTTTTAATTAGAAATAAATGTGAATCAAATTCAAAATCAGGGGGTTTGAAGAAGAGAGAAAAAGAATGACATCTAATTCTGTCATGTTATCCAATGCCAGGCTTAGACTTGGTCCTTTGAATTCCAAAGATGCAAGAGAGTGTTACTTCCATTTATTGCAATAAAACCTAGACAAAGAACAGATGCTGTTTCTTCCATCAACATGCAGAGGGTGGAATAGAGCAAGTGCGTTGGTTGGCAACTTCACCTGATTTAGGAAATGTGGCTTTCATTCCAAGCTACCTTTTCTCTTTCAGAGCCCAGGTGATATCTTGGGAGTTTCTGCTTGTGATTGTGCTGTTAGCTTACCATTACTTAATCATTGCAGCCCATGTCAGTATTACTGGTCTGTATTAAAACTGGGGAGAAATAGATGGGCTTTCCCATCTAAAGACTAAAGACAAGGCTAAAGACTCATGGGTTGTTTTGTAAGTGCCGTATAAATTCATGGTAAGTGGAACACACATAGGTTTAATTTAAAACTCTCTGCTTAGCTATTCAGGACAGTGGAAATGTGAAGATGTTCTAAGATTTCTTACAGTCTATTGACTAATTTATTTACTACCCATCTATTGACAGCCATTGCTTATGCATGATTCAACCAGCCTTTTAGACCGCTGTGTGCTTTTAGTGTCATTTCCAGTCTTCAGTGCCACAAACAACTCAGTTGCCAGATGACACAGAGCTGAGCATACTATCATTTGCAAATGATTTATTCTGTAAGGTATATAGAACACACATTGAGTGCCTAATTTTATTATCTTCATAGTAAATGATGATGTACAGAGAACCATCTCGATTTGTTCTCAGTGTGAAGAAAGTCAAGAGGAAGATACAATACATTTGACATCTTGCATTAACAGTTGACTAATAGGGAAAATGAGGAAAAGGGCACTTGAATGATTCATGACTAAGGACACCTCTACTGTAAAGATGAACATGATGCTCAAAGTAAGAAGCCTCAATCCAAAAGACTATCATCTTTTTGTGTTTTTCCCTAAACATTTTTTTTGTTCATTTTGCTTCTTTTTAGAATAGTGCCATCACATCCTGCTAACTGGAGGTGTATGTAGTTTTCCAAAAGGATTTCATACAGAAAAAGAAAGTCACTCAAGGGGAAAAAATACGAACAAAAGATTGCTTGTCAGTGATTTTTAATGCATGAAGATGGTTCTTCATTGAAAGAGATAGTATCACACAACTCTATGTGGTTCGAATCCTGCTTTCATTTTGTTAAATTCTGGGAACATGCTGCAGTTATCATTTGAGTCAAATGTACACAATCCAAAGTTATTTTTTGAGGGATGATGTATTCTTTATACTAGAACCACTGAACAAAAATGTGTATCATATGTGGCTTTTTTGTTTTAGGACATTTTGTTTAATGCCACTGAAGAGCATGAGGATCATAGACATACAAAGACCCCATACTTGTAATACCATATGCAAATATCTGAGACATCACACAGTAAGAATTTATAATTGACAGTTAATACTTTGATACAAACACTTCCTACTTGTTATCTAAGAACAACTTGTTGGAAAAAATACTCATGCAGCTATACACTCAAGAAAGAAAACAAATAACTAATATTGGAGGATATGAACTTTGCACAACTTAAATAAATAGCCACACAATGCATTGTTTTAATTCTCTCCCACAATAATTTCTTTTGAGATGTTCTAGTAGGAAAGGTCTACTTTAAATTCATGTTTAGCTAGAGGCGAAATCATAACCCTTACAAAAATGAAGATCAAATCTTTGTTTTATTCTTATATGTGTGTATATTTTGTTTATTTCAGGTCCTTTTGAATACTATTCTTTAATTTCTGGTTATCACTAATGTTTCCCTTGCTAGTATTTCCAACATCACTTAATTTCTACACCTAGGTGCTGCATTGGATTATCTGAGGAACAGATTTCACAGGCTCCCAACCATGTTTTCTAATATGTTTATTTATAACTATGACTTCTACTTCTATTTGTAATGCATTCTAGTTTTTAACCTCTTATACACAATTTTGCATTCTGTACTTACTGATATTAACCTTTGGCTAAATGTATAGCACTAGAATGTAAGATATTTACATAAGAGTTTGCAAAATCAGAATGGCTGCTTCAGTGACAAGTTCATTGTGCTGAGTACTTTTCATGTTAACTAGACTTGATTAAAAATAACCCAAAGGAATTGAACCTCTCTTCATGTCTGTGAGGATGTTTCTATAAAGGATAAGTTGAAGAGGAAAGATACACCCAGAATATGCAGGGGAGGGGGTAATTACAGGGTCTGATGCCTAGAACTGAATAAAAATTAAGTATGAAAGATGTGATGAGCACTTGAATCCTTGTTATTTGCTTCCCAGTCTTCCCAGCCACGAGGAACCCCAGATCTATGTTCCTTGTACTGCCCTGCTCTCTCTGGCTTTGGTGATATACTATAAATTATAACTGTGAGCCAAAACACACCCTCCCCTTCTCCATTTACTTTTTGCAGGTGTGTCTTTTTATCTATCAATGAGAAAAGTTACTAATGAGGTCATGTAGATTCACATTATAAATGTAATATAAAACAAAACCGGCACAGAGATATCGTACTCATTATTCATTAGATGTTTTATGATGTAGAATGGTAACTGTCACCAGCAGTTTCTCTTTAGAGTTACATGGTGATTGCCCAGTGGCTTGATAGCAAAATCTCAGCTACCACCCTAGGTGGTCTGAGAACAATGTCTGCCTAAAGTACTGTATGCATCTGAACTAAGGGAGTAAATTGGATACTTGTGAATTGCTGCACCCTGAAAGCTCTCAATAAAATGCAGTCTGGACAGATGTTTATAGTGAAAGCAGACAGGACTTTCTTAGACAGACAGTCTTGTTCTAGATCATTCCAGAAGCAAACCTTAAGACTAATATTTGAGTACAGATCATCTGGCAGGGGGTAGGAGGGCATTGAGAAACATCAGTAAGAGCTGAATTGAAAGGAAACAGTGAAGAAAACCAATACGTATTATTAAATCAGCTTCTGCATGGGCAATTGGAGCATAAGCTTTGAATGGATTCAAAGAAGCACTGCAAACAATTCTAAAGAGTCATCTTAAGCAAGGGACACAGGGATGCAGCTTTTTCTATACCAGTTCTTTGCCATTGATTAAGTTTGCTTGTAGGTGCATTGTACCTCTGGTGCTGTTGCATTGACTTGTAGACAAGCCAATATGTTCCTTTGGTTAGAAAAAGAATCCCCTCAGTTTCAATGTCCACAATGAGTGCAGGTAACAAATTTCTTGCAACAACATATAAGCACCTGAAACTATGAATGAGTGATTAGCAGTCATTACCACAAAGATCATGCTTAGCAATCAAGGTAAGAGAAAGTTGTCCTTTTCTATCTAATCCATTCCTTTGTTTTATTCTAACCAATTAAACATTATACCAATAAATATAAATATTTTCATAAATGACCAAAGGCAACATAGAAAACCAAAATAAATAAAAATCACAGTATACTCAGTAACAGCTAGGATGGAATTCTTATAGATTTGCACACCTGCAGCAGGAAATGAAGCATCATTCCAATGGGTTATCCAAGTACAATTTAGCCAACTCAGGGATTAATGTGTTTATATGCACACCATCCCTCAGCAGCCCATGGCTAACTTCATTCAACCCACATTTACTTCTTCCTTCTCTTTTTCTATGTGTTTGAGTCCAAGAGCCCTATTTTTCAATGGGTTTTGGAAGTAAGCAGAAGTATCATGAAATCAACATGATCAATCTCATGATTAATCATGAATCATTGACTAATTGCCATGACAACTAAACACATCTAAGCCATACATAAAAAGCCATGAAGATAAAGGAGCCACCTATGATCTGCATATTTCCTAAATGCTGTGTATAAGCTGTTTTGTCTCTCTTGACTAGAGTGTCATCGAGTTTGCCTTGGTGCTATGAATTCTCATTGGGAAAAACCACCATTCATTTTTTTTCCTACTTGTAAGTAAATTACCTTTGTTAATATAACATTTACATTAAGGTAGCAATTACACGGACTAATTTACTTTCTAAAGATAATTTATAAAGTATAATTTTCATCTAACCAAATAATTTAACTTGTGATACAAGAACACACGATGTACATTACTTTTGTAATCTGTGTTAAACACATTCTCTGAATATTGGAAGAGTCATTAGCATCTGATTGATACCTCTAATTGCAACATTTGTCAGGGAAAAAGGAATGCTACAATGGGATTGCAAACACACCTGAATGCATCATTTGTACCGGCTTCTCTTCCTCTCAGGGTTGAGTAGCCTAGAGGAGGACATGGCATGACCCAACTTCTTGGCTCTCCTTATTCCTTGCCTCTGCTTCTTTTCTAATCAGATGAGATAATTTCTTTGCAGTTTTATGGCTTTCAAATCTCATTATATTTAGCTATATTAACTACACTGTTTGAAGTTTCTCTCCCATCAAACTCTATTTGGGAAATTGTCCACAAAGCCCAAATTCAAACATTATTTCTTCTGACTAGCCTGGTATTGTTCATGAATTTTTTTCTTGGAGTCTTTAAATATTCACATGATTTTTCTTGTTTTAAAAATAGCCAAACTTCATGTTTATTCTACTAATTTATGGGCTGTTTGAAGGACAAACTCATGTCTGTATCTTACCATTTTCTGATAACAAGTACACTGTTTTAATTATGATCCACTCCTTGGTAGATAGCCCAGTATTTGCAAATGATATAAAGAAATAAAATGATGGATCAGAGTCTTCATAGGGCCAATACAAAAGACATGATCAGGGGCTTATAAAATATTTAATTCATAGTTGACATTGCATTCAGGGCTTAATACATAGTGCAAAGTAACTTTTGAAACATTTCATCTTGAAAATGACATTTTAGAAATTACATGGGCTAGAGCACTAGATAGTGGAGAGGAAGGTGGAAGATCTTTGCACAGAGTCTGCAAGCCAGAGCCCCAGTGATCTCAAGAAGGAAAGCTGCTGGGTTGGTGTTGGCATGCTTCTGGGCCCATATGCTTTGGGAGTGAGAGCTCTGCACTTTGTGGGTGCTGATGTTTGCCATCCTACCTGGGATCCAATGAAGACCTGTAGAGATCTATAGGCTTTCCGGCAGAAATGATTCTTAACTTTGATTTGGAATTTCTCGTTTTTTAATGTTAATTTTGATTAAATAGTGCACACTTTGAAAGCTTTTGTTGTGAGCTCAGAACTGATAGAGAAGTCTCTGAAATCCAGGACAAATGCCAACAAGGTTAAGAAAGTATTTAGTACAAATAGTTGAACATTACTATACTGTGACAAAGCTGACATCCTTTGCATGGGACTTTTCTTTGAAATGCTTTAACAGTTCTATGTGGTGGGAGCTATAAAATTTCTCTCTCTCTCTCTCTCTCTCTCTCTCTCTCTCTCTATATATATATATATATATATATATATATATATATATATATATATATATGAGTATCTTAAATAACTTTTTCAAGTTTTAAGATGTTAAAACTAATATTGTTTTTCCCCTTTTGGAAGGTAGAGAGAGGAAAGCATAAGGCTTAGAAATATTTAAGTGTGTTGTTTGTGATGCTTACAATTTATGGTCTATGAACAATGCCAGGTTGATTCATGGTTGTCTGCTCCACATTGAACACACATATAAAATTGTAGTATACAACCAATCTTCATCTGTTTGCTTTTTCATTCCTCTTTCCTCAAGTCTCCCTCCCTCTTCTTTCTTCCCACTGTCTAGGGTCACAGTTCAGTGAAGCCAGGGAGAGCAATGTATTTAGAGCAACACTAATGATATTGGCCACTAACTGGGAAGCTGCTTTTCTGGGCTACTCTCCCAGCTCTAACAACATGCGATTTTAAACTTGATTGAGTTCCTGTCTATCCAACCGTAAAATATAAGTGATATAATGCTACCTTGTAGGGACTGAGAAAGAATACTGCTAGGTACCATGTATGATGACAGGGAGATGAAAGGCAATCAGCAGCAACTTCATTATTTTGAAATGTTTTTAAACTTATCTTGTCCCTTTCTTCGTATGATACTGGCACTGTCCTATAGGTGAAGGTGTGAGATTGTTCTATCCCAAGATACTTCAAAAAGCTTATATTTTTTTCAGAATATGGTGAAAGGCACATATTTTATTCAACTGTAGGGAGGTATACATATATATTAAAGACAGGGTATTACCATATAGCCCTAGCTAGCCTTGAGCTCATTATATAGATCAAGGTAGCTTTTAACTTACAGAGATCTGTGTTCCTCTACCATCTAAGTCCTGGAATTAAAGGTAAAACACATCATGCCTAACAAACACATACATTTTTAAAAATTAATTTTAATAGTTTTCTACATTTATATAGTTAGTTTAACTTCTGATTCTGATCACCCAGCCCCCTCCCTCCTTGGTTAGAACCCCCATTCTCTTCAGAATCTCCACTTACTTTGACATTTGTATGTGGTCCAAAAAGTTTATTATGCATGTATTTTTAATTCCATTGTCTATTTTGAATATATTTGAGAGTCTTAATTTTTTGAGAATTCAGGGCTATGTTTTTAAGCATTGTGGTCATAGGAGACACAAATTCTTCACTCTTATCCTAACCAGCAAATCTATTGATTCTTAAGAAATCCTGGGCTATGCTGTTTAATCTATCAAAATCAAACTCACATATTGAACGGGTAAATTTATCTGTTTATTTTAGAGAAATTTGAGCTACTTCTCTGATTTAAAAAATAGACTAGAAAAACAAAATCAGCTGAAAGACAAATGTGGGCACAAAAGCCTAACACAATACGCTTCAGGAGGGAAAATGAATGGCTGGTAACTTTGCCAGTGTGCTGACTTCTGTCATTTTCATGTTCAGTGACAAGGGCCATATGCATGACTTCACCCCATTGATTCTGGAGAGTACCAAAATGAGCAGATTGTCAGAGCTACACCTCCCCTGGCATGCGACTGCAGCTCACCAGAGTGTCAGCCATTACTAGGAAGAACAGCACACTTATTTATTCCTGAAAACATGCTTGCTGGCCAACATTTCCATTTCAGCTATTTTATAGCCAGGAAATTTGAACATTAGTGTGTGTAATTGTTTTCCATTCTATTTTGGTCAAAGGAGGCTTGAATTGGGAACATGTATTTTTGAAATCTAATTTTTTGTAGAGATAAAAACAAAGCAAAACAAAACACACCTTTCCAAGTGTTTCCCATTGAAATGAACAAGCAAGAAATAAATACAACTAAAAAAATTAGTCTTCAGGCTATTTGTGTCTTCATATTAGCTTATCATTGTTTTGTAAGAATGAAATTTTAGTTACAAAGGCTCGAAGCCTGGGCATTGATTTTAGCATGCTCTCTTGTCACATATAGAAAGTAGCATTCAGTCAACACCGGCTGTATGCTTACTTTCACCATTACTGTATTCCAGTTCTCCACACCCACAGTGCCATCATGAGCCCTGCTATTATGCATCATCATATTTTGTCATCACGACCTACTTTTCTCCCACACTTATTTCTATAAAACTTTCCTCTTCCTTAAAGTGTTCTAAATATGCTACAAAAGAATGACTATTGACCCTGGGGCAGAATTGAAATTTCTCCTCAGTCTAGTGTCAGGAGACCTCTAGATTTGTCTTTAGTTTGTGCACATTACAACGTCGTAAAACAAAATTAACCTTTGCATTTTTAATGATGTCACATGCTTGGCTGGTTACTTGCCAGGCAAGTTGAATCTGCCACAGGTTGCCAACAGATTCAGTCTCTTGGGATTCATAAATTTCATGACTGGGGAGCGGCACACTGGTCAGGAGATCAGCAAGAGATCGGCCTGTGTGAGTGTGGGAGAAAGCACTGAAATTCATTGGCCCAGTTACCAGTATAGGACACTTGCTTGCCTTTAAAGGCCAGGAATTATAGGGCTTAAAGCAACCCTCTAATTTGAATGCTGAATGATGGTTGTTTTAATGAATCATAAACATATTTGTTTCTATTAGGTTTCTAGGAAACAAAATGCAAAGTATGCATAAGTCAGAGTACTTTACAAAATTATATTCACCTTACAAAAGAAATAAATATGCCTTTAATACTGCCCCAGGTAACTTATCAACCCTTTCAACATAGGGAATGATTCAGAGAATTCCAGACTTGCAGAGAAAAGCCTTATCCCATCAGCTTCCTCCAGGGAAGAAAGGAAATGAAAACATTCTGATCAACAGGGCTTCTTAGATAGAATTTGGTGACATTAATTGGGCTTTCTAAATGGATAAAATACACAACAAAACCAAATGGTTATTCACTGCAATCAAATCCAATGTTTTAGTAATTGTGACAAAACAGAAACCACAAACCACAAGACAAAGTAGTATAAATAATGTGTTTATTATGACTCTTAAGATGCAATTTCTCCTGAGAACCTACCTCATATAAATGAAAATAAACACTGAGGTTTTAAAACATGGGGAAAATTTTATGAAATGTTAATAGGTCTATCCTTGTAGAAGAGTTAAAAACTGAGTTTATATTGATATATCTCTCTCCACGCTGGGGGTGGGGATGGGTTGAAATAAATTTCTCTAAGTGAGCCAATGTGACCAATACATTTAGTGGCTACTCATGTCTAAGTTTTTTATTGTACTAATAATCAATAGGATAAAAGAGAAGTCTCAAATTTTGTAATCACTGCCTCAAAGTAAAAGAGGAAACTCCCTTTAATTTTAATTTTTTATCGAACTTAGTTTTATTTCAGCAAAGGCATTGTGTTCAACTATAATCTTCTCCTATATTTTTATTTTCCACACAGAGAAAGTTTACATTACCCAGCAGATACTCATAGAGTACATAGCCTGTGACTACATTATCTTGGTATCTTCTAGAAGGGTGTCATGGACTGCTGACTGTTTCCTTTTCCCCATCTGGTCTCTGTATCACTCACAGCAGGACCTCTTGCCTTCCATGATCTTCCAGGATGATGTATAGCCTTCCTGGGATGAGTAAAATGTCATCATGTGTGAGCCAATGTGTTAAAATATCTGAGAGTAAGGGAACAGTAGAAGAAAGAGCTGTGAACTCTTCCGGCTTTCTCTAGTAAACAGAGAAATCTGGATACAATGTTTTGATCTATTATTAAAGGGATAATTATATCTTATATCAAAATGTCAATTATCTTCCCTTGCTTACTTGTGTATGATCCATCCATACCTTTAGTGGTTTATTTAATTTCATATAATTAAGGTGGAAACATACATTAATAAAAAAAGGCTTAAAACACAGGAGCAGTGAATTAAACATTAATTTTTGCACTTTTGTTAATATTAAACATGTTATTGAATGAATAGTTCTGTGTTCCTTGATGGTTTTAGAAAGCATTTAGGATGCAGGACAATTGTCTAGCATTTTACCAATCTAAGATCTTTCCAAAATCTATTTATCATTCTTTTTGGTTGTTTTAAGTAATTTATTTTTTATTCACTTTACATCCAGATCACAGCCCTCTCCCTCCTGTCTTCTTAATCTCACCCTTACAAATCCCTTGCCCTATTGCCCCTCCCCTTATTCTCAGAGAAGGGGAGCTCTCCTTGAGTACCACCCCACCCTGGGACATCTAGTCCTGGTACAACTAGACATATCATCTCCTAGTGAAACCTAACCAGTCTATCTTTGTAGGGGGAGGGGAATTGCAGGGAACAGATACCAAGACAGCTCCCACTCCACTTCTATGGGGACTCCTATGAAGACTAAGATGCACATTTGCTACAAGTATATATGTGGTCTAGTTCCATTTTCTTCATGCTCTCCAGTTGGTGACCCAGGCTCTATGAGCCTCCATAGTCCCAGATTAGTTGATTGTAGGTCTTCTTGTGGTGTCTTTGACCCTTCCCTCTTGCTCACTTCTACCCCCCTCTATTCCCCATAACTCTCTGAGCTTGGCTTGATGTTTGGTTGTGGGTCTCTCAAATTTGCCTTCATCCACTGCTGGATGAAGTCTCTAATGAGACCAGTTATGCTAGGTTTTTGTCTTCAAGCATAGCAGTGTGTCACTAATAGTGTTAACTTTGCTCTCTTACATGAGATGGGTCTTGAATTGGGGCAGTCATTGGTGGCTATTGCCTCAGTCTCTACTCCATCTTTCTTCCTGCACATCTTATAGGCAAGACAAGTTTGGGTTTTGTGGATGTCTGCATGTAGAAGAATGTGAATAGACCAATTTTTAAATCACCCTGCACAAAATTCAAGTCAAGTGATTCAACGACCTCAATATAAACTGGATACACTAAATCTAATAGAAAAAAGTGGGAAATTAGTTTGAATGCATTGGAAGGAGACAACTTCCTGAATGGAGCATCAATGGCTCATGCTCTAAGATCAACAATTGATAAATGGTACGTCATGAAACGGAAAGCTTCTGTATGGCTTCTGTATGAACACTGTCAATCAGACAAAATGACAGCTACAGGTTGCCAACATGCTGGCAAGAATGTGGATCAAGGGGAACACTCCTCTACTGCTAGTGGGAGTGCAAATTTGTATAACCACTTTGGAAATCAATCCATTTGTTTTTCAAGAAACTGGGAATAGTTCTATCTCAAGACCCAGTTAGACTATTCCTACACATACACCCAAAAGATGTCCCACTATACTAGAGGATCACTTGCTCAGCCATGTTCCTAGCAGCTTTATGTGTAATAGCCAGAAACTGGAAACAACCTAAATATCTCTCAACTGAAGAATAGATAAAGAAATGTTGTACATCTACATAATAGAAGATAGTTTTAAAAGAATTTCATTAGGGGTGGGACAGCAGATTAGTGGTAGAGAGTATGGTTAAGCTGTATGGAGCCCTGGGTTGTATCCCTAGATCCCAAATTACTCCTCTTTCTCCTTCTCCTTCTCATCTTTTTCCTCCTCTTTTTATTTCTAACAATTTTATACATTATCATTTATACTCATGATTTTTTATAGTTTTCAGTCACAACCAGAAGCCCTTTCATATTTTTTTCTCCTGAGTCTCTAGTATAATTGGTCCTTGTGAAATAATTTCATCATAGATGCTATGGAAAGAGAAATAATTTCATGTATAAGGATAGGTAATTAGTATCAAATTTGACATTCTTAATATATTTTATACTGTATATGTTAAATTGCCTTGTAAATAATAATTATAATAAAATGTCATTCTATGTAACAAGGATCTAAACTTTTAATTCTTATCTTCATCCATAAAGCACTATAATTGAAGTAAATGCCTATAGTCTACAGGTATATAAACAAGCTGAACACTGCATTTAAACCATTTGCAAAGATGATGGGTCAACTAAGCAAGCTATCTTCTTTGCCATCTGATGTCATCAGCTATTTGCAAAGACTTTACTCAACAATATCCATTATAAAGTAGTTCAAAGTCAGATCTTTTAATTAAGCTACTGCACCAGCCTGAGCCAAGGCTCAGGGCACAAGATGAGTTCACATGCTGGAGTAAATTAGGCTTGGAGAAGTGTTTGAAAATGAGGGTAATGATGGAATACAAAACCAGTAACTCAGTCTGGCATTAGATGTGAAAGATAAGTCACAGAGGTGCAGAAACTGGGTGTTCAGGTAAGACTTTGATGTAACATTCAGACAAATGTTATGTGTAAATGACATTCAGACAAATGTTATGTGCACTGCCTGCACACATACATATACATAAAACATACAGAATACTGGAACTCTCCCAAAGTCAACATAATGTTAAGGAGTACCCTCAGATTTGATGGCCAATCTTGGTTATTTCCATGTTGACAACATCTGGAATTAACCAAACCCAAGTAGCTGACTACACCTGTGAGAAATTTTCTTGACTTGGTTGTTTGAAGAGAGAATACCTACTCTAAATCTGGGCCACACCTTCTGGTGGCTGCCCATGTAAAGAATGTAGAGGGAAGCTTTTACATTTAGACCGCCATCACTCTCACTGGCGATTCCAACTGCCCCACCTCTGAGGAAGTCCCTTGCTCACATGAGAACTTACTTCTTCAGGATTTCAACATTTACTGAAGACCAATGGAGACATCCTGCAACATGGACTGAACAAATATGCAATTCTTTGTCTTTCTGTCAGGAGATAGCCATTGTTATTGTAGTCAGACCACATATTGAGAGCACTTTGATAAACCCTCTTTTAATATGTATAGATAAATTCATCCTATCAATTTGAACATCTTATAAAGCCCTGACTGATACACTATGCACAGTTATTGACAAGTTCCCAAGCCTCAAATATTTTGTTATAAAAATGTCATTCCACTGTAAAATACTTTGCCTAAATATATTTGTTAATTTATTCAATAAATTTAAAATCATTGAGTATATCGTAATAATGAGAACTCAAGATATATAAAATAAGACAAGACTGGTAGTCTGAATGATGTCTCTCATAAATATTCATTTTCTAATTTTTGTAAGCTGTAAATATTACCTTCTATAAAAAGTGAGAATTTTCATATGTAATATACATATATAATATACATGATATACAATATATGATATATAATATATGGTATACAATATGTAATATATGGTAGGCCTTATCTTACAATCCAACTCTGAACAAATAGAAAAAAAATGGCCTTGCTCAGGTAATGTAGTAACACAAAGAGAAGATAATGAAAAGAGGCCCATAGATGAGTGGTGGGATATAAACCACAGAAGACCCTGGTTAAGCTCAGGAGGAAGACTTTTGCTTGTTTTTTTGCATTTTTCATCCTTTGTGTCTAAGGACCTAAGCAGGAGTTATGGTGGAAATATGTGTGAACACTGAAGCTTGAAAATAGCAGGTGCTGAGAGAGTAGAAAGATATTTCTTATGAGAAAAAAGGAAGTAATGAGTAGAAGCATTTGGACAATGGCCTCAATGTGGAAGGGTTTGCAAAGCAACCTGTACCCAAGGGGTTGTGACTTCACAGACTATGAGTACTTTGCCTGCCAAAGCATTTGTAACCTCATAGAGTAAGCACAAAGGATGCTAGCACATCTTAATAAAAGATTAAAGCTAAATCATGGAGTCTATATTGGAAAGGGAAGAGGGGTCAAGGGAACTCACTGAGAAGTCATAATGTCAAATTTGGTAGGGATGAGAAATAATGGTGATTGTGAAATACCTGAGAAATAAGAAAATAGATCTATGTTCCTTTTCCCAGTAGTACAGGGAGGCCTGAGGTGAGATGGGAACATGAGAAGTCAAGGTCAAAGGGGAATATGGAACACTTGAGTTGTAAAACATGAAAGAATTATGCTGAGACTGACCTGGAAGTTTCATGCCTACTGGATAATTTTCATAGTGCTAGAAGGTGTTATGTACATGACTAGAGAAGCAAGCCATCATCAGTCTTACTCAGCAGTGGATCCTGCAGACTCTATTAATGACTGGCCTAATGAGATATGCTCACTGGTAAAATCACAGCACAAATGTCAATCAATCTCTGGTTGTCTTGAGGACTGATTTACCAGCTATAATCTATACTTAGCATAATGATCAAGCCCAAGAACTTGTGTGTGCACTTGAATTCATAAGTTTTCCAATGGATTCATACATGCATGCACACATACATGCATGATCCCCCTAATAAACACTTTAAAAAATGTACTGGTAGCAAAATCTTGATCTTTATTTTAGGCATTTTTGTAGAGTCATTTTGTAATTGTGACAACACAAACTATAAATTATTATTATAATTTCATAAAATTATTATGAAATTATAAATTTCTGTTGTCTTGAACAACAGTTCAGTGTCTATTGTAGTTTGTTACACTAGCAGTTGAAAATGAATACTAAATCAGAAGCAACAGACTAGATCACTATGCAAAACAAGTATATGGTAAAATAGCACTAGGTGGATATAATAATAAGGGAATGAAATTAAAACTTATGTAAAATAAATGCATGCCAAATAAGAGGCCACCATTGTAGACAGATGGACAAAGAAATGGGAAAAGTTAAACAAATTAAACCAAAAATAGAATAGAATAAGAAACTCAACTTGAAGTTCCTCACCTTAGAACTGACTTTAATGCTTGCATGTAATTAAAATGGTATAAAAGCAAAAAGGAGGAGAGGGGATGGGATTCGGGGTTTTGGAGGGGGGTATGGGAAAAGAGTATGACATCTGAAATGTAAAAAAAAATGTAAAAAATTTTAAAAGTGAATGAAAAAAAGAAAAAATGAAACTCAATTTGTTATAAAAATAAAAAAAAGTTTAATATAGCGAAAGGCTTTGGCTTCTTTCTACATTGACTGATACATTACAACATCAAAGAATAACTGACCAATAATCACACAAGCAGAAAAGACTTGCTTACAATTATATGTATAATGATTAATTAGTTAATTGCCATATGCCCAGCTTTACTCTCCAAAGTATGTACTGTAATTTAAGAAAGGAGTTTTTTTTTTTTCTGTTTTTTTTTTTTTTTTTCAAAATTAGTGGGGAAATGTAGGGCAAAGGGCTCATGAGTGGTTTTGCCTAGTAATGCTTTTCATGGCAGAGAAAGGGATTCCTGAGCTCCACCTCTAACTGAGGAACTATTTACAGTTGAAAGCTTTTCTGGGTGATAGTTTTTTCTTTAAAACATAGCCCCCCTTAGTTTGACCACTGTCAAATGGAAAACTCATGACTCAGGAGTATATGAGCAGGAATACATGATCAACACAAATTGGACTGGATGGATTATGTTTTAAAAAAATCAAACAAACTGGTAGTTGGGGGTAGAGAGGAAAGGGTAGATTTGGGAGGTGATAGAAGAAAGAATGGGGATGAATTTCTCAAAGATTTAATAAAAAATATTTTATAAACATATCAGATAAACATTAGAACAATGAAAACTGTCAAAACAAAATAAGGTATAGTCTTACACAAACGTGAGTAGTTAAAATGTATACAGGAAAAGGAATAAAGAAGAGAGACCCAGCTAGTGACAGGTCAATCCTCTAAGGGAAAATGATGGATACAAGATATATAGGCTGGAGAACTGACAGGCAGGGCACCTGGGAAAGGGAATATGGGAAACAGAAGAGAGTTGGGTAGATGGGTATGCTTAGCAAGAGGTTCTCTCAGTGGACGAAGTTGTGATAATTACTATTGATTGTCAACTTGACAGGAGCTGCAATCACCTTGGAGACAAGCATCTGAGGAATGGTCCAGATCAGATTCATTGATGTGGAAACAACTACCTTCAATGCGGACAATGCCATTCTATGGTCTGGGGTGGAGGATTTGAACTGAACACAAGCATCTATCTCTTTCTGTTTCCTCAATATGGTTACAATGGGACACAACAGAAAAAGTAACGTATGACACACATAGAAGCTCTCAGAGACTGTGGTAGCATGCACAAGACCTTTATAGTTCCAGGTTAGATGGAATCTCAGTGCTGAGGATGAAGTGAACACAAGCTCCCATTCTTAACTAAAATGTCTCCCACAGACAAACACTTGCACAAGAAAAATTAGTTTTCTCCAATGGAGGTTGACTATGCATACAACCAACCCATAGGTAAGGGGAACCCAGCAGTAAATGGCCAACATGAAAAATTCAATGACTTCTTTGAGGATTATTTGTCCCTAATTGCCTTCTTTGGGCATTTTAAAACGTATTACTTTTGTTTGTGTATTATGGTTTCTGATTTTATATTTTGCTGGGTTTTATGTATGTATGTATGTATATGTGTGTATACATGTGTGTGCTTGCTTTGTATGTGCATGCATGTGTATGTGTTTCTTGAGCTTTTTCTTTGTTTTATTCTGGTTTGTTTTGTTTGTATTTTTATATATCTTTTTATTTTCTAAAGAGAGCAAAGGTGTTGGGTAGGTTGGGTGGAAAATTGCGAGGACACAGGAGGAGCAAAGAGAGGGGACACCACAATCAGAATATATTGTATAAAAATTAATTTCAATAAAAACCTAAAAAATCATTTGAAATATATCTTGCACTATAAATTGACTGTTGTTAGCAATACTTTTGATTTTTTAAATCTAATTTCTATATAGAAACAGAGGTTACATTTGTGTTTTAATTACTTCTTGAAAGCATATTGTACATTTATTATTTTTCCAAATCACCCTTTTACATGTTATAATTTTCTAAGTATGCAGTTAGGATGATAAATGGGGTTATCTTTTATATAATAAGCAGAGAAGTTTTTATGTATTTAATACATGTCTTTCATTCCATTTAGATAAGTCCATTTGGCTCATTTTTCTGATTTGTTACAAATACAATTCTACTTACTTTGGAGGTGGTTTTTATTTTTATTAATTATCTGTATACTTGTATGCCTGTGTGAAATCTTTAAACACTAAGGCAGTTGCCTGCCAAGCTCTTTGGAGCTGGAAATATAGGTTCTGAAGCATCCACATGGTTGCTAGGAACTGAACCCAGATTCTCTAGTGCATGCTATTAACCACAGGCCTATTTCTCTAGCCTCTCTTCAGAGTTCCCTGTGCAGATATAAATGATTCTGAAGATGCTGTTAGGTAAAGGTTCAAGAATGTGACATTAGGCCCATGTATGTACTACACTATTTCCTGGGAATAGGAAGAATTTCAAGAAAAGAAACTGTTAGGTTTTAAATTACAGTTGTATGCATGTACGTGTGTGTATGTGTGTGTGCGTGTGTGTGCACGCGTGTGCACATGAGCATGCGTGCACACATGTGCACCCTGTATACATGTATGTAAGGGTCAGAAATACTTGGGCATTTTAGAGTAGTTTTTAAAAGAATAACTTGATATAAATGTTGATTTGGCAAACAAAGCACCATAAATCCATATATTAAAACTTACAAAGCTGTGGCTATTAGTGAGAACATGTGAATGCAGGTAATGTATGGGCGTTTTTAAAATTAGTGACCCTTTCAGGTATTTTGTATAAGAAGAACTCTGTTTAAATAGCCTTTAGGGAGAGAATGAAATTTGAAAAGAGATGGCTCATATTTCTAGATACTTGTGAGGCATCCTTGTTGAGTGAGGAAGAAATTGGATGCATATTAACCACAACATCCAGAAAGTACATGGAGATTTTTTTCCCCAAGCCCTTGATAATGAAAGAATGATGGGTGCCACTTTGACATGCTTTTAACTACTCCAGAGGACTCGTCTACTTGGCTGAGATGCTAGAATGAAAGACCCTTATCTCAGCGATTTAATCAGGTCTGGGATGGTTATCAAATATAATATTTCAAGGATCTCTGGAGCAGTAGAAAATCAGTAGTGACAAGTAATCCCCCAGGACCCATGCTGAGCAGTGATGTTGAAGATAGCAGAGGTGAATATGATAACCATGAATTAAGTCCTACAATTTGTTGATGAATAAGTGGTTGAGAAATAGGTCAGAAGACCTTCACAACCGAGGCTTTTTATTAACTTGAAGGGATGAATTCATTTAAAGTAACTAAACTCAGTCTGTCTATATGGCTTTGCATTTTCCCACTGAATAATCTAGAATTAGTCATCCTAAACTGGGCATTAATATTATTGCTCCAAGTACAGATAGAATGTTAAAATGAATAGAATGTTAAAAAGAACAACAGGTAATGAAAATGCAGACGTGAATTCCAACAGCCAAATTTACTAAATTATAACTTGTTTATGGTTTACAAGAAAGAAATTAGATGGAGAACTGTAATTTTTACTAGGAGGAGAAAAATGTGATTATCCCATTATCAACTCTCTGCTCAGGTCATCTGATGTCACTCAGCATCAGGACATTCACAGGTCTCCTGTAAACCTGACCCAAACAAGCATTTGGAACACAGTTGAGCTGTGTGCAGTGTGAATGGCTTTATTAACGCTAGCAGGTATGGAGAGAACCTCTCCATTTTCACTTATGAATTTTTTCTTTTTTTCTGTTTTTTATTAGATATTTTCTTTATTTACATTTCACATGTTATCCCCTTTCTCAGTTTTCCCCCTGGAAACCCCCCATCCCATCCCTCCTTCCCCCTGCTTCTATGAGGGTGCTCCCCCACCCACCTACCCATTCCCGACTCCTCACCCTGTCATTCTCCTGTGCTGGGGCATTGATCCCTCACAGGACCAAGGGCCTCTCCTCCCATTGATTCCAGATAAGGCCATTCTCTACTACATATGCTGCTGGAGCCATGTGTACTCCATGTGTACTCCTTGGTTGGTGGGTGAGTCCCTGGGAGCTCTGGGGGTGTTTGGTTGGTTGATATTGTTGTTCTTCCTATGGGGTTGCAAACCCCTTCAGCTCCTGAAGTCCTTTCTTTAACTCCTCCACTGGGGACCACAAGCTCAGTCCAATGGTTGGCTGTAAGCATCCACCTCTGTATTTGTTGGGCAAATGCCCACTTCCTAGTTTTCTGGGGTTTGGCTAGAGTTTGTGTCAGTCTTGATTGTGTGACATTGAAAGTGTCAGGGGATGCTCCTAAATATACACTTAATTTGGTTGTTGATGTTGTTTGTTTGTTTGTTTCAGCCAATCATATTTTGAAGTTCAAAATGAGACCATGGTGCTAGGCGATACAAAGGTCATATAAAACAATTTGGATTTACTTCATTTTTACTTGGCCAGGTTGGTTTTACTACTCCAGGAAAAGAGTCATCTGATCAGGATGTCAGTGCTACAGTATACTGAAGGCTAACAAAATGAGATGTCCCTTCTGCACAATCTGATAAACTAAGCTGGTCTTTAAATGATAAGCAAAGACAGTTAAGAGCCTAGTCATGTGAAGTAGACACAGTTCAAAATACCCTCTTTCATCAGGTTTCTTTCCTTGTATAAATATGATCTCTATCTGAGACTGAACGACTGCCAAAATGTAATGCTATAAATAACAAATAGTATATACAGCTATATTCATAATTACATATTTAATATAGGTAGTTATGAAAAGTTAAACTTAACTCTTTCATAGTTTCCCTACAAAATTTCTCTTCCTTTATCCCTGTTGTACTTGACAGATAAAATTTTTAAAGAGTGCCTACGTGCACCCACACCTGTCATTTAAAACATTCTTCCTAATGTTGCTTGCTTTCTTGTCCTGTTTCCAGCATTATGACTGATAGGCAAACCAACCTGAAGGGGTATTTAACGTTCTCCATTGAATTCCAAAATCTGTCCAGAGTCTCACATCTAATGAACAGAGGACAGCGCTGGAAGGTTGGCTTCTCTGCACAGCTCAGCTTCCTGATCTTCAGTTTACTTCTTCATGGGGTGTAACATCATTGCTCCACCTTTGATAAAACTAGGAGCCATTGGACACACTGTCAGATCCAGTCTTGGGAGCCACCCAAAAGTCTCCATCCCCATGAGCTCTTAACTTTGCTGCTGCTGCTTTATGGAGCGAAATGCTGTATCAGCCAAGAGAAAACCACCTTGATTGCCCCCACATTTTCTTTTTAAAAAAACACAAACGCCAGGGTTATCACCGTAATATTTGCAGAATTCCTTCTAGCAATCTCTAAGAAGGTTTGCATTAGAGGGGGTGAGAATCAGGCTCTGCCACCAAGCTCCATCCTTGTCATTTTCTCATTTTGAGGCAGTTTCTTATTGAATCATTGAATTGTGATTAGGTTAGATTGAGATGACGTTATCATCATCATCATCATCATCACCATCATCATCATCAGTTTACTGAGTATTCATGAGCTGTGGACTAGATCAGGTACTTTACATTGATTTTCATCTCCATAGTAATTTCATGCTATAAATTGAAACACTGTAAAGGTTAAATTCTAGAGATGCCTATAATTCTAAGTGACACTTAAAAAAAAAAAAAAAAAAAACCTTCCATGCCTGAAAGAACTAAGGTAAACTAATAATTATAAAATCGAGAGCTATAGAGATAATTTTCAGGCTGTGGATATCAGGTAAATTACAGAAAGGTTGGATTAGGCTGCACCCTTTGTTGTTTGCTTGATTTGAGAAAATATGAAAGTATTTTGAGCCTTAGTTAGGGTCTGAATCTGTAGGGAAAAAAGACCAGATCTTGATGAAGTTCATCTCTGAGCATTACATGACAGAATTCCACAATAATGTAGCATTTCGATTAAGAGAAACTCAGCTACCAATGTTTTAGTTAGGCTACCAAGAGAATTAACACACTAAAATGTCCCCTGTTCCCCACCCCCATGCATTATTCCATTTGATTTATGGAAGAAGTAGGATACTGCATATGGCTCTCTGTCATTTTCCCCCTCAAATTTTGAACAAAGCATTACAGCCCTGACTCTTAGGTTTCTGTGCAGAACGCTAGCACTGACTCTTTGGGGTCTGCTTTAACTTGACAAAGGAATCAGTCATATGTTGTCGCAGTAACTATGTAATTGTTAAAACATTCTGAGGAAAGTAAATCAAGGGAGAGTTTGTTTTGGCTCACAACCCAAAGGTGCCATACAAGCATCATTGTGGTTAACTTTCTTATGTCTGTCTGTCTGTCTGTCTGTCTGTGTGTCTGTATATGTGTATTATGTATATATGTATGTATGAGTTTCTTGTGTATGACTTTCTTATATATGCATGTATGCATTTATGCATGTATGTATGTGTATATATGTGTGTATGTGTGTCTGGGTGAATATATATATATAATATATATATATATATTATATATATATATGTAATTATGTATGTATTTCCTGTGTATGTACTTTCTTATGTATGACTTTTTTTCATAGCAAGGAGGTCAAGGCAGCAGGAACATGAAACATATGCTCACAACACATCCACACTCAGGAAGCAATGTGTGACAAAATCGTGCTGATGGTGGCTTTCATTCAATTATACAGTTGAAGAGCCTAGCTAGTGAATGATCCCACTCACAGCATGCGGTCTTCTTACCTCAATTTATGTAATCATTTTAATTCCCAATAGCCAGATTTAAAGGCTTGTCTCCTAGGTGAGTCTATATTCTGTTGAGTTGATGGTGTTAACCCTTAAAATATTAATATTTACAATATTAATTAATTACTATTAATTAGTAATATTTACTAATGGTATTAACCCTTAAAATATTAATATTTACAATATTAATTAATTACTATTAATTAATTAGTAATATTTACAATTACTATTATCATATAAATTATCCAAACTTCAAGTATATTTTTAAATGCTTATTTTTTTAGATACACCAAGAGTATTTTATGTACTACCAAGACTGATTATCTGTGAAAATATTTTTTTAGAATCAAATTTTGGTATTTATCTGAACCGATTAACTAAGTGTATTAAAACTACCTATTTGTTTAAAGTATTACAATTTAAATACTCACACACATTATTGACAGAGTCTTTTGCTATAGATAATAAAAAAATGTCCAGTGTTCAGCCTGGTTCTTGATGAAGTTCAGAGAATGGATTTTAAGGTTATATTATGATGGGAATCACCATGTCATTCATAACTGTACACATTCACCCCACACTTTCTGAGTTTTCTATATAAAGTCAGTTCTCTGCCAAGGGCATGGAAGAGAGAGGAACAGGATGTTATGAAGGGCTTACAGCACTGTTTTAGCCTGACAGGCAGATTTACAACAGGAGAATTAATGGACAACTTGTATAAGAGAGGCCATGAAGCCGTGCTAATGCACAAATTGGCAGCACACCAACATCTGTATCATCCCCATATTCATGAGGCATAGAACGGAAACGGCATGCTGCTTATACCAGCGGATCTCCAAAGTGACTGCCCTACGATGCCATTCACTGTGTCCTTCCAAAAGCGTTTTTCTACTGAGACCTTCCCAGAGATTTAGGGTTTGCTCAGACAGGTCTTATGATGTGGCATGATAGGGTCATTCTTCTGTTCTATGGAGCTTGGAGAAGATCTAATGCCTGACCTAAGCTTTGAACCCCAAATGGGGAACACATTTTAGACAAAGTATTGGATTTGTCCACTTTTTAGATAAAGTATTTGACTGTAGAGACAGCTTGGAGGTTACGAACACTTCCTGTTCTTGCAGATGACCTCAGTTTTTTACCTAGCACCCAAGTTGGGTAACTTAAAATTGTCTGTAACCCAAGATCCAGGGAGATTTGATGCCTCAGACTCCTCAGAACCCTGCACTCATGGTCACATAGCCATGCACGAACACATAATTGAAAATAAAATAAATCTTTTAAAAATAGAATGTGTTATAGGAAATTCTACAGCAGAGAAGGATAAATGCTTTAAGTTAGGCAATACCAAAACAGTTATGCTTATATGCACAGAAATGTTCTTCTCAGGTTCTCATCCTATACACCCTATACATCCTATACCTATATATCTATCCCTATATTGATGGGAGGATGTGGGTTTCTAGAAAACCAGGTTGTGGTATGAGGAAGGGAGGGAGGATGGCTGAGAGGGTATCCTGAGATCAGAAAAAAAAAGTTCATTGTACAGAGATCTCTACGTCAGGCCCAGAATTTGTTTCTTGGCTCAGCATAGCAAGAAACAATGGCAATCTGTTTACATTTTCACCTTTGTATATATGTTTATGTGTGCAAGTTCATGTGTATTAGAGCATGTGTGTGGGAGTCAGAGGTCAACTTTGGGTTGACCTGAAGCTATCTACCTTGTTTTTGTGGGGAGTTTTCTTCATTTGTTGGTTTTTATTGGACTCTTCACTGAGGCTTGAGGCTCTTCAATTCAACTAGGCAAGCTGTCCAGCCAGCTCCAAGGATCTTCCCGTCTCCATATCCCCAGTGCTGGGATTACAAAGTTGCACCATCACACCAATTACCCTTTTCTTCATGAATTCTAGGGGTCTAACTCAGGCCCTCATGCTTGTGTGACAAACTTTATTGACAGAGCTATCCTCCCCACCATGTATATTCATATATTTTAAAGCAGAGTAATTAGATGATCAAATACATAGACTTAAACAAATCATGCTGGTCCTAGCATGGAGAATAGATAGCATTAGACACAAGAAATTGGGAAGAGCATTGGGAAACTTCAGTGATAATGCAAGAAAGACAGACATTAAGTAAGGTGATGGCAGGGACAGATGGATATGGTAAGGAGATCTGGTGAACTTACCTGTTTGGTAAATTGGTACCATGATCAAGTGAAGAGGGGAATATCAAGGATGTAAGAGGAAAGCATAAGCTATGTATAAGAAAACCACACTGAAAAAAATAATTGAAAACTACCAATGTATAAATAGATTTTGAATTTAAATGATATAATTAGAGATCATAGTTTCTTTTTCCAACCTTTTTCTATGAAGAATAACATGTATGGAAGCAAGAATTGCAGGTAGACTATAAATATAAGATGCAAAAAGTTATAATACAAACCAATGCATCTAAAGAAAAATAGTAATTAATAAAACTAATTGGCATATATTAATAATTATATCTATAATAAAATGAAGGCAAGGGGAGGAGGGAGGTAGATTCATTTTATCCTCTCCTACGTAAGGACTGTTGTTAGGTCCCTACCATGGACAGTGTGTTAGTCACTGTTAAATTGCTGTGACCAAGACACCTGACAACAAAGAATTAATGAAAAAAATGTAGTAGATTAGATTATCATGTAGTAGATTAGTCAGTCATAGCATAAAGCATGGTATATGAGATATGTGAGTATCTCAGAGCTCTCACTCACAGAAAGCCCAAGCCAGAAATGGAATTGCATGTACCCTTCAAACATCCTCCCCAGGGGACCTACTTCTGATAGCTAAGGCTCACTTTCAAGAAGTTCTACAATGTCTGGGAACAATGCACTGTTGTGGCCTGACCAAGAGTTCACACTTGAGCCTGAGGGAGACAGTTTCCATCCAAACCATAACAATTAATCAGATAGTTTTGGGGAGGTTTGAAATCTCAATCGAATATCACAAAGAGTTAAAAGTCAGAGGGCCACTCTTTAAAATTCTGGTAATATTTAAGCCGTGTCTTTTTCACAAGGATAGGGAGAGGGCTGTTTGATGTTAATATATTTCACAGCATCATCTCATCCAGAACGTATAGGCGAATTAAGCATGAATGCCACTTCTCCAGTGTCTTTCATTCTTTTTAGGTGATAAAGATGTAAGTAAAAACAAAAGAACTGTTCTTTCTCATTCTGTTTCCTAAAATGCCATTTAGTCTCCTTTCTTCCCTAAGTGGCTGATTTTACGAGTTAACATTTCACTAAGGAAGCCGTGTTAGTATTGATAATTTGGCCCTAATTTCTGTGCCTTGGTGCTGATAAGAAGGTGGCTATGGCTGAGGTGGTCTGACCTCCCTCATTTGCCCTTTGCTTTTTCATCATAAAAGCTCATACTGCAAAGACTCAGTTGCCCCATAGCAGAAATCTTTTTGAGTGTCTTCGTGAAGCCCAGTCTTGATGGTTTCTATTTAGTCAGCAGCAGCATGGATTTTTGGTGTAAACTATTCTAATTCAAATAGTGTGCTTCACATAAGAATTCATTCCTCACTCCAGTAGCATGGATTTTGGTTTAAACTACTCCAATTTCAAGTAGTGTACTTCAGATAAGAACTTATTTCTGACTTCAGCATGAGAGCATGGGAAACACTGACCTAACAGTAAACCTTCAATATCTCTGTGTATCGTAACTGTCTGAAGAGTAACTTCAGGAATACAGGATAAGCCAACTAAAACAACTGCCAACGCATCAGTACAACCTACCTGGGGAGACGAGGTCTGCTGTTTAACTTGCAGAGTTGTTTTAGCCTGAAACTCAAAGGGCCTAAATATGAGATCTGAGAAAAAAAAAAGCCAGAACAACAGAATGCAGAGCCATGAGATGAAGGATGGGAAAAACCTATGGCCATAATTTAGATGGCGAGTTAAAACCACTCTTGTTCAGCTCTATGCCTAAATTTTTCTGTTATGTGATGCTGAAAACTGGCTCTTTTCCCTGGTTTAGCCTGTGTTGAGGACTCTACTATACACCGAGTAAAAACTGACAGTGACATGTATTCACAAAGTCTTCTCCTCTCTCTGTCTCTGGAGTACAAGGCAGAAAGTTAAGGTGAGATAATTAAAGAGTATGCTAGAAATTGAACACAAATATCACAAAATAGGTTTGGTGTGAGATTCAAGTGAAACTGATCCATTTTAACTTCCAACAAAGGACCCGAGATTGGAAAGCATCGCATGACTGCTTGGACCCTTTAGGAAAGTATTTGAAAAATTTGCTAAGATAATGCAGGGTCTCCCACAATAGTTCTCAATATTGGCTAATTATCAGATTCTCCTGGGTAGCTTTTAAAGAGTGCTAAGATCTGGGTCCTAAAGCCAGGTACTCTGTTTTAATTTGTTGAGGTAGGACATAGGCATAGAACAAAAAAGAGGGGGAGGAGTCTACCAGGATTATTCCAATAGGAAAATATGATTTGTAAATAGTACTTCAAAAATAGATTTATAATAAGGCAAAGTAGATAAGAAGTACATCAGGATTACCCTTATCCTGAAAATATTTCATCAGGCAACCAGGACATTTCATAAATCACCAAAAAGCCATTCATTTGTGTGGCCACCAGCCATATTCCATTGAAGCACATAGAAAAAGCTGCATCCAGGAGGCAGGATTAGCAAGAAAGGGAAACAGCAATCCAAAGGTCAGATTCAATATCCCACAGGAGAAATTGGCCAGCCCTGACTGACCTTTCAAAGAAGCATTTAATGAAATACACTGAAGAGTCTGCTATGTATTGATGGAACAATGTTTTGAAACTCAGTTGAAATCCTTTAGCTGTAACTATCACACAAAAAGATCAATTAGTCAGAGTACCCAGCCACACACTCACCCAGTTTATAAGGTGATATATTTCAAACCTTGATCTTGGTAACTGCTGGAGAAGTGCACAAACGGACTCATTAGGAAGCCTTGCTATTTAGCAGGGATTGAGCCCAATCTAGTTGAACCCCAGAAACCGCTTGTTGGCTCAGCCACAGTCTATTCCTTTGGGCTTTTAAATTACTTGATGCAAAAGGATACAGTAGAAGAATAAGAGAAAGATAAATCTAACAGATATAAAATGAATGATTATATTTAGATTGTGAATCTTGGTAATGTACAGTACTGACAAGAAGAAACCCACCTGTTATTCTTTTGGAAAACATACCTGTCTAAAAATCTACCTTACAAAAAACAATGTAACACCTAAATTGTTTTACTATACTTTCTTATTAGATAATATGTTTGTATTGGGTTGTGTTGTTAATTATGTTATAAATACAGTGTCAATTACAGAAAATGTATTGATGCAAATGAGAGTATGTATTTCTAGAATTTTGACATCTTCTTATAGCTTGCTTAGATTAAATAATAACAATCATAATTATAAACTAAATTATTATTCTATAAACATATTATGTGTGGTTATATAGGATTATGTTTCTCCAGTGTTTTATTTAAGGATGTGATAGCATATTACTCTCTATTAAAATATTTTTAGTTAGATATATTTTCCCCAAAAGAAAACTTCAATATTTTCTCATGCAAAGAAGACCAAAGTGAAGGACCCATAATGAGATTACTATAACGCTCTAATGATTAGAAACTAATTGGATACCATCAAGTGTTTGCAGAGAGTTGCCTATAACCTTAGCTTTGAATGAAAAGACTTCTTGATGACATCAAGTCTGAAAATGTCTGGAAACCAGTTTCTTAGAAAGCTGGTCAACTGAATTATCTGACTGTTCTCTGGGAATGCATCATTACGGGTAACCCAGCCTGCTCCTTCTCATTTCTGGTTTTCTTCAGATTATGAATCTTTCCTGGAATACTCTTCAAGATCTGGTTTTTCTATGTAAAATACTTCTATTCACTCTTTAAGATTGGTTTCCTTTATTAAGATTTTATCTTTGGATTTTTCTTTCTTTGTAAACATTTTTTTTGAGAATTTCATATATGAGTCCTATGCATTCAGCCCCTTCCTCTTTTAGATCTAACTCTCCTGGTGTTTCACACTTAATTCTCTCTGGTGTCCTAACCCCCCCCACACACACACACACACTTTCAATTTCCTTACCACTTCTATAATTTTTATACACACACACACACACACACACACACACACACACACACACACACACACACACACACAGAACCTGTATGGAACCTGCTGAGTCCATTTAATGTTGCTTTTGTATACACATGTTTAAAAGACTAACTAGTTGTGATTAGACAACCTATCAGGGGATTTCCTCCTATAGAAGACTGGCTCTCCTCTTTTCATTTGTTGATAGCTCATAGCACTTCTTATAGGGGCTTTTAACTAGTTTAATATTAAACTAATACTGTTTAATAATTACATGGTGATTACACTAGTTACTGCCATTTCCAGTGAATTCCTGCTAGGCATGAAAGCTCTTTGTCCTTGAGTGTAGAGACTTGGTTGTTTACTATAAGGCTTTTCTAGCTTGCTAGTGATAATGGCAACTGAGAAACTAGAGTTTTAATAACACAAACAAGGAAGGGAACTGTGGAGGATTTCAAATCTATTAAATTTAGTATTAGTTAATCATAGAAACCTATATTTTTGTAGTCATTCAACTCTTCTGTAGTCACTTACTTTTTCAATCATTCATTCACTATAATTTAATCTGAATGGGCGTGGCATCTCAAACTAATATACGATTCACATACATAAAAATGCTGAACATTTGCAGACAATGATGATTCAAAAATCATTTTAGGTATAAAACTTCCTGAATGTATACTGCTCTGTTGCAAACTGTCTTGAATTTTGTATTAATAATACAGTGCCAACTCATTAATTATAAATGCACAACCATTTGGTGGTGAAAAGAAAATAAGATGCCAAGGGTAAATAAAGTGTTCACCGTTAAAACATTGTCCTTTTATAGGCTCATAGCGAGTGGTCTTTAGTGGTTCTCGGCAACAAATATATTTCCTGTTCATTGTTTGCCTTCCAATTAGAGGGTATTTGTAATATCACACACACACACACACACACACACACACACACACACACACACACACACCAGTACCCACATGCACATCATAAGAAATGCTCTCCATTTACGATTCCATTTAGCAGGGGTCCTGCACCTGAAACCCAAACAAAACCAACAGCAACAGATTCAGTGAATGTTGTTGTTTGTTGGCTGAGAATTTGAGCTGCTGTCAATTATGCTTTGAGCCTGGACTGGATTCAATGAATGGTTGTAAGCTGGCACCTTAGAAACATGAATTAAACTATGTCTGTTTCCTTATCGCTGGGTGTACCAGCCAGACTGTGCATGGGTCTGAAATTTTCATTAGAGAAACTAAGTAGTCTCCTTTCCATGTTTGTGTAGGGTAAACACGATGTATATGGTCCTCTCTATATATGGCTTGAACAGGTCTGACATTTTTATAAGAAAGTCATGCCACATCATGACTGATAAGCTGATTTAAAAAAGAACTATTAAAGCGTATTCATTTGAATTATAAATAGTCTTATTGCTGGGTTTGAGATAATGTATTTTGGCCCCAAAATTATTTCAGAAAACAGTATAGAGAAACATTTTTTCTGCTTTTTGATTAATTTAGGAGCATTATAATATTAAATCTATGTTGTATTTGTTTTGATAGAGGAGTTTTATTTGTATCCCTGGCTGACCTTGACCTTACAAGGCAGCCAGTGGCAGCTTTGACCTTGCTGTGATTTTCCTGCTTCATCTTCTTGAGTGTTAGCATTGCAGATGAGAACTATCATTCCTGGAAAAAATTTTTAAGTGTTATGTAGTAAACAACTTCTCCACTGGATTTTCACTTTAGCTTTATAAGATAATTTTCAAATGCATTGCTGGATGTTAAGAAACTTTGTACATATTTACTTTATTTAAATTTTTATTGACAATAGATTCTTCTCTCATATAGGACATCCTCATCAGAGTTTTTCTTGCCTCTTCTTCCAGCTCCCCACTACCACTTTGCCTCCTCCCCAGACCTAGTCTCCCTCCATTTCTTCATCAGAAAAGAGCAGGCCTGTTGAGTTTTGCACACATTTTCAATGTCAACAACACATATTTTAAAACTGAATAATAAAAATCTCCATAGTGTATAATTTTGTGTCTTAGAAATGTGCAGTTTTGGTTAAATATGTGTTTGTTTATCATATTTGTGCTGATCCATTATGTATTTTCTCTTATTTTATCTATTTGTGTCTTCATATTTGGAATTACTGATTGAAAGGAAAATAAAATTATTTGAAAATTTGTGTGCTCAAAATGTCTATTTACATGGAATGCCACAGTAAACATAACATTTACAGATACCACTGAATATTAATGTTTCATAAAAATTGTACACATTCTTCAAATATACTTTAGTATATTTGGATTTAATCATATTTTCTTGATACTTAATTGATATTTTGGTATAAATTTTCATACAATTAAATATTTTCCTCATATAAGAAAATTCACATTTGAATTTTGATTTATAAGAAGTTTAGAACCGGAAATACTTTAGAGAAGTTGACAATGGATGTTAGAGATTATTGCCAAACCAGTTTCTTATTAATTTTAAATAACTTTGTTTTACATTTACCACTGTAAGTCAAATATTTAGTTTGTATAATCTATAAGCCATATTTTACAAAGGGCCATTATAGTCACCATGTGAAATAGAGTTTTTAGTTGGCAAATAGTTTAGTGGGGGTGTTGGGTCTGTGGAGTGAGTTATACCTGAAAACAACTAAGGGGATACCATGCTTTAAGGTACTGAACTCTTAAGCAAGTATGCCGTAAATATCTAATGCAACTTGAGCTGCCAATCCTAACGTGGCATGATATGACCTAGTAAACTGCATAGTGAGGCAGGCCCAGTAGCACTCCATCATGAAACAGAAGTAACATGTATATTAGACATGTCCAAGAAATCCCCCAAAGACACAAATTAATTATACAAGGTAGTAGACCACTACCCGGAGTCCCCAGTTCTGCTACATGGCCTTTTTCTCTCCAGCTTTCATCCATAGCCAGGTAGGAACTGTCTCTATCATTGGACAAATAGAGTAGATGGTGGTAAAAGCTTGATGCTGTGTTATAGATAATTCTTCATCATGGAAGTGTATGTAGCTACATCCTTACAGCATTAACTGGAACATTCCTGAACTTAAAAATGGTGGTGAAAGGAAATCTTTCCAGTAGTACTTAAACATATGGGCCCAGTTTTTCACTCCATGTAGAAGTCCTTTGACCAGTAAATTCCATATACCAAAGTTGTCTTGGTTACGGCCACTATTTAAGTTACCAAATACTAACATCAGAGTCCCTGGTACTTCTCAAGTTTATCAGCCAGCAATCTTGAAAATGATTTGGTTGTATTGGATTGTGTCCGTTATGGGAGAGCCAGTGATTTGTTGTTGCTGAGATAGACATTTATAGACATAGATTTGCTGTCTCTGAACTCAATGCTTCTTCTGCCCAAGCTAGCACATAACTTGAAGACTACCTTATCCTATTTAATGCCTGATCAAGGAACTGACTGAGTCCTCAAAAGGCAATGGTACAATGTTGCCTAGATGGGAATATCTTTCAAGGTTAGACTGTTTTTAGTGCTGTTTCTCTCTGTTGGCAGATCTATTTGTTTAGATATCAAGGCAGGTAGAAATCAAGGTCACATGATTAGCTAGTATCCGTCCCCAGCCAGTAGCAAATACGCACTTCTAGCTCTCATGATAATTCGTTCTGCTGGTCATGAGGCCTTCATTACAAAGAGAAAAATATTCCCCCCATGAAACACAGCCATGAACCTCTTGAATAGGAAGCTGTGATTGTTGTCTCACCACTTTGGACTGCTTTTCCCTCTGAATCACCAGGAAAAGAGAATTCTTGTGCTTGTAAGTGATTGATAATGTGTACTAGGGATAAACTGGACTGTTATTTCACATTGAAGGTAAATAGAATTATTTACCGGAAATCCTTTAGTGTATGTTTTTTTTTTCTTTCCCCTGTATTTTAGGACAATGGGAAATCACAAGATTTCTAACTAAGCAGGTATATAACTAAACTATTCTCTTCATGGATGATACTTGAGTTTACTCCAACAGGCAACAACGATCCATGACTATATGAAGTTCTTGTTTAAGGCAAATGCAAAAGAGACAGGGCGGTCTAGGAAGACTTTTATAAGTACTTGATATTTCCCCATGACCGACTTAAGATGCAGACAGTCAGATTTATTTACTCTTAAAACTCAGAAGTTGAGTGTCGGCAGTCCCCTAACTGAACCTCCTTGTCTGACCTCAGTAAGAGAGGTTGTGTCTAGGCCTGCAGTGACTGTGTCAGGATGAGGTGGACCCAGGCCAGGCCTCTCTTCTTAGGGGAGATGGGGAGAGGAGTGGGGGGTAGGCACTGTGTGTGGAGGAACTGGAATGGGGAGGACTGGGATTAAAATGTAAAGTGAATAACTAAAAAAAATGTAGAGAAGCCTTTCCTGCAAACAATACCCCAATTCTCTACTTTCTTTTCCTGCCTCCTAAGAATGAGACACTTAAGAGTTTAGGTGGCAATACTGAATTTTAAAATCACACAAAGACAACAGAAGATTCTGGGTCACAAAACTTATGACAAAATTACCTTCTTTGTAAGTGGATCAATAAAAGAAGATACACAATTTCAACTTGGTTAACTCAGGAATTAAAGGATGAAGGTTTGTACTGACCCCTAATATCAACATTTAGCACCATGCAATGGACAATAACAAAACCTTTGCTTCTATTGTGTAGTTATGCAATCATTAAACATACACACTGTGCAAGATTTATAAAAAATACAATTAGTGAAAACCTTAAGAAGGCTTCATCATTGTCCTGGACTCCAACGGGGTGTTTGAAGATGGAGACAATACAGATAACATCCTTAATAAAATCTTTGTGTTACTCTAGACTGTAGAAGCCAGAAATGAAAGGAATATTATTTTCTTGTAATGAAATGTGTAAATGTTCAGTTGAGATAGCTCAGACATCAGAGGCCTTGCCACCAGGCCTGAGTTTGCTTCTCAGGAGACACATGGTGGAAGGAAAAAGCCAGGTTTTACAAGTTGTCCCCTGACACACACCATCACATATGCTCACTTATCTCTCATGTACACAAAATACGAATGACTACAAATGTACTTTTAAAAATAAGCCAAATGATCTTTTTACATCTCAAAGCTTTTATTGCCTTGTATCCATGACTTACATATAATATAGTAGGAATATTTAAAATGACGGGAAAAAAATACAGCAAAGCCAAGCTGCATATGTCTGACTACTTCAAGCTTCCACAGCAGGTCAAAGATACTGATAATCAGGAGTTCCGCTCTTGTGTTACTACATCAAGGTTCATGTGTGATGGAGCACACCGCGTGCATCTTGCAGATTCAGCAATCAGATGGTATTAAAGACATAGCAGCTGATTTGGAACATGTAGCATGTGATTGGAGACTTAAAAAAATATGTGAAACCTGATGGTCCTGGTATATTTCTGTGTTGTCAGTCTTATGTCAGCATAAATGGTCAACTAATAATGGTTTAATCATGATACATGATATGTTGATAAGTCAGAACCCCTTGTCCTATAATAACTACAAAATGCTACTAACTTATTTTATCATGAGCAATTAAAACCAGACCCACTTCCTATGTTGCAATATTTTCATGATTTTTGAGAAATGAAAAATGTGTTTGGATGTACATTATATCAACAGTTTGTATAGTTAAATGCTTCATATATTTTCCCCAACTATCTCAGTACCAAGTAATAACTGCTTATTGCTTGATGATGTCATTCATCATGAGAGAATTCATAGAAAAATAGCAAGCTTTTCTTAATGTAGGACATTCCATATGCAGGTTTAAGGGCCACAGAATTTTGCTTGTAAAGTATCTAAACAATAGAGCAAGGAGAGAGGTTATACATCTGTGTATATGTATCACAGATGCATAACTTCTCCCTTAACCTGCATAGTCCTACCTTCTAAGATATACTTTTACTAGACACAATGTGACAGTGTCCTGGAATGAAATTGTTTTAAATCAGTCTGTTGGAGAAGAAGCATGCTGGCTTGACAAAAAGTCTTTTAGCATCATTTTGCAAGTCTGCCTTTAACAAAATCATGTGGTGTGAGAGAGATAGTCCATAATGAGAACATTTATACCATCAAAACCTGTATTCCCTGCATGGAATGGTGGAATGTTTCCTAACTCGAATCTTGCCAGGAGTAAACATAAATTGTGATTACCGTTTCTGAGACCTGATCATTCATATATATATATATATATATATATATATATATATATATAAATTGTATAATTGTATTTAAAAGCAGAAAGAAAGATACGAGAAAAACACTTTTGAGAATATATCTAACAGAACCAAAATACAGAGATTTCTGAAGATGTCTGTATGAAGCTCACATGAAATCACCCTTTGATGTCACCAAATCTAGAGATAATCTTGATGTTCATCTACAAGGGATGACTGATTATAGTTTAATATTCTTGAAATATCACTCAATTATGGAAACAGATGGATTAGATGTGATGCATTACTTCACACATGAAGCAAATGTGTGTCGCAAGCTGAAAAAGCATGTATTTGACAGTTACATCTGTACAAACTAAATGACCTTAAAAGACACAAAGGCAGGTTTTTTTAAATACCAGGTGTATATCTGACTCACCAAATTCATCTATGTTCTCTATTCCCTCGATAATATATGCAAGAGGCACTCAGAAAAAGGACCTCCACCCAGGACTCTACCCAGCTAAGTGTCTGTCATTATCCACTTACACATTTCATTGTTTTGTTGTTAATGACCTTGGGTTGTTTTAGTTTTGCAAGTGCAACATGTAATAAAAGCATAAATGCATAATAAATATTTTGAATAAAAAAGTTATTGCTTCTATTGACAACAGAATTTAAAACTTTGGAGATACCATGTAGCCAAAAGTCACAAGCATACCCTTCAGACTTGGACATGGACACAAAAATTGTGACAAGATTGGAATATTACCCAAATCTGGAAGGATACTGTATTGAAATGTTTCACAAAGAGCATCATAGTTTAGTTTCCCTCTTGGGAAACCAAAGCAAACTAGAATCATGGTATATTTTAGGTAAGAAATAACTTTATAGTGCAAGAAATATAACTAACATACTTATATACAGGAACCAATTGCCAAAATACTCTAATTTTACACTACCAATTTATGGTCTTCATTTACTTAGTAACTTATAATTCTAATGAGTTAGAATAAGTTTGATCATATATATTTGCATATTTGTTGTAAGATAAATATAAAAGAATATATGGCAATCAGCTAACATTGGGTTTCCTAAGAGGGAGGTGAGTTAGGGCAGGGCAAAAAGAAAGAAGAAAAGTAATATGTATGGCAAATGAAAATGTGTGCCAAGCATTAATAAAGTATTACATACAAAACAGCAAACTTGTCTCCTATATAAAATTACACATGTAAAAATATAACTTGCATGCATTTAACAGCAATTGAGAATAAAAATGTTGGTTTAATTAGGTAATGGAATAGTGAGTAGAAGTATTTATTTGGTTTTAAATCACTTTATTGTAGTTTCACTTATGTGTAAGAAATTATTTAATAAAAATGGATAAAAATACTATGAGAGATAGTCCTCAGGGAGGGGGGCTTCCAGGTGGGTTCCAGTTTGATTCCTCCAAGTACCGTGGTTAAGGTGTGGTATGTTCTGCAATAGGATCTTACCTCCAAGTAAGCATTTCCAAATTGATTCTGGGAATCAATCAAGGGCACTGTAACCACTTCTTTTGTTTTGGGAGTCTATTGGACTCCTGTGACCACAACTCAAAGTGAGGATTCATGTGCCTATCCCTGGAGCTTTTGTTAGCAATATCACCCGATGTGGTACAACAATGTTTAAACTCTCTCTGTGTGTATGCACACAGATTCCTATATATTGTAAGTGTATTTTTAAAGTAAAGATAAAATAATACTTCTTTATGGCCTTTTCAGTATCCTTAGTGTCATTTTAATTTCTTTTTGAAACTTAAAGACTATTACAGAAATCTACAAATGCTCAAAACTCAGAGACCAGGAGATCATGGGATGCTCATTCCTAACTCATATACATCTACTGCACAAATTCTACATCTCAGTGTCAAGGAACATTGCAGAAGAAGGGACAGTAGAACTGTAAAAATGGGAGGATAGGATATATCTTGTGAGATGGAGAAGTGGCACTCATAAAATCTGAATAATATGTTTTCTTAAAGAATATCTGCCCAATGACATTACCAGTTGATGTGCAAATGACCACAGGGAAAAATCTCACCAGGCCCTAGCGAAAGAGGAAGAAATACAGGCAACTAACAGATGTAGAACTGATGTTCAACTAACATTGCTCAAATAACGGCAAGAAACTTTAAGTGGGTACAGAAGGTTGCATATGTGTGTAACACTAATTAGAGGTCATAAATTTGAAAGTGGGATAATGGTGGAGTGGGTTATGATATGGAGGAAATTGGAGGTGGACATTGGGGGTAGAAACGGTGTAAATAAAACATGAATGTAAAAAAAACTCTCAAAAATACATGATGTTTAAAAATGAACATGTCGTGATAAACTCATTATGCATATGTGCTAAAATATTTAAAGGAGAGTTAGAAAATAAATATGTAATTGTGTGACTCTACATCATCTGAGGTTTTGAAGCATATTTTCTTCTGATAGTATTTTTGAGGAGGAATACACCATTTGTAAGCTTTATTTCATCCACATAACCTTGTGGATGAGTGAAAAAAATGTTAGAAAATTTTCTAAGGAAAGAAAATAACAGAATGGATTTTAAAAATTTGGAACTAAAACAATGCATGTTCTTTCTATTCTGATGCTACTAATGGGGAAAGGATAAAAAATGACAGCATCAAATTGTTGAATAAGAATCAAGAGCTAAATAAAATAGTCTGTATGATTCTTTCATTCTCACATCAGAACTAAATCAGGGACTGAATAATTTAGCCTCAAAAATCCTGAATAGCAAGAGGAAATGTTGTAACTGGGGAATCATGTCTGTGGCACTTGTTTATGTAATTTTTTCCTCAATAGAATACTGAAATAATTGAAGTATAGTTTTTATCATAGCAAAATTTATTTTGATGTTATTCTGTTATTGCAAAACTTCAGCCAGGTCTAATGTCTTATGTTCAATAATGCCTTCCGTATTGTCTCTGAATTGTTTTATTGCTGTGTTAAAAGGATTGTTTTAAAGATTAAACCATGCCAATTGAGCTAAACTGAAGTATCTAGTTGCCCACTAGTGAAAGATAGAAAAATCATAAGTTGATCCCCTAAACCCTACTCTTAAAAGCAAAGACATAAAAACCTGTAAGTCAAACACTGTGTTGCCTCAGTCCCAGGAAATTAGCTGACCATTTGAACAGATGGCCCTAACTAAACAAACCTTAAGATTCATGGTGTCAGGATGCTATGGGCCCGAGATTAGCTTGGCCGGGCTTTGAACTAACAGCCCTGAGACAGTTGGTGCCAGGATGCTAAAAGTTCCTGTACCTATCAACAGCAGGCAATGGATGGAGGGGGGACTCAGGAGGACCTATCCCTCACTGTTGAACTATTCCCTACTAATAAATTCAGCAAGAAGTGGAGTCACCATCTTCAGTTATATCCCCACAGTTAGATAGTTCCAGTCTAATAGTCACACACATAGCCCTGATTAAACTAAACAAGTCAGAAGACAGAACCAGAAATCATGAATCTGGAAAAGAGATTGGTAGGGATGGTAATTTGACTAGAGTAGAAGGGAGATGAGAGACAGTGTCTGTGTGGGAAACATAACCATGATATATTACATACATGTATGAACTTCTCAAAGAATAAACTAACTGAACTTCTTTGACTATAAGAGAAAAAAAACAGGAAACTCATTATATCTTTCTATGTATAGTAAAATTAATATTCTTTATAACTTCTGATGTGACTTTAAATTTGTAAAAAGTATTCACAAATCACATAAAAAGTCTGGCAAATGATTCAGTAAGAAATCTTTTTTATGATATAATTTATTTATTTACATTTCAGATATCATCCTTTTCCCCACTTTCCCTCCCTAGAACCCCCATATCCTATCCCCCTCTTCCTTTTTGCTTTTATACCATTTTAATTACATGCAAGTATTAAGGTCAGTTCTAGTTGAGGGTCTAGCAATACAATAGATGCAAATAGTCAAGGAACAAGCCAAGACAATAAACACAAATAGTCAAAGAACAAGCAAGCATTAAACCCAGTTACATGAACAGTCCCTTGATCACTGTTTTTAAGGGCTTATCAGGATGACCAAAGTATCTGAGCCTACTTTCCTCTCCTAGCCCAAAGTCATTTTTATGTCTGAAGCCTACTTCCTTGTTCTAGCCTAAAATTTAGATTCCTGTCTGAAATTACTTCTTTGTTCTAGCCCAATATTTGGATGTGTATTTGATCCCTGAGACACACAGTGTGAAAGGAATAAGGGACTCAGAAAGTTGTCTCTGACTTCCACATATATGCCATGGTAGGTGTGTGTGCACATGTGCGTGCACACACACGCACACACACACACCACATATAAGTAAACATAAAATAATATGTTCAAAACAATAATATAAAGACTTCACATGTTCTTTAATTTACAAAATTTAAAGGTTTTACTGAATTTTTTCACATCTTGTTGTCTCTATCTTTATTATTATTCCTCTATCTATCCATCATCTATCTATCTATCTATCTATCTATCTATCTATCATCCTCTATATCTATCTTCCTATCATCTATTATATACCTATCTACCATCTATTTCTTTCATCTATTAATAGTAGTTTTCCAAAATATTAGAGAGTAAATAGCAAATTGTTTTGTAGTATAATCCTTGTAGGCTAAGAATAAATCATTTGCTGTTACACAACCAGAGAACCATATAATATCCAGAAAAGGTAACACTGAGATTATATTATTATTTAATCTTTTACTAGAGCTCAAATTTTACTATCTCTATCTACAAAGATTGTGATAGTTTGAATATGAATGGCCCCCTATAGACTTATATGTTTGAATGCTTAGTCATCAGGAGATGGATACTACTTGACTATAGATTAGGAGGTGTGTCCTTGTTGGAATAGGTAGTGGCTTTGTTGGAGGAATTGTGTCACTAGGGAGGGTGGGCTTTGAGGATCTCAAGAGCCTAAGCCAGTGGCTCTCTGTCTCTTTTGCTGCCTACAGATCTGGATGCAGAATCTTCAAACATCTCCAGTGCCTTGTCTACTTACATGACACTATGCTCCCTGCCATAATAATAATAAAGCCAAATTTCTGACACCATAAGCCAATTTCAATATAATGTTTTTTATTTGTTAAATAAGAGTTGCTGTGGTCATGGTGTCTCTTCATTGTAATAATAGAACACTGACTAAGATAATTATTGTTCTTACCACATTTCCCCTCAGTTCTGAATATAATCTGAGATCTGTCATTCATTGCCTTTTGCTTTCAAGAACTAATTTCACTTCTTAGAATATTATTTTAATATCAAAACAATGGCATCAATTAAAAATAAGTTTAAAAATTTTAAAGAAAATAACTATAACAAAATCAAAGATAATCCTAGCAGTCAAATAAAAACCACAACAAATATTAAAAATCCCCCAAGTGAAAGAGTAAAATGTTACTAAATGGACCTAAAATTATATCAAAGATATCCAGATAAAGAGTATGTGAGCTATTCATATGCAATATGTGATCCAAGGCAGGCAGAGGGAAATGTTCTTGAAAACATAATCTCAAAAAGGAGACAAACTTTAACAGATCTTCCAATATTTATTCCACATTAACACATAAGCTAATGTATCTGTAATGGGAGCTTCAGAGGAGATAATAGAAATTAGCAAATGTGTGGAGGAATAATTCCTACAACTTCAACATTTTCTGGAACACATAAACAAATGTGGCTTGTGGCTTAGAAAACAAAACAGTGAAATACATAAAGTCACACTTGACACATTGCTTTCAAGATAATAAAAGCAATGGTAAAAAGAAAAACTGGCAGCAGTTAGCACTTAAGGTATATGAACAGGAATAATCCCATTCATTTTTAATCTTAAGCAACAAAAGCAAAAAGGTAACAGATAACCTTTAAAGTACAGAGAATAAATTAATCTATGAAGTAACAACCATTATATGCAATACAGGTATACTTTAAAACAAGGAGGATGGATCTAACAATGGATAGAACATCCAGATAGATCTGCAAGGAAATAGGAGACTTTGAAGGCCCTTTAAATCAAATAAGTCAGACTTCAAGAATCACCTTCTTCTCATGTCCTTTGGGAAGGACCACATTTTATTTGGTAGAATAAGTCCAATTAAAATTAATGGAATAAGATAAAATATGTCCTCTAACAATAATTAAATTAAGAATCAATCAATAAATACTAAGATTATAGGAAATAATGAAAAATATGACGACTCAAAAATATACTTGCAATGATCAATAGGTCCAAGAATAATTATTCTAAGAATGTTTAGAAATATTAGTAGATGAACAAAACCTAAAGATAAAAAATAATTGTATGTGACACAGCAAATGAAGCCTTAAATGGAGCTATATTTATGGCATACACACAAACATACACACACACACACACACACACACACATAGTATATGCATATATATAATATATATGCACACACATATATAATTTTAAAGAAAAAATTTAAATCAGTAAATTTCAAACTTCACAAATTAGTCAAGATGACAAAAATTAAACACACCTGTGATTACAGGCGTGCACCACACACACACCATGAAAAATAATTTTGAAGTTTGATCATGTAAATAAACCAGATATAGAATCTAAAATTATATGAAAATTGTTCTTTTGAAAAGATTAACAGAAGAAGCAACATCTGCACATGAAAAGGGTGAAATCATCTAAAATTAGTGAACTTTGGTGTGGAGGAAGAAACATCACTACTGACCTAACAGAAGTAAAAAGTCTTCTGTTTAAATATATACCGATCATTTCACTTGATTCAGTAAGTTATTTGTACTGATATACAGCCTAGAAAGAAATATACAAACTTTCAAACAGAAAATCAAGCATATTTTACCATCAATCTCTAAAAATTTATGTCAAGAAGTTGAAATTATCCCCACAAATAAGAGTCCCAGTGCACATGGCTTCAGCTCATGTGTGCACTTGTGTGTATAAACATGTGTATATGGAGTCTGGAGGTCAACCTGGGGTGTCATTCCTTCAAAGCTGTTCATCTTACAGTTGGAGACAGGATTTCTCAATGGGACTTGAGACTCACTGCTTTGGCTAGAGTGGACAGACATCCAATAGTTGCCAGAGATACTACTGTCTCTGCATCCCAGGACATCACTGGCAACTTGTCTGGATTTTTGTTTTATTCTATGGATTTTTCTAGAAGGAAATAACTTCCATACTAAGGTCTTGTGTTAAAGAGATTTACTGACAGTGACTGAAACAGCCCTTTTCATAAATCTAATGAAAGAATGAATTCCTTCCTCCTAAGATCAGGAAAAGGCAAGGTTATATGTGTTTGGTCTCTTCATTTCTATTGACTATTGTACTTTTTGCACTGAAGAGTCTATGACCATTAAGCAATGAGAAATAAAAAGCATTCAACTAGGAAAAGAGAGCAAACCACTCCCTAAGTGCATCTGGTATAATCTTCCCAGAGAAAATTCCAAGGACTATACAGAAACACACAATTAGGATGATTAAATGAGTTCATTCACTGCAGTAAATAAAACCAGTTAACCCAAATTAGTGTACTCTCTACAGCAGCAGTAAATAATGTGAAAAAGAAGTTCAGGGCAGATTTTTACTGACTAGAGCATGAAAAAATAAAACACATAGGAATAAATTTAATGGACTAAAGTAACAGAGTCATACACAGATAATTAAGAGACATTAATTTGGTCATAAACTTAAATTTTAAGCTAAACCCATACATTCTATAATAAGTCTGAAGTGTTACTTTTTCTTCTCTAAGAAAACTGCTTTTCTCACTATATGAAAATTCTTAGAGAACAAAATAATTACCTTAAGCATAAAATTAGTTAATTAAACTTCAGACAGACCTTTAAATTAATAAGCAGTTACAGATGAGAGAGAATATTTACAAAAGCATGTATTTTCTCAAAGGGGTGATTCTAAGTATACAGAAATAACTACTTGCAATTAAGAAGACAATACATTAATCTATAAAACACTGGACAAAACATTAAATAATGACTTCCTAAAGCTATTTATAACTGGCCAATAAGCACATGTCCAGGTAATTAATATAGTTAACAGAAATGTTGAAAGCAAAATAAAATATCAGAATTTTTATCAGAAAAACTTAAAGTAAAAATACTGGCAGTCCTTCAATGCCTAGAGAGATTTTTAAGCAGCTCAGACTCACAGGGATGTAAGGCAATATGCGGCTTTGCAAATGGCTAAGCATTTCTGCTGTGTGATGAACCCATACAGATGCTCAGCTTGTGAAAGAGAAATTGCAATCCTCAGTCTTTAATCAAGAGGAATGAAATAACATGTCTGCAAAAGCTTTATGCAAGATTGTTCACAGCAGCTGTATTCATGAGAGTCAAAAACTGGAAATGCCCCAAGTATCCATCAATATAAGAATGGGTTGCTGTGTAATCATTCAAGGGAATAATACCCAGCAACTACTAGAACTCAAGTGTAGATATAAAAATATCTTCAATGGGTCTTTAGATCATTGTGTTGAATGACATATGCCAGAGACAAAATGGTTTGAATTATATGTATATGACATTTCATAACTGATTGAATAGTGTGGTCAAAGTACACATGCACAAACATATTCATACGTGCAGACACTTGCTTACATATGTGTGCACACACATATGCACATGTATACACTTACATGTATACATATATACATGCTTGTGTGCAAGTACTTCTGTGTGCATGCCTACTCATGTGCAAACTCGAAAACTCTCTGTCTGTCTGTCTGTCTGTCTGTTCTCTCTCTCTCTCTCTCTCTCTCTCTCTCTCTCTCTCTCTCTCTCTCTCTCTCGGTGTGTGTGTGTGTGTGTGTGTGTGTGTGTGTGTGATTAGCAGTTTCCTCTGAGTAGACAGGTGAAAACTGGCTAGAATCTGGTAAGATGCACTGTCTAAGTGATATAATTATTTGTTGTTTCATATTAATGTGGGTATTAATTCAAGGCCATAGTTAATTTTTTTCAAAATTCTTTAAAATTTCTATTTAAAACATTCCCATGAATATATATAGACTTGAACCCTTGGATTAAAAACTCCAAGAAAACAATAATTCTAGAAATCCCCAGAGTAAAGCACTTGCCAGGAGCAATGGTTCACAGGTAATCTCTTTTACAACAGTTTTGTCTCTCAAGATGATTGAACCTAAGACAGACTTAGGCTTTCCATTGTGCAGTGAGTGCTGCATACAGGAGGAGCCCTGCCTCCAACTCCAGGACACTTACAGCATTTTCCTTGTGAAGGGAATGGGAACCCCCATTAATAAGGAAAAACTGAAATATGTCAAGCATAGCAAAGGGGAAATGAAACCTCATGATCTTATAATCATTGCTCATGAAAAAGCAACATGAAACAAACTAAGAGCCCCACAGTCTATATATGACAAGCACTAGAAAATTAGGCACCTAATTTTTCTTGCACTAATTGCTGGATACATTTAGGGGTCATTGCACTGTTCAGCTCTAGTATGTCTATATCACTCCTGATCTGTATTCTAGGGGGTTCCTGTTGTATACAGAGTTGTGAACAGAGGGCCTAGAATTGTGTTATATATGACAGGTGGCTTTGGTGCCATGTGCATATGGCACAAGCTGAACCAAAGGCTAGGAAAGAGTGTAGAGGTGCAACTTCGGAAAGGACTACTTTATTTCAACCCATCCAGCAGCTGATTTGCATGAGTTGGGTTTCTGGTCTCTGTGCTACAGCAGAAAGGCAAATCCTCATAGCCTTCCAGCTTTTGGATCTTAGGTCTTATGACATTTTAATTTAGAGGTCTGATAATGTAACTAGTGTAGTTGACATTTTTTTTTCAGAAGCTCTTTGAGGTATACAGTAGTCAGGAATTTGATCAGCATTTCTGTGGAGCGATGCTCATCCAACTATTATGATTATAGTCCCAAAGTAAGCTGCCATCTTGCAATTATGGATTCTTATACTTCAGTCATGACAAATTGAAACCCAAGCAAACATAGCAAAAGGGATATTCTCATAGATTTTAAGGTTTTTCTTGTGTTTATTATTAGAGTGTGTGTGTGTGTGTGTGTGTGTGTGTGTGTGTGTGTGCATGTCTGTCTTAGTCAGCATTTCTACTCCTCCACAAAACATCATGACCAAGAAGCAAGTTGGGCAGGAAAGGGTTTATCAGCCTATAATTCCTCATTGCTGTTCATCACCAAAGGAAGTCAGAACAGGAACTCACACAGAGTAGGAACTTGGAGGCAGGAGTGGGGGCAGAAACCATCGAAGAATGCTGCTTACTGGCTTGCTTCCCCTGGGTTGCTCAGCTTGTTTTCTTATAGAACCCAAGACTATCAGTCCAGAGATGGCACCACCCACAATAGGCCCTCCCATTCTTGATCACTAATTGAGAAAATGCTTTACAGCTGTATTTCATGGAGCCTCCCTCAAGGGAGGCTCCTTTCTCTGTGATAACTCCAGCTTTTGTCAAGTTGATACACAGAATCGACCAGTACAATTGACCCCTTGTCAACTTGACACACAAACACATCACTATTAAGCCTTGCCCCTTACTTCCTTATTCATCCCTAAGATCTAAATAACTTTAAAAGTCCCATGGTCCTTACAAATTTTTACATATTAAAATTTCAATCCCTTTAAAATATCCAATCTCTTTTAAAATTCCAAGTCTCCTTACAATTCAAAGTCTCTTAACTGTGGGCTCCACCAAAATACTTTCTTCCTTCAAGAGGGAAAAATATCAGGGCTCAGTCACAATCAAATGCAAAATCAAATTCTAACCTTCCAACGTCTGGGATCCATTCATGATCTTCTAGGAGCCTCCAAGGGCTTGTGTCACTTCTGCTCTGTCCTTTGTAGCACACACCTTGTCTTCTAGGCTCCAGCTGCCTGTACTCCACTCTGCTTCTGTTCTTGGTGATCATCTCATGGTACCGGACATCTCCAAAACACTGCTGTCTTCCACTGCAACTAGGCTTCATCAATAGCTTCTTATAGCCTCTCTTCATGGTGCCAAGCCTCAAATCCTTTGCATGACCCCTTCAGTCCTAGGCCATCAACTGGAACTGAGGCTGCACCTTTACCAATGACCTTCCCTGGCCTCTCACAGTGCCAAGCCTCAGCTGCTCTTCATGACCCCTTCATGCCTTCACAACCAGTACCACCTGGGTGACTCTTAAACATTACCAAGTCCAGCTGCAGCACAAGGTACAACCTTGGCTATCTCTGGAACACAGCCTCTTTGTGCTCTCAGAAAGCACTTCCCAGAAGATTTCACCTCAATGATACTGGTCTTCTCTTAGTCACTACCAATTTTTTAGTCCCAGCTATTCAGCATCAATAGTCCCAGTAATGCAATGATTTTGTTTTAGAAGTTCTGGTATCTTGTTAACCACAGCTGATTCTTCAGCCTCAACTAACCAAAAACACAGAATCTTCACAATCAAAACAGCAATGACCCTGATAAAAGTCTTTAATCTTCCCTCTGAAATTTCACAAGCCAGGCCTCCATCATTTGCACTGTTCTCAACATTATCTTCCAAGCTCCTACAGAACATCCCACAGAGCTCTTAACACTCAATGGCTCTTCTAGCCCAAAGTTCCAAAGTCCTTCCACTGTCCTCCCCAAAACCTGGTCAGGCTGTCACTGGAATATCCCACAATTTGTGGTACAACTTGTCTTAGTCAGGGTTTGTATTCCTGCACAAAACATCACAACCAAGAAGCAAGTTGGCAAAGAAAAGGTTTGTTTATTCAGCCTACACTTCCACATTGTTGTTCATCACCAAAGGAAGTCAGGACAGGAGCTCACACAGAATAGGAACTTGGAAGGCAGGAGTAGATGCAGAAGCCATAGAAGAATGTTTTTTACTGGCTTGCTTCCCCTAACTTGTTTGGTTTGTAGAACCCAGGACTATCAGCCCAGGAATGGTACCACCCACAATGAGCTGGGTCCTCCCACCCTTGATCACTAATTGAGAAAATGCCTTGCAGCTGTATTTCATGGAGCCATTTCCTCAAGGGAGGCTCCTTTCTCTGTGATAACTCCAGCTCGTGTCAAGTTGACACACAAAATCAGCCAGGACAATGTGCATGTATGTGTATGAGTATATCTAGAACTTAGATGACATTTTTCAATAACTTACATTTTCCTTCCATAATGTGTTCTAGGGATTATACCCAGGTCATTATGCTTGTGGGGCAGGTGATTCTATTTACTGAGACATCTCGCCAGCTCAGATTTATTTATTTTTAATTTTTAAAATCTGAGAGGCCAAGAAATGGTGTTATCTATTGCCTGAGTTTAATTTCTTTTTCTGATGTTTAGTAGCCTGGAAAGGGAATATAAGGGAGAAAGGGTGTATTCCATCTTACAATTTCTCCTTAGATGATCTTATCTTCCAATTCCACTGAGCCAGCTATGTTTTTGTCTTTCTTCTAGAAATGTCAGGCTTATGTTATGACAGGCAATGCTGCAATGTCATAATCCTCTGAATGTCTTGTGGATATCATGCTTGAACAATTGTGTAAACTACACTTTACTTCATTTCTATTTCAAAAGACTACATTTCATATTCAAGAGAAAATAGAAATTAATAGAGCTTTGTGAAATTAATTAATAACCTAGCTTACATAAACTCTGAATTCTCTAGTAATTTAAATATGGACATTTAGTCAAAGTTTTCAGAAGCCAGAAAATAATATATGGGGAAATTGAAATGGAAAAATCATTAAAAACTATTTGGATTTAAAAAAGAAAAAAACCAATGTGAAACTATGACTTGCATTTTTTCTTTTTAAAATTATTTTATTTATTTACAACCCAAATGTTGCCCCCTCCCCCCTCCCATTGTTTTTCACCCTCTTCCCCTTTCCTTCACCTATGAGAGAGTGGCCCCTGGGGGAATTTCTTTCTCTGGAGCATCAAGTCTCTATATGATTAGGCACATTCTCTCCCACTGGGACCAGCCGAAGGCAGTCCTCTGCTACATATGTGCTAGGGGCCTTGGACCAGCCACTGTATGCTCTTTGGTTGGTGTCTTACTCTCTGGGAGCTCTCAGGGTCCAGGTTAGTTGACACTGTTGGTCTTCCTATGGGGTTTATGATTTGTACTTTTATGTCAGGGAATTTTAACAGCATCTAGTATAGAACAAGAGTTGAGATAGTGGAGATTTGGGGAAAATGGAAGGATACAAAGTATGGCTTTCAACTTGAGGTGTCACCTTCCTACTCTTGTCTTAAATTGAGGTAGTTCTGATTCCAATGCTGAGATAGCAAGAGCACAGGCTGTTTGGCTTCCTATATTTATTCTAAAATTTATCAGTTACTAGTTGAAGAACCCTAAATTCTACTTAACTCAGGATTCAAATCAAAAACGCCGAAGTTAAGTGAATGAGAGAATTGTAGGTGATGAAAGCAAAGGATCTGACCAGCGTTATTATGAGTCCTGAAACTTTAGTTCGGGGTCTAAGCTAGAGCTGAGCAGTTGGGATTCCCACAAACCTGTCCCTTTGTTCCGTGATGCATTGCAGGAAATGTGAAGGGTAACAAAGAGCTTTGAAGAAGCCTTGAGAAGGACAGACAAGAGAGAGAGAGAGAGAGAGAGAGAGAGAGAGAGAGAGAGAGAGAACCAGAAAAGAAGGTGGAGATAAATAAGCCAATGGCTGAGTCACCAGAGCATGAGATGGCAACCTTGAGACTTCAGTTCTTGAGAAGCTCTGTTGAACTGAGTGATCAGACTAATGCTTATGTTAGTTCTACATTTTTAAAAAATTAAGCTTTACTCACCCAAAGAACAGCAGGCCAATGTGGACATCCTTATTTGCGTATTCCCTACATCACTTGCCATAATCGATTTATTTGATTTAGTATCAATTTATTAATTCTATTCAATTAACGTTACCTTTCAATCAGGAATCAATTTGGATTACAGAAGTTTTCCAAACTAGGGATTAATAGATGTTATAATGAAGTTTAAAAAAAAAAATGTGAGCACACATGTTCTTAACCTCTTGGAGTTTGGATTAGGATGGAATTAGAACAGTCTTAAGAAAGGCCAGGGCTAGACTTTCTCTGGCAGCTGTGCTTGCTAAGGAGCCCTTGTTCACTGGCTATCTTGCCATTTCTCCCCACTTCAGATTTTATTTTATTTCTACTGCTACAAATTATTATATGATTTTGTTTGCTTTAAGTTGTTTCTATTCTGTTAGATCTTTATAATCCTCTCTTACAGTCTGTCTTTGATTTGGTCATTACTGAAAAAGACAAAAGCAAGCAACATAAATGACTACATGTTCAAGGAGTTACTTAAGGATAGCTTAATACATTTAAAGTAACATTTATGTACTTAAGATTGTACAAAAAGAAAGAAGGATTTTTTTTTGAAGTGTTCCTTAGTGAAGTGTTCTGGTTGTGCTCTCCAAGCTTATTGTTTGAGTAAAGGCATAGTTGGTGTCACAGCTATTTGAAGCAAAGACGAGGCAGGATAGCAAGTCCTGAGGCAGCAACATGCACGGACTAGAAGAAGGCACTACAGAGTAGAGCATTTCTCAGGCAGAGGACACAGGAGCAAATGTGTGTTTTGTTTGCATTTTGGATAATTGAATGCAGGTGTGTAATTTAAAATGCCTTTCATTAAAGCGTATGTGCTGGGTAACATCTGACACAAGCTCCTGAAAGCACAGCTTGCAAAGCCTTTGTTTTTCTTTTATGTTGGCTTAGAGAAATAAGTAAACTGAATTTTGTAAACAGTCAAATATGATTAATCAAGAGAGGATTGTGCCACTGTAGCTATTATCTGGTGAAAACTCATGGCACTAGAATATCAGCTTCCTTGTGATATGCCTGTCATATAACTTGCCTGTTTGAAAGGGTATTAATCAGTAGATTACATTATGTCCAGTGGGTTGTATTAGACTATTTTAAATATCTTACTCTAATTTCATTCTGTTGCTGTTGCAAACACTGACTTAAAACAGCTTAGGAGAGGAAAGGGTTTATGTTTTAGCCTACAGCATACAGTGAAAAGATATTGTAGGAAGTCAGGGTAGGGACACCATCGTAACCTGGAAGTAAAAACCATGGAGGCATGCTGTCTATGGCTCACAGGCTCACTCTAACCTAACTTTCTTATATAGCCAAGACCTACTCATCCAGGGAATGGTCCTGCCCACAATGGTCCATGCTCTGCTTCACCAGTAATAATCAAGACAATATTCCACAGACATGGCCACAGGCCAATCTTCTCTGAGTAATCGCTTAATTGACATTCCCTTTCCAGGTGACTCTAGGCTGTGTAGTTGATAGGAAAAGCTGACAATGACACATCTCAAAGAAATTTTCTGCTCCCTAGTCATTATCCATAACCCACTAGTGCCTCTTCACAATTGAGAATACCAAATATAGCCTCTAATTAAATAGTAAACATTTCTCCAATGGACCTCAATGAACTATGCAATGGAGTTAATTGCTGAAGACAAAAATGGTCTTAAATATGCCATTACATAGCATATAATTGTCCATATTGAAATAATATTATTTCTACAGAATCTATAGTGATACATTTTCAGCAGCTCTGAGCAGCTATTCTACTTTCTCTGTTGAATGGTTGACTTCACTGGGTGTGACTGAGCCAGCAGGTAGGTTGTAATATGATATAATCAGAATATGAACTCAGAGGTTGAAGAGCCTAGATCTCCCAGAAATGTCTGGGTATCATGGATCTCCTTTGTAAAGTCATAGGTTTACTCAGAGGTTGAATCACTGTCTTTGGCTCTAAAAGGCGCTGGTGGTAGAATTTCTCTAGGAACCTTAGTACCTTTGTAATAATTTGAGAGTGTCCAGAGTTGTGACATGCATATACACTGACTTCCTGTCTGGCTGTCAGGCCCTGGATCCCCACAATGAGAGACTTGCAAGTGTTTTAGTGTGTAGATTCCTCAGTAATAAGAAGAGAGCAGAAAGGAGTGTTGCTTCTGTTGTTATTTCCTTTGAGCTTAGCCTTCAGCTGCTATGATTAGACATGGATCACAACAAGAAAAGAGAGATAGAGAGTTTGCTGCTAATGACAAGTGGGGAAAGTCCATACACCCATACATCACTCATAGCCATTGTGTAAAACCAACAGAGTCAATTCAGGGCTAGGATGTTGCTCAGTTGCTTAGTGGGTTTAAAGTCCTGCCCCTCCCCCCGGTACTACACAAACTGGGCTTGCTAGTGGAAATTTATAGCTTACCTTCAGGGGAGGCAATTAGTAGTTCAAGTTTAAATTTGACCAAAATGAGTTCCAAGCCAGCCAGGACTATTCCATATTTCTCATCAAAAAAATAAAAAAATAAATAAATAAAAATAAAATGGGGACAGGAAGCAAGAAGAATAGAGAGATGGTTTGGTGTTTAATAGCACTTACTGTTCTTTTTTTTTCCCATTTTTTTATTCGATATTTTATTTACACTTCAGATGCCATCCCCTTTCCCCTATACCATGCCCCCTTTTCCTTTTTGCACTTATACATTTTTTTAAAATGTTAATCAAAGGCTTTATAAGTTTGGTATTGCTCAGTCAGAGGTGTAACCCACTACCCAACCTAGATATATCAACTATCTTTGACTGGTGGAGATACATGAACATCTGCCTCCCTGTCTCCCCCCTCTTTCTCTCTTTCATCACCTAGCTTCTCCTCTCCTTCTTCTCCTCTCCTTACTCCTTCTCTTCCTCTCAGTACTCCTCCCACCTTAGCTCCTCCTACATATCACCCTTCCTGTTAAAATGAAACTTTTCTCTCAAAATACAATTAGAGCATAATTATGCCAATTTGTACCAGTGGGGTACAAGATAGTCCTAATACCCAGTCCATCATTTTGTTGACTAACCAGAACCTCTGTCATCTATCCTAACTAAAACATTTAGTTTGAACCTGGCTTTAGGATGAATGTCAGCTGATGACCATCCACTCAAATCTTTTCTCTCAAGGTAAATAGCCAGGATTGGCTATGAGGCTATAAGTTTTCAACCCCGTCAGAAATCCAGAATGACTGAGTTAACTATAATTGTGGGAAGCACAAAGCATAGCTTCTAAAACCTAGCCAATTTATAGAGACCTCTGAACACCTGGACACTCCCTCTACTACAAAACGTTGGAGCATCTGTTCTTCTGCCTTCTGGCCCAGGATCATCTGACAGACCTTAGTGCAGCAGAATTATTAAGGGCTGATTACTCTGTCTAGGCAGATATAATCAGTCGACTATTCTACAAGTGTGTCCTTTTCTGGACAGTAATTTGTCTGTAGAAGGAAAGAGGCAATTCTTATCTAGTGGCTGTCTCATCACAACTGGAGTAACTCCAAAGATGCTCAATTTCTTCTTAGAATTCAATATAGGTAGCTGTCAGGAGCAGACAGGTCTCTAATCAAAATGAACATTAATACAGAAATGTTTGTAACATCAATTCTGTGGATTTCTGATGTTTTGAAAACCAACTATCCATGTAAGGTAATCTGGACTGTTGTCTGTTAACTCCACTCAGCTATTTCTAAATAAAACATAGAGAACACCCTAACAATAAACTCCAAGCCATGAATTTGCTATAGTCCCTTAACTCACAGGCTGACCATCTCAAATCAGTTTAAAAAGTTAAAGAAGCACTGGGTCTAAGCCTTGTATTCCTAAATGTGTTATACTGGTACAATGCCTATGAGAGTAACAATATTCATCTCACTTTTATATAAATAAGAAGCTCATACCAATGAAAACCTTAAAATTTGTAATCAAAGTAAATTGGTGCCATTTAAGAATTTATATCTTCATCTTGATAATAATTATACAGGCTTGGGGACTAAGGTGGTAAATGTTGGGCTGTCTTTCTAGGGAAAAGTAGTGGTTTTATGGGAATAGAGAGGATTAACTAGGGTTTATTGCATAGCACTTACTGTTCTTACAGAGAATATAGGTTTGATACCCAGGACCTACATGGTAGTTAACAGCCATCTGTAATTTCATTTCTAAGTTATCCAGTGCCCTTTTTTTGAGCTCTGATGACACCAGGCAAGTAAGTAATATACATAAACTTATTAGGCCAAAATACTCAAACACATAAAATAAATAAAATAAATCTAATTTTGTTGCTAAAGGCAAATTGCCGAACATTTTTGTCAATGCATTGATATAGATCTGGGGACATAATTAAAGTAAGCATTGAGACAAAACTTGTTTTATGGCCAACTTGGTGAAATGAAATATTCTGTATAATCATTTTGTCCTCTGTTATATTTTGAGTAACTATAATTATGTCATTGTCAAACATCAGAAATATCCAGGGAAATAGGAATGATTAATGTGGTTGGGAAATGACATGATGCTGATGAATAACAAAGGTAGCAGAGAAGGATGAGAAGGAAGGTGATAGTGTTACCTTCATTTTATTTTCTTTTGTATAGACAGGAAAGCCCCTCACCTCCTCCATCATATCCTGTAGGTCCTAAGGTCTAGGTGTTAACTGCCATGCTCAAAACTTTGATTGATAAAGCAGCCACATGAACTTTGCTCCTTAGATTTATGCTAAAACGAGGAGCTGTTATGTTTTTCATTTCCAAACTGGCTCAATTGGTGAAACACTGTATGCAAAATTGGTTGGAAAAAAAATTAAGATGAATCATGCTTGGAAAATGGAACAGAAAACTTGCTCAGGTAGCTTGTTACATTTACTTAGAAAATAGATCGTTTCTATGGTGGTCTAAATATAAAATCTTAAAAGCCCCACTCTAATGTCATTGCAACAAATAAAATATTTTCAGTCACTTTGATGGCTATTCTGAGTGGTGTCATTATAGCTCTGGTTATCAGGCTGATTGGCTTTGTGAGATGAATAAATGAATACAGGGGCACTCAACACTACACCACCAAAATAAGGAACTGGGGAAAAACCAAACAAACCACAAATAACTGGGTCTTTATTTAATTCCTTAAATTAACCTCATGCCTATACCTTGAATCCACACTTTTATTTTTTCTAATTTTACCATTTACATTAGTAATTACCTGTTTAATGGGCCCTCTGAATAGACTATAATTCCCACTAAGGCAAAGTTCACAGGAATCTCATTTTTTTCTTCCTTATTTTTTCTATATATACACATTTAGAATGACTCCAGGCACACAAATAAAAAGTAGGAAAAATGGATGACTGAGTCCATAAGTGGAATAGACTTAATATATTAGCGTGATGTGTTTACTTTGAGGTCTAGGTAATGTCCTGGCAGAAGGCAAAACTCTGGAGGAATGATCCTTAATACACCAGATATTTTCAGTGTCTACGTCTTTTAGAATGTTCAATAAATATTGAAAATAGCCAGTTGTAAGCCTCGGGGAAGTAGCAAGTAGCTGTATGTAAAATAGATAATGGCCATATATGAAATCAATTTACAAGGCTAATAGTTTGACTAAAGATCCACTCATTTATTGATCAAATCTACATCTTTCTATCTACACACACACACACACACACACACACACACTCACACACACACACACGTGTGTACCAAGAAACTTGGCATTCTTTGTTTAAAACTTTATTAATAAGCTTTTTGGACTAGTTAGGAATAAGATGATCAGACCTATAGTTTTCATATAGGATACTAAGTAGTTTTAAATGTTTTCATAATACCTTGAAGTTATTAAAATTTCAACAAAACTTGATATTTTAATTTGATATTTGGTTTATTAATCTTACTGGAAAATTTCATGGCAGCACTAATACAGTAATCATTTTAACTATGTAAAAAACTATATTGATGTGGTTTTAAATTTTTTTGTTGATTGTAAAAATTAAAACAGAAGGCATAGCCAGGGCAGTGGTGGCGCACGCCTTTAATCCCAGCACATGGGAGGCAGAGGCAGGTGGATTTCTGAGTTTGAGGCCAGCCTGGTCTACAGAGAGAGTTCCAGGACAGCCAGGGACTATACAGAGAAACCCTGTCTCGAAAAAACAAAAAACAAAAACAAACAAACAAACAAACAAACAAAAACAGAAGGCATGGTTATTGTTTAAATTAATGGGAAATTAGGTAAATATGTTATATATATGTATATATACATTACATTCAGATATAATATATTTAATAGTAAGACTTATAAAAAGACATGCTAATTAATTCTAAAGTAGAAAGAAGTAAAAATCACATCATCGTGAATTTTACAGTAAGTAACGTCTTCACTCTACAAAATATTTTATACATTACTACTTTAAAGAAGACATGGTATATTAATAGCAGGCTTCTCAGAGATGTGGGAGAGGAGTCAATAGCCAAACTTAGGTCTACATCATCTTGCGAAGAGGTTTTCTTATATGTCCTCTATTGCGGATGCAGTGTGTAGCACTATCAGAACGCTCTGATAGACGTAGATACTGGGGGGAATTTGTTGCTGCTATTATCCCAGCAGTTTAGTTAACAAAACAATGGGGCATACCGATCCATAGCATTCCAAACTTTAAATTTATCATGTCACAAACCTCCACATTATTGCATAATGAAGACTAACCTCAAAACTTCTCAAGGCGTAGAATAGCCAAGCACATGCTTCTATGCTTCACCCTGCTAGTTCCTCCTACCCACAGTGCCAGAGCATCTCATTACAATCAGACTAGCACAGAAACATGCTGTAGCATCAAAACTCCAGCATTCGCATCTATCTTTCCACTTGATGAAGTTTGCCTCGTCTGCTTACTTAAAAACTAAATTCAGAAACTCAGGAGGTAGCTTAAGGGGTAGATGCTTGTGTTTACTGTGAAGACCTGAATTCATGGGGGGAAAATGCTCAGTAAACACACCTGCAATCTTGGTGCTAAGGAGGTAGAAACAGCTGATCATGCGTCTCAGTGGTCACCAAGTCCAGTCAATATTATGAGTCTCAGGCTCAGTGAGAGAATCTAAACTAAAATAAAGAGTGAAAAAAAAAAAGCCATTGAGAAAGACTTCCTGATGTCTGGTCAACCTCTGGTCACTAGGCATACCAGCCAAGATGAACATCTATTCTTACTCACACACATTCAAATGTCACACCCAGACACACTAGATACCCAGGACCCTCCATTTGTATGGCATTAACACTTCTAGCTACCCGCAAAGTCAATCTGCTCAATCTTTGGCTTGCATTCCATAGCCCGTTTGCACTTCTCATTTCGATTAGTTAATTATACTTCTATCTTCCTTACAGAGTGTATGCTCCATAGTATCAATTACACTGACCGTCAGATCTTTTTTGATACACATTAGTGATTGCTATTATTAATTTTCCGTCATCTACTGAGTTCCAAGGAGCAAAGAACTCAGAGAGCTTGCCTAAGTAATATAGTCATATCCCCTAGATTGAGTTTAAGAAACCTAAGGAATAATTTATTCTTTAACTGCATTGTTTCTGATAGTCTGGCTAAATTCCTGAGTCTTCACATAAATTGTAAAAGTAAATATGATCTCTCTGATTTCTTCTGTGTCCTACACTTCTAGAAACACTTTTAAAAAAATAGGACTGGAACAATAGCTCAGCAGTTAAGAGCACCGACTGCTCTTCCAGAGGTCCTGAGTTCAATTCCCAGCAACCACGTAGTGACTCACAGCCATCTGTAATAGGCTCCAATGCCTTCTTCTGGGGTGTCTAAAGACAGCTACAGTGTACTCATATACATAAAATAAATAAATCTTTTTAAAAAAAGATTTTATATATGCAATTATATATACATTCTCTGTGTGTGTCTGTCTGTCTCTTTGTGTGCATGTGTGTGTGTGCGTATGTGTGTATGTATTTGTGTGTGTGTGCATGCCTGTGTGAGTTTATGGGCACCAAGTGTATGCAGACACCCACTGATGCCAGAAGGGTTTGGATCTTCTGAAATTAGAATTTACAGGTTGTTGTGAGGTACCTGAAGTAGGTTCTGGACACTGAACCTGGTTACTCTACAAGAGTGGTACTTGAAGTTAACCTCGTAGGAATCTCCTTAGCCCCTATTAAATGTGCTTTATATGGCAACTTCTCACATGTCCTCTTGTATAGCTATCTTTCCACAGTTATCTTAACATTGTCTTTATAACAACAGCACCTATGGTTTTTAATTGACACTGTTACTAACAATCTGAAAGAAATCTATTAATAAAAATTCCTTCCTATGCTTTATTAGAGCTTTTGGGATTGAAATTAAGGGCAATAAGAGAATATATAAAGGTCTGGAGAAGCAGATATGGTTAGAAGATAAGAGTCATAGGTTGGGTCAATGCAAACCAGAATCTGTGGGGAAAACTCAACAGAAAATGCGTGTGTTCTATGTGTTAATGTGAAGAGTAACTTTCTCTTTATTTGAGTTGCTATACAAACACAAAGCTATTACTAGTTTTTGGCAAAGTAATAATAATTTGTACTCATACAAAAAAAAAAAAAAAGAAAGACCCCAGAACACATAATGAAGATTATTACCTACCATTGTTTGGACTAGTAATTGGAAAACAGTGTCTGGTTTACCGACTGGGAAAACTTATAATATAAAGAGTTACACAATTTGTTCAAGGTCACTAGAAGAGCTATAGGGTCTTACTCTTAACAGATAATTACTAAAATTGAGTTTAAATATAGCCCTTAATAGCAACTACACATTTGCCTGGTTCACTCCTTCCATTTACTCCACACTCAATTTCGACACTAGCAATAGCTTTTCCTAAAATCTAATTGAATTTCAGCATTCCCATGGCTTAATTTACCTCATCTAACTTGCTGCTGGATTTTTCTAAATTGCCAAGTTATTTGGCATGGACTAGAAGACAAGGTTGTGAAGAGAATGTTAGGCTTGAGGTATAGGATATGCCTGTATGGTCTTACTCAGAATCTGTGCTCAATTAATCAATGTGTTACACAAGGAAACACTTAGGCTTTCTATGAAATTGGCTTGGAGATTCCATCCAGGAAGAACACAGGCATGTGTGTGGATGCTCATTTAATTAATTCTGCATTATATTGGAGAGACGCCAATTGTGTTAGAAAATGTAAAACTCTTACCATCTATGTTAGTCACTTTTATGTCACAGTGATCAAATACCTGAGTCAGCTTATCTAATGGAGGAAGTCATTACTGTGGCTTACAGTTTCAAAGGTATTACTCTGTGGCCATCGTGCTTCATCATTTCCAGGACAGTGATGGGGCAGAAGATTCTGGTAACTCATCTCATGGCAAATAGAAAGCATTAAGCCAAGTAATTTGGAAGAGTTTGAAACAAAACATAGACTTCAAAGTCACATCCTTGACAATATGCTTCTGTGAGGTAGGAACCTATAATAACTGATCCTATAATATTTAATTTCCTATAATATTAATAAACATCCTATAATATTTAATAAATAATCTTAATATATATTATATACATATATAATTATATATTATATATATATATATATATAATTTCCTAGATCCTATAATGACTGATTAATGGTTATGGGCATGTTTCCTGGTTGCCTTTTGTCAATTTGACATAAGCTAGAGTTATCTGAGAAGAGGGAACCACAACTGAGAGCTATGCTTCAATAAGATTGGGGGGGGGACCTCTTTCCCTTCTCAGAAATGAAGGGGAGGGAGGAATGGCATGAGGGACTATGGGGGGGGGGACTACAACTGATATGTAAAGTGAATAAAAAAATGAAAATATGTGAAAATTAAAGCAAATATATTACTTTGCCTGGTATTTCAATAAGTATGGTTTTAGGGTGCCAAAAGATGCAATAAATTTTTACTTAACTACAAAAAAGATTGAGCTGTAGGCAAGCCTATAGGGCAGTTTATTGATTAGTAATTGATGTGAAAGAGCTCAGTCTATTGTAGGTGGTACCACCCCTGGCATTTGGTCTTTGGGTATATAAGAAAGCAGTCCAGGAAAGCTACGAGGAGCAAGCCAGTAAGCAGTCTTCCTCTATGGCCTCAGGGACAACTCCTTCCTTCACGTTCCTGCCCTGACTTCCATCAGTGATGGACCATGACCTGAGAACTATAATCTGAAATAAATCCTTTTCCTCCAAAGTTGTCTTAGGGCATTGCATTCTATTACAGCAATAGAAAAAAATCTAACAAAGACAGATATTGGTACCAGGTTTTAGGATATTACTATGACAAACCTGACCATGTTTTTAGGAGAATTGTGGAAGGGCTTTGGAACTTTGGCCTAAATAAGCCATTGAGTGACCAGGGTTTAATGAGCTATTATTGTGAGAACTCAAAAAATAATTCTGAAGAATGATGGAGGCCTGGCTTGGAAAATTTCAGAGGAAAGCAAAGATTCTATTGAGGCAATTTTTGTGACATTTTTAGTTAATAACTATTAATGTAAAACCGTTGTTTTACTGGGATAATTGATACTGGTCAGCAAAGACCTAAGAATCAGTTGTTACTAAGATAATATCAGAATCATTGAGGCAAAATCCTCTGTAAAGTATTTCCTCAGGGTGGGCACACAAAATCTATGGTAGAGAAATTACCAAGGATGTACTTTGAGACAGCAGCTGAACTTGATAATGTGTAAGTTTTCCAAGTAGTACTGGTTTTGAAGGCATGAAGATTATGGGGGTTTGCTGAAGACTGACCATGTAGCAGGGTCAGAATCCCTGAAGAAAGCCCAGGAGAGTCTAATGGTTTAGATGCAGTCCAGTTGTAGTGAAGGCCCTATCATTTTGAAGATACCTTTATCATGGAGTGACTTTCAAGAACAGTAGCAGCAGTGGCATTAGCCTAAACCTACAATACAATCTATTTGTACTGTGGGTGGATGCTCAGGTCATTTGGAGCCTAGAAGATTATGAGTGAACCTTGTATGGTTGGACATTGACATTTTTAGAATGTTGTAACTTAATTTTGATTTGATTGTGACAATGTTCTGAAATTTTTCTCTTGGAATAATATAGTATAATATGCATTTTTTTCTTATGTAATCCCACATTTAAGAAAATTTGGAACTTTACAAGTTTAGATATTGTAGAGAAACTATGAACTTTGATAGATACTTTGGGTGCTTTAATGAGACTGAACTTTTTAAAAGTTTGATTTTTTTTAAAAAAGACTTTCAAGTTGGACTGTAGGGCACCAAAAGAGAAACATAAACACCAACACAGCCACAGAAACTTTGTTCTAAATTCCATCCTGCCTACAAAATATACTAAGGCAATTGTCTTAGTGAGGGTTTTCCTGCTGTGAACATATACCATGACCAAGGCAACTCTTATCAGGACATTTAATTGGGGCTGGCTTACAGGTTCAGAAGTCCAGTCCACTGTTATCAAGGCAGGAGCATGGCAGTGTCCATGCAGGCATGGTGCAGGAGAAGCTGAGAGTTCTACATCTTCATCGGAAGGCTGCTAACAGAATACCAGCTTCCAGGAAGTTAGGATGATGGTCTTAAAGCCCACACCCACAGGGATGCACCTACTCCAACAAGGCCATACCTCTTAATAGTGTCACTCCCTGGGCAAAGCATACTCAAACCACTGGAGCAATGGTGCCACAAAGTTTATGGAAGTAACCAACCAATATCTGAGTTGACTTAAGGCTCATTTCACAAGATGGACCACAAACTCAACACTGCTTGGTAAACAACATTTGTGCCTTACTCAGCCACTATCAGAGAGAGACTTTGGAACAATTAACTTTAAATGGGATCTTTCCATCCAATCAATTCCTTTTTGTCGTAGATCAGGGAACCCCATGCAAGTGTAGGTTCAAAAAGTGCAAGAACCAGAGAGGATGGAGGACAACAGGAGAAGAAGGCCCTATAGATCAACTGAGCAAAGCAGCTCACAGAGACTGAAGCAGCAAGCACAGGGCCTTCAAGGGTCTGCACAAGGTCCTCTCTGTAGATGTTATAGCTTTCAGTATAGTATTTTTTAAATAGATTTATTTATTTTTTATATATGAGTATACTATAGCTGTCTTCAGACAGACCAAAAGAGAGCATCAAATCCCACTACATATGTTTGTGAGTCACCATGTGGTTGCTATGAATTTAATTTAGGACCTCTGGAAGAACAGTCAGTGCTCTGAACCATTGAGCCATCTCTCTAGCCTCAGTTTATTATTTTATGAGATTGCTGAGTGTGTGAAGGAGTACGTCTCTGATCTTGTGCTTTCTCTTGGGCTCTTTTCCATCTACTAGTTTGCCTTGCTCAACTTCAATGCAATATTTTATCTCATCATATTATGTTTTGTTATGTTTAAAATGTTTGATTGTTTCATAGTGTCTTATTAATATTAACATGACATCGCAGGGACAACAAGAAAGGAAAATTTTATTGATGTATTTGTGTATCTGGTTAACAGAGGGTTAATTATCTTCATTTTAAAAAACTTGATACGAAACAAAATTATCTGAAAACAAGGAAGCACAATTAAGGAAATGCCTGTAAAATTAACCTGTAGTCAAGCCTGTGCAGTTATTTTCTTAATTGCTGATTGATCTTGGATATACCATTTTATTGTGGATGATGCTACCTTTAAGCCGTGGTCTTGGGAGTTATAAAATAAAATAGGCTGAACAATCATAAGAAGCAAGTCAGTAAGCAGCATTCTTTCACTGATTCTGCTTGGATTTCTGTTTCCAGGTTCTTGCTTTGAGTTTCTGCCCCGATTTCCCTCACTAACGGAATATGAACTTAGAGTTGTAATCTGAAATAAACCCCTTTCTTCTTCAAGTTGTTTCTGGTCATGGTGTTTTATCACAGCAACAGGAAGCTAACGAGGGTAGCATCTTTGTTTTGTATTGGGTTGGAATCAGTTGACATTGTTTTTCATGTTCCAGTGGATGGTCCTACAACCACATACTTGTTGGTAACACCGATTAGTCTCACTGAGCTATAAAAAAATAAATGGTAATTTTTTTTTAATAAAGGAAAGAGGACATAAAGTTGATGAGGAAGTATGAACGAGGATCCAGGAAGAATCGGAAGAGTGGCATGGGAAGTGGATGAGAGCCATGCAGGAGGAATGACAAACAGCTTTAGAACTCATGGAATGCAGCACACCAGTTACCACAGCCACCTGGGCGGGCCTCGGTGAGGCATAGCCCTGAGGACTGTGTCCTGAAGACTTCATGCTGTTATAGAGTTCTGCTCTGCTTACTTCCCTCACATCCCTCTTAATCTAAGAATTCTACGGAAACCCTGGACTGGAAGCCCTCCTCACTGGACAGTAGTATCTCTGGTACTCACAACAATAATGCTTGATCTCTTTCAGGCATTGTTGCATGAGCAGATTAATGATTCTGTCCCCACCCTAAGAAAGAACTTAGTGATATAGATGGTCAGCAATTATCACCTTAGAAAACATTTGGGAAAAATAAAATTGTTAGTGAAGCTAGGTTGAGATGTTTTTACTACTGGCTGTGATGTAGAAAGTCTTAGGGAACAATTTGAAGTTCAGAAAGGCACACTCTTCTTAGTTAAGCTAGGGACCCTTTATGGTCAGGGAACAAGAACAATGGCAGCACTGGCTAACCAGACTCTCACTGAGGCTAGACTGGGGATGATTGATTTCCTATACCCATTTTTGCCCTCAGCTTCCTGATATGATTTATTAAGAATTACTGATAAATAGATATGCATTCTAAGGATTTAAGATAGATATGACATATTTTTATGTAAAAGTTTAGATTTATGATTCTTTTAAAATTGTTACAAGAGTACTTTTAAAGACAAGTAATAAAATAATTACTTCTTTCTTTGTAATCACAAATTGCTGCCTGACAATAAGAGAAACTGACTGAGAAAACTGCCTTGCTTGCTTGCTTTGTTAAAGTATAACAAGATGCTTAGTTACAAATGTACATGGGTTCTTGTTAATAATTTGTTTTCTTTATCTGTACTACAGAATGCCATTTCTTATAAAGGTATTAGGGAACACAGTGTTTTTTTCATAATCATTTGCTTGAAGAAAACTAAAATGTAATAACATTTTAATTGTACTGCTTGAAAGATTTTGCTGGGATATATAATCTATGGAAGAAAAAAAGTGGGTTTTGAAACATTTTTTCTTCTACTCATCAAGTGTGTGTATGTATGTGTATGTGTAAGGTTTGTGTGAGAGTGTGTTGAAACTTTGTTCCAGCTATCAAATATGTATGTATGTATGTATCTATGCATGTATGTATGTATATATGTATGTATACTATACATATATAAGATTGTATATATAAGATTGGGTGTCTGTTAGAGCTTGCTCCATCTACCAATTATGAGTGTGTGTGTGTGTGTGTGTGTGTGTGTGTGTGTGTGTGTGTGTGTGAAATGCTTGGAGCCTGTTTGCTGGAGCTGTTTCCTAGCCATTCAATGTGTGAATGTGTACATATATCTGTAGTTCTGTGTGCAGATATGTATGCATATATGCACATATGCATGTATGAATGTATGCATGTATGTATATATATGAAGTTATTGAACTCTACTTTTGTTTTGCCTGCTCAGTATGTGTGTGTGTGTGTGTGTGTGTGCGCGCCTGTGTGAATTTTCTCTCTTTCCTTCTCTTTCTTGCTGGCCCCAAGGAGTAAAAAGAATTCAGAGTTTTTCACTGGCCACAGGGAGTGCCAGCTCCAGTAAATTAAGCTTTGTTCCTTCAAAGAAGAGTCTGCTGAGTGATTTCTCTAATTGCTGACTGCTATTGGCAGAAGCCCTTGTCAGTATCTGCACTTACCCTATAGGCCACTCTCAATATTGCTTCCTTATAAGCTGCTTGCCTCAGTTTACCCTCTCCTGCCAAACCTGGTCATTGGCAGATATGATCAAAATCTATGAAAGTAAGAAAAACATTTAAATATTTTAAAAAGGAAAGCTTGCCACTCTCTTCACATTTTTCTTATTTATAGATAGAGTTCTAAGTTCACAAGGCAGTGCCGAAGCCTGGAATCCAAGATGCTCAAGGTTTAATTTCACAACAGAATTTTAGAGTGAAGAGCTTCCTACACATTTTGGGTGGCCTCTTTGCAGAGGTGACATCTGAGGCGAGACTGTTATAGGCGACAGGCTAGAGGATAGATATTTTAAATGAATGTTTTAGTAAGAGTCTCACATAGAATGAGATGCAATTAGAGTATCAGGGCATTGTGTTGAGAGCACAGTTGTCTATGGGGATGGAGTGTAGTATTCTACTAAATAGAATTTTATCATTCAGCTAGCCTAAGGATTTATAACTCATCATCTTCTCTTTCCTGAGTCAAAAGTAGCTGTTTGTATGCCTACTAATACCCCATTTAGCCTAATAGAGACACACAGGGTTTCAAGAGGAATTGCTTAAGGAATATTTAGTCCTTATATTTTATGTTTTAAATATTTTATGCTTTAATCATCCAATTTCTTTCAGATGCTTGTTTTTCAAATAATGTTCTTCTTTACTTCCTGCTAATGGTATGATAATATATTTATAATAGGTATTTTCAGAAATACTATTAACAAGTATTACAGGTTAAATTAAAAAGAAATAAACCTTTATTAATAAAATAAGTGGTTTTTATAAATGTCCATTACATTACTCTTTTATATACCTAGCTAAGAGTTACTACAGTAGCTTTTGAGTGCATGAATTTTTTTCTGTCTCTCTAGAGATTTAGGGGCATTCATCTCCATCTGTGGGGTATATTAGTGAGTTCAAAGCAGTGTTATTCCATCCTCTCAAAAGGTTTCTGTTATATACATATATTAACTCATCTGTACCCCAGTAATTTCCTTCCAAATGTAGCATAAAAGGATCCATTCATTTCACAGTGTTATAAATGAAAATTTTACATCTAGCAAGGATATCAAGGAATTAGTTCTTTTGAGACCATGACCACGATACCATCCTTCCCATCCTGCTTCAACTTCATGTCAGCTGGTATCAAACTCCTTTGGTTATGCTTGTTGCTTCATTTAAATTGCTTTGTCATGCCTAACAGCAATACTATGCAGTGCAGTTATTTCCATTTAAGCATAGTTGTTGTGGTGGAAGAAAAATCAATGTTAAGCAATCACTCTATTTCTGTCTCTGTGACGGACTTATACATCAGGAAACAAGGTTCAGAGTTATTATCTGCCCAAAGACACTTAGCTAGTGAGTGTAAGACTGGACTGCAGCTAGCAGGAATGTCTAATTACACAACAGAGTTGTACTGTACTCTCAAGGATCTGGACAGTCTCTAAGTTGGCTGCCGTTTTCATTATAGACTAAACGAATTTTTTGCAATGGATAAAATAAAAAAAAAATCAGTTCTATAAGACATAAATGCTTAGAAAATTTTCCTAAAGAAAGAATTGAGCACCGTGAATCTTGAGGGTTTGTTTTGAGGAAACATGAGATACTCTGTCTCCCAGGATTGCTTTTGCCAGTCTTTTTCCTTTATCTAAACCCTCCAAAATTTGACCTCAGGAACTTGCACAGAACCATGTCACCCTGATGTAACTCCAAAGGTATTTATGTATCATTCTTTTTCTTTACAGGGGAAAAATGAATCTTTACAAGACATCCAGGTGTCATTTTAGTAAGGAAGCCACTTTTCTGCATTTGAGGGCAACTAATGTTCAACTTCATGTTTAGTCAGCAAGTAAAATAACATTTTTTAGAATTGATCTTTGTGTAATAACATAATTGTATAAATGCTATCTTATCATCAAACACTAATGTAGTAATTTAATTATTTGTATTTATTATCAAAATATTGAAACATGGAAGAATAGTTTTTTTAACAAAAAAACCAAAACTCTCCTAAACTTATATATGTTAAATTCAAGATATACTTTTCTGTATATATCATCTTGATATTATGCATATATATATGCATCCACTGTGTTCTAAGCCTTAGGGTTCTCTGTTGAGAGATACTGCATGGAATCTAGTTCCCATGGAGTATCTCCAATCTCAAAGGAGGCAGAATAATATAAACAATTCTTTTCAGAGTATTAAGAGTAATTTAAGTATTATAGAAAGATACATAGATACTCACTGAATTTTATATTTAGCCTTCCTAGACAGTGTTTTTTGTTTCTCTCTTTTGAAAAATTTAAGTGGTCCTTTAACAGATATTTTAGAACATAGATATTTTATAAAGGCAAACAAAACATTTCTCAAAAATTCTAAGCAGATTTTTATTAAAGATTTTATCACTGTTTGGGCAAGACTAAATAGTATTTTTAAAATACTGTCTCATTAGATAAGTATTAAAGATACAGAGACAGGGAGAAGGACATTAAATTATTATTCAGACAAGCTGTCCTGGTGGAAAGAATGAGTTCTGTGGAAAGATCCCCTTTGTATTAAACTCTTAGTAGGTTATCATCAAACTAAAACTTGACATTTTACTTTTGAATATAGTCGTTCTGGTTGTGGGCAGTTTGCTGAGATAACTCATCATAATCTACTATTTGATTTTACTAGGTCTCAAAAGGTTACTTTAATAAATGCTGTATTGGCAATATACTCATTTTTATAAACTTAGGTTTGAACTCTATATTTTTATTAGATCTGTCTATACTAAAATAAAAAATATATTGATATTCATAATCTTCAAGTTAAAGTACCCATGTATTCAGGTATATTGAGTTTTCAATCAATTTGGTTTTACAGACTTCTTTTTTAGATGAGGGTCTTCAAAATATCACATCTCCATTCTTTCTTTTTGCAGGTCAAAGAATCCCAGTGAATTAAGCTGACCCTTCTGTGGTGACACAGATCTGGCATCAAATACAGAAACACAACCTGCACTGTGTGACTCTATTATTCTTTTCACTACAAACACTGCCTCATTTGAAGCTTTTTCAGGCATCATTTTGAGTTATTTACTGATTCCTGAAATTCTCCACTCAATCCGACTCAAACATTACCTAGAATAAAAGCCTCACAAAGTCCTCCTCAATTAAGCAAGTGAATATTTTGGAATGCCATTCAGTAATGCCAAATTTCGAAGGGGAGATGAAGACAATTACATCCCAAAATATTCTAAGGTGTGAGTAGAATCATTCAGTAAGCTATAACTCTGAATTTTACAAGTTATAGTTATATTGGTTTCTACTAAGAACATAATTTTCATTTCATACTAAATTTTCAAATTCCAATAGGAGTGTGGTTGGGGCCCTTTTCTTCAAATACTAGCCTTATTTATAGAAATATTATTTGAAGCTTATGCATTTCATAGAAATTACATCTTTTACCTTCTATAGTTAAATTCTATATATAGTCCATATTTTATACCATTTCAAAGTAATTTTCAATAAAAGGAAACATAGTCAAACACTAAAAATCAATGAAAGAAGCATTCACACAGAATAGTTTTGAATCAGATGAACCACATATCTCTTCGTATTGAAACAGAGGGGTAACATCGTGGGAAAGGATTCAACGGAGATATATTTGTTGTATTTTTGTTGTGTCCCCATCTGTTAACAAGAGCCCCCAAGTGTTTTTTTAGAAGATCATTTGCCAGCTCTCAGACAAGACTAAGCCTAGTCTTGTCTCTAGACACACAAGACCTAAATCCGGACAAGTAGGATATCATATCCGACATACTCTTCATCCCCAAGACAGAGTGGTCTATAATGGTGCCAAGGTTGGCTCTCCCAGATTTCATAAAGGAAAAGGGGGGGATCTTCCATGATAGTTGCTAGTAGAGTCACATGACACTGTGGAACTCAGAGGTCACCATATCACCCAAGAACAAATGTAGCAGAGAATTAAGCGCAACAGAGAGCAGGAGTGATGATGAAGAAGTGGGTGGCTGGTGTGAGTATGGGAGCCCTGATTCTCTTAGACTGAGCTGTGCTCAGTCTTTGGCATTGTTTTCATTATCAACAATACCGAAATGTCCTACACTTATGACATTTTGAGCTGGATTCCCCAACACTCTCTTTGTTATCACTATGGTCTAAGTAACCTAGGAATACTGATGAGTTCAAGAGTTTTCTCATCTCTGCCATACCACGAACATGTCTGCAGCACCTCAATTATTTTCATTCGTATTTCAGTTATTTGTGGTGTGGTGATGTGAATGGAATGCCTCCCATAATCTTGAGAATTTAATATTTGGCTCATAGATGATGGCACAGTTTGGGAAGTTTAGGGAGAATGGCTATGTGTTGGAAGATGTAAATCACTGAAGGCAAATTTTGAGAGTAAAAGCCCTGCCTTCCACTAGTTTGCTCTCTCTACTTTTTGCTTGTGCTTCAAGATGTGAGTCCTCAGTTTCCTGAGCCAGCTACCATATCTTCATTCTGCCACAAAAGACTCTGACTATCTGGAGCTATTAGCCTGAATAAATTTCTTTTATATCTTGTCTTGGTTGTAGTGTTTTATCTCAGCAGGGAAAAGTAGGTAATACACATGGACTTGAGATTCATGATCTCCTTTGCTTTTCATTAATCTCTTACTCTTTATTTTTCATTTTAAAATCAGCAATTCTTTTCAGAGCCAGATTAAGCATATATTAGTAGTTTTTATAGTTTTAAGCCTTGAAGGTTAATGGGGCCCTAATAGACTTATGTGCCCTAGAATTTAATAAGAGATATACAAAGTTGCAGTTGGATAAACATAGAGAGTGAGCAACAGTCCATGGGAGGGTGAACAGCATACATATGGAAGAATGGTGCTTGCCTGTGCAGAAGACACAGAGAAGTTCTATGACAAGAGGATATTATAGTCAGCTGAGAAGCAAATTTGAGCTTCTCTGTTGGGACTCTTCAGCCCCTTCTAGAGAGAAAATGCATCAGATGCGAAAGCCTGGGTGTGAGCAGAGGAATTGTGAAGGAAGTGATTATGGATTAAGGAACATTCATAGTGCACCACAGAATACATAATGCTCAATGGGAAGACATGAAATCAAACAAGACCATCTTTTTGCTTCTCAGAAGTGACTGCAAATTCCAACTTTGTGCCTCAAGTCATGTGGTTTTTTTCCTAAATAAAGTATCTTGTTCATTTTTCTGCAGGTAGACATTTCATAGTTTTATTTATAAAAAGGCTAATATTTGATCCTGCCCCAAATCAATAATGCCCCTCTCCTTCATACTTTTTCCTCATCTGAGAGTCTTCTGTGATTCTCAACCACAGGTCCATGCAGATTGTAGAAGGCACCTATGACATATGGGTGTGGATAGCTGCTATATTATTACTGACAACCATTTAGTAAGTGTGGTCTTCCTCCTCCTCCTCTTCCTCCTCCCCTTCCTCTCCTCCTTTTCCTCTTCCTCTTCCTCCTCTTTCTCTTCTTCCTCTTCCTCCTCTTCCTCCTTCTCCTCCTCCTTCTCCTCTTCCTTTTCTCCTCTTCCTCCTTTTCCTCTTCCTCCTCCTTTTCCTCCTCTTTTCCCTCTCTTCCTCCTCCTTCCTCTTCTTCCTCCTCCTCTTTTTCTTTTTCTTACTCTCTCTCATCATTATTAAAAATTGGGTCAGGCAATTATGTGCTTGAGGAAGTCCCAAGAACTGCAGTTAGTAAGCTGAAGGTATACAGAAACAAGTGTTTAGGTTCCAAGAGGTTTTAACCTGAGTACAAAAGTCTGAACTCCAGGAGGCCCAAAATTCATGTGGCCTGATTTCTGTAAAAAGTTCTTGCTTGACTTTGACTGTGATGTTTGACTATAAACCTGGTGATTGAAAAAGACCAAAGTGTGAGCTTAGCGAGGCAAGAAGTGTGGTTTCCTTTTTTTAAATATGAAAATATACATTTTTATTTTGGATACAATAAGTACAACATTTCTCTCTTCCCTTTCTTCTTTCTACCCTTCATACACCTCTCTTTGTTTTCTTTCGTAGTCATGACCTCTTTCTTTTTAAACTGTCCTTTTACCTAGCCTTTCTGTTTAATTTTATCTACTTAATTAGTTAAGGCCTTCCCTCATAGAAAGGTGGGAATTTTGGTGCAGCTTACTTATCAAAATATTAATCTCATCCAGAAGAAATCTCATAAACATGCAGAACAATGTTTTACCATTTGCTCTTCAGTTTTACAAGGCATGTGAATTTGAATTGTAGACTACAGCAAAGACAGTAATATGAAGTTTATTAGAGCCGGGCAGTGGTGGCACACGCCTTTAATCCCAGCACTTGGGAGGCAGAGGCAGGTAGATCTCTGAGTTGGAGGCCAGCCTGGTTTACAGAGTGAGTTCCAGGACATCCAGGGCTATACAGAAAAACCCTGTCTTGAAAAAAAAAAACAAAACCAAAAATGAAAAATAAAGTTTATTTGAAAATTACTGGTCCTATAAAAGTCATATAAAAGAATTCAAAGCAAGCACTATCCTCTAACCTTTCATCTTAATCACTTAACTTTTAAATGGCCAATCATTTGTTTGAGTTGGATAAATGAAAATACCTATTTGAAAGCAAAATATTGTCTGAGCATGTTATTGGTCACTAGTATATAATTTTTGAAATATTTATGTTTAACTGCTTTGTCATTAAACTACCAATTAAGTACCACATCTAGACTTCCATAAATACCTGTCTCTTTATAGAAAATGATAGTGCAAAAAACTATATACCAATTTCAACTGTAGGAAATGGTAGTATCAAGAATCTATACACTTGTATCATCATAAGTTAAGCCAATTTATATTTTGTGTTTTAGATACTGAGCATATGAAAAGACAGGGATTCATTATTAATTCATTTCATCATAAACCATGTGTAAAACTCACTTTAAAAATATATGCCACAACATTTATCTGCAGAGAGTGCATTTACTCCTTGTCTGGGTCAATTTTCTGTTGGGATGATAAAATGCACTGACAAAATCAATTTAAAGAAGGAATGGACTGGATTGCACAGCTAATCTAATCGAAAGGTAGACATTGGGAATCATATCTATGTCATACCATATCCTGTCAGGCTCATAATTAATAGTAACCATACTCCTCTAAAGACTGTTGTCTCTATTGTTAAACACCAGCTACATGGTTCTTCCAAACTAGCTTGCTTCACCGTTTTCTACCAACCCTCTCTGTTGCTTCACAGGTAGTAATAAATGACTCCTCCCCATGCTGGTCAATGAGAAATCTTTCTACTGTGTTTGGTTTTGCTTATGAATGAATATTTTACTTAGTACTGGCCAACAGATAATAAGGGTTACCACCTTATAAAAATTTTTGGAGTCTAAAATGATAGAAATGTAGATCCTCCCTCTTTTTCTCTTAAGTTTTGTCAGATTTTGTGGTTTCATCTAAGACATTAGCAGTCTTTTCAAAATCATAAGATTGAAGCCAGCACAGTGGAATCATGTCTGGAGTTTACTCTAATTATACTGCAGGTTGTCTTTCCACCTGCAGATGTAATAAGTCTTGGTGGTGTCACTTAAGCTGATTCAAGTTGATATTTTTACACAAAAGTCAACTTGCTGCTAATCTACATGAGAAGATCTCATAAGTAAATGCCATGGGGAACAATTCACACATAGGTGTTTACTCCAAATCCACCATGTGCTGTGTGAAGTGGTCTGTGTGCTTTACTCATTCTAGTGTTTTGAATGAGAATGGCCCTCATAGACTCAAATATTTGTGTGCATGGCTCTTAGTTGTTGGAAATGTTTCTAAAGGATTAGGAGGTGCGGCTTTGTTGGAGGTGTGTCACTGAGTCTCTAATAGATGCCAAAAGCCTACACTATTCTCTGTTAGTTCTCTCTCTGCCTTGTGCCTATTGAGATGTAAGCAATCAGCTACTGTTCCAGTTGTGTGCCTGTTGCTGTGGCACCTGTTATGATGGCATGGATTCTGATGCTCTGGAACTATCATCTTCAATTAAATGCTTTCATTTATAAACTGTCCTGGTCATGGTGGTTTTTTCAGAGCAACATAAAAGTAACCAAGATACTCAATGATAGCAAAAGTGGATATATTTTCTTGTCCTCAGAGTGTGGTCATACATGCCTCTTACCTATCTACCCTGCATTGCATGGTGGCTTCCATATGACATTTTTCTTCTCAACACAGGCTTTAGACTAACATATCAGGAGAGATTCAACAAAGAAATTGAAAAGAGTCTTAATTTCTTTTATACAGGCTGTCTCTATACTAGGGAGAAGTTGAGGAATAAGAATGAAATGAAAGAATCAGAGAAGACCATCATGAATGATATAATTTCAACTTTCTTGATAAAGTGAGTACTTGTCTCCCATAATGTCTGAATCAATAGCAACTGTGTTTATCAATGAAGTTGTCTTTTCAAACTGGCTTCTGAACTAAATATTTTATATTTCCCTGGGAAATTAAATAAAGCTTTCAAGAACCTAATTTCCATGTAAAAGTTAGGGTTGCTACATAGTGAATGAAGCTATGAATAAAAGCCAAATGATCATCATGGGAAAATATCTTATGAAATTACAGGTATAGTTTTCAACATTGTTCTTTATTTTCTTGGATAAAAAAATAGATTTTGTGAGTTTTGTCGCTGAACACGGGCTATTTACTATTAATGAATACAAACTGCTAAGCATGATGAATATGTTAAATTTTAATGAATCCTACACCCAGGTATAATGGCAATAATATGAAGACCGAATAACAAAGAGCTATGTATGCATATGTGATGTTTTATATTTGCCTAGTAAGGAGATGGGTTTGTAATTGACTAGACTGAAAAGGGATGAAACCTGTAGACTAAAATAATATCTACAATATTTTCTAAATCTTGTAGTTCTCATATATTTTTAAGCATAAGTCAAATAAAAAGAGGAAAATTTTCTGGTTCATTCATATCAATTTAGTAAATCAATAACCTTTGTTCAATTTCTTTTTTATAAAGCTTATTAAAGCTTTATTGTTCACAAAAGTTTCAAATAATACAAAATACACAAAGGTTACAAGACTCAAAGTCAATGTATTTCAAAGAACTATTAAAAAAATAGGCATTCTGAATCTGTGATACTTTACAACAGCATTTAGAGTTTCATTGTAAAATATATTTTATGTCCTTATCTACAACTGAAACTGAAAACATCCATTACAGACCATTGTTTTCTTTTAGGTATAGAGACATGGCTTGGTGGTAAAGACTTCGTGATGTGCAGCAGAAGACTAGAGTTTTTTTTGGGGTGTGAGAACTGAAGTCAAGTGACTCACAATTGTGTGTACCTTAAGTTCCAAGGAATAGAATACCTTCTTCTGGCCTCTGGGGCCACCTGAAAGCACAACACACACACACACACACACACACACACACACACACACACACAATCAAAATACATTTTAAAAATTATTTATTCTTTCACAGTATCACTTACATAACTGATTATGGTCCACCATTGTACTGTCTTTTCCTATCTCTTTTCCATTGATTCCCTGCTTTTCTGCACAAGGTCCCTCTCATACTTTCATCACTTTAATGTCCCTTGTTTTTCATGGCCCACTCTGATCCTTCCTATATGCAAAAATTTACAACCATATTTGTGACCCTCTGATGTATGTTACAAAGAAAGAGCTTTGGCTCTTGATCTGTTCTCAGTGCTAGGGAGAGACTTACTCTTTTGAGTGTCATCCCATCTGTGATCCTTTCTTGAAATTTCCTGCCTGTGATACTAAAAAAACAATGAGTATATTTGAATAAATCTGGAAAATATTGCAGATATTTATGCTGAGAAGCTCAAGTGCCTCTTCTTGCACTAGTGAAGGACAGAGAGTAAGGGAAGATAAAGACTACGTTGAGGTTCTGATGGTGTCCACATTTTTCCTTGCATGTAAGTTTGGAGGTAAACCCTAGATGTCTTCTGAAATGATGTCATATTCTGTCATACTTGCAACAAGACTGATAAAGTGCATCTACCATCAAGTCTTCCAAATGGACCAATAGAACTGGTCAGGCTTCCACAGTTTCACTTGTATTAGATACACTGTGGGAAACAATTTGGCTGTAAAAATCCCATCTAATCTATCAAAATGAGTGTATCAGAAATACAGGGTCCATTAACAACATATAAGTATTTATAACACCCAACATCAGAGACAAGAGCCATGAGGCACAATGAAGTGCCAACAGACAAACAAACAAACAAACAAAAAACAGAGAACCAAACTAAACCATCTCTACACTGAGAGGCAGAGAACAAAATACAGTCAAGGTCCAGTTCCTTTTCTATTGGCTGGGTGAGCCAGCTCAGAGGTTATCTTCAATTAGAAGTTAGATAATAGTTACAAATGGTAAGGAAACACTGGTGTGTCAATCGTATATTGCATAGGTACTGAATATTTTGATAGTCATCAGTATTTATCATACCATGCCTTCCTTATGGTATAGGTTATTGTTTTTCTATCTTCAGTGTTTGCTAGACATTTTACAGATTTATTAGAAAATTATGCACTCTTCTCTGATAAAACTTCTCTTCTCTCCCTCCCACCATAGTCAAGTTCCCTTTTCCCCCATAGTTCCTTCCCAGGATTCATTGCTCTCTCTTGTCTTGTGCCTCTTTGATTTAGCCAGGTCATGTGTATGATCATTAGACTGGGATTTCACATTGGATTGGAACATTGCATTGCAGCCTGGTGGGATTAGTACAATAGAAGCAAGGACACTATCTCTCTCTAAATGTTTGAGGAACAGTTTATCAGTGAGAGGTATGGACCCTAAGCCTATCACCATCCAGGACTGAGGTCAGGTCTACTCTTGGGTAGAGCCTGTGGATGCATTTGAAGCTACTGTGAGTTTGTAATCACAATGACTCTATAGCTTGCTTGGAAGATGGCTTTGGTGGCTAATCTTGATTGTCAACTTCATCGCACCTGAAATCAACTAAAATACAAGCTGGTGGGAACTCCTGCAGAGGATTTTTGTAGTCAGATTATTTGAAGTAGGAAGATCCAACCTAAACTTGTGTGACACCTTCTGGTGACAGCCTAAATGAGAGGACATGGAAGAAGGAAACTTTGCTGTCTGCCTGCTTGCTCTCATCCTCACTGGTAAGTTCATCTATTCTGTTGCTCCAGCATGTTTTTGCTAATATTATAGTAAATTTCTTTGGGTTTCCAGTGTAGTCTGCAGACCAGCAGTTCTTTAAGAATATTTCAGGTCTTAAAGGTATTAGTACTGCTGAGACTCTTGAATTCTCCAGTGTATCATGGCAATATTATATACAATGACCACATCCTGTAAGTCAATCATATGTGTGTATGCATGTATGTATACACACACACACACACACACACACACTTGTTCTATTAGTTTTGTCTTTGTAGAGACCCTTGGTAATACACAGTCCTTCTTCCACAATTTTACTTTTAAATACTTTCTTCTCTATTCCACAATGTTCTCTGAGCCTTAGCAGCTATGATATAAATATCTTAATTAGGAATAAGCACTCATGTGTCCATTAGTAAAGAATTTAATACTATAGTATAGCTAAACTGATACAGTAACAAGCTGCCTGCTAAATTTAATGTTTACATCCATAGACAGTTGATATTCTTAGCCGTTTAAAAAGTATTATTTTCTTTGTAGTCTCCAATTCCAGATAATCAGAAATTCCCAGACATAAAAGGAGAAGCTTCTCTTTTTGGCATTAGCTTTTCTTGTTTTTTTTTGTTTTGTTTTTGCTTTGTTTGTTTGTTTGTTTGTTTGTTGAAACAGTTTCTCTGTGTAGCCCTTGCTGCCCTGAAACTCACTCTGTAGACCAGCCCCAAATTCACAGATATCTGCTTGCTTGCCTCTGCCTCCTAAGTCCTGAGCCAAGGCCTGCACCACCACACTTAGCTAAAACATTGACTTTTGAAGCCATGTTTTACATATCTACTTTACTGGTGTTTCAGATTTAAAGTAAAAAATCTACTGAATATAGGAGATACATAAGTGTTTTCATTACCATTTTGGAGAAATAATAAAGGTCAATCAATATTTCCACTGCCCTTTCATCAAGCACTTATACCTACATTTTTAAAAATTGAGATAATTTTTGAATATTTTGGTTAATATATACATATGTGAAAATGTCAAAGAACAATATTAACCAGCAACATTTTCAAACAGCAGTCACTGTTTCCTTAGTACCCAAATATTTAAAGTCTCTTGGTAACATATAACAAAACCACCGCACAACCAGTTTTGGAAATGATATATTTTTATTTGTGTTCTCGATGAAAGTCCCAATGACCACAACGTTTTACAGATCCTTATGTGGACTACATTTTTGCCCTTGTCTCTAGGATGATGGTGTGAAGCTTTAAAACTGACATCCTTGTCTGTGAATCTGGAGCTGCTCCTGTCTACATGCCTGAGTTATTTGAGAGTTGAGCAGATCTGTAAAATGTTTCATATGCCTCTTGGCTCGTTATACATGCTCAATATATTATAAGCATCATTGGTATATGACTACTTCCATGTTAATTTTGTAATAAATCACTCTCCAAACGCTGGTCTATTAGCATTGTCACTGTAAGATCAGGCACATGGGGTTTTTCATGGATAAGGCTTGTGAAAATGTATCATTAAGCACTTTTATGGTGTGTGTGATTGTAACTGAACCAATTCTATCTTGGCACATACCTTTACTCCACCCCTGTTTGTCTACTGAGCTCAGCTTCTTTGACAGAATTTAAAACTGAAGTCACTTGTGATTCTATTGGAACACTCAGTAGCCACTGCCCAGGTTTGAGCTCATTGTTCAACCAAAACTTTCTGACAGCTATGTACAATCTGGGTTCGTATTTGTAGAAATGGAATAATTTCAGTTGAAAGCATAGTCTACCTGTTAGATGTCTCCTACTTCCCCCAGAGAGTAAAAACAAGAAGCGAAGTTAGAAATAAAAAAGAAAGAAAAGAAAGCCATCTGAGGTTGCATAAGGACAGAGTATCAGGCAAGTGAGGGTAAGTCTCCTGTTGCTGGAACAGTGGATCCGAGAAGACACAGTTTCTAAGGAATATAAACTCTCAAGGGAGACACGGCTTCTGTTTGTTTGTTGTAGTTGTCCATTATTTTTTCTCAGGCACAGTAGCTTTTTATACCAATTTCATTGTGACAGTTCTCCAACAGCCACAAGACTTACTTATTAAGATACATTTTTTTGACTAATAACATTGAATTATTTTAAAACTTATCATTTGCAGCAAAATGGACAAAACTTGTATATGCACTGTAAAGGGGTGCAATGGAATCACAGAACTAGGTTGTTTCATGGAAGGGAAGAAGTCTGTTGTAAACGTGAACCTGTTGGTAGAGAGCAAATAGCCAGAGGCATTTGAGGGAGTCCACAACCACCATGGATGGACCTCTCATGACGGTGCTGGTGCTGGTGGGAATGCATAGCCAAAAATTCATGGAAGCCTGGCCATTTATAAAGAGAGCAGGTAGCTATGGTGAAGAGGAAGCTGTAGCCTGGAACAGTCTGGAAGTTTAGGGCTAAAGGAACTGGTAGCTTTGATGGGTATTAGCAGTAGGTGTTAAGAAGGGTCTAAGGGGCCTGGAGGTTAGTGTGGGGCTTTGATATGTAGCTAGGTGCCCCATTTGCTGGAGAGAAAGGAAGTGACTTTTCTGTAAAGACAGAAATATTTTTTTACAGGTTTCTGTAGATGCTGAGTTTGAGATTTTATGTATCTGCCAGAGATTCTCTGAGTCCAGACCTGAGCTGAACCCAGACTGTCATTTAGGACATTGTCAGTGGCACTGTCATTTGGAGGATTTAAGGTTTGGGAATTAATAAACATGGTTTCATCTTTCATCACAACCCACAGCCCTTATCAAGCTCCAGCTAGTCTATAAGGTTTTCAAATGATCTTCCTATATATCTCTTGCCCACAGATAGGCTCTGTTGATTTGTCCCTTTATCTTTCTGGGTCACACCTACTCTGAATTGCCATTACCAGCTTCAGCAGATTTCTGAGGTCATAGTCACCCTAGATTTGTCATTACTCATTAATCTAGTTTATTAGCGATTATACAAGTGGTCTAAAGATCTAGAAAAAATGATACTATCAAGACCAGGTAATATATGAATACATCTGCCAAACCTCCACTCCCAGCCTCCATTTTCATCATTGGAGTGTAGTGGAAGTAGGGAAGGACTTCAAAGATTCTGATTCATATAAACTGCTTTCCTCTGTTCTGGATAAAACTAGCACATTAGCAAACATAAAGGAATGGGTTACTTATCATAAAATGTCATTAATGCAAATTCTCTGTACACGTGGAGCTCTAAGTGTCCTGGGGGAACAACAGAATACGAGGTTCAACCTAACAGCACTGCAGAACTCCTGTGCGTTGTGGCAAACTCGTGGGAAATTTTAAATTGGTGTCTGGTGTCTTCACCCAATACATAATTACTGAGAATATTTTAGAATAAGTAAAAAGACTTTAATTTATGTTGTGTGTGTGTGTGTGTGTGTGTGTGTGTGTGTGTGTGTGTTATATTTTCAAGTTGCCACTAAGTTGATATGCATATTCAGGTGTTTGTGGCTGACCAATTAATAGAGGCAACTGTTAGGTATTTTCTTTTGCAGTGTGTGTATCACTGAAATGTGACTGAAATAGGAAGATCTTCATTATATGAGAAACTTTAAATATTTGTGCCTGTTATTATAGCTGTTGTGACAATCCAATGAATATTAGCTATTTTGTGGAAACAACATAATGAGATAGTAATTTGATTTTTCTATACTTTCTCTATTTTCTCTTATTTTATTCCTTTTCCCAAACATGTATTCTTTGCACCTGCTGTTTTATGACTGCAGAGGAGTCTTACATGGTAAAGCTGCCTGCAGAAGACTTCCCAGGGTGTCCCCCAAAGGCCCATGATTATGCCAGTTATCTCAGACAAAAGGAATTTGCTTCATGGGAACAGGATGAGGGGCTCAGTCTTATCAGAAATCAAGATGGCAATCACTGTGTCTTGGCCTACCCTGTCTTGTTGCTGGGCTCCAAGAGGTATGTTTAATAGAAGTGTGTCAGAAGTTATTAAAGGCTGCCTGGCATGATTAGAGCCTAAGAACAAGAGGCCCAAGGAGTAGAGAATGGGAGTAGCTGATCTTATATCTGAAAGGGTCACTTTTCTGCAAGCTAGTGTATTCCTCTTACTTCGTACAGAGGCATTTAAGCCTTATTTCTCCTCATGCGGTATAGAGGATTGAAACTTATCCCTCATGCACACTGTGTAAGTACTGTACCATTGAGCGATATACATGGCCGCCACTCGTCATTCTTTGTTTCTTGTTGTTTGGTTTAATTATGAGACAGTGTCTTGTTAACCTTCCCAGGCACTTCTCAAACTTGGACTTCTCCTGCTTCAGCTTCCCAGAGAGCTGAGATCACAGAGCTGCAGCAACAGGCCTGGCTGAAGTCAGTTGAGAATGTTCTGGTGGAAGAACAGGGCCTTTTCTCTGATCTTCAGGATCCACCATATCCTCATCTTGGGGTGGGGTATCTTCTTGGGGTGTTTAGGCCATGGCTGACTAGTCCTGGATGGCTTTGAGAGGACTTCTCCTTTCCTGGTTGCTTTTTGTTTCAGGATAAGACAGATCTGCTACAGGGGATGTCTGCACTTCTTTCCAGTCAGGATAATTTTGGGAAGTGAGTTGGTCACGTATTTCCTGAGGTGGTGCCTCATCGTGGTCAGGCTTTCCTTATCAAGGTTCTGACCACCTTGCTTCTGTTTCTGATTCTTGCTCAGCACCCTTGGCTCTTGAACAGCTTTTCCAGTTCCATTTGGGAATATTTAATCTTTCCTCCAGGAGCCCAAATGTTTTAATGATACAGTCATACTTGATGTGCTGGTGACCAACACACGTCTTCTCGTCGTGTTGTATTCCCTTGTTATGGCTTCTTTCTTGGAAGTTTTAACTACAGAAGGAAAGAAAGGTAGCTACCAGTCCCTAGTGAGATGCTAGCTAAGTGCTGCAGAAAGGATCTTCTCTCTCTGATGTTCTGATAGAAGCCTATGTAGACCCCATGTGATGATTTGTTTAAGCCTGCTGCTGTTTGGGTGCTACTGTGGAAATAGCATACAGAAACTGTGTGTCAGTTACCTGCCCTTCCCTATCACAGACCAGACCATGTCCTTAGAGAAAGGTTTTTTTTTCTAATTTTTAAATGAGAGAAAAATGTGGGCAAGTGAAACAATAATTGCCCAATTTAAAGTACAGATGAATCTTACTTTTTCATAAGAAGAGACCTAGGGATGTCTGACCCACATTACAGGTCAGTAGAATGCATTTTCATTTCCAGAATTGTGTTGAATTGACACATTATGGCTATGGGTATTCCAATGTTATGAGCACTCATATGCATGCATTCTCATTTTCACAGTGAAGAAAGAAAAATTTGTCAAACAAAGCTTCCCTTAACTGGCACTGTGGATCTACACAGGAAGCAGCTACACCTTCCTGTTCAATTCTATGAAACTACCAGGAAAAAATGTCCTTGGACAACAAGTGGGTGTTTATATTCTTGCGGTCTGGGTGGTCTTATAGGCTGGACTCATTTGAAACACTCACAAGATCTCCTCTGCATGGTAACTAACTCCGCAAGGATTCAGTTGCCATGCAACTACATGGTATTCTCCACCGTTCTGCCTTTCTTATGATTACAGAGTTAGGAGCTTTTATAGTCATAATAATACCTTACGCTCATGCCAGGCCTTTTACATAAGAAGATCCCAGTAGAGTGAATAGAGTTGTTCTTTATGTAAGTCTTTTCACCAAGCACTAAAAATACCCAGGCTTCCAATTTAGCTACATGGCAGCCATCCTCTCCCAGTTAAAATATACAATAGATATTTTGGTAAGAGGTGAGACCAGGGATTGTTCTTCGGTTTAAAATGCAAAGATATTTAGGAGGACATAATAATAATTTTCAAAAGCAGACGGTCTCTGTAAGAAAGTATCTTTGGCATCACAAGATGGAAATATCTCTGCCAATGTATTTTGAGGGTATCTGGGCTAGTTTTTGTCAACTTGGCTCACTGTAGAGTTACCTGTGAGAGGGAATCTTAATGGACTATGCTGTGGCAACATCAGTGAGGGTGTATGTTTGTTTGTTTGTTTGTTTGTTTGGATTAATGATTGAAGTGGGAGGGCCTAGGCTACTTTGATTGACATCACCCCTGGAAGGTGGTCTGGAGTTGTATGAGAAAGTAAGCTGAGTGAGCCAGCAAACACCATTCTGCTATGATTCCTGCTTCAGTTCCTGCCTCCGGGTTTCCACTTGGGTTTCTGTTATGGCTTCCTTCAATGGTGAACTGTGAGTTGCAAACAAAATAAGCCCTTTCCTCCCTGAGTTAGTTTTAGTCACTGTTTAAACATTACAATGGGAAAATCCAACTAAAACCTAGCCTTTAGAGACCCAGGAGAGTTCTTCTTTCTCTCAGTGAGTGGAATGAGGCAGTAATTGAAAAGAAAATCAGATTAGAGGTGGCAGAAGGAGTCAGATTGAGGAAGAGGTGGTCAGCACAGCTTTACAGGCAACATTTCCATTCATCCTTTCTTCCAGAGTATTATTCTTCACTGGTTATCCTGCTTCTCATCCTGTGAGGATCACTACACATTATGTTTAGTCTATGAAGCAGAAGTTTTGAAAAAAAAAACAGGCGTTTTCAACAAGTTATTTCTAAATCTTTAATTATGTGTATTTATGGGGGGGGGCACGGTGGGCTCATGTGGACATGACTGAAGGCCCCCAAGGAGGCCAGAGGCAGGGGAATATTCCTGAAACTGGAGGTACAAGTGGATGTGAACCAGAGGAAACTAAACTTAGCTTCTCTGTGAGAGCAGTGAATGTTCCTAGCTCTTCTCCTTTATCTTCTGGTCCATTTCTAGATCCAAGATTTTGGGTTGTTTGTTTGTTTGTTTGTGTTTGTTTTTAATGGAAGGAACATGGTTCTCTCTGAAAGTAAATAGCTTTTGGGTTCCCTGGAAAGTATACTGCTTAGCTTGTTGGACTAAAATGAAAACAACATAGCGAAGAGCTCAGAACTGAAAGGGTTTTTTTTCCCCCCCTCAATTTTATTATCCAGCTAAATAAAAAATAATGTGAAAGTAAAAGCCTTGTTTGTAATAAGAAAATAGCTTCTTCTTTTGACAGTATGTCTTCGAATGTTCCCCGGCTTTTTTGAAACCCACTCACTTTTAGTCCTTCTGTTTCTGCTCCAGTTACTGCCATCTCTCAGCACTAGAGCTTTTCCTATTTTGTCTGCACTGCAGTAATTATCCAGAGTTAGTTGCCCTTTAAAATTTATATGGCCCTTTAAATGTATGTCTTTCCTGGTTAAGACAACATTTTAAGTCTCCAGCACAGCCAAATTTGACCACGAGTCTAATTCTGACTGCTAAGATATGGATAGTGATGATTCATGTAAGCTTCAGGTTATTTCTCTATTCTTGCTGGAATTCAAAACAATGGACAGTTCCATTGAGAAGCAAGGACCATGACCATGTTTGTTTAGAGGTGTTGAGTCAAATAAACTGCTATGGCCAGAGACTTCATACTTACTTAGTTTGTATTTAAAGGAACTCAAGCTAAGATGGGAGAGGGGAAGTAGGTAGAATGTGATCAAGCACTCAAGGCATTCTGCTCTGTACCTGAGTCTTGTACTTAGATCTCAGTGATGTGTCCTTACCCCCAGGCTCTTGGCATTTATTGCTCAGGCCATCAAGGAATGATAAGGATATTATGAAATGACCTTCCCGGAGACGAGAGCTGAATGTGTTAAAGGTTCAACAGAACCGATGGATTGACTGGGGCTTTCAGTAAGTAAAGAGGGATAGAATGTCACAAGTTCGGAGCCACATTATCTTGGGCTGTCTGTGATATTCTCACTTCCATATCTGAATAACATCTATATTTTGAAACTATAAATAAGTCCTTCTGAAACATGAATAAGTTTTCATCAGGGCTCTGAGATGCACCCATGCTCTAGTAGAGGGTCCCACAACCATGTGTATATATAGGTAACAATAAATTGCCACAGTGGGTATTATGACAAATTAAAAATAAGAACATATGAAATTGTGAGAGAAAGTAGTAGAAGGGATTGATAAAACCTGGAACAGGAGGGATAGGGCATAAATTTGTTCAAAGCACATAATGTGCATATATAAATATTATATAAAATATTTTAAGGAAATTTACTAACACTTCTAGCAGGCACCAACCCAAGGGCTAAGAATGTCATCAAATATCATCTGATGCCTGTATTAGAGATGTCTCCACTTTGCTATCTGCCTCATGTTCACACAGATGTATATTTTTAAATCTTTTTTTTTTTTACAGTTTAGTTGTTATTCTTATCCTTGTCTGCCTTCCAACAGTTCCTCATCACATTCCTCCTCCCCTGTCTCCAAGAGGATGGCTCCATCCTGACTCCACCTCACCAGACCTCACCACTCCCTGGGACCTCAAGTCTTTCAAGGGTTAAGTGCCTCTTTTCTCACTGAGGCCAGACCATGCAGTCTTCTGCTGTCTATGTGTCAGGGGCCCTCATATCAGCTAGTGTATGCTGCCTGATTACACTGATGTATTTTTAAACTATCCTGAATTATGACTTTGTTCCATTCTTGTAAAAACTTTATGAAAATCTTACCATATTATAATACAACACTTAGGGTAACCTGAGTTTATTCTCCCAAGTCACAACAATCACTCCTACTTGAAATCAGCATAAACTGTGTCTCATTCCATTTTCTATGTGAGCCATGACTTTTGATGGAATGAATCCACAATAGTATGTTTCAGTAGCCAGATTTATGTTTTCAAGTTGACTTAATTCTGGTGTCAATTGTGAAGAATTCTGATTCATTAACCAAGGTAGACTTTGTGAAAAAATGGCTGACTTTGGAAGACACAGAAAGGCTCCCTTGAAATCCCAAACCAACAGATAATAGAACTACAGATAAAAAACTTTTCAGAATTCTAGTGTGTTTTAGGTAAAAAATTTGAATGAGAACCAAATGAATATTTGGTTTCAAATTAACCCACTGTTTCTATGTTTATCTATATGCAATGAGATATAAGAATACCTAGAAAATATTATATAGATACATATATTTATAAGAACAGAACACTCTAATCAATTAAAAATTTAAATCATTTAAATTATTAGTTGCATATAGTTGTTACAAATTTCAGCTTTAGACTGGCACGTAAAATATATACTGCTTTGTCCTTTGTAAATATTTTATTTAAAAATGTTAATTATGTATGTTTATGCTTATCTGTGTGCAGAATTTGTTCCCATGAGTATGGTGTTCTTAGAGGCCAGAAGAGAGCGCTGGATCTCCTGGAGCTAGAATTCTATGTGATTGTGAGCCACTCACTGTACTTGAGTCCTTAGCAAGAATATCATGTACTCTTAACTGCAAAGCTATGTCTCCAGATTCTGAAAATATATTACTTTTAGTCAGATTAGAACATATTTATTAATATTTAAATACATTTCTTGCAGCAAAATATCCATGCTCCATTAAATGTATACTACTTCAAATGTCTAGAGAATAGGTGAATTTGATCTGAGCTTGCTTCATAGCCAACTCTTCTGTAAATGTGTAAGGTCCTTAGGATCTCAAAAAGGTTTTGAGATTAATACACTCTTAATCACTTGCTTGGGTTTTGGTTTTTACTTATTATAGAAATGTACCAGCTATATTTTTTCTTTCCAAATTGTTTAAAAAATTATTATAGATAATCATTTGAGTATTTTATATAACACTTTCCATGTAGAATAACTAAGGTGATAAATATCGGTTTTAATTACACAGGCCATGTATTTTGAATTTGCTAATGGAATGGTTACACTGTGTTTTCCACACAAAGTCTATTTAATAAAATAAAATTCAGAATTTATATTCAGTGGGTAAATGTGATTGCTGCTCAAACTTGTAAGTTGAGTCCCATCCTTGGTACCCTATAAAGGAAGAACTGGCCCCCAAAGTTGTCTCTGGCCTTCACTGGCATTCTATAGCACTTATACCAATACATGCCTCTCCCTTACTCTCTCTCTCTCTCTCTCTCTCTCTCTCTCTCTCTCTCTCTCTCCCTCTCTCTGTCTCTTTCTCTCTCACGCACACACATACACAGAGAGAAACAACAATAATACTATCTTAAAAGAAAATATTTTTTTATCAAACCTTAAGTTGATAACGTTTTCAAACAGGTAATATTTAAAATTATGGTAATAGATTGACTATTTCACACACATATGTTTTATTGTGTGTATATTTGCATATTTATATTTCACAGGTTGAAGCTTAGAACTTACCAAAGTTGAATCTATCATAGTACACTTTTATATTTTTCTAGGGTTTTTTCTTATTTTTAACTGAACCAATAGTGAGTTGAAATCATTTTTAAGATTATAATTCAATGAACAGATTCAGTAAAACTAGAATTCTGTGAAACCCATTTGGCCTCAGATGAGTTACATAAGCTTTACAGCAATCCTTCACTAAGAATTTTTTTTCTGAAGAACACATTCCAGCACATCATAATATTTCCTAGATGGAGAGTCCCAACACTGGGCAGATTCCCTCTCACTCTGCCTTACCTGGGACTCATGCGAGGAGGAATATCACACAGGAGCCCAACAACTGATTCTAACCACAACATTAGCATCGATACATCACATATTCTGTGTTCATTTAGTATAAAATACAGATGTTTAAAATTAACTTTAAATGTTTGTTTCATTCTGTGCAATTTAATGTAATGTGATGCTTTTATAACAATATACCTATTATTTTAATAAGACTGTGGTCCTTAGGTATAACCAGAGTGGTTTATAATAGTTATTTGGCTATCATGGATCACAAATATGAACTTATTAATGTTGCTCATTCTAATATTGATATAGAAGTGGGAGTTTAACAGAGGTCTCAAAACACAACCTGTTTATAGTCCACAAGATACAGGTAAAGAACACGAAGCTGTCTTCTTCTGAATTCTAGTTATCTCACTCTAAAAGCCTACACCTTAGATGTCTATATGTGATTCTTCTACCAAAAACTGCTTCTCACCAATTCATCCTTCTCTTATTCTGTTTGATCCCTTAAAAACTGTGTTGCACAGCAGCAGAAAATGTACAGAGGAAGAGGGAAGAGAGAGGAGAAGGAAGGGAAAGGGGGAAAGGGGAAAATAGAAAAAGAGGCAAGGAAGGAGGGAGGAAATCTGTAGACTGTCTTCTAAAATTTTTATAAATGACTCTTACTGCTGCTTAATGTTCATAGCTTCTGGAACAGAGTCACCTTCTTCTCAAGAATTTTATTATAATAGCAAACAAGAAAATAAAGAAATATAAAAACACATTATTAATTCAATGATATATAGTCTAATATATATTCTAATATATATATACATATATATATTAGAATGCATGAAAGATAATAAATTGGGGTTGTGAGAAGTAACGTTGTGTGCTTTAAAATTATGGTTTGTTTCGTTTTCACAACAATAACTGGTAGATATTTTTCCAATTATACCAGTGAGGAAGCTGAACCACGTAGAAGGCAAAAAAATTATTTGACTTTCTACAGCTGAAGACTGCTGGATTTTTAATACAGGTGATCACAGCTGACTATTCACAGTGAAGGTTATAGTGAGGAGAAAGATTTGAGTGAGCAAGCAATCTTGATGGATTTGAAACTTAGTCCAAGCATATGTAAAAATGTAAACTACAGTCAGGAGAACGTGAAATTACTCTGTTTATAGTCATGTTGTAAGTATGTACCAAGGTTTCCAGTCTTGCTTCAGTGAACAACCCTCCATGGCCTCCTTTGTTTACTTTATACTCCCCTCAGATAACAATAATTAGATGAACTAAATGAGATAAAGAAACAAGAGTTGGAGGACACTGCTGTGTGTTGTTTCTTCCATTATTCAGTTTAGTTACCAGTGGATATTTTAAAATACATACTTTCTGTGAATGTAAGTAACACTACAAAGTGCCCATTTTGGTGACTCATAGAATTTGAAAGTTAGGCCAAAACCTATCTCCATATCATGGAAATCTGATACAGAAAACCAACTTCCCTTGACCCCCAACAACACACACTGCACTGATTTTTAAATATTTGCATTAGACAAGTTGTGTCCTCACTTGCAATCCACCTCTAAATTTCTCCCAGATCCTATGTGACCAGTGTGTCTATGCTTATTTGGGTTATCTTTTTATTGCAGACACTGCCACCTCACTAATGCAATGCCAGTTTCCTGTCCCACAAATCCTCCTGACCCAGCCTTCTCATTCCAAAATTAACTTGAAACCCATAGTTTCCAAAGGGGACTGTTTCCGGGGGACAGTGTGGGAAGAGAGAATTTTGCATTTTACATCTAACCACCTTATTAAATTGTTGTGCAATAACATATATTTGGTAAGAAATGAAACAATTGCCAATATTTGTTTTTAAGAAATATACTTGGAGAAGGGAGAAGATGTCAGGGGCAGCCCTGCTTATACATTGAAGGCCTAAAATCAGCCATAAGCCTAAAATCAGCAAGAGGCCTGACATACATGCCTGCTAACACAAAGTCTTTGGTCTCTGTGGAAAAACACTGAAACAGATGGCCATAAGCTATTGTAAACAGGCAGCATTTGTGGAAATTTAGCAGCCTGAGTAGTCACAGGTCTTGTAAATAGGCGGCCTTGGTGGATAGTACCAACTTAGATAAGGACAAGTGAATCATAGGCAGAGTCATAGTGACCTGTCCCCTGAACCTCCACCCAGCTGATACCCTCTTCTGAAAGATATCTGTACTCCCCCTGAACACCTATACTCCTGTGTCATCCCCTTCCACACATCTTGTATCTTTGTGTTTTTAACCCTTTTGTTAAAAAGTAAAAATTATGATTTGATAATAAAATAAAAGAAGTATACTTCTCAGTATAAGCAAAATTAGTCCTTACCATTTTTTTGGCACTAGACATCTCCATGTGCATATAGTAGCTGAAAAACCCCAAGCAAATCAATTTAACTCTCTTTATCTCAGTTTGTAAAATGAGAGAAATTAGAGTGCCTGTCTCATGAGATGAGTGTGGTTCTGAGATGGGGGAATTAATGCGAGCACAGTGCATAATGAACACTGCATATGTGTTTGCTGACAGGGCTTTTAGCATGAATGATATTCTTGTATACAATGTTGTTGTTGATATTATTATTTTACTATATTATTATTATTATTATTATTATGCCATGCTCTGAAATAAATTGGTTTTTTAATTACTTAGTTTAATGTCTCCTCTCTATGTCAATGAAGTGTGTACTGGATGCAAAGGTAAACAAATGCATGCAAGACTCCGGGGCTTTCATCTTAGAAAAAAAAATCTCAAAAGTAAAAATTTTAAAACTCAGAGTCAACAATACATAAACAAATGGTGATAATTTTTGAAGGATACTTTTGAAAATCTAGTGTGATTGGTATGATGAGGGGCTGCATTTGTTTTCTCCTTTTCAGAGTAGAGAATTAGGAAGAGAATTCAGGATCAGAAAACACAAGGACATGGAGTGAGGTCTGGGTTTCCAAATATTTAGAACTCAAAATTTTAGAAAGGCAGACAAAGACATCCAAAAGGGGAGGTCATTGAAATAAGAGGAAAACCAAGAAAGCAAGGTCATGAAAAGTTAGGTAAAATAATATTTCAAGTGAGATGATGAAAGAAAAGTTGTGTTTAGATTTCGTAACATAGCCAAAGGTAACTTGTCAAGGACATATTTAGTAATAACTATCATTTTCAATTCTGCTCCCTCTTACTTTCCTCACATCTGCTAGGCAGGAAGGTGCTGTTTGGGCAAGAAAGGCACTGGGCAAGGTGACGGGGTTGAACATGGTCAAAGTGCATGATATTGTGCAGTGAACATTTTACAAATCTTTGTAATAAGTATATTTTGTACTCTTAATATTGCCACCACTCTCATTAATAAAAGGCAGATATGGAGTTTCTGTGTCCTGTGCATTGTCACACGAATAAGGATAGAACCAGCGAGCAGGGCAGACATGTGGCAGTGGTAGAGACAGTGCTTTTGACCCCTTGTAATATCTATACTCAAAGAAATGAAAGTATTTTTACAGCAGCTATAACACTTAAATGTTAAATCCTCGATGATGAATAAGCAGAGAGCTTTCAAATTGTTAGTATTATTAAACACAATAAAACCTCAACATCGAGCTTTGCACTTATTTCATATTTAAAGCAGAAGTAATGTTTCACTGACTGTGCCCATTAAAACACTACCAGATAAACCTGAATTTCAGGTGAGTATATTCACACAACTGTTCATTTCTCCTTGTATATGCCTAAATGACAATTATTAAGATCTGATTCACTGTGATTGAATATACTTATTATTCCTATAAACATAAGAATCATTTCCTCCACTTATTCTCAACCTTAGTTCCTAATTTAATAATCATTTTCTTGTATTTTTATTGTTCAGTACTCCAATGATTATTTATTGCATGTATATAAGATTTTTGTAAAATTATCATAGCCATAGGTAACTGATTGTATTGAACCTTTCTGTATCCTTTTTATTGATTTTCATTCAATTTTATGTTATCATTAAGTGGATCATTTCCAGTCCTTCCTTCCTTTTTCTTCCTTCCTTCCTTCCTTCCTTTCTTCTTCCTTCCCTCTTTCCCTCCCTCCTTTCACCTTGCATTTTCTTCATTCCTTTGATTGTTTGTTTGTTTGTTTGTTTGTTTGTTTCTTTCTTTCTTTCTTTCTTCCCTTCTTTCCCTTTTCTTCTTTCATCATTTATCTAGCTATCATGAATCTATCAGCTATCATTATCTACCTATCAAATCACCAATTATGAATCTATCAACCATCCATCAATCATGAATTTATCTATCATCTACCTATTTATCATCTACCTGTTATCTGTAATCTGTTTTTTTGTCTTTCTGTTTTACCACCTGTCTGTTGTCTACTTGTCTCTGTCTTTCTATATTCATGTCTTTTCTCATGTGAGGAACCATGCAGAATGCCCTCAGTTGAGCATGACCATATTGACATTTTGGTATCTAACTCCCACCCTCTGAAACTGGCAAAAATGACTTTCTGTTGTTTAATACAGTCAGTCTATGCTATAGATACTATGGGATCGGTTTATAGCATCCCAAATTGACTGAAGAGTCTGTGAGGTATCTCATACCTCTGCATATTTAACAAGACCCAAAATAATACTAATATGGAGGTTCTGTACTATTATTTGAGTTACAATTGTCTAGAATCATTTTACACCATGAATTAAGAAGCATCTATATATGTATATACATGTATTTATCTGTTTAATTTCATTAATTCTTGAAATGCATATTTGTCACGTGATATCTTTTCAAGCTTTCCTTAGATATTTTAACCTCCTCTATTGATTTACAGTCTTATCCTGTACAAGTAAATCAATATTGCTTTATAAGACATTTTAATACTCAGTTCAGAACATACGTGCCAATAGCTATCAAAGTCCATTGTTATCAATTTTATATAAATTTGAGTCACGTTGACTTAATACATTTGTAAAGTCATAACTATTCATAAAATTGATTCTATCTATTTCAGAAGAAATACCTCTATTTTCACATTACTTTCTCCATATCTCCATTCTAAACTGCATATCCCAATATATATAGTCAAGCCTAAATCCCCAAAAAGCAATTAGGACCAGGCTATTGAGAGGCAATTGAGGTTAGATAATGTTAAGAAAGTGATGTCCTGGGACTGGATTACTAGATTTATATGAAGGGGAAGAAAACCTGGACCCTTCCATTCAGTAAGCCAGAGAGGGTCCTCTTGAGGAGAAAAGTCTGTAAGCACCTTGATCTTGACATTCAAAACTAGAAATGTTTTAGGCACACACAGAATGCTTTTTTGTTTTTATTGTTGTTTTTGTTTTGTTTTGTTTTGTTTTTACAAACCTCTAACTCAACACAGTATTTTAAAGGAATATTAGTATTCTCTTCAAATAGGAACCATATGTTTGCATATCCAGCTACTATTTGTTACTATTTTTAGTGAATTTCATATTGGTAGTCTTTGATTTTTCAGGTGGAAAAAGTCTACAATTTTATTAAGCATTTAGAATCTGTTTTGGTACTTGTATTTTAAAATATTCATTTATGTTTTGTATTTAAGATGATCTTTGTATGTTCATCACATAGGTAGCTTGAAATTTCTACTTGAGTGAAGATTAACCACCTATTGAGGCCAGGAATTTTGTATCCATTTGGTGAATCTCTAACCTCAGAGGGATGTAGTCATTGTGTTGGAAGCCTAGGGAAAGAAAGAAAAATCACCCTCCTTAAGGGCTTTTTGCACAAGTCCAAGTGAAGAATTAAGCAGCCATGTTCAGCTACTTATGACTTTAATTTTAATCATTCATTAAATGTTTCATAGAGTTGAATGCAAGCGCCAACTTTTTACTATAGTAAGCTAGGATAGGCTTTGAGGCTTTAAGAAAACTTGAGTAGATAATTCCCATTCAAATAGAGAACTTGGATGGTTGGCATGCTGGTATCTGGTTCATCAGTCATGGGAGCCTTTTTATTAGAAATTTTTAAAAGAATGTTTGAGAATAGCAATAACTATATCTATGAAACATTCATTAAAAGTAACATTGGTTCAAACAAACAGTGGTATTTATGTGTGTTCTCTTTCTTAAATTCTTACCATATAACAAACCCATAGAATGTCAGTTTGTCCCCAGATGCTATAGGTTTAGTTTTGTGAGTATTATGTTGTGAAGCACTATTTAGTCACTAGATATCTGGATCAGGCAATGCTTGTAGCATACACAGCACACCAATTCCATAGAAGTCATCAATGAGCCTTCTGCTAACACTTAGAGTTGTGCAAGCAAAATAAAGAGGGGTAAAATCGTTCTCATTCTATCAAGACTTTATTGTCCTGCTCAAGTTGAGTGTCCTAGACAATATTATTGGGTATAAAGGAGATTAGGTTTTGGACTTAATAGAATAACTTCATCATAACTGGGTTTCAGCTCCCCAAGATAGTTGGAATAAATAATATAAGAAATACATATTAGAGAAAAATACTGCAAAGGCTTCATTAAAATAAAAAAAACCTTTGTGTGTCTGGTGAATTTTGAAATTAGGCAGCTGGGTTGTTCTGTCAATTATTAATTCTCTCATCTATGTCATGTTTACTCATAGGGACAGTCCTCTTGTCTAGATGGTTTATAGCATAAAGCACATTTTTAGAACTCTTAGACTCCCCTCCTTCTGTGTGTATTGAAGAAGTCTACTTAAGCCACAGAGAACCACATCCTTTCATCACTACAACAAAAAGAGGGGAGTTTTCCCTGACTTAAGAACTTTGAGCAATGAAACATCCAATATATGGTCTCCTAGGAATACCAGAGACACTGAGCCACTCTGTGAAGACAGAAAAAATTAAACCATCATATAACTGTAACACTGAGATTGTTGGTTATATATATATATATATATATATATATATATATACATATACATATACATATATATGTATATATATTCTTATTATAAGGATTTTCAAGTTTAATTCTTTCTGAGGCATAGTTCTCTGAAATGAAGTTCCATTTGTCTCTACGATTATTTGAAAAACAACATTAAAACATTTCTGTTTTGTTCACTGGTATGTGAAGAAATAGACACCACAGCTCAAAGATATCACAAGCTCCTAGACACTATATATCTCCAAACGTAAAAATGTCTGGTTATAAGACACTGTCATTGGGATGAATGTATTACATGGAGTTGAGAATATGAACATGATGCAACATGATTTCTAGGTCTTTGTTTGTATTGTGGAAGGATAAGAAGAAAGAGAAAGTAAATGAATGTTAGAAAGAAAGAAGAAAGCAAAGAAAGGAGGGTGAAGAAGAAGAAAGGGAAGGAAGAAAGGAAGAGAGAGAGAGAGAGAAGAAGAAGAAGAGGAAGAAGAAGAAGAGGAAGAAGAAGAAGAAGAAGAAGAAGAAGAAGAAGAAGAAGAAGAAGAAGAAGAAGAAGAAGAAGAAGAAGAAGAAGAAGAAGAAGAAGAAGAGAGAAGGTAAGGTAGGAAAGAGAGAAGGGAAAACCAATACCATACAATTTCTCAAATTGTAAGTGTACAGTTTTAAGGACTATGTGATACATATTTAATGTCTCTTCCTTTGAGGTTAAAACTTCCTATTTCTCTTGGAAATGTTGTAGCCAATCTTGGCAGGTCTTTTTTATGCTTGGCAACCTTGTATCAATCACTACTCACTATTTTTGAATTGTGTGATACAATCACAAGAAGAGTCAGTGACTTGGTTTCTATTCTTGATCATCTGGTATGTGTAGCAAGTCATTTCATTACCTGAGCACTGTTTTCCTACGTATAGGGATTTTCCCCCTTGTTTAGTAATTCACTCTGTAGTTCAAAGTACATTCATCAAAATATGCTTAAATTGTCAATCATGATAAAAATATTTCCACTCCCTAAATGTCTTTCATACAATTTTCTATTAAAAAAAAAACTTTTTAACTTTGGTTCTGTGAAGAAAGACTTCTTTTATAAGAGCACTTTGCTACCAAAAAATGACACATTAGTAAACCTCTCCATCACAGTATGGGAGCGGCTGCTAGATTGTAAGTGGTACTTGAGTCTGTTTATGGAGATGTGCTAAGATTTTAATACAAGGTGGGGTGGCTGAGGAAGGGAGAGGGAAAGATTATGTGAGAAACACACATAGTATATGATCTCTCTTCTTTCACACCTATACTTTTCTCCCTCTTTTGCATCTACCTAATTTTCTAAGGAATTTCATTACATTAAATGGAAATCCTGCTCTACTCAAAAGCTAGATACACAAAGATCTGGAAATTCAAATTTATGATTTAAAATTTGCTAGTTTAAAATGTATGTTAGAGACTGTTGAGTATATATATGTATATATATATATATGTGTATATATTTACTCTATTTATCCCTAGTATATATTATATATGTTATATTACATATAATATATAATATGTAATATAATATATAATGTGTATAGCATATAATGCATATAATATAGTACAATATAATACATGATATGTGATTGTGATATGTAATATATAATATAATGCATCATATGTAATATATCTATTTATATTAGGGATATATAGAATAATATTATGTGTTGGCTTTATTTTTTCCCAAGTTTAACTTAAAAACAAATGTATAAAATCATAGGACAGTCCTAGTTGTTACTTAAAAATTAGAAAGCTGACCTGAAGATTGCTGCTTTTATGGTTTATGTATGCATAAAGATATTTTCATAATGAATTACTTATGAATTGAGATATTTAATTCTAAAGAAAGCAACTTGCAAGCAGAAGCTATTTACAGTAAAAATTACTGGGAGAAGGTGACATAAAACTGTAGAGACCACTGTGCAATAATATGGACATATTTTCTCATTAACTGGTTTATTACTACCATAGTAGTCCTTTATTTTTTTCCTCCCCCTTTTTTTCTTTCTTTCTTAACTTCTTCCCATCCTTTCTTCATTTCTTTACTCCCTTTTGCTTCTTGTCTTATCATAATGTAGAATAAGACCCGGGAATCATCCTGTTACATCATATGCAAACAACATATTTTTAAAAATCTATTTTTGTCATTTACTCTGAGGAAAAACAAGCTTAAAAATTGGATTTGTCATACACACACATATTCACACAAGTATATAAATATATTGTGTATGTGTGGGCAGAAGTATATACACACGTGTCAATCACAGTCTATAGCATAAGCTATATATATGCACGGATTCAGTGGAATATTAAGAAAAGAATCCAGAGTCTCTTTGGGGAAGTCAAGAAATAGAATGACTTTAAATCATTTCTGCAGTGAGTCTGAAGGAGGTAGGATCACATATGCCATAATCACTGTACATTTGAATTTGGTTAAAGCGTTGCAGTCCAAGAGAGACCTTTGTTCTGTGGACGTGCCCTGTGCACGTTCTTCCAAGTGGGCTAGTTTTATTCTCATGCCATGGGAGCAGGTGGCATGAAGCTGTTTTGATGAGGTTAAAAGACTCCTCCCCCCTCTCCGCAAGCAGCAGCCTGAAGTACGTCAGCAGTAATTGTGTGCATGGCTCTGCTGTGCAGGGTGGGTGGAGGCAAAATTGCTATTAAATAAGGGCATCAAACTGAGATCTGAGAGTTCCGTTTAAGTTGTTCATTGTTTTTATTAGCCCCACCAGAGTGGAAACCTTATAACTTAAGTATCGTCATTGCAAGAATAATAATTCTGATTGTTTTAAATTTTTCTTTCCAAAAAGACTGGTTTAGTGCTCTGTAGTGGATGTAAATGAAGAGGTTTCTTTATCCTCGTTTTCTTTTATTATTGACAAATCAGACTTTAGCTCAGTTAGATAAAAGAAGGAGGTTTTGTTGTTTGAACTTGAGGCCTTTAATGAGGATAGGAGCCCCTGGGGAGCTGAAATCGGTGCTGCTTTGGGGGGGGGGGGTTCTTGCCATTTCTTCAGTTGTTCCTTTCCAGTGGGCCTAGGGTGTGGGAACTATCCAAGGTGCTAGGATGCTGGCAGCTTTGCTGCTCAATGCAGGCGGAGTGCAGAAGCTGAGGAGAGAGATTACCGCTTATTGAGAAGGTACGTTCTTTGTTTCAAAATCCCTGATTAATCAGCAGCAGTAGCAGCAGCAGCAGCAGCAGCAACAGACTAAGGCAGCTGGAGAAAAGAGAGAAGCAGGGAGGGAGGGAGTCGGGAGGGAGGGAAAGAGACGACAGGGAGAGAGAGAGAGAGAGAGAGAGAGAGAGAGAGAGAGAGAGAGAGAGAGAGAGAGAGAGAGGAGGGAGAGAGAGAAACACATCAGAGCCAGCCAGAGCAAGCTGGTTGTCATGGGGGAGGGACGATGCTACCAGCCAGGCTTCTCCAAACCTTCTGTATGTATGCAAGGAGAAAGAGCATCTTTGGGGCTGAAAGGAGACATTTAGAGAGGATGTGTCTGATTTTCGTTTCCATTTATTTTTTTTCTTCACAGAACATGATCAAATGAGGTACCTTAGCCAGCTTGGTGATTGCTTCGGGTCTTATAATCATCTGTGTAGCAAAGTGGGTAAAATTATTCAATTTCTTCCCTGCTGGACCTGGAAGGAGAGGGGCTGTGCGCGCATCCCCACCCATTAGCTATGCCCTCTTTTCTCTGAATGTCGATTTAACGAAGCAAGCACCTGTCTTCTGCCACTGCATCTTCCTTGCAAACTTTAAAAGGCATTTCATCCGATAGAAAGAACATCGAAAATGCTCTGATCTTTAGTGATGAAGAATCTTGGATTCGACACTTTTCACATCCAGATATAATGCACTTTAATTGAAGAAATACTGAACTGAACCTACAAGTCTCTTTCTTATGGTGCTGGATTACTTCTACCGAACTGCCCCGAGACCAGCCCTGAGAGAGGGCTCTGACAGACCCAACTCACCTCCTGACTATTCCACTTAGTTTTCCCCTGGGAACTTAATTTTTGGTATGTATCTCATTTTTCAGATTCTATAAGCATGCTCATTGAATCTAGAACTAAGGAGAGGAAGCAATTGATTATGAAATGGAATGAATTTTTGTTAGGGATACTTAATGCTGAAGTTTGCATGTTTTATTAGGTGAAGCAGAAATAAAGATACAACATGGGCATCCACACTGCAAGTGAGCCCCTGGCTATTTTTAATCCCATACTCACTTAGCGATTACCATAGAAATGCTAAATGGATTTTCATTAGTAAAATAAGCCATGTTGAATTATTAAAAGAATTGGAAGTATTTCCATGCCATTAATTACTATTCACGTCGTGCTTGCTGCTATTTACCTTAATTCCATACCATAAATATTTCACAACAGGCTCAGTTCAACGGTGTCATCAGAGAGAGCCCAGTTTTGCATTTTCAGAAAGAAAGATATGTATTCTACCAAACCTTATTCAAATTGCTAGACATATTTTGAAGGTGAAACTGCGTATTCCTGGCTGATAACAAATAGACATTTTTTTTTTCAGAAAATGTGTTTTAATACTAGCCAATATCTGGAAGGTTTCCTTAGTCTTAACAAAATGTACATCTTCTGTAGAACTTTAGGTGGCCTTGTTTAACTTGGGACATGTACTTATTTCATTGAAATAACTCCATTCTAATTTTTTGGTCTACGCAGGAGTGTTTCCAATACTCAGAATGTAGGCACATCTGGGAAAATACTGTATTTAAAAATGCTCATTTTTACTGAAAAATACTAAAGTTGCTTTTTTACTAAAGGAGTACATTCACTTTTCTAAATGTAGTTTTCACTATAAACTTTATATTTTTCAATATAAAGGCATTTAATGGAAGAGATTATAGGGTATAATTATGATAAATTTAGTATCTATGAATTTATAATCAATTAGCATAAAGTAATAAAATAGAAAGTAGGAACAAAAATCAGTCTCCTAAATTTTCATATTTTGGATATGCTCCAATTTATTGATGTATTGTTAAGTGTTACCTTAACAATTAAAGGGGAAATGGGAGTCAGATGTGTACAAATGGTTTTGTTTTTTTCAAAAATTAGAATGTACTTTTCATGTACATTCAATGTCCAATTCAGAGAAGAAGGTAATTCTGTGAGGGACATTTAATAGTTAGAAAATTGTGAGACAAGACCTGTGAAAAATAATATAACTTTGCAAAAGACAAGAAGAGTTATGAAACTTGAATGGTTTGTAAAGTTGTGCAGAAGTGTCAAAATCTCAGTGTAAAGAATGGTGCCTATTGTTTAAAATAAATCAATCAGTCATAGACTCCCAACTCAATTAGATGGCTTCCACTCTAGCTCCAGTCAGCAATTTATTAAACTCCCTGTATCTGCTTTACAAATACTGCCTTGTAAGCGTCTGGAACCAACTGGCCCAAGGCTCCACAAAGTCCCTCAGCCACTGGCTCTTTGCTTGAGCCTCTAATGTAAGAGAGGATATATGAAATGCTTTAAGACCTTTGGTAAAAGACACCATGACAGCCTGGAAGTTAGGGAAACGGCTGGTAAAAGATTTTACTGCACTTGTATGATCTATGCCCACTTCCCAATTTGGGGGAGGGAGATGAAGGAGAAAAACTCACTGAAAAGAAATCTGCTTTCTGAGGAAGAAGTAATCAACGCCTTTGTAGTTACTCCTGCAGGCTTTCTTGGTGGTAACTTCTTTCCCCATTTTGTGCAGAACAGCTGGATTTTGAGACCACTGAGAATGAGAATATGAACATGACCATTTGTGGGATGGGGGACAGAATTCTAAGCACAGATCAAAATATCTGACACTAGTATTTGATAGCCTTAAGACTTTTATTGCAAAAACAACTGGACATCATTGGCATGGCTATGGGTTTTAACTCTGGTATCTAGTTTAGAAGTCCTAATCTGAAGTTAGCAAATTTCAAATAGGAATTTGGGTATGTGTTTAACATATGCATGTGAAGCCTGATTACTACATATTTTTTCATATGCCGTGTGTGCTGTGTGGTTTTAGATTGGTGTAAGTACATGCAAAAAAATGTAAAATGGTCCTTATACTGCTGAACAATGCAACAACCCAACAAGAACAAAATAGTCAAAATCATCTGGGGAGACTTTCATTGGACCTAAGCACCTAGCATTCTCCACCTTAGGGAAATTCAATGATTGTAATGAGAAGGAAAATTAAATTTTAATAACAAAAATCCCAAGAACTTCATAGAGCATTAAGACAAGTGCCATTTGAAAGCCTCAAAAATATAAGAAGAATAGACACTAGGAATTTTGCATGATCCTCAAATGAATTAAAACTTAAACAGAAAGAAAGGGTAAAATATCCAGCCCTACATCATTTATTCTTTTCTATGCATATGATATTTCAGTGGATCACCAATCACGTTATGACAAGGGCATAAAGTGAACTTTACTTTATGCTGGTCATAATATTATCTTGCAGGATTTACTGGGATCTAAAATGCAGAGATTCTTATGAGACTTTAAATATGGTAAAGCAATTCTTTCCCAAATCATTTTTTTCTCATTCTCAAACACTCAATGTAGGTGGAAAAAATAAGATTAAAGAAGTTTCTTGGAAAAGCTAAGTCTTACACAGAGAAGAGCTTTATTTTAAAAATGTGGGGTAAAAAGTTTAGAAAGGAAAAAAAAAAGACAAAAAAACCCACTACTGATCAGGAAACTGGTGGAATTGGTTTACTCAGAGGATGCTGGTACATATGAAATTCTGCTCTGGGTAAGGAGAACTAACATCTTATGGAGTGAGTGTGCACTTCCACCAAAGCCACCCTTACAGAGCTGGAGTGGTAGGTATAGTAACGCAGGAGGTTACACCAATTCAAGAATTGGTTCAGGATTTTAAACAAAGGGAAGAGAGATGCTTAGACACAGATCAAAGAGAACAAGACAGTTTGACTGTTCATTTGAATCTCTTTGTGTGACTTCTCTCACACACCAGTGTGTGTCTTTGGGGAACTCAATCTCCCCATGAGTTGATGACATAGTAAATAGACTCTGTGAACCGACACTACACACAGTGGGTTTCCTCATTGGTGGATGGAAAATACCATATAATCACATGACCTTGGTGAAATTTGTATGCATTTACTTTAAAAAATACAACTTAAGTTTCTCTTTAATGCTAAGTATTACATAATGGTTTAGGTCTCGAGTTTCTTTGATGAAAGTATCAGCTACAAAGAGAAAAAAATGGGGATTTTCTAATTTTATGTTTCTGTCAGTATCATTTGGACATACATGATTTTTTTACTGTGTGTGTTTGGGTAATGAGAGTTTTATTTCTGTGGGAACATTTGGGAAGAATTAATATCAACATCAATATCAGGTCTAGATTTAACACTGGTAAGGAGCAATGATGGCTCTGTTAAAAAATATATGTAGAAAATTCAATATGATGTTAAATGCTTAGTTTAATTTTTTGGCCATGATAAGAGTTTAATTAGTACATTTTAGTTAAATCAAGTTTCAGATTTTAGAAAGCGTCCCAATATTGCACTGCATTTCGCTGTAGTCTTTGTGAAGGGTGTGGTCAACAGACTATAAACAACAAAGATACAATATTACACTCTGTAGGCTTTGTAAAAGGTGTGGTCAACAGGCTATAAATAACAAAGTTACAATATTACACACTCTAATTGTGAAGGGTGTGGTCCATGGGCTATAAGTCACAAAATCACAATATTATAAACTATTGTCTTTGTGAAGGGTGTGGTCAATAGGTCATAGGTAACATAATGAAAGAACAGTATAAATTGAAAGGTGAAAAAGAATCACTCACTTTAATATCTAACCCAACATCTGTAGCTTTGATATGATCATTCAGGATTGTAGACACAGTAATCTAAATATTAAATGGAGAGAATCTCTGAAGATGCAGAGCCGAGAAATACAAGAGGGCATACAGTAAAGACCCTAATTTTGCTGTGTGTTTCCCGGGATTCTGCACTGGTCATTTGACTAATCCAGGAGAATGCCTGATATGATTTTAAAATTTAGCCATGAATTTCAATAAATACATACATAGAACTTCAGAATTTGAAACAGTGCTGTGACTTCCAAAGAAAGCACACCTTTGTCTACTTTTAGAATGGAGACACAACACTCCAAAAATAGAGGTAGGCAGCAAAAGTCTCCCATTTGTTTTAAACAAACAATGGGTGCAAAAATTTATTGTCGGCCATAAGAAGGCAGAAATTCTCCTTCAACCTTATGCATTCTGTTGTTGCTATATTTAATTCAAAGCCAAGAAAGGGAGATGGCTAGTTATTGAAAAAATATACCAAAGATGGTACATAAAATGTAAAAACCCAGTTGCCTTTTAACAGTGCTTTCTAAAAGACCAACTAAATTTTACTTTCTATTTAAACAGATTTGCAATTCAAGAGCCAAGAAGTACAAGCCTTTGATGGGCTAGATATGGAGCATGCTTTAGTGAACACCTATCTTTTTCATAAGTGTACACTCTGAAAACACATTTATGAGTTACCAGATTTTCATGCTTATTGCAGCAAATGGTAGCAGTTGTAGCCAGGTAGGTAGACAACACAAAGTTAAAATTTCTTTGGACTCTGTTCATTGTGAGAGAGCTCATTTGTCTGAAAGATATCCTTTATTCTGGAAAAGCCATGTTGGAAGAATTGGAATGGAATGTGCCATTTGGTCCATAAATCCCAATGTCTTTGTGTTTTATATATGTGCAATGAGAGGTGTCATGGATAAATATATCGACTACACGTTATTTGGTTGGTAAAGAAATATATTAATTCCTAACTTGGTTCTCATGTGAACATTTGTGATGAAGGAAGTAGTATTGTCTTAAATATTCTTTCCACATGTTTCAAAATAGAATTAGTTTATCAAGGAGCCATGTTGTGAAATATAATTTTGACAGTTAAGAATTGGCAGATCCAACATGATGGCTCAGAGGTAGAGGTACTTTTGTGTGGCCTTGTAACCCTAGTTCCATTATCAGATTCTACAGGTGGTGGGAGAAAGAGTTGATCTCTGACCTTTATTATGCTATGGCAAGCATGCCTGAATATAAATACACATATAGACATGCAGGTGCACATGCATGTGTGTGTGTGTGTGTGTGTGTGTGTGTGTGTGTTGTCTACTTACCTGGCTACAAGTGCTACCATTTGCTGCAATAAGCATGAAAATCTGGTAATCCATAAATGTGTTTTCAGAGTATACACTTATGAAAAAGATAGGTGTTCACTAAAGCACACTCCATATCTAGCCCATCAAAGGCTTGTACTTCTTGGCTCTTGAATTGCAAATCTGTTTAAATAGACAGTAAAATTTAGTTGGTCTTTTAGAAACACACACATATATACACACATAAAATATCACTCAATAGGTATTTTCTAAACAAGTTTAATTTAAACACTAATATGTGGTTGGTGACAGATGGCTCATCTGGTAAAGGTACTTGGTAGCAAGCCAGACAGTTTGATTTGGATCTCCAGGTCCCACATGATGGAGCAGAGTAGCCAACTTCCTCAACTTGTCCTCTCACCTCCTCATGGATGTCGTGATATCATAAACCTCTCAATTAAATATAAATTCATACATGTCTCTAATAGAAACATTTGATTTTAGAAGAATTGTTGAAATGCCATACAGTGAGGAGAGGGAACTTTTAGAGCCAACATCCAGCAGAAAAAAAGGGCTTCAAGTGAAGGATGGGGTTGTCATCCCACATTCAAAACTCTGACCCCTAATTGTTCCTGTCTGAAAGAACTTCAGGGATGGAAATAGAGAGGAGCCTGAGGAAAAGAAGGTCCAATTACAGGCCCAAAATGGGTTTGAGTTCAAGGGGAGGCCCCAAGGCCTAACACTGTTACTGAGGCTATGGAGTACTCACAAAAAGGGACCTATCATGATGCCCTCTGAAAGACCCAACAAGCAGCTGAAAGAGTCAGATGCAGATATTTGTACCCAATCAATGGACAGAAGTTGTTGACCCTTGTGGTTGAATTAAGGAAAAGCTGAAAGAAGTTGAGGAGGAGGGCGACCCTGTAGGAAGACCAGCAGTCTCAATTAACCGGGACCCCTGAGATCCCTCAAACACTGGACCACCAACCAGGCAGTATACACCAGCTGATATGAGGCCCACAACACATATACAGCAGAGGACTTCTGGGTCTGGGTTTAATCAGAGAAGATGCACCTAACCCTCAAGAGTCTTCAGGTCCCAGGAAGTTTAGAGGTCTGGTAGGGTTGAGGATAAGGGTGGGGACATCTTCATGGAGACAGGGTGGCGGGGCAGGGAGAAGGTATGTGATGTGGAACAGTCAGAGGGTGGACCAGGAGGGGAATAAAATCTGGAGTGTAATAAATAAATAGATAGATAGATAAATAGATAGATAGATAGATAGATAAATTAAATAAATAAATAAATAAATAAATAAATAAATAAATAAATAAATAAATGGTTTGGTAAAAGGTTCCACTAGCAATATTATAATCAGGCTTATTGAACACATATACAGCTTTTAAACCAAATCCTCATGTAGTCCATGATGCAACCCATTTCAAGTGCCATCAATTTTTAAATGTAAAGTGAAGCTTAAACGTATTAGTTAATGTAAACCATAGACCTAGAAACAAATTATTTGAGATTTTTAGAGCACATGGAAAAACTTTCACTTGTGCCTACAGGACTTCTTCAGAAACCAACACACTGTATGCTGATTTCCATGGGCACCAGCAAACCAAATACTGTGAGCTTGATCATTGACAGGATGCTAATCTTATTTTAAAGAACATGTGTCAATGTTGAGAAATTTTATCTATTTATCCCAAAAATAGTGGAAGTAAAGCATGCATGGCCAGCTGGTGACATAAACTGTACCAGAATTAGATGTGATGCATTATTCATTCTAGTCTTCTACTGCAATTTGACATTTATCAGTGCCTTGTTGGTAACAGGTGCCCAGTAGGCTCTTAAATAGATGGATGATCATATGACCAAATACCTTCCTAGAGGTGGGTATAGGCACATACATAAACATGCAACCCATTTTTATAATATGAAGTGTAAGTTGACAATATGTTGATTCTCATCTCAAAAAAATCCATGTGATTTAAAGAAATACCTTTTGCATGTATAAATATTTAGCAATAATATTATTTCACATTTCCTCACAACAACAGTTTAAACTCCATGCAATTAGGTCATTAATAATGATAATTAATGTTCAGAATGTTCAGAAATGATCAACAAGCTTTGTTAATAATTACAATATATAGACTGTGTAAAAATCACAGGGATCGGTGGAAAACATCAGCTAAATAAATAAATGAATAAATAAATAAATAAATCTCATTGGATAATCATGCTTCTTACACCTGGGAGAAATACCGTTTTGCTGGAGGACAGAGTAGGAGGAATCATTCTAGCCTGAGGTATTACCTCTAGCATGCTTATAATACTGAGCTGGCTTGCTTAACTGAGGCAAGATTAATTGTCATAAATTTAGGCTGGTCTTTTTGTAGCCTGGAGTACCTACTATGGATGTTCTTCATACAAGTCAATTCCTGACAATAGTAATGCTTTAGCTAGCTAAAAGACACTTTACTGCATTCCTCTCACCAAAGTGGAATTCATTCACAGTAGTAACTTTCTTCTCTTCTAGGTGCCCACCACTTAAGCATGTAACCTGGTGGACTGATGTGAAAATACAATTCAATTGCATTATGTATCTAGAATGGAAAGACTACTAAGCTTTAACCTACTGGAGCTTAAAAATCAAACAAAACATAATAAAAAAATTTAACATAAAGATCCAAAGGCAACAAACAACCTTTAGTTTTTAAAATGTCATACTTGGAACAAATTTAAGATCAGCCTGTGATTCAAATCTGGGTTAAATGGTAGCCAAAAGGCTAATAAATTATGATACGAAATGAGATTTTTGTAACTATAACCTAGGTTATGAAATATGATTTTTCATTTCAGAATGATTATGATGTATACTTAAAAACTTCTACACTTTTTTGCAGTAAATCAACATTTCTATGATTTTCAAAGGATATAGGTTTTTGTTTGTTAACGTGTGCCATTCACTTCTATCAGTTTTCTACACCATGGGGAATGGAAAATTAAGGAAGTCTTATTAACACAGAAGATAAAAAAAGTATGCAATTTTGTCCTTTATTGTTATTAAGGCAGTTTCCTGCCCTATCTTGAATACTTGGAAAGTTCTTCAAGACCTGGTGATTTCTAAAATTTTCTGTTGAACCATCAATTCATCTACTCATCCATCTATGCATGCATGTACCCTTCTATCAACCCATTCATCTATGCATGTATACATCCTTCCGCCAACCCATCCATCTATGCATGCATCCATCTACCTATCCATCTATGCATGCATCCATCTACCCATCCATCTATGCATATATGCACCCATGCATCTACTCATCCATCTATGCACGCATGTACCCTCCATCAACCCATCTATCTATGCATGCATACATGAATTTATCTATCCATCCATCTACGCATACACGCATGCTTCCAGGCATCAACCCAGCCATCTATGCATGCATGCACCCATCCATCAGCCCACACATTCACCACGCACTGACATTGTTGACAGGCTTCTTCATTACATTACTGTGATATTAGCACACTTTAATGTGCATGGGACTGTTTAGTTCTACTCCAAATTCTTCATAACCCTTCTTTCTACTAATCATAACTAATGGGATGTCGCGGCCTGCGCTGCCCCACGTTTGGGGGCCAAAATGTTGCGGATTGCTCTGTCAATGTTGGAACCCGCACTGCCAAAATCCTTGGAGACTAACTTGTTAGCCCTCACTTCCCCAAGCTGCTCCAGTCCGCGGGTCGATGTTCAGCAAGAGAGAGTAAGGACGGATGCGAGCAATGGAGACCAGACAGAGTGTGATTAAATCCCATTTATTCTTCAGTCTCTCTTCTTCTCTCCAAGTCCCTAGTTCCTAGTCCCTAGTGACTCCAAGTTCCAAGTTCCAAGTGCTAAGTGCCTAATGCCTACTACCTAGTTCTTCTGAGTTCTCTAGTCCAAGTGTCTTCTACCTAATGCCTAATTCCTACTCCAAGTTGTACTGAACTCTTCTGTCTGCCTCTTGCCTTTTATATGTCTCACTTCTAAGTCACACCCTTAAGTCATGCCCTTAAGTCACACCCTTAGGTCTTACCTCTAAATCTGATCTCTAAGTCACGCCCTTAAGTCTTGGCTCTAAATCACAACTTTAAGTCTCACACACCCAAGGGAAAATCCTGGGTATCTAAAACAAGATGCTATCAGAGTGTGCTCAGCTGTTGTAGGCTATTGTAATCAAGTCTCTTATCAGGGTATATGGCTCAAGATGGCTGCAAGGATGATAGCCGCCTTCTGTAGGCTCCCCACAATGAGAGATGTGTCTTTCTCACTTTACAGACGGGATATGTGAAGATATGCACTTGGTATAAGTTCCATCTTTGAAATACTGTTTGCTTTTGCTTTGATTTGTCAGTCACTGCTCCTGTGACTTAAGTTTTTAAAGACTTAAAGACTTTTAATTAACAATTCTATAAAGGTATCGAAGCTACTGCTGCAAGACTGCTGAGGATGTGAATGGTTCTGACAATACACCGTATGTGTCATAGTTAATTATGATATGAAGTTATTATATAGGGCCATTTTGAAAATAACACATGGTCACAAAGTATACAGATTAGATGTCAAATTGTTTTTTCTTGATCACGATCATATTTTGTATGGATATTTAAGTTTTATACATTTTCACTTAAATATTTAATGAGAAATATAATTTAATTTTTTCTCCAACATAACTTAATTTTTATTTAAATATGCATGGAAATGTCATTATGATAATGAAAATACAGAATTTGGATTCATGGTATTATAACAACACATTTACAGAAACAAATCATGACTGTAATTATGCAAAGCAAATATCTTCAGCTACAACAGGTACGCATTCACAGGTGGCAGGACAGAGCTCTGCTCCTTTGTCCTGCTGATGTTGCTGCTTAGATGACACATTTGATACTCAAGTAACACTCATTTCATGTTATTCCAAACACTCTGGGAACCTGCACTTCCTAATGAGATATTTTCCTCAATGAAAAACTTATATTAAAATGTATGTCTTAATTGTTTATGTAAAATTAAGGTTCATTCAAGGGAACAGAGAAGTCTAAAATAATATGAATAAGGTATAGTTTTTTTAATTCTAATATTTTTATTAATGGTCTTCTATAACAACTTTATGTTCTTACTCAACATAACTTAAAGGAAGTTTAATTACATTAATATATTTACAGTGTATATTTAAAGTGAGCACAAGTGGGCCATGGTGATATGTAGGGATCAGAGGTCAACTTGGAGAGTCAGTTAGTTATGTTCTTCCACCTGATGAATTCTGAGACTAGAATCCAGGACATTAGATACACCAGCAAGCTCTTTTACCCACTGAGCCACCTCGATGACTCTTAAATATTCTAACTCACCAAGGTTACAGATATCCTAAGAAGCCTGGCAACTCACTGGAGGTTTGAGATCACATAATCTTAGGGAAGAAACTTAATACTCTTGCTAAGTGTATGATGTGTTGTCAATCTGCAGAAAGCATCCCGTCTCCATGATACCTTCCAAGATGATGAGTGTTAATGCTGAAGAAGATCCTTTGGACACTTTTTTCCAGTATATTGAGGATATGGGAATGAAGGCATATGATGGCCTAGTTATTCAAAACGCGTCCGACATTGCTCGCGAGAATGATCGCTTGAGAAACGAGACGAACCTGGCTTACTTGAAGGAGAAGAACGAGAAACGTAGACGACAGGAAGAAACAATCAAACGGTAAGCATAAGGCGCTGCATTCCATGAGGGTTGGGGGAAATCTCCAAATCCTGCTAAGACTGTGTCGCTGACACCTGGCCAAGAAGAGGCTGGTCAGAGTCTTGGCGGGATGCATAGTGAAACAGACACCTGGGCTCTACAGAAAGCTCATCTATCCTGCTGACAGATCCTGGCCTTCGTTAACAACAGTTACTTGCCTGTGCTTTGTGCATATGGCGGTACAGATGGGATGAGGAGAGAATTCAATTTTCTCCCCATAAAAGCTTGTGTTGAACAATCTCTTGATAAAAGCACCAGGGAGCACAGATACATTTTTAACAGCCAAAGTTTTATGAGAATGTCCACCTTTAATGGCCTATGTTTATAGTTCTTACCTTAAAATAGAGTTCATCTTCTTCCTACAATATGACCAAGACCAGTGAATAATGAGATGTTCATGAGCCTCTGAAGGCAGTCAGAATCCTTGGTGTATGCTCCTGTGCAATTTTAAGGCAATTATACCTCTTGGTTGGTACCAAGGGTCCTGGGTTTGTTCAAATGAAATTGCTTTCATGATGTAACACGTACTAGTGACAAGCTAATGAGCCCCAGAATGCAGCCTTCCAAATAGTGGTTAAGCTCCTAGTGTGAGCACACGAAAGAAAGAGACACAATTCTTATTTTTGTTGTTTTTATAGAGAAAAATAAAGCAGGTTTTTTCCCCCTGTGTGCATGTTTCCCTGCAGCCACACACCATGTTTTATGGAATCCTCTTTTATTACTGGAATTGATTTACCAAGTTCAAAATTTCAAAATGTAGAAAATTACTTCTTTCCACTATCTGCATGACTGAATAGTGATTGGATGTTTGGATAGTTCACAAAGAATTTTCTATCTAAAGTGTTATTTGCATGCTCTCTAGGAAGATTACAATAATAAGAAAATGAAAATATTTTTTCAAGTTCAATTGTTTAGGTCATAAAGAGGTTCAGTAATGTTGCATAAAACTAGTACTTTAAAGAAAATGTTTTACATGTTAGCGAAAGATGGAAGGAGCACAAAAGGAGGGATGGAATGAAAGAGTAGGGAGGGAGATAGAGAGAACTAGAACGAGTTGTTTTAGAAAGAGCACACTGATTTACCTCTGGATTGTTAAAATTTATTAAGCTTAACTTAATGTTGAAATTTTTGCTGGAGTATGCTAAGTAACTTTTCACAAAAATTTTTCTGTGTAGAATTACTGAAACATTTCTGTGTGCACATGTGTGTTTTACTTTAATTTTGAATGTTAATGTTAAGGGTTTTTTTTTGTCATTCAAAGCAAAGAAGGTGGGTAATAAGATTACTAAAGAATTATAGCAGTGCAATCTAAAGCTTTGCACTCTTGCAGTTGTAAATCAACAATGAATTGTTTTGATAAGTAAACAACTAGAATTATTTATTGCAACATCCTGCCGGCCCCTCAGAGCACCACAATGTACACTTCTTTCCCACTGGCTTCTGTATTGCATTAACAACCTTTAATAAACTTCTGTAGAAATATCCAAACACAGTGACAACAGAAGTGGCTAAATTTCAAATGCTTTTACCGACCCGTGTTTAAAGAGGCACCAATAAAAAATGGTGTAGAAATTAGAACTCTTAGGCACTTGAGTGCAAGTATCTAGATACATGGAGGTACATCAACTTCTATTGCTATATGATGAGCAATGTGTCAGAGATGCAATTATATGAACTTGAGCTCATTTTGCTGGACTAACCAGACGACTTCCTAGGACTATATTACAATGCAGAGATCACTTACTAAGCTGAAAAACAAAACAAAACAAAACAAAACAAAACAAAACAAAACTGGTCTGCATTAACTTCCACCTTGTACATTAGAGTTAAGTCTAACATATTTTGATCATCAAATAAAAACCACATGTAAATCAACTCTCCTGTCTGATTTTAATTCACAAGGAATAATGGTGACTGGATGTAACAAAATTGGGTACGGTAGCTAAATTCTGAGCACAATATACTCTTTCTGATTGATGGGACTTAGGTATTGAGTAGGGAGAGTAAATGGCGAGGACCTTTGGGTTGGTCTGCTGTTTTGCTCCCTGTTGTGTGCTGTTATTTCTTGAACTAACAAGATGACATTTCTACTTTATGAAATGGCCAAGACTGAACGTGAAGCAAGTTTAAGGCAAATCGCAGAGAATAGGAGTCCATTTTGATGTGTAAATGTTCAAAGGCCTTGCGACTACTCAGGTGGAGGTTTTGGATGGAGGCTTGGGTAAAAAACCCAGACTTTGGGTAGAGATCATAATAAGAGTTCTACACCAGAGTATTGAGAATCACCTTAATCTTCCTGTAAGTTTTTACATCATGAGTTTTCAGAACAAGAAGGACACCTAGAACTTAAATTTTAAAGTGATCAACACCCCAGGAATATTCCCAAGGCCACCTAAAACTTCACAGGATTAGGAACTTGTGAAAGAGCCTAACAAATATAGTCAGGGAGCCACAAAGGAGGACTGAGCAATGTTGGACCCACAGCATTGGAGGAGAGCTAGCAGGGAAAGAAACAGAGGGGCAGCCTCACTAAGCTTGCCCTTCTTTCTGATTGAAGTTTCACTGGAACTTCAGGTAAAGATTGGAACAAACAGCAGGACCCAGAGCCTTGGTTGGAACAATTCCTAGTGTAACACAGAATGCCAGGGGAAGACCTAAGGTGCGGGGCTATCCCACCACAGATCTGAAAGGGATAGGTCACAAAAGACCCATAGATCTTACCCCTCTGGGAATCATTCACATCTAGTAGAAACTCAATGGGAAAGTAAAACTGACCAACTGAGCATCTGAGAGAGGACTATGGGGTGTCCTCTAGACCTAGGTGAAAATGACCATATCCCAAATAACAATTAATCCTTGCCCCATAACCGTTGCATGTTTTAGGAATTAAAAGATACAATATGTGTCTTGCTATTTATAAACTCAGTTCTTTCTTATTCAACCCTGCCCCAAATCTTTTTTTCCTGGAATTCTAGTTTAATGTGTAAATATCTTGCACGTGTAAGAATCCTATGAGAGCCCAAAATTGTTGACACTTCTCCAAATCACTTTTCTTTTCCAAAAGCAAAACCCAGTGTAGAGCAAAATGGCATAGATGTCCTAGCATGAAATTGAGGAGGGGCTTGGAGAGAAAAAAAAATAACAAAGACAGACCAGCAATGCTTCTGTTTGAGGAGGAGTCTAAAGGCCTCCCTCACTGTCTGGTGTGAGGACACACTGTACCATTTCTGCAAACAATCTAGTCTAGGTACCATAGTAATGCCTGAATGTGGTTTTAATTTGTGCAGTGTCGTGGGTGTATGACAATTTTCAAATAATGCTAATCTCTCTTCAATGTGTACTTCACTTCGACATTCCTAATGAGATATGTCTATTATTTACAGAGTCCGTGAACTGGATTCTATTCCAGCAGGCATTTAAGAGTTTCTAGGATACTGGCAAACACAGAACACCCATATTTAAATATAACACATATCTCAGTGTTTTTTTTTTTTTTTTTACTTTGCAATTAGTATCAAGTAGAAAAAAACATGACAAGGTATTAATGAACATCATTAAATTAACGAAAATCACTTCATCTTCCTGCTGAATGCCTTCAAAATATATTCTGTGATTTAATATATGGGACATAAAAGCCAGAAATTCTAAAAGGCAGCACATTTGACCTTGAAAAGGCATTGATGATAATTCTCTGTGAAGTGCGCCAGTTGCAATTTCAAAAATGTGCAGACTGCCAAGGCATGCTTAAAACATGGAAATCGGATTTCATGTGATTGACTTTCTGGAGCACACACTGCTGAAATGCCTTTTGTGCTCAACTGGGGAGCTTAAACATAGAGCCCTTAGATAAACAACATCCATCTCCCTTTGCTTGCTCTGTGATCTGAGTCACTTAGGGTTTCTGAGCCCAGTTCCTTATTTTTGAACCAACTTGATCCCTTGTCACTATTAACTCTTTGCATCTTCTCTTCTATCTGTCATGTGGGCTTTATTGAAGAAAAAAACTTGCTGGTAAGAAAGAAATACTAAACAAAGAAAAAGAAATGATGTTCCTAGTCCTTCTCTTAACAGTTTAAAGTGATGTTTAGTAAGAAACAGAAATGCTTAAAGGAGAGAATTAATGGAGAATGGAAATAATTATTTTGGTGCCTCATGGTCTATGCTACTCTAAATCCCAGTAGCTTTGTATAGATGCTAATAAATGAGATTTGTTTTTATTCAGTAGCCCATAAAAAACCAAACATGCAAAACTACCTTTCAACAAGGTAGTTCATTCCAGATGGGTTAGTGTGCCCTAGATTGCCACAAATAGGGGGAAAAGTGACGGACAAACTTTGGTGGTCACTGTGTATGGTTACAGCCAGTGAGAAGAAAGGATGTGGTGAATGAGAGCTGACCTGCAGAGTTATATCTGCACGCACCTCTAAAACATGCTTTCTTTGGAAGTCTTCTGTTTATATGTAACCCCTTGTAAGGTCATCAAATAAGAACATTCGCTGAAGAAGATGGGTAATCAAAAGGCCATTTTACATACCACAGGCAGAACAGTGTTCTGGATCCCTTTTAACCAAAATCCTTGTTGAATTCTGGAATATGTACTCATACCACCTTCTTTGGCTGTTTTGAAACCAATGTAAGAAGTATCCCCTAAATAAAAGGCAAAGGAAATTCTCATGTCTAGTCAACTACAGTTTTTACTGTAGGAAGCAGATGTGTTTTCCCCCTAATTAATGAAGCACTACATTAGTAAAATTTCTCCAAACATTGTGAGTCTGGGAGACAGCTCTTGACTTCAGCAAAGTGGTTCTGACACAGAGGACTACTTAGGCTGATTACCAGTGTCTCTATTCCCCGTGGGTGCCCTCAAGGGATCTATATGAGGTTATATTTCCTCTTTAAAAGTGACAGTCAGAAATGGAATTAGATTACATATGGCTCCCTTTAAAGGGGCATGTGGTTGTATACTTGTGTGTGCAGTTGAAAACTATGTGGATTTAAGAGTTTCAGATTTCCTGTTATGCAAAGGGCATCAAAAACCACTCTAGTCTCTCTTGTGCAAAAGTGTAGGGAGAAAATTATGATAGAAATAAAATATTTAAATTAATTTTTTTGCTGGTTTACTACTACCCCAAAAGAAAATTATTGTGATATTAAATTTGTAAATCCATTCATTTTATTTTCGTAAGCTCGTGGTTACACAAAGAATGCTTATCAGGGAAGAATGGCCCTTTGTACCAATGTATACCAATAGTCTTTAGTTAGTTTGACTTTTGGAATTTTATGTACAACATCACAGGAAACATTGTGATAACAATGCATCGATGTGCATTTTGTCAATTCTATATCTACTCAGTATAGCATGAGCAGCTAATCTGGTCACATACAACTCTCCTCAATGAATTTGTTTCAATGCAGCAATGCAGGCATGCGGTGATGTGAAGTTTCCTGTATTTGTATCAGAAAGGTTACTAAAAGCATCATTTCATAAGCAAAGCGAAGACAGCTAAATGAACAAAGGCTCAAAAACACAAAGCTCTACAGCTAGCTTTATAGTTTAAAGAAATTATCTACAGGTAGCTCGGGGAGAGCCTCTGGCTAGCCATTGCTTCCAGGCTTAGAAGAACGCTGGAGATGAGCCCTTGGCCATACGCAGCTTGTCAGATGCTTGGGTTGCCATGAATCTGTTGATCTGATCTAATGTGAGTTTCTGACCTAATTTTACTGTAGGATTTAGTGTTCAGGCAGAGAAAACAAGGTTAATGTGTTGATACAGAGTGAGATTAAACAGCAGACACTCTCGTAATAACCCTCTCTAATTTTGGCTTCCTCTTGTGAATGTCATTAATTCAAACCACTTTTCTATTAATCGTTTCAGAGTATCACAAGCTGTTTTGCTTGTTTTTGAAGTAAAAACTATATATCCAGATTGTCTTTTTCTAAGTTGAATGAGATATAAAAACAGCAGTAATTTGGGTTACTTTCCCAAATACATAGGAAAGTTATCTTTAATTCATAGAACCTCAGGTTTGGAAGAAAATTTTCAGAAGCCAGACTTGATCATCCCTTGCTGACTATTCTTTAAGAAGCCAGAAACCACTTCTACAAGTATGGCTATATGTATATCAATTTCTTTGGGGATTTTCAGTGATGGTGGTGGAAGTGAATATTGTTAAATAACTGAGAGTGCTTTGTGAGAATCAAATGTTGATGGATCTCCTATGCCACTGTTTTCAGCAAAGCTCACCCCCTGCCCTAAGATGATTAATATACACCCCACAAATCAACAATACATGATTTACATGATGCTAATATTTGTAATGACAGTGGCTGACAGCCCTTCTTAGTCACCTGCCAGCACAGATTAGAGCCCACACTAATGGTGTCTTTCAGATCGGTTGCTTAGGTTTTGCCTAATTCAGCTTCTCTCAGACTGACTTCAGAACCACTAGGTTTTCTCTTGCTTCTATTTCAATTGTATCCTGGACCTGTTACTGGCTTTATGCTTTAAGACGATCAGTAACTATTCTGTATCTGAAATAAACAGACAGATGCTAGCAAGAGGGGGGGGGAGGTGTTTAGAACACAATCACATCCAGACAGAGCACTTCCCAGGATGAGTTCTTCTGATGCAGAGGAAAATCACTACAGGGAATGGATGTTTGGAACCCCAACTCTAAGGCAACTGAGAGACTAAAAGGAATCTCATTGCAAAGGTGAAGGTACCCTTTTCTTAATGGGTAGTGCTAAATTATTTATAGGTTCTTTGGGGGGGCTTCCTATTTCCTATCTAAGATTATTTTGTTACACAGTTTAAGCTATGGGAAGATATTCTCAACCTTTTATATAAAGATGGCATTTATAAATATTTAAAAATAATACATATGCGAAAGGAATTATCGTGGAGCTATAATATAAATCGGGGGATGTATTTTTTTCCTAGTAAATTTGAAGTAGCTCCTGGAGATCATGTCTAATGTAATGAAATTGCCAGAGTAGAGCCTAAACATGCTAATAAAATTGCCTCTGAGGCATCAGTCCAACTTTGAGGTAGCCTGAAGAAAATGTCTGCATTACAAATGTGCGGGTTACCTTAAAATTAATTATAATTCTAAGTTGGTAGAAGGAAAAGCAAACCTTTCCCCGCGGATTTCTGCTGGGGACATATGCCTCCAGTTAAAAGCTATTTTCTGTGATGCTCATACTTGAAAATCTTCATGCCCCTGCTGGAATATGGACATAGCCAGGCTGCCAAGATGTAGAGAATTGGGAGGGGGATCTTCTTTGCTGTGTCTTAAAAAAACAAGTACCTTCAGCACAATGTACCAGCAAGACTTTTAAAAACACAAAAATAGACCAACATTTAGAATCCATTATTCTAATTAGTAAATTGCATTTCAGTTTTTGATTTGGCGCTAAGTCAAGCACTTAGTACATTTTGGTGTTAGAATAAGAAATGAAGAGGCTCACGGGAATGAAAATGGCCATCGCCAAGGAGAGGTGGCTTTTTCTATGAGGCTGTGTGTTATACAGCTATTTAGTGTCTGCATTAGTTTTTAATTATTATTAAATTATTATTGGGCATTTTTTATGTCAACCATTACTCTCCATGTCTAGGTCAAGGCAGTAACAAAGTTGGAAAAATGGAGAGAGAGAGAGAGAGAGAGAGAGAGAGAGAGAGAGAGAGAGAGAGAGGAGGGGAAGGGGGGGGGGGGGGGGGGAGAGGGAGACACAGAGACAGAGAGACACAGAGAGACACAGAGAGAGACAGAGAGATGCATTATGTTGGGGTATCTAGAGAGTGTAGTTTAAGCCAGGTTGCTCAGTCCGTCACATCTGACATAAGAGCTGAGCGGGAGTCAGGAGTTTGGAAGGAGAGGCTTACAAGAGAAAGAAATGCTAGCAGAGTCAGAGAAGCACTTTTGTAAAGACAGAGAAAACTCAAAGGTGTGGCTAGAGCAGAGGCAAGCCAGTGAGGTTCAGAGACTAGGTAATCAGATCAAGATGGGTGGTGGATGGCCTTGCAGGAACCATGGGGTTACTGACAGGACTTTGACTCAGAAAAACCGCCATGAAATGGGGAGCTACGGGGGTCATTTGATATGAAGACTAGCTCTATAACTGAAAAGATGGCCTCTTAGCTGCTCTGTGGATCAAAAAGGAGAGAGGCAGGTGCTCCAGTTCTGGAAAGACGGTTGAGGGAAAACTGTGGCCTGGAGGGAAGAAGCTGAGAGGTAGGATAGGTCAGCTGTGTCTCAGATTGGATGTGGAGTGTGAGAACACCATTCAGGGGTGATGGTAACCTTAGCAGGGATTGAGGAGACCAGACAAGAAGTATGGTACTGACAAAAGATGTCATACATATTAAGTTGCAAGTGTCCACTGGACTATCAGTTACTTTAGAAATCTGTATTCTTTATGACTCATTTTCTCCAATGGAAGTGTAAACTTGAAAACCTTTGGAGACATTGCAAATGTATAAAACGCTAACAGGAACATGAATTTATGCATATATATTTCAGCTCAAAGAAAGTTTACTGTTTCATTATTATCATTATTATTTTTATCAAAATAGTGGACATAGGTTTTAGCTATCCTCCTAACTTTTCGTCAATGTATGATAGAGTCATTTCACTCAGAAAATCCCTAATGCATGGTGGGGACTGAAACTTCTAGTCATTGAAGAATAAACGAGGGTGAGCTTTTATGGCTACTAGAGCAAAGAGACAATTGCCTAGAGGGATGGCTGTTGTGAGTTTATTGGAGTCAGTGATCTTGTTTCTCAGAGCTATGTGATCCATGAGTTGAGGGGTGGTGGTGGGATTTCTCGTGTAGGTTAAGGCTAACAATCCTAATCCAGTAATTTAAGAATCAAGATAAAACACAGCTGGAGGCCTGTGTGACATCTGACATCTTCAAATGGGAACAATGCCTTTATAAAAGAATGGAGTCAGTCATTATTACCATTGGTAATGTTATGGTCTTTTGGCAACTGTGGAGAAATGAATAATTAGTCTTCTAATTGATGTATATAGGACACATTCCCTGTTCTGAGGTCTTTTGATAAACCTGCAATTTTTACCCCATTGTAAGAAGGAAATTGGAGCCCCGCTGTGTATGCAATCAGAGTGAAGCGCAGCCTAACCGTGTTGAAATCTGAATGTCTAAATACAAAATGAGATTAGACTCTACTTGCTAGATTTAGTGAGATCCTTAGCAAGTTCTTTAACTCCTCTTAAACTTACTCATCTATTTTTTATCAAGAAAAATATTTGTTTTCTCCAATTGTTAAAAGATAGGACAGGTATGTGTACCATGTGGTATTTACTGGCTTGTGGGGCAGCCTACACACAGCTGCTATAGCTGGCACCCTCTGTTATTGTGTGCAATGTTGCTGTTTGTTTGCTCCTGTAATCACCTTTCCCCTTCTTTATCATGTAAGGCTGCTGCAGGGCTCATTACATATACCTCCATATTCATAGAAGTTATATTGCCATTTAGGGTAAAATCCAGTATAGAAGTATCTGTGCTTTGGGCATTAGCAAATAGCAACCCCCAACCCTGCCAAAGCTTCTAACTTTTTACACCTTGTTTTATCACATCCATGCATTTTGTTCTTTTCCTTAAAATTCTTAAATTGCATGAGGAAAATAATTCGTCATATAGATGGATTCAAAAGGATTCAGTCATTGATGAGTTTGAATCTTAGTTATTAAATGATAATAAGAGAAAGGATAAACTATCTCTCCTGTAAAGTTGTTTTCTGACCTTTTTCAAAGCAAATTGTGATGAACTTCCCTGCTGTGGTAATGTAACATAATTTAACAGAACACACGATACTCACTGTGCAATCTGCTTATCAGTTTTCACAGATTTTAAAGGAATCATCTTAAATGTTTTCCTTCTTGGAGTGTGAACCGCCAATATTTTTTGCTCTTTTAATGGAAATGTATTCTTTTTGTCCAAGAGCTGTAATAATTTTTGCTGTAGCTAGAAAGAGTTCATCGATAATGAAGTATTAAAATAAGACAATTCCCATCTATTTCAAGAGCCCACATCTAAAATGATGCCCTGTACTACTTTGCCCCTGGGTTCCTCTTCTGGTGGGTAGTACTTTCCCAGTGCCAGAGTGTAATTTCCTTTTAAGACATGTCTTTACCTTGCAAGACTTTGGGGCTGTTGGACAAACTGGTCCAACCATGTTTCCATCTGCCCTTTGACTGGGAAAAGAGCTCTTTCTGTTTTTTTTCTGGTGCATTTATTTTAACTCAGGCATGTTTAGCATTTTGACAAAATATACCAGACATACATGGAGGAACTTGAGCTTCTTAAAAGTTTCCTGTGTGTTGGGGGGGGGTGGGGAGGATGCTTATTTCCAAGGATTCCTGTTGCCAGTTTTCATACATAATTTAAAAAGTTGGCATTTGTGTTAATAGTTGAAATATACAAGTATTGAAAAAGGATGGTACTTTATTTAGAAGGTGAACAATATTTTGTGACTTATAAGAAGTGTGATAAAGGTCATCAGTAAAGAAATAAAAGAAAGACAATGGAAGAATAACTGGATTAGACAGAACACATGCTCATCCTTCTCTTGGGAGAAGAAAGGTAACTACCTTTGGCTCCCGTTTCCTCCCTGTTATGAAGGAGTATTTTGTTCAGGTGACATAGCGTTCTGAGATGATCCAGAAAAGTTTTTAGAAAAGTATTGGTATTTGACAAGGTCATAATCAATACAAATTATTCTCTCTTTCAAATTGCCTCTGGCTGATTAAACAAATAGCTAAGAGATAAGTAATTTATACTTTCCCTCTAAATGTCGACTGACTTCTCTTTGAAGTCTGTAAGCCTATCTGGTCTTAGCAGACCAGTTAAAATGGTTTATTTATAAAGAAATTCGATGATATGTCCATAAGCCTTGTTAGCATAAACAGTTTGAGAAGTTAATTAATTCAGATGTCAAATATTTTTCGTAGATTGTTTCATCTTTTAGTCATAATTATACTCTTGTAACTTCTTAATGTCTCTTTGGGATTTTAATTCAATTTTTAGGTTTCCATTTTTATACTCCATTCCAATTCAATATTTCCTTTTAAATTTTGTAATTGTTCTACTTGGTTCCCCAGTAGTTATTTTAAAAGCCTTAGCATTTCAAGCAAAAAATGGAGAAGAATACATTTTAAAACATGGTACATGGTTCAACAGATTAAATGGGATAAAGAGAGATGGGGGAGGGGATAAAAGTGACTGCCTAGTAAAAGGCTTTTTAGCAAATCATATTGAATCTCATTAATAAAGAATACACCCACTAAAGCTGCACAATCAATCTGCTGTGTGCATTAGTGTTGTCTAGCCCAATTCAGGTAGATAAATTGTTCTCTAAGTGTCACTCAGCTGCCACTCCATCACAATACCAGTAATACATGTCTTGCTGAATTTTCCCTGATTCATAACATTTGTTGTTCACCGTTAGACTAGACTATACAGGTGTAACAGAAGAGGGAAAATAAGAAAGGGTATCTCACTGGAGAGAGATTCCATAACATAAAGGATGGTGTCTGCAAGCAATCTACCAAAAATAAGCTGGCAGGGCATAATATAGCTGAACATTATTGCCAAGTGTCAGCTAAAAATAGAGGAGGAAATGTGTAACTAATATCAAGCTGGAGAACTTGAGTGAGGCCATTACTATACTGTACACTACATGATATACTATATACTATAGTGATATCCATCACCAGGTGACATTAGGTCATAGAGACTGAGAGTGGAAGAGAAAGAGAAGGAAAATAGAGTAACCACTCACTTCCTAGAGTTTTTTTGAATTACATAGTTGTAGCCTGTTTTCTAACCATCAATGAAGTATTTAATGACGAGGCCCATGACTAATAGTCTTTCCAACGAGCAGCTGTCAGGAGTACACATTGTTATAAACAGACACTTTTTACAAGCCCAATACAGTGTGCTGTTATGCCACTCTGGCTTGAGTTGACAACATGGGATTTTTTTTTCCTAAAGGAGTCAATCAAATACTCTTGTGTCCAGAAAAAACAAAAAACAAAAAACAAAAGCAAAAAACAAAAAAACAAACACCTGCTTTTGAACCTGTAGTCAAAGGGAAAGTGTTCTGTCACTTTGTAAAAGATTAAAACTCTCCAAGGAGATATTGTGCATATAAGAGAGCATTTTGAAATGAGTTGGAAACACTAAGCCTGCACAGTTAGTTATTTGATTGTATTAAAGTAGAGGAATGAAAGATTAGAGTGTTATTGGGTTTTAGGAAGGAATACTGGTTGGGGATTTGCCCTTAATGCAGTGACCTTATCTGCCCGAGTCTTTCCATTTCAATGTGACTTAGAATTGTAAAAAGAAGTCAGCTTAAAGGTATCAACACAGCCCCTTGTGTATGTTCCCTTTAGCAAAGAGCCTCTATCTTTAGCTCCGTGCAATTGGCAATCTTGTTTTGAGACAGACCGTGATTTAGTTAACAGGAGAACAGAATGGCCTTTGCCACCCCAGAGCTGAATGAGGGGTTCAATGCAAGTTCGAAGGCATGTCTGAACTAATGCAGCAGAGATTACCTGGGAACACAATACAATGGCTATTGTGAGCATAGGGAAGAAGGGAGAAATGCAGCACATTGGGACACGATGGTGTCACACACCGGCATGTACACATTGCCTTTGAAATGACAACCTTTAATAACGTATGAATGTGATATCATTACCTGTTTGTAATGATCAGGCTCATGATGATTGATTTCAAGCAATGGCTACTGCTTGACAATGCAGCTTCTGCTTGGTGATAGTAATGATGCACTGTGCTTGGGCAGGCAACAAGAGAGAATGCAGTAGGTATATTCACCAGTCTCAATTCCTTGACAGAGTGCATTTAGTTAATGAAAACTGGATGAATCATGAATGTGTCAGGCAGAAAATATGTCCATTTATAAGATTGTGTTACACAGGCACATGGAGCCATTTTAATTCTTATGTCCCTGATATTATTCTTAAGATCATCAATGAAATGCACCACCATGAATTTAAGGTCAGAGCTAGACTTTCCAGTCAATACTTTATTCCACCTACATTCATATCTAGGCTTTGGGGAAAAGACTATATCCATCCTTATGAATAGCTTTTTGAACAGGTACAAAAAGCTGAAGAAATTGGGCTAAAAACATTATTTTGTGTTTAAAACATGTTATAGGGCAGCAATCATTAAAAATAAAGTTTTTAAAACATTAATTTTCTTATTCTGTGTATGCAATTAAAATTGACCAAATACCTGATTTTTATACTTCCTCCAAGTATTTTCTAGTCTCAATTTGTATTATTCAAACCCCAACTCTCATCTTGGTACATAGCACAGAAACACAAATAATACAACACTTACAAGAATGGCGAAATAATTCTTTAACACTGTGTGGTTTAAAATCAACATAGAGATTGTAAGATGTTTCTTTTTGTAACTTTGAAGTCCAAAAGATTGCTATATGTTTACATGTCAAGTCTTTATCTTTAAATGTCTTCAATGTAATCATTATAGATGCCCAAATATATAATGCTGTTACTAACATTACCTGTATAAATCACAAAAAATCAAGCAAAAGGTTTAGAATGATGTCAATTTACAATTTTCTCTTTTTTGTTTAACCTCATTCTGATTTCATTGTCTTCTGACATTCTTTTCCCCTTAGTTTTCATAACCTCAAAGCAATAGATGGAAATAACTCTATTAAAAATAAAAGGCACAGAAGTCAAGAATTCTTTTTCAGTTTTCTAAAAGGACATGTCTTAAGCACTAGCTTCAGTCTTTGAATATATAGGTTTGCAACAGGCTTATAAAGTATGGTTATGAAAAACAATCTATACAACTTTGTGAAATCATAAACAAACTTTAATTAGCCCCCAGTTTCATAGCTAAACTGGTATTCCTTTATATTATAGTAGCATTCTTTTTAGAAGGTAAACCAGAACTACTCACAGTCAAACATTTGATGGAGTTAGGCAGACTCCATTGAAGACAGGGAGGAAGGATTGTAGGAGCCAAAAGTGTCAAGGACACCAGGAGAACACAGCCCATAGAATCAATTAAACAGGTCTCATAGGAGATCATAAAGACTGAACTGACAATCACAAAGCCTGCATAGGTCAGTGCTAGGTCCTCTGCATATGTTATGACAGTGTAGCTTGGTGTTTTTGTGGGACTCCTAACACTGGGAATGTGTGTACGTGTGTGGTGGGGAGGTGGGAGGTGTCTCTGAATTTTTGCCTGCTCTTGAGACCCTTTTCCTCATACTGGGTTGTTGTTATGAGGGTTTTATATCCCTGAGAGGCCTGTTCTTTTCTGTAAAAAAATGGAGGTGAAGTGTTTCCAGGGTAAAGGGTAGGTGGGTGGTGCTGAAAACAATGGAGTGAGAGGAAACTGGACAGGATGTAATGAATGAAAGAAGTATTTACATTTTTAAAATAAGTGGATATTTTAATTATTTTTTCATACACTATATTTTAATTTTCTTTTTCTCTACCTCGTTGCAGATCCTCGCCACTTCACTTTCAAATGAAGTCCATCAATTAATATTTTAGAGAGAGTTTTCATGAAAAGGGGATAGGAACACATTGAGTTCATATATGTGAAGCAATCATGTTCACTATCTTCTGAGTCAATAAGGCATATCTACACCATGGCTGCAAGATTAGCAGCTTGTGCATTCAAAGGAATGATAAAATATTTGACTAGGCAGAGTTGCTTCCAACTTAACAGCTTGCTATGTCAGAGTTTATAATTTTTTTTATTTTCTGTGAATGTAATGAGTTGTGGTGGTTGAATGTGTGTGTGCATTATTGTGTATTTATATGTATATATTTGTATATATATGCATATATGTTTATATTTGTGTATGTATGTGTACACATGTGTGTGTTTGTGTGTATACTGTGTGTCTGTTTTAGGTATATTATGTGTGTATCTGTGTGTTTTTTGTGCAAATACTATGTGTGTATCTTTTCATGTATATATACATATTTTTATCTGTATATGTGTACACTGTGTATGTGCTTGTGTCTGTGCATATATGTGTACATATGTGATGTGTGTCTGTGTGCATTTGTGATTGGTTATGTGTGTGTATGTAATAGTGTGTAATTAGGTGCATGTGTGTGCATATTTGTGTGTATGTGTTTGATCCATTAGTGTTTTGATGGATTTCACACAGAGCACTTCTCACCAGGAATTCATCCAATGAGTAAAGGCACTTTAGTTATTAAATTGAGGTCCCATGTTAGAGGCCATTAAGCAAATTATTTAGTGCATTCTGCTTTAGAAGGCAAGGGCATCAGTGCAATATTTTATAACTGGTTAATTTATGCTACAATTAAATTCTTGACACACGCTGGAATGAGAAACAATAAGAAAGGGGAAATTAAAATGGCTTTCTATTGTCATATTTTTGGATGAAAATGAAATTTTCTAAGATATATGTGTAATATATTTAATACATAGCTTTTTGTTCTATGAGATAGTAAACTACCTGTTGTATAAAGAACCATCAAAGTAGAAATAGGCTTTATTTTTGAATTATTTTTATTTTTTTCAACCAGTAGAAGTTTTCTTATAGTAGACCTTAATTGACATTTTAATGAAGATAATTTCAAAAGCAAATCATTTATAACATAGTGACATTACATGATTAACTTATGTATGTTTAATAGACATTTAATTTCCTGATTGATGACAAGATTATAAGAATAATCATATCTTTGTATGTATGTATATGTGAATGTGAGCATCTCTGTGTGTATATATGTGTGTGTGTGTGTGAGACAGAGAGATGGGAGAGGAGAGAGAGAGAGAGAGAGAGAGAGAGAGAGAGAGAGAGACTCAAGTATAAACTTGTTTTTATTTATCATAGCAGGAATCACTAAGATTGATAAAAATCAGAATGTTTTTCAGGAATTAGTTACTAATAATAAAATCATAAGAAAGATCTAGCCTGACCTAAAGAATTAGGCACAGAGCACACTTGCCTTTCTTATGACTCTTATTTTTCCTCTCTAGTTATTTAGTGTCTTCAGTGTGATGGTATGGTCTACAGTGTGAGATTTCCTTTGGAGCCAAGTTTGACCTCTATTTCAGGTTGTAATCAAATTACTGAGACTTTAGGTTACATATTCTTCACAAATTAAAGTGACCCTGGTATTCATAACAGTGCATACCACTGAGGATTCTGTTAGTCATTCATGATACCCATCAGAGAGAAAACTGCATAAAAGAGCCTGGAGTAACTATTGATTCTAATCCTCTGAACCACAGCCCTCTCTAAGAGCAGGGGCCTGGATCTTGTCTATTCTCCATACAAATAATGGTGACTATTCAATATGAATATTTGAAGATTCACTGAATGCTTGTATCATGGGTCATATGTATGAATGTATTGGAACCTAGTTAAATGCTAAAAAGCCAGGAAATGCTTATTAAATTGTTCCCAATATGGGGAAGAATTTTTTTTGATTGATGTGTTACAAATATCAAATTACAAAGTTATTTTTTTGGTTTGCAGGTGGCCTCATTATTTTAAGAGGACCCACAGTAACTGTATAGTAACATAGTCCTAATGGTAATAGCCATCTTTTCCTTACAGAGAATTATCTTATAAAATCTATTCTTGATAGCAGTAAAATATATACATTAGTAATAAAATGATTATGGGCTAAAAGGAATGACCCCTGAATTTTATACTATTTTGCAAGTTTTCTTAGATTTTTGACTACTATAGAATGCCTTGCAGACAGGAGAAATGGGCCTCTCCCTGTAGTCATACAAGACTCCAATATGTCTTCAAAGTGAGCTGTTGCTAATTTCCTGATACTACTGATATACAGTAGCCTTATTATATTAACTTTTTGTTGGACATAGAAAGCATGTGGTGAACAGAATCTGAAACGTAAATTTAGGAAATTTCAAAAGACCTTAGAATATGAAAGCTTTCTTTCCTAAGATTGTTTGCATAAAGCTTCAAAATAAATTATTGAATGTTAGAGAGTGTCTAGATTGACTGAGTATGAAATGTTATTTAACGCTTACCATGGTCTTCAGAAAGGAGCTAACTTGACAGTATCTCAAATGTCTACACCCATGAAAACTCCAAATTTTCATTGCAAAATATTGAATAGATGAACATTATTGTTATAGGGAATGCTAAATACCTCGAAGGTGGATGTGGATCTTCTCACAAGCTCAGTGTCAATTTGCCCCTCAGAGGTTTCTTGTATTTTGTGTCTTCAAACCCCATGGACAGATTTCTTCAGAAGTTGGCCCATGCAACATCTCTTTGAAGCTGTGTCTGGTCCTCACAGATATCCTTCTTATTGTCTGTTTGTTCTCATGGAATTTTCTGAATAACTTGATTTATCTCTAATGCAACTTCTTTACTGTTTTCTTTCCATACACAAAATTAAACCAGAGCCAAATTATGATTAGACTCTGGCATAGAATCTTATTCAAACAGTGAGAGTCAATGACCTGGAATATTTATAAAGCGAGTCAGATAATAGTCAAATGAGGTCTTCATCCAGAAACCCAACTCTATGCCCCTTCTTCTCACTGATGAATTCTCCAACAGATAATGCCCACTCTCCCCTCTCTACTCTATTCTTTGGTTAACTTTCTTATTCCACATATAAAGGTGATTTTCTGGATTTTGTGTCTTCAGAAAGCAAGAGATTTATTTTTCCTCCTTTAGTCTTTGTAAATTTCTTCAAGTCTGTAAAAGAAAGAAAATTCTCCCCATGTTGTCTTAGTGTAAAAACATCCTTACTCCTTTGGAAGTGAGAGAATGACTTTAGTATCATTGTTTTTGACTTGGCATCTTAAACTTTGTCCCACAGTGACTTATTCCTCTGTTCTCTGCTGTACTTTGGGTATATTTTCAGCAGACAAACTAAGATGGAGCCTTGGAAGTTGATTCCAAAATTGGGTTTTGAGCATTCTTTGGAATATTGCTTTTTAAGGCTCTTTCTCTTTTTTTCCTACTCATTTTCCTACTTATGTATCATCTAGTCTATGGCTCAGCAAATATTTTAAGGTAGTTATGGCTTTAGAATTTTCAACTGATAATATTTAAGTTGTAGTTACTTTAATTCTGATCTTGTACACAAAATCACACCTACCAGTACACAACCACTCCAGCATAGCAGTGTGTCAATGAAGCATTACTTTTTGAAACAGGTAATTAGGTGATAGGCTAGTTTTGGCCTAGGTGCATATTTTTTGCTTTTTTGTTAGTTTGTTTTTGCCTTTTTTCCACTACTGCTTTATGTATCAATAGTATTGATCTAAGTGTTTCAATGGAAGCAAATTCTTCGATGAGGAAGTATTTCCTTCCTTTTCTTTGCTCTGTACTCACTGTTGAGTTGTCTAGTTTGTACATTGATCTTAATTCACAATAAAACTTTAGTTTCTAAGACTTTTCTAAGGTAAGATAGTTTCTAAGAATTTTTATAAGGTAAGATAAATATGTAAGTAGCTGCAGAGAGACCACAGTGGCTAATAGCATTGACTCTGCACTTGTTGTACGCACTATCCTACGAAGCCTTCCATGGTACATTCACTTTACCTCAATGATAGTCCCGTTAGATATATTACATTATTTGTTTCAAGCTAAGTCTTAGGTTCATTTGAGTCCAAAGAATAGTTCTAGGGAAGAAAAGAAAGTGCGATAGTAAGAATGAATTACCATGGGAGTGAGACGAAATAGTATGTAGCGGCCCCATTCATCAGTTGTTCCTCAGAGTTCATCAGTTGAACTAAGTGAAGCAGATCTCAAAGGCAACTTGACAAGGTTTCAAAAATATCATCCACACATGGAATGAGTGGTAGTGTTGACTGAGAGGACTTTCTATATATCTAGAAAAGCCAGAGAACAACCAAATCCAAAGATCTGGACTGTAGAGGAGCTGTAAATAAAAACTGTAACACTGTCTACAGATTTTCTTTTTTTAAAGTTGAAATAGATGTTTTCCTTATACAAGATATCCCAACCACAGTTTCCCCTCCCTCAACTCCCCTCAGCTCTGTACCTCACCTTCCCTCCTCCAGATCCACTCCACCACTCAGTTTTGCTTCAGACAATAGAAGGCCTCCAAGAGACAACATCCAAACAGGAAAACAAAAAGATACAATAAAACAAGAAGTGTTCCAATGGATGCAGAGCAAGGCAACACAGTAGGAGGAAAAGGGTCAAAGAGAAGGCAAAATAGTTAGAGACACACTCATTCCCATTGTTAGGAGTCCCATAAAAACAAGTAGCTAACAACCAAAACATATATAGTATGCAGAGGATCAGGTACAAACCCAGGCAGGCCCTCTTGCTTGTCACTTCAGTCTCTATGAGCCAATCTGAGTCCTGTTTAGTTGATTTAGTAGGCTGTGTTCTGCTGCTGCTCTCCATCCCCTCTGACTCCTACAATCTTTCTTCCTCCTTTTCCATGGGTTCTCTGAGCTCCTAGGAGAGGACTCTGAGGGAGACTTCCAATGTAGACTCTTTCTCCACATAATATATGGCTGTGGGCCTCAGAATTTAAAAAAAAAAAAATGCATAGCTGAGATTTCTTGCTATTTCTGTGATGTTTTCTTATGTCTATTTTGCCAAATAAAAATTTAAAATAATATTTACATAGAAATTTTAGCAATCTAAACTTCAACAAAAGAGAGGAAACAGTGAATCTCTGGGTGATAAAAATTGAATTGTATCTCAATTATGTTGAGAATAGTATAACTGAAGAAAAATTATACATGAATGGAGCATATTTGCTTTCAGTATATAAGGTGAGCCTGTGCAGTATTACTGAATGCTTAAAGAAAACTCCGCGGGTTTGCAGTATTTTTCTTTCAATATTAACTGAAATTTTGATGCTTCTGTGCTATAGCAACACATTAGGCAAACAGAAACCAGTTGCTCCCTAGGTGCTTTCTATGATAACATCTCTATCACTAATTATTAGTCTGAAGACAAAGAGCTTGATATGAGCACATAGTGACTATGTGCATGCATACCCAGGTGAGCACACACAAGTACACATACACACACACACACACACACACACACCTGCTCCAGATTCCACCTGGTCATGTGACCTTGCCTATAGCTGTGGCCAGGGAAGTGTGTCAGTGGAACCTGATACATTGGGTGATTCTGACTTATTCAATGCTCTGATTTTTTTTCTATTTTCCCATCTTGCCTCTCTTGCTTTTTCCTTTGTTCTCTTTCTCCCTCTTGCTGGTACCTACCCTTATGTAGGATCAAAATCTGATCATTAAAGGCTTATTCAACATCTTAGGTTTTCTCAAAATAAGGCTTTCTATTGAAATGTCTACAACTGGGAAAGAAAGGCATTTTACAATGCTTAAGACATTATTAAATTCACCACTGGTGTCTTGGAACACGAATTACAATGGGCCTTTGCAACAACTGAGGAAAATCCTAAAGTTTCCACATAATAAACCATCAGGGAGTACTGGAGACTTTGAGATTCTTTGTTCAATTTTACAAAGAGATTGTTTTCTTAGGCAATATTCTAATTGCATCAATGTTATTTACTAAGTTTTGCATTTACCGACCATTCACTTTGTTGCTCCATTAAGAAGCTTTTCTTGGGGCCGACCACATATTTATTGGTGTATTTCTCACTTATATTACACCGGCTGTGAGCCTGGTAGCACACAGTGAATTACATATACTAAGATCTCACACTCCAGGAGATCATAAATCAGGTGTGATTATCAGTCTGCTCCACAGATAAGGAAAAAGAGGCCCAGGATCTCAATAATCAACAAGTCAATGATTTAAACACAACAGACAGTACCCCATACATGATATCAAATGTACATAAAACATAAAGATGCCAAACGTGTTTCAAATTCTGTGATGCATATGGATTCTATCTCTTGACAGGGATAGCTGTGCGGTTTTGCAAAAGTAATTTCAATGTCTCTCTAGTGCTGTAACCCACTTGGATTAAACACACAATAGTTGCTTGATGTCTATATGCTACTGATACAGGGAAATCATTCCTCATCAATAAATGATAGACTCTTGTCATTTTTCAGATGTTCTGTTTGCAAGATGGTTTAATTAACAAAATTAAAATTTCTAGTTATTTTCTGGAACTTTGCTTTTCTAGGTTAAGTACAAGAACATAAAGGCAGCAAACTTTACAAACAGGCAACTTGCTAGACCTTGTGTAGGGTTATTAATGAATTTGTGATTTGTGATAAAGCTTTGAACTTCAAGAGAATCTATTTTCAATTTCCAGTATCAATCCATCAGACTCCAATGCTTTTTCCGAAGTAATCAAATTTATGTGCAAATGTTTTTAGTTAACAGCTATTGAATACTTGTCTGTCTCTCAAGTCAGTCCTCATTCTCTCTCTCTCTCTCCCTCTCTCTCTCTCTCTCTCTCTCTCTCTCTCTCTCATTAACTTGTTTGCATGCAATCATTTTGGAAATGGTCCAGAACAAAATGCCATTAGCATGTTCCAGGAACTCATTTGCAAATGCATTTATGCATTAAGAAATTCACTTACAATAAACTCAGTTATGTTGCATCTACTAAGAATACAGAAATGTTGAGGATTTCAACAGGAAGGGTCATGCAATGGCTCCTCTAGTGTGCAGATTCATCCAATTTACATGAAACTAGAGACATCTGTATATATTTACAATGACAGTAGGTTTTAAAACTCCAGAGAATTTTTAAAGTAAGAGGAAGAAATCAGTGATATTTTATAGATTTGTGTGGTGTTGTGTATGTAGGTGCAAATTTGATAGAAAAGACAAAACAAGTAATATGACACGTACACTTTTTGTTTATTCTTCTGAGAAGCCATTTATTTGCCACTTTGATTATTGTAATAAAGGGCCAAATAACCCTGGCTTAAGTGAGGTACAGTCACTTTCTCTCTCTTACTGTTTCCATGATTGTCCAAACATGAATAGCATCATACAATGTGACATCTTTGCCATGTTTTCCCTCTAAATTACTTTATTTTTCAGTCTGTCTTGTGTCTTCCTATGTACTCCCTCTTGTGTTCTCAGATGATGCCCCATATCCACCTCCCATATCTGCATTTCATTCATCAGGAAGAAAGAAGATAGACAGAGTCACTTGTTTTAATGTATGACCCCCAATTTTACAATGCTCATCCATTCAAATGATAAGTTGCAAAGGAAGCTGGGAAATGCGGTTTTTAGCTGAACAAGAAAATGGATATTGAATGAGCAATTTAAATCTCTGCTACAGACCTATTAGAGATAGAATATATATCTCCCAGTACTAAAGATGCATAAGATTCTCGAGGACAAGAAAATATTTATGATTAAAAAATTATTTATTCTAACATATAAAATCTCATTAACTCAAATTTAACAAATACTTAATAAGGTATGTGTGGTTTGCGTTATATTCCTTTAAAAAGCCCCTTCTTTTGAAAACAATATTTACATTACACTCCATCCTTTTGTCAAGATCTTAGATTCATTGCTTACAATATAGCTCACCAGATATTGAGCATAAAATACCTAGTTGAACATTTTCAAAGGTAAATTAAAAACTATTTTTAAGTTCTGTGGTAAACACTGTTCAGTGAAATTCATTGTGGTACCTTCTACAGGCATACAATTTAAAAGGTTACAAATTAGGTGACTCTATAAGCTCTAAACAATTGTTAAATTTTTATTGTATGGGTACACTGTGTTTAAATACTTTCTAGGCTCTCTTTGCTCACAAATTTCTTCTGTGCTTCATCAACCCTTCCCTCCTTGAATTCATAAATCATTTTGCAATTAGTTTTATACATCTCCATATGTCCATATATTAAATGTTTGTGTATAAATTATTTTTAAATTGTCATGGGGGGAACTGAAATGTAAAAGCATGAGCTGTTTTATCCACCTGAATTTTCCCAATACCAGTATTTATAGGGCATAGCAGTAACTTTAAAGGAAAAAATGGGAACAACATATGTCTCTAATTGTAGAACCACAGACAGATCCATTTTAATATAAATATCTACTAACATCAGTACATTCTGTGACTTTCTCCTAGTAACACAACAAGAACACTTTTTAGTGTGCACAGAACAGCCATGAAGAAAGAGACAAGGTCTGCAGGATTGTAGGTGATGCTTCTGAAGCAATGAGAATCTTAATGAAGATGCTGCCAGGCACAAGGGTAGCAGCTGCTGAGAGATGTCAGGAATAGCTGCCAGTCTGCTCCTCACTACAGCATAAGAAACCTTGAAAGATGCTTAGGAGTTTCCATCTGCCTGTAGTCAGGATGACACTGGCCTTTCCACATAGAAGTAGAAGAATAAGTATTTCTTTCATGGTATTCTAGTAGATTTTGAAATATGTTAAGTCAAGAAGTGGTTTTTAGAATTCAGAAGCATGACACTTGTGTAATTTAAGATGTAATTTTGAGAACAAAATAATGCTTTTTAGTTGGACAAAGCAACTTTTTTATTTTACAGATGATAATGTGGTCTATCAACATGGACTGATTGTCCTTTCTGCACCTGTGTTATTAGTATAGCAGAGTATATAACATGAACATGGAAGTGTTTTTTATCACACTAGCTGATGTCCCTGATAAGCATGAACTCTGTGAATCTTCTCTTTGAGTTATATACTGTTATTTTATAACAGACATGGTGCCATTGTTATAGATGGTACACACCTAGGTACACACAGAGAAATACAACTTTTGTAAGAGCAAAAGTTGATCTATCACATTGAGATTCTTCAAATCAGAGCACGCTTGTATTTTTGTGTGCAGTAGCAATCATGCATAAATCCTTCCATGGATCTCTGAAGCAATTCTGGAGCTGTCTAAGGAGTTCTCTGAGATGATGCTGGAATGGGTCCTGGTGTGTGACAGGATCTTTTAACTCATGCTTCTACAATTTGTATATCTTGAGTCATGGTTGCTCATGGTGTATGCTTTACTAGATTTTATGAGTATGATCTTTTGTATTGTGTTCTATTGTTTCAGAAACATTTATGCTCCAAATTTACACCTTACTGAGTGAACATTGGTTCTCCATCTCATTCTTTCAACGATCTTCCATTATCCAAAACAAAACAAGCAAACCAAACAACAACAAAAAAAACCAACAAAACCAACCAACCAAACAAACAAACAAACAAAAACATTGAAAATAACCTACCTGATCTATCACTAAGTAATAGCATTTCCTCATTTTTTTTAATAACTAAGGCAATAAGTGATCAGGCTAGAAGGGAAAGTGGCCTATGAAAAGAAACAGAGACAAGAATGTAAATGTAATAAAACCACTGGTGTTGTAATTACTAATGAGAGTTAGCAGAAATAGAGACCCCTGAGGATCAAATAATATTCTACATCAGTCGCAGACTTCAAAACAAGGAGTAGAAATGAACTCTAAGTAGGTTTAATTATTTAATTTCCACTTGACTGGTCGAGTATTAAAATTATAAATCTTCTTGTGTCTACAGCTATGACCTATTTGTCAGATTAGTCTTATTTTAGCTAGATAAATTTTATATCATTTCACATTATTTAAATGCTTCTAAGTTTTCTGCATCCCAGTTTTTTAGTTAATTTCTATGTAAAATATCTGCTTCGATGCCATATCCTAAAGGGAAGAATTTACATTATGTCAATAAATCTTCTTAGCTTTATTTTTTCTTATGGTCATGGATACAAAAATACTACCATTCATACATTTAATCATATATATATATATATATATATATATATATATATATATATATGACTATGTATGATAAAGTTCTGGCTTAAATCAGATCTGGTTTTTACTTCTAGCTGAATCAGTAATAGTCTTTGATGATCAGTTAAGCTATTTATGAAACAAAGCTCCCCATTATAGAACATAAGTAAATAAAAATTAAGTAAGAGCTAAAGGTGTGCTAGATAGTAGGCGTTCATAATTTTAAAATGTAATTATTCATGGATTACTCTCCAAGTACTGGATGCTCTGACTTGCGTTATAGTGTTTACTGCTTCCAGTCTCCAGTCTGCTCATCTTCCATTTATTCCATTTCATACTTGGTGGCCAAAATTACTGGCATGATTGCCTGTCTTCCCTGATTCTTATGATTTCTGTTTGCCTTTAAAATCAAAGCCATGTAAAGTTTCACAATGTACAGTCTGGTTGGGTTAATAAATGGGAATGTATTAGCACATGATTCTATAGGTTCAGCATGTCAGTTATTTCTAAGAGCTGTGATAAAACCATTCTATAACTTGTTTCTAGGTAGTCATGGTTTTTCTGTCAATCTCTGGCATTTCTTCAATTTCAGATGCATCATTCCGACCTCCAACTTCATTTTGCAAAGTGTTCTTTGTGGGCTTCTGTCTAAATCTCCCTTTGAATAAAGACATTGGTCATACTGGTTTATGAGTCCATCTTGTCCTGCAGTGAACATTCTGGGTGCTGGAATTCAGAACTTGCACATTTTGAGGACTGTATTAGTTACTTTACAGTGATGAAACACCATGACCAAAGCAATTTATAGGAGTAAGGGTTTCTTCAGGCTGATGCTTCCAGAGGGTTAAATATCATGATACAGTGTATAGACAGCAAGTACATACACAGAGGCTGGAGCCAAAGCTGAGGGTTCACATCTAGAACTATGGTCATCAAGCAGAAAAAGAGGACTTAGAGTGCATTGAGTCTTTAAACTCTCAAAGCCTGCCCTCAGTGATGTACTTCTTCCAAAAGTCTACCTCTAAAGCCCCTTTACACAGCACAACCAAGTGATAATGAAGTATTCCAGTGCCAAATAATATGGGGGGGGGGTGTGGGGAAATTCTAATTTAAAACATCATAAGGATTCACACTTCAACTAACATTTTCTAGTCTACTGATGACAAGTCACATAAATGAGGTGTTGGTGATAGAGACAGGAAATCCACTCTGGAGTCAACAACACAATTGTAAGTCATAGTCCAGTCCCATGCTCAAGTCTATAAACAAATTCAGATTGTTTTATTTATATGGAAAATTGCTTGCTTATCTCTGCACATGTTATCCTTATTTGTATGTATACATTTTATGAGCATTTATGGCTTACTGCCAGTTCTCAAATCAAGCATCATGTGCATTTTCTCTCCTCCTTCCACTGCCCTTCACTCTTCCTTGTTCTAAACATCCTCTTTATCAGATCCTTGTTTATTCACACAAGGTCTAAGAGCTGGGCTGAGGGAACAGATATACTTACCAGGATAGCATATGTCTTGAGGATCTACAGACGCTATCCCAATAGACCTTATAAATGGAGTGAGCCATGCAAAGGAAAATTGAGCTTTGAAACAGACCATAAAATTCAACTAACTTGACTGTATATGGGAAATATAAAATAGCATAATCTTATCATTTGTTGTTTATCTTATAAAGTGAAGTATCTGAAGCTTCTAGGTAGGGCGTATTGGACTGAAGTGAATATCCTTCACTAGCTCTCCTTCAAAACCATTTAAGAAGTCTATATATAAACAACAAACATGGTTAAAATTTACAGAGGACTCAACATGTGAGAAGTATAAGAAAAAGACTTCTGCTTCTCTGCTTCAATCATCTGCAGAGAAAACCCACAAGATACATAGATAAAAGTATACTTTGGAAAATGGTGTATATCAGCTTGATCCAAGAGGTTGTCAAGCCGTCCTTATCTTTAAAAAAAAAAAAAAAAGTGGTCACATTTGGCTCTTAGACCATGAGATGGCTGGGTGATTCTTTCTGCACAAATTGTCAGTGATTATAGTGTACCTGCTAATCAAAGCAAAAATTATACTACGCGATAAGTGTTTGGACTCTTTCAGAAAATAAAAGACAGCCTTACTCCATGTTGAATGAATTCAGTACAAAAATTGATCTTTCATTTTCTTCAGATACAGGGCTCCATGTTTCATGTGTCCTGCATACAAGAGATTTAAATAACCTTTTACCCAAGGAAGGCAGGGCCCAGAGAGGCTAGGTAAGGTACTACAGCAATCAACTTGAACATTTTAGAAAGCATTCTAAGTTGACCTCTGTTTGACTCTAGGGTTTCTGCTTCTAAACACCATACTATCTTGGTTCTGAGCATACTAATTAAAATTGGGAATAGCAATTTAAATAATTGCTACATGATAGTAAGAGTTTACTGGCTATTCTCTAATTAGCTCTACCCCCTTCTGTACCCACTTTTTTCTGTCCCAGCCTTTCTGCCTCTTACACTCTTTCCCCTTTAACACAGAAAATGTATTTGTGTATGTGTTTATATATGCCACAGAAACCAACTTGAAAGTTTTTGAAACCATTCTAAACTGACCTCTGTTTGACTCTAGGGTTGAAGTATAGCATCTTAGATCTTGTTATTTTTTCCATGTCCTTAGTATGAAGACTCACAACATATCTTGGTTCATGTCTTCTATATCCTTTACCTTGCTTACTATATAGCACCAGGTGTCATTTGGGCAAAATCTCTGATGCCTGTATATAAATATTAAATGGATTGTACCTTAAAATTCAAGATATTTAATAAAGCTATGATTGGTATATGTACAGTGCTGCTGCAATGGCCAAAGAGACCTCTATAGAAGAAAATATTATGCCAAATGCTTTAGCTTCATTAAAGACAGACACAACCTCTAGTTTGTCATACTATATTGCCTCTGATACAATGTTATAACTGGAGATTCATTTACAAAGATAATATTAGAAATAGTGTAAATTCATTAATAGATGCATACTGTTTTAATGGCTTTTCAATGGCTTAATTTATAAAGAAAAGATCATGATATATTATAAGATAGTAATTTATATATTTTCATATTCTCAATTTAAAAAGACATAAATGTGACAATCACTTTTAAAATAATGCCACAGGCTCAGGGAGATAGCAGAGTTGGTTAACTATTTGCTTTGCAAGCATGAATATCAGAGTTGTATCCCAAGAACCCATTAAATAGCTGTATATGGTAGTACACACATATAATCCCAGAGATGAGGAGGTACAGAGATCCTGTACCTTACTGGCCAGCTAGGCTACCTAACCAAGAAGCATAGAGTAAGATATCCTATAGAAAAACAAGGTGGAAGGATGCTGAAGATTGTCCTCTGTGGTTGATCTCTCTGGCCTCCATGAGCATGTGCATATACAACACACACACACACACACACACACACACACACACACACAGAGAGAGACAAAATGCTATCAGAAGAAAAAGATAAAGCAAACACCATGTAAATGAAGCATCCATCTACCTGCTCATTCATTCAGCACATAGCAAGTAAATCCAACTGTTTTGCATAAAGAATTATGATGGAGGGATGTATATGCTTTGGAGAGAAATACCTTATACATCCAGATCAGAACATTTTCTTGTGGAAGCAAAGGGAAGAACACTCTGACCAGTAAAAGTCACTCAAGATAAAAATGCAGAGTTTTTGTGGCAATGCCAACATGTCCCTGTATACTGTATTTTCTAACAGTGCATGGGAAATTGGATTAGGTTATAAAAAGATGAACACACAAATGTATATTATGTGCACTTTTGAAAAGGACTGTTGGAGAGTAGATATACTTGATTGAAGTGATAGAGCCTAGTTTTCAACTAGGAAGAAAAATTAGGGAGTCTTTCAGGTTAAAGCACACAAGAGTAGAATAAGCAAGAGGAGTACTTCAGAGAACTAAAGGGTTGGAAGGTTATGATCACTGAGTTAAATATTTGATATTATGCCAATGTGGAACATGGTGAGTCACTGCCGGGTAATGGGCTTTGGCTTTAGAAGTAGGTGACAAGAATGACATAGGAGCAGACAATGAGGAAAACAAGAGAAATGAGAATTTTGTATGAATCTATTTCCACTAGATATCAAACATACACAGAATGATGGTAAGACAGAGAGTGGAGTGGATCTCACTCTTTTATAGTCAGCTAATGATGAAGATACACAACAAAGCTAACATGATGTAGTACTCTAGGGACCAGCCATTGTTTTCTGTGATGCTGACTGACCAAACATCTGGAAGTAAAATTGGGAAGATAGCAAGGGGCTAATTCCATTTTCTTGATTTAGAAGTTCAATTGGTCTATAAAAGCAAAGGAAAGAATGAAGAAAGAAAACTGATGGAAAGTACACTTAGACTTTGGGGCATGATGACTTTGGTACCACTCTTAACATACATACATGAAAACAAAACTTATCACCTTTCCTCCATGACTCTTCATGCTTTTAAGCTAAGGGATATTAACTAACATTCCAAATAATCTCAATATACAGAGGGTTATTAATGTAGGGGGAGGGTTACAGAGTGCTAAGTAGAATTGCTTAAGATACAGAAATAATGTAAATTGAGAGAAAATGTTGAGAGAGTGTGACTTCAGGAAAAAGCCTGTGGCATGACAGTGACAATAGTTCAGAAATTAGGGAAAAGGTGGCTTTTGGTGGATCTTTGTTACATCTGAGGCATTATCTGGAGACACTAGGATTATAAAACATGGGAAATAGAACTTATCCAATCCCAAGTCTGCTAAAATAATAGGTTTTCCTGATCAATATAGACAAGAATTGTTCAGATTTCTCAGAACTACTCTTCCTGAATGACTTGGCTTTCTGGTTGATAGCAGACACTTCTCTTTAGAGATGTCAATTAAGATCTGGCTGCTTATCATTGAGATGATGGCGACTGAGATCTGAAAGCTATCTTCAAGGGACCTTGGTGGGTCAGTACTGCCCTCTGTAAGCTCATCCTAGAATTGTGAGCAGTATATCTAGGTTAAATTCTGACTGAAAGCCCTTCCTGATGCAATTATATTATGAACATACTTTATGGCAATGAGAATATTTGGGGCTCAAAGCTGAAATGCAAAGTCCTGTGTCCCAGAGTGAATTCTGGTGAAATACATATTCTGAACTATCAAGCTTTACAATAGAGTGAATCATCCCACAGAGCTAACAGTAGACAACTCGTATACTCTCCATACTTAGGCTCACACTACATATTCTCTTGGTATTCTACTTGTAAAGTGATGCATAGATGCCTTTGATAGAATAAATCAACCCTAATAATTAATGAGGCAGGATCAAAGCAAGAAGTTGATCTTTTCCTGTAAAAAAGAGAAATACATTTTCAGTAAGATAATATGTGAATGCTGAGATCTAATAGTTTTGTTTCAGAGACCTATTATGCTTCTAGCCAGATAATTGACCTGGGACAATATTTTTAGCCTATCTAAATGTTAGATTAGTTATAAATTGGAAAAGTCATTAATACCTATCACCTAACTTACATATTTTGCAGTGTCTAGTACTACATTGTCAACAAGACCAGAAACCAAAAACTTCTAACTAGTTGAATGTTATCTGTAGCCTGAGCTTCTAATAGAGAATATGGATTTTTGTGCTCATATGAAAGAAAACCTAAGTCTTTACCTTGGTGAATTTACTAATCATTACCATGACACCCTGTCAGAATGTATCTGGTCTGCATTGGGTCATTCTAGATGAAAAATTTGACCCTCTGTGTATTCATTAGGAGTTTTTACCATTAAAATATCTGTTTGTAATGTTTGTGAGTTCTAATGTATCAGGTCTGTTCTGTGATATTTAGAGTAAAACTGTAACTAAATGATGTTGTGGCTTGACACAACTTAAGATGCTTCTCCCAAATGTTCTTTTTGGTCATGCACTACTTCCATCTCTTCAGATTGGCATCCAAATGGCTTGCTCCTGCCAAATGAGTTATTTAAATGATGAACATCAATTTATTTGAGTGGGATTCAGTCATTGTTGTTCTGGGAAAGGTGTTAGCATGCCACTCTGGTGCTGAGCCAGCTGGAGGAGCTGACTCTCCAGGTGAAAGAAAATTTCCACAGAAGTTGCTCCATTCTTCTGTAAGACCAACCTGCAGCTCTATAACTGCCAGAAATAGTTTTCTTGGTGATGCATCCTAATGATGCAGACAATGATGAAAAGTTAACAATGACTTTTAAAAATATTTATATTTGAATATGAAGGTACATTTTTCTGTGAATATATGCATTTAAAGATGTCTATGAATGCAGAGGTGACTTGAGGGTATCAGATCCTTCAGAGCTAGAGTTACAGGCATTTGGGGGACACTGGTCTATTTACATGTGTTCTGATATGAGCTCTTTTCCTTAAGATTGTACAGCAAGTGCTTTTAACCCTTCAACATTCTCTCAAGCTCTGTAATTAACTCTTGCTATACATGATTCTTTAAAAAGCAGCCATTGCCCTTTCAATATATATTACTTCTATAGAGAAACCAAGCAATTCAAATGGCCAATTTACTGATAGTAGACCATTTGATAATGAACATATCTGAATTTGTGAAAGATATAAAAATTACATGCATAGTATATACATTAGAACTGTGAGGCATAATGAATTGGTAGCACAAGACAAGGAGCCAAGGTCCTAAAATGAAGCTAAGACTAAAGTACAAAGTAGAACATGAATGAGTAATTGGGCAACTATCCAGATGTGATCAGAACTCAGAATGTATGCCAGGAGATATGAGGGGTGTTTAAGGACTGAAGAACGATCATAAATAACTAAAGATAAAAGGTAATAATTGATTAAATCTAAAACCCAGAAACTACTGACAAAGCCAGTAATGTTAATGTTGAGAAGACAATCCAGATTCCAGAAGTGAATAGAAACAAAAGATTGAATGGAAGTATCCTTAACATATAGAGTACTAAATGAAAGTATATTTTAATGAAAGGTATAAGGTTAAACATACCTACAGGAATTGCATATATAGGAGTCAAATTTGAAGACACAATGAAGCAAAAAAAAATATGTAGAGAATAGACATTTCTCATGAGAGGAAGAGATAAGCTTATACTATAAGGGAGTGAACAAGTTGGCAGGAGACTATGTAAAAAGATGGAGTAGCAGGTAAAGTTAGCAATAACTTGCCCCTAAAACAGTGTTAAGCTGAGATCATTAGTGTATTACCTTACTCATATGAGAATCACCTGAACTGTCACAGGTTGAGTCACCATGAGGTTTATATAGTTGGTTTTGACAAAATAAATGACATTTTATACAGTGTGTTTGTTCTGTGGAGTTCTAGTTCTTTGGGGATTGTCTATGTTTATAAAAGCGTGCTGATTTTGTTTTGTTTGCTTTTGCTTTAAAAAAAACAATTGGAAAATGTACATTCGGTGCTCATATTGCCTATTTTTATATTTGAGGTTCTAGAAGTTGTACAGTAAATATACCTTGTTTTTTTTTTTTAAATAAATTCTGTATTTATGATGTTTCTAAAAGTTAGTCTATATTGGCCAACCAGCTTCCCAACAATGTTACTGTTTTCATCCTGTTCCTATCACTAACCCTTCTTTGTCTGGAATACTGAACTTTGGGAGATACCTCCGCAGATTTGAATTTAAAAGGAAATGGCCTCACAGAAAAATGAATGGTTAAATTTCTTTGTATATAAAAATTCCTAGCTACCTGTGACCAGCTGGCATGAAGTTTCAAGTGTCTCTTTGTGTTATGGATCAAGCTAAGATGGCAGCTTCAGGTAGATACAGGTGATTCCAGTAGGGTCTTTCATAGTGAATGAGTTGAATTCTCTGCTTATGTTCAATTTAAAAAAAATTAAAGGCTTAAACATTATACATTCAACTGATGGCCAACTAGTATGAGAAATACTGAAAAGTCATCAATTCTTGAAGAAATGACTTTCCTTTATTTAATAAAATTATTAAGAGTCACTATAAAAACCCACTATGTGCTCTGATATTTCCATACAAACACACTTGGAATCAATACAAGTTAAAGCCACTACACTCACTTTGAAGTCTGTGTTTTGTCTTCTTAGAAATCTTGTTCATACCATAACTTTTTAGTGGTGTTACAAAACACTGGTAAGCTGAAAAGCTGTTAAAATATAAAAATCTTCCTTTAGAGATTTGTATAGGAACCTATATAACCCTGAAACTATAATGAATCACAAAAATCATGTCAATTTAACATTAAATGGCTTGGATTCACTTTTATATAGGATAATTATTTTGCACTTTCACAAAGATCTTTAGCTGTGAAAAACGTTTTCAAGATTTTACTCAGAAAACATAGCATGTGTGTGTGAGTGTGCGTGTTTGTTTGTGTGTGTGTGTATGTGTGTGTGATTCCTGTAAGTTGATATTCACATTAACTCAATTCAGATGCAAATGATCCAGACATATAATTTATGCAATCTGTGATTCATTTTAATCTGGCACTTAAATGAAAGAGCTTAAAACAAACAAATATATGCATCCTAATTTGTGGTAGACCTAGAATAAATTGAAATTAATATAGCATTTGAAATATTACAAAGAAGAATCTGAAAATGAAATATTTTTAAGTAGAAAGATGTACTAACATGTAAATGCAAAATCTAGATAATTTCCTCTCCTAGGTTTTGATACAATATTTTATTAATTTGCTTACTCTTTATGATCTTTATTTTTACCTTGGGTTTCACATTACTTCTGTATTTAAATTTCTTTATATATAAAACTTCTACAACCCCCACAGTGTTTCTCATCTGAGTTAATAATTAAATGAGTTAAAATCATATGAAACTTGAGAGGTATAATATATTAGCTGTGACTAGTTTCCATCCATCCATCCATCCATCCATCCATCCATCCATCCATCCATCTCCATCTATCTATCCATTCATCCATTCATCCATCCATTATATCACATTTACTCTACTGAATCTAGGCAATCAAAACAAAAATTTGTGAAAAAATCAACTGCTTTTATGATTAAGGTAAATATGTACATGAAAGGGCTAGAAAGATGGTTCAGTGGTTGAGAGTATTATCTTCTCTTGCTGAGGAGCCAGGTTCAATTCGTGGTGTCCCACATGATGTGACAACTATCCTTCAGTCAATTTTCCTAGAGTTCAGTGTCCTCCTTTGACCTCTGCAGGCATTAGGCATGCACACAACATGAATACACTCATGTATGCAAAACACACATAAAATAAATAAAATCTGAAATAATCATGTAAGTTAAGTTTAACAGAAGTGCAGAGTATGACAATTGACATAAATTATAGCAGAAATGGGGAGAACTGTTACTTTTGAGCCCAATATGATAAGTTTGATAAGTTTGAAAGTTTTTAACTTATCATGAAATGCAGTTGTGTAATATTGATAAAGAGGCTAATTAATAGGAATGCAGGACTAGTATTGCAGCTGTCAACTTTAACTATTACAGAGACCAAGGAGGCAAATGGATTCAGAAAGTTTATTATTTATACAGATTATAATAGCTACATCAAAATGATGTCCATCCATACTGTCTCTAGTTTGACAAGACAAGTCTACCAAGGAGGCCAAGGGAATGACAGTGCACTGAGCGTCAACTCAGTGCTCTTACACTGAGAAATCAACACTGAACTACAGGCAAACTGTTTCATAGACTTAAAGGGAATTGCATATATATAGTGGAAGGTAGAGTGGAGAAAGCAAAGTCAATGAGAATTCACCTCAAGATAGCTCCTTATCAGATTGTTTACACTAACGACACTCCAACAGAATTTAGAGGATGCTCTGCCAAGGGTCCAATAAGACAGCAAACCAGCCTGACCCATGTAGTTCAAATGGACACCTTCAAAGTCACTGGTTCACCCACATTTTCTGAGCTGTTCTCTGACACTTATAGGCTGGCCCTTAATGTTCTTTGGTTCTTATATCAAGTCCTTCAATATCCTTCAGGTTATTTAAATGTGAACTGTAATTGTGTTGCAATTGTATTTTCTTATAACTATTTAATTTATATTAATAACTAAACTTTTATTTTGACTGTTTTATCCTAAAACACCATGGCATTCGATACCAATGAGCAACAAATGCTAACCTATTCAATAGATATAAATTTCTGTATTAAGGCAATAAAAATTGCCTATGAAAAAAAGAGTTTGTTACAAACCAAACAGATCTAACACAGATCATAAAGAAAATATAAACAAGAGAAAGGTACTTATATTTCCCAAACTGATGCTTAGAACTTCATAGCTGCCAATTCTTTAAGTCTGTAGAGAATAAAGGAATCTGACAAAATGGATAGCTAAAAAGAGGTTGAAAGATCAAATATAATAAATCTCGGTACTCAGAGCATTGAAGCACAAGGAACTCGGAAACGGCCTGGGAATGGTAAAATCAATGGTTTCTTCATCCCAATGTATCATTTATGCTTAATTCAATATAAGCAATTTGATCTTACAGCTCTCTTACCGAAAAATTATAGTAGGAGATCTAACAACTATAAGAGCAGTTCCAAAGAGTTGTTCAAACAGAAAAATCTGTGTATGTTCTTGGGTCTGACCTTTAGTGTAAAAGGAATGCTGGTGGGAATTTCATTTATAGTGAGTGGACTTTGGCAAGATGGGAGTGCAATGGAAAAGCAAAGGAACTTGAGAAGTTGTCCCAGTTTCTCACCACCAAATACTGGCCTGCTACTTAGCAGCTTTGCTGGTAAGTACTACTGTACAACAAAGGTTGGTGCCAGAGATCCAGCATGGTCAGATGCAAAGCAAAGACAGCATGTCTAGAGAAGATGTACAGAGAGTGAGACATGTGGAGGACCTGGGGATGCGCTAACAAATTAACATACCACCTAGTGCTCTTGTGAATGGATGCTATAATTCAATGATGTCACAAATAACTATAATAGGTAAGAGAAAATGGGATGGATGGAATTGAGGATCATTAAGGTATAATTGGAAACATAGGAAATTATTTAAATCTACAGAAGCGACTGGAAAAGGAAGTATGCTCTTTTCTAAGCCTTTGTCTTTGCTTGAGGTGTCTGTGTGTGTGTGTGTGTGTGTGTGTGTGTTTATGATTTTCTGCATGCATGTATGTATACCACATGGATTCAGTGCTCTTGGGGCCAAAAGAATGCACTGGCTCTCTTAGAACTAGAATGACAAACTGTTGCAAGCTATCTTGTCGATGCTGGAGCCCAAACCTGGAACCTCTGTGAGAGCAATAAGTCATCTTCCCATCCTTAGACAATTTTCTTTTGATGGAATACTTGAATCAATATGTCCATTTGTTCCATAAGAGTTTAAAAAGAACTATGCAAAGCAACTAGTCCTAAAACAAATCTCTTACAGTAAAGCTATGAGTAGCATGCCTCAAAATGATTGGTTTGTAGAACTTAATCAGTGTGCATTCTACCTCCTATGAATGCATGCACACATTCGAGCTTAAATGACCCTGGCAGTGGTAGATTCCTTCCTATTCCAGAGAACCCACACATTAAGCTGCAATTTCTAAGCTTTCAAATTATCCTCACTACTTAGAAGCACTGAGTGGGGACGAAGCATTGTTTTTCATTGCTCCAGAGTCAGCATTAGCCAATGGGGATTCCGTGATGAAGTTGTAAGTTTAGGCTGTTAATTTTCAAGTCAGTTAGTAAACGGTGAGCTTTGTTTTTCATTTTGTTGTTCATTACCCTCCTGGTTGGTGTATGCCCAAATCTATACCCACTCAGATTAGTAAAAGGAGACAATTGTGTTCCTTGAAAGAAATTGGTGTACAAACTGTGTGATGAACTCCAAGAGCCAGTAAAAAAAATGTCTTTGCTACAGTACCTCACAGCATCATGCAGAATTCAACATAACATATCACACATATTTTTTAATAATTAAGAAAAAAGTATATTAAATCCATCAAGTCTGGAAGGTGCTGCCAATATACTCTTGGGAGTGTGACCTTCGTGTAGCAATATGTTTTCCACTATATTAAACTCGGTATTTTGAAAGGAGCTAATGTGGGAGGAGTAAAAAGAGGGAAGAGGAGGAGATAGGAGAAAAGAAGAGGAGAGAAAAGGGAAATGGTGGAGGATGTCTGCGTGTCTCCAGCAGTCTAAGGTAGTTGTAATATCTAGGTTAGGTATTGGGTAACACCTCTAATTGTGTGGGCTTCTTGTTATTTGAGCATTATCAAATATATAAAGCTATTGGATAATCTTTAAACATTAGAGACTCATTCTACCAGATACTGCGTGGATGGTGGCATGATCTGGGGTTAGCTCAGCCTTGGAGGAGCCATCTCCCACACTGGCATCTCGTGGGTGCCAGGGCCAGTGTTTCTAGCTGGCTGTTTCTAGCTGTGGCGCACCTGTGGCCTCTGGCCGCTTCCAGCTGTGAAGTGCTTGGCTTCAGGCCACAGAGCATGGCAGCTTGAGCTAGGCAGGGCTGCAGCTGCTTAGATGGTCAGCTCACGCACAGCCTCATTTATTAAATATTAACAGTAACACCTTCAACTGGAACATGGTCAACCTAGGCTCTTAAAGAAAAGTAACTTTCCTTCTTCCAGCTACTATCAAAGGCAGATAGCTCCTTAGCTAGGGGTGGGAATTTTTGTCCACCTTACCTCTCCACACAGGCGTTTTGTCTGACTTTTACATTTATAAGTCATTCCCATGATGTCTCTACTATTGTAGATTTGTATTTTTAATTGCTCTGCTATGTCTGAAAAATATTTTCTTGTAGTCATCTACCAACTCTGGCTCACTACCCCCTCTTCTATAAAGGAGCCAGACCCTGAGCCTTGGGAGGTTGGGGTGTAACAGATGCTCCCTTTAGGATTGAGCAAAAGAAAGAAGGAAAGGAAGAAAAAGAAAGAAAGAAAGAAAAGAAATGAAAGAAGGCAGCCACAAAGTCGAGTATGACCTCTAAAGACCTGGAGGAAGACAAGAAATATGATAATATATATATATTACAAAATTCTCAAAGAACTAATAAAAATGAGAAAATAACATGTAAAAATTAGATGTACAGAAATACATTTTTATTATGTACTTATCATATTTTCATGATCATGAAACAATAAAACAGAAGTAGGGAAAGCCTAAGAATAATGTGAAAATCGACATTGAAATATTTGATGCTCCCTTACCAGCTGCCAGCCTGGAATCTCACTTTCCTTGTACAGTAGAAGTACATTGTGGAAGGACATTTAGAGACATGAATGAAATTGTTCATTTAACACACTGCACACAATCTAATAAGCTGAATAAATATGAAGAACTCTTTTGCAGCCATCTCCCTGCCTTCAAGCTCCCTACATCTATTGTGATTCTCACAGATCTTTCTTTCTTTCTTTCTTTCTTTCTTTCTTTCTTTCTTTCTTTCTTTCTTTCTTTCAAGAAAATTCTGGATAGCTAGTATAGATTTTATTATTTAAAATATTATACATGCATATATTATACACTTACTTGCTTGTTTATTTTATTTTTATTTATCTTTAATCATTCTTACAGTCCAGTCATTATCCTCCCTCCCAGTCTTCCCTCCTACATGTCCTCATCCCAGTCCTCCTTCCCCCTACCCCCACCCCATATCCCTGTCTCTGAGAGGATGTCCCCACCTCCCACTCCCTACCCTACCCCGCCAGGCCTCCCCATTCCCTGGGACCTCAAGTCTCTCCATGGTTAGGTGCATTCTCTCTCACTGAAGCAGACCAGGCAGTCCTTTGCTGTATATGTGTTGGGGCGCTCTGATCAGCTAGTGTATGCTGCCTGGTTGGTGTCTCAGTGTCTGAGAGATCTCAGGGATCCAGGTTAGTTGAGATTGCTAGCTTTATATGGGGTCACCCTCCTCTTCAATTTCTTCCAGCCTTTCCCTAATTGAACCACAGGGTTCCTGGACTTCAGTGCATTGGTTGGGTGAACGGGTCTGCATCTATCTCAGTCAGCTGCTTGTTGGGCCTCTTGGAGGGCAGCCATGCTAGGCTCCTATCTATAGGTACACCATAGCATCAATAACAGTGTCTGTCAGGCCTTGGAGCCTCCCCTTGAGCTGGATCCCAATTTGGGCCAGTCACTGAACCTCCTTTTCCTCAGTCTCTTCCTGAATGTTGTCCCTATAGTTCTTTTAGACAGGAATAATTATTAGTCAGAGTTTTCAACTGTGAAATTGCAACCCCATCCCTCCACTTGATGCCTTGTCTTGCATGAGCTGTAGGTGGAATCTACAAGTTTCCTCTCCCAACTGTTGGATATTTCATCTAAAGTCCCTCCCTTTGAGTCCTGAGAGTATCTCAACTTCCAGGTCTTGGTACATTCTAGAGGGTCCTCCCACCTTCCACCACCCAAGGTCGAATATTTCCATTCGTTCTGCTAACCCTCAGGGCTTCACTCCTGTTCTCCACCAATACCTGATCATGTTCCCCTTTTCCCTTCCTGGTGTCCCCTCTTCCAAACATATCTCTCCATCCCTATGCCCCCAGTGGTTGCTTTCTTCTCCCTCCCAATTGAGATTGAAGCTTTCTCACTTGTGCCCTCCAGCTTGTTAACCTTCCTGAGTTGTGTTTATTGTATCCTGGAAATTCTGTACTTTTTGGCTAATATACACTTATAAGTGAATACATACATTATTGTAAATATCAGACACCGTTTTAGAACTAACTCTTCCTTTTTTTTTTTACTTTTTTATTCGATATTTTATTTATTTACATTTCAGATGTTATCCCCCTTCACCATTCTCCCACCACCCCTGTTAATCCCCTATCCCACCCCTCCTCCTCCTTTTTTGTTTTTATTCTGTTTAAATTACATGCAGGTATTAAGGTCAGTTCCAGGTTGAGGAACTAACAATACAATAGATGCAAATAGTCAAGGAACAAGCAAGACAATAAACCCAGATAGTCAAAGAACACACAGGACAATAAACAGAGTCCCGAGATCACTCGTGTGATCACTATTTTTCTAAGGCCTTATCAGGATGACCAAAAACATTTTTTGAAGCAGAATCTCACAATTTAACCAAGGATGTGAATTGGTAAGCTTCCCTCCTCAACCTTCTGGGAGTTAAAACTATAACTGTCAACCATCCTGTCCAGATATAAAACTGTTTCTTGATATACCAGAAAGCACAATATAAGTAATATCTCACTATCTTTAAATTTATATAACATAAAATACAAATTTAACATAATCCACTTTCATTTTGAAACATCAGCCTTCTTTACTGTCCTGTCAATAAAAAGACCTTAAGCTACATGCAAGATGTGTTTGTTTGCCTATGTTTTATTTATTATTTGATAAATATATATATAGGGTATTTTTGTCATATTTTTTCTTGTTCCCCAATGTGTTATTTTTCTCTTTTAAAAATTCTACTAAATACACATGAAGTCTGATTTTAATTGACCAATTGAACATTAGTTTTTATGTACCATAATTACATCAAGGTACCTGACTCCTCATAAATTGGCATTAGATGCTACTTTTTAGTGTGAACTCTGAAGAACCAAAGAAAGAGAATACATTTTATTGACTCCTACTTTAAGAATATATATAATTTTGGGAAAACATATCACAAACGTTAGAAACAGAATTTAAAATTCTCAGGAGGATATTGGTGTGGGTAAATCAAGTGTAGATCAGAAAGCAACCTTGTACTTAGAGTCCGAGATAATGGCTTTAGGTAGGCAATATAGCATCAATAGAAAATTAAGAATTTCATTTTCATTTCTCTGCTGAGAAAATAGATTTGATGGACATTTCTAAAGTCAGAGAAACAGAAAAGTGCTTTTGTTTCCAAGTTAAAATATCTTAGGTTTTTTTTTTTTTTTTTTTTTTTTTTTTTTTTTTTTGTTAAATGGCAACAGGGACTGGAAAATTAACTCAGTTGATAAAATGCTTCCTGTATAAGCATGACAATCCGAATTTGGGTCCATGTAGAGCCACACACAGTAGCACACATCTGTAACCTCAGCACTTGTATAGTATGGCGATGATAGAGGGAGAGACAGAATCCCTTAAAGTTCATGGGTCAGCGATTCTGGTGTGCCCATAGGTGAACAAGAGAACCTTTGTCTTAAGCAAGGTAAAGTCAAGGACTGGCACCTGAGACCACTCTCCAGCCTCCACAGACAGACGTTAGGATGTATATCCACACACTTGAAGACATAAACACGCATACACACATCATACAGACATCCATAGATGCATATACAAAAGGAAACAGCAACAACAGAAGTGTCTTCAGGCTCAAACAAAGCATTTAGAGAAAAATGCATAAGAATAGTAAACAGAAATAACTCTATCTTTGGCACCCCTTAATGTCATGAGCCCCAGTTTCTTCAACTGTAAAATGGGAATAAGATCACCATGACAAATCTAGACATATAATGCTCATTAATATTCAAATACCCTGCAAGTAAAGACAGTTAAATCTGTCTCTGTGTGTGTGTGCGTGTGTGTGTGTGTGTGTGTGTGTGTGTGTGTGTAGATGTGTATGCAAGTTCATGTATGTATAGGTATATATGTGACTGTGTATAGAAGTCAGCTGTCAACCTCAGGTGCCACCTTGTTGTTTGAGACAGAGTCTGTCATAGCCTGGACCTCACTTAGACTGGCTGGCTGGCCAGTGACCTGCAGGGAACTGTCTGTCTGCCTCCTCAGAACTGGTATTATAAATGGGTTCTAGGTATCAAACTCAAGTCCTTACATGTATAGAGCAAGCAGCAAGTACTTTACCAGCTAAGTTATCTCCCAAGTTGTCGGTAATATTAATCTTGCATTCGCCGAGTCTCTAAATACAGGTCAGCTACCTCTTTCCATCTCTCAGGTTCTGCAAAGTATATAAAGTCTTCCTTGTTGAATGCCAGCAGAAAAGTTCCTTTGTTTAATCATGCCTTTGACTCGTCTTTTTAAAAACACAAGCTATGGTCAAAATTTTTTAATATGTGACTAAACTTCATAAGAATATTTGTAAGGTGTGAGAAGACAGCCCTTGGAGTCAGGAAGGAGAGCATTACAAAAGCCGAAACATGGCTACCAGAGTCATGCAAAGGGGGACAGAACAGTTAGTAAGAAATAAACTAATGTTGTCCCTAACAAGAGTGATTAAAAAACAATGAATAAAGCCTGTGGTGGTGTCTCATTGTGAGTAATGGAGGGAAGAAGAAGACAAAGGGATGGAGGCTTTGGGGCAGAAGAACCAATTATAATCACCAGGTGCCCGGAGCACAGTGAGAACCCCATCTGTTCCCATCCACAGTGAATGAAAAAAGCCTCTATGTACCCGATCTTTCAATATTTGTATTTTTCATGTATAGTAAACATCTAAAGAGGAACACAAACAGTGTTTTCTAAAGAAAATTATTTTGCTGTAACAAAGGATGACTATAAGGTTTTTCTTACACCCTATCGATTTAAGACTTGGCAAAGTGCCATCACTACCTGTAAGAGTAATTTAGAGGCTGGAAATTACTGCGCTGCCTTTTAAGACCATGTGTGTATAATAAGACCTAGCAGATGATGTATTCTTTCCAGAAGCCATTACTGAGATTGTAATTTAAAGTAACAGGTGGACCACTTTAGAGCAGATTGGAGCCGCTGGCTAACTCTATTTCAAATCTCACGTCACGCCCATTACTCATTTTTACTCAGGTACTAATTGGGCGGCATTTAAGAATTATTAGATAAAAGGAATGGATCAAATATTGTGTTTCTTAGTTTCAAAACTCTGTTATAAAATATGTTAGTAAGAATGAAATGTCAGTTCATTTGTACATCCTATCTTCTCTCATTTGACAAATACACACATAAAACAGAATGCACATACACAAAATACACACCAAAATGGAACATACCATATATACATTCATACACAAAAGCATGCTTGTATACAAGCACCATAAGCACACACACACCATAGAGTCACTAAAGATGCAACACACCCTGCTTATACAAATGCACACATGTGCACACACACACAAACACACCACAAACATATACAACATACACTTACCACAGACACACCATATACATATATTCACACACACACACAAACACATACTATAGACACATATACCATATACACACAGATAACATTAGACAAACCCATATACTGCAGATTCACATACATCATACCTACACATACCATATACTCATACCACATACAAACATACCCCATACACATGCTACACACACATATGCACATGCACACACATGAATACAGACACATCATATTAGACACACTTATACCTTGCAAAATTCACATAAGCCACACCTACACATAACATATACTCATACCACATACAAACATACCCCATATACATGACAGACACACACACACACACTCACACACACACACACACACACACACATACACACACACACACACACACACATGCACACACAGAGAGAGATTACACAGAGACAGAGTTGTTTGTAATTTCTACTAATAAGCTAGACTTGAAGCAGGCAAATGTAATTCCCGTTTTAAAAAGCTGTGTAATTATGTCATGAACCAGTTTTGATGTTGAGACGCGAGACCAGATTTAGAACAGAGCTGGTCTCTCTGCCTAAAGATGAGAACCTAAAAGGAGTGAGAATAGTACCCTAACTTCTAGTGTACCTCATTGGATTTGGGGTACGTCTCCAAGAAGACTGGAATACTATTTCATGAGAACAATAAAATCTTTTCTTTTGCACAGATATCAGGCTGGCCATGAAAGCTTTCTTTGATACTTCTTCCTCTGTCTTCTTTTATCCCCAAATACTTAAAGTGGCCCCTCAGTTTGTTTTTTTTCTAAGTAGCACAAGAGAACCTAAAGCTCTACTTTGATTAATCTCTTGCCATTGCTTATTCTGGTTTGTTTCCTTTTCCTTTTCAAATGAAGTTTAAAGACAATAAAATTGGGCCTTGCAGAGAGAGCCCCAGCTGTTAAAAACACTTGCTGCACTTCCAGAAGATCTGAGTGCAGTGCCCCTAACCCATGTTTGGCAGCTCACAGAGCCCTGTGATTCCAGTTCCAAGAGAATCAATGTCCTTGTTCTGACCACCGTACATATGATATTCTTTCACACGTGTGCATAAATTAAAAAAAAAAAAACTTTTTTAAAGTTATAAAAACTTAACTGAGAGAAGATAGGGGGAGACAAGCTTGGGCTTTAACCTTGGCCTTGGAAGGCAGTCACGGACTGACTGTTTCAATGCATTTCCAACATTCATTCATACCTAACCAGCATGAAGTATTGCAGGAGACTTTCAAAATCAGTTAGCACACCATGCTAAGAGATAAGGGAAGGAATATAAGTCAGCTGCATATTGTGTCTGAATTTCCACTTCCAAATATAGACAGATTCTAGATGAAGCTCAGCATGCGAAGCTTCTGATTTCACAGATTAAAATCCTACCAGCGATTCAGAGTATAAATGTTGATTCATTGTTGTATAAATACAAGCACGATCGTGAAAGCTGTTAATGTTATGCACCCAAACACGAACAAGAACCTTTCAAGCAATGAGATAAATAAGATAGCATATTGACAGCTAATACAAATGTTTATATTAAATATGATACTTGTGCTCATATCAATGCTTCTTAGACTTCAGTTTGTTCCCAAACTGATAGGGATGGGGTCATGAGTCTTCTAGAAACTCAGACTTTATTTCAGTGAACGTTGTCCTCAGATTCTATTATGTCTTATAAGCTCTCAGGTAGAGCCTGTGGTGGAAATATTAACTCTGAGTTGTGAAAACGCCTAGCCAATATGAATTTACAAAAGTTTAGAATATGATCCTCTAGCCACAAAGCTGTTAAGAGACCCAATCTATTAATTTTAGAGGACAGTTAATATTCTTATGTCATAATATATAACTTAAAACTTGACTAGTAGGTTTGTTAGAAGCAAATATAAGTGAAATTTTTTTAAAAAATAGATTTGTTTTTGTACTCTAAGAGGTCAGTTTGTTTATTTTTGGAGAAAGGGTCTCAGTTTAGCATCTAAACTGCTATGTAGCTGATGATGACCTTAAGCTTCCAATACTCCTGTTTCAGTCTCCCAGTACTAGGATTGTAGTAGGTGCGTGCCACTGGCCTCACTTAGGAATTCAGTCTTAATGGTGGCATTTTATACAGAAGAATAGATTTCAGGGATGTTCACACCATGTCTATCACATCCTTCAGAATGTTCCTGAAAATATATTTTACATTATGAAGTAATGAGAAATTGAGGTAAGAGATAGGTTGAACCTTTCAAATTTTCTGACTGCAAAGTGAGAGGATTATTCTGAATTTTCATGGGGATCCTGTTGTACTAGGAGGTTATTTCAATAGAGAGGACAGTGATGAATTGGACTGGTAGCCACTGGTAGTACTCACCTGGCCATAGCTGGCTCTGAAGCTGGTGGAAGGACTGGGGAACCAAAACAAGGAGACTCCAATAGCAAGAAGAAAGATTCCTTCTTGAGTGGAAAGAGCAAAAGAAGGTTGTCATGTGTTGAATACCTTTTAATGCACTGCCATGAGCCATACCCTCAAAATGGGCACTGATAACCTCTCACCATTTTCACATCTGTGTTCTTAGTGAAACATGGGTGTGTCCACTTAGCACAGCACACCACTTAATGCTCCTACCTGAAAATGAGTAGGTGCAGCCTTTTAATATAGATCCCAATATATACTCCCACAGACTTTGCCTCATGATTAATCACATTTATTTTATTGCAGTCAGAATAATAATGATCACTGATTCATGACTACCCACAAGGATGCTAGGGTACATATGTGAGAATACCATGCTGTTTTCCTTTCATTATATTTGTATTTTTAAGTGGATTTGTACAAAGAAGATGAAGAATTAACATGCATCTTAAATAGGAATATAATAATTCCTTTCTTCTACAGAAAAATGCTCTCACCTTTATGCAGTGATAGAACTACCCATGGGAATGTGTGAGATGCTGAGTGCTGACTGATTTAAAGGTTCTGCAGTCACTAAACTTGAAGATCATTGAAGAAGTTCCTGGGATGTTAGCATTGAGTAAATGAAACAAAGACCTATCATTAGATTAAATATAATTGGGAGTCTAGTGATAGACCCATTCTCTTAATCAGGAGATACATGAATGGCTTTAAGATTTCCAGAAACACTGGTTCATATGAAAATCAGTAAATCTGTTTACTGGCAGACTGGTGTCTAAAAGACACACCCATCTTCATGACTGTTTCTTTGGAGAGCGAAGATGAAAGACATTGGCCACAGGCTGCACATCCTGCTTAGCCTGGCAACGTTTTCAATGGCTTACCCTATTCTGTGGGCAATGCTCTGAATCAATGAGAAGTGGTCACATCAATATTGTTCGCTTTGGCACTCACTTTAGTTTGCGAGACCATGTCTTCGGATGGACTTTATGTCATTAGCAGTTTCTTAAGCCTCTGATTCACAGACCAAAAGTCTGACACTTGTCCTATTGACTGGCACAGTGGCTTTAACCATTCTGAGTACATGAACTTGACTTAGTTCACTATGCTGCCTTTGTCTTCTGCTTGCTCCTTGTTTACAGAGCTAATATTCTGTTCCAGACACCGATCCACCTCTGTTCCAGAGTGACTGCAATGCACACATGTTGCTCGTCTTATATTACTCCTCTCATGTTAGGCACTACTCAGTGACAAAAGTAGTGCAGGATAGAATACAATACAATGGTTAAAAATCCTTTAAAACAATAGATGTACTAATGTGCATGTGGGAATCGTCTAGGAGGCCACACCTTCAACAAACAACTACAGGCAACTAAGGAATGCTCAGAGTGAGTGGGAGAAAGAGTCTTCCCGCAGAAAAACACATTAGTAACAAATAGTCAGGACTGCCAACATACAAACAAGTGACATTATACAGAATGAGAAGTTTATATATATATATATATATATATATATATGTTTGCATGTGTGTATACAAATACAATTAATGAAAAAAGAAGTATATGAATATGTAAAGCTTGGAGGGAAGAAAAAGAAGGTGGAAAAGATATAATTATTTATAATATTAAAAATAGTTTTAAAATTTTATTATACTAGGAAAATCTTCTTTGGGCTTGAAAAATAGTTCATCAGTTCCATACTGCTTTTACTGAGAACATGAGCCTTGTTTTCCAACATTCATGCTGGGCAGCTCACAATAAACACACACACACACACACACACACACACACTCTCTCTCTCACAATGTTACATATAGTTAAAAGTAGAAGAAATCTGTTAAAATGTTCCCAGCTCTCTTGGTAAAAAGACACTGTTGTTTGTTCGTAAGACACTGAAGAATCTACTGGTCGTTCAACATATACTATTTGCTGTTAAAGAAGATAAATACATGCCTTCAGCTTATCCTATCATTTTAAATCTTAATTGTACTTACCATTGAAAATCGATAAAAGGGACAAGGATTCTAATCCTGAAACTGTAGAGATCACTTCTGTACATAGTGTTAAAATTCTCAATGTAATTAATCCTAAAACAAGTAACAGAAACATCTTAACCTGGAGGTCTGTGGAACAAGATGGACTCTTGTCAATTTCCACCAGCATGAGTGTGTTTAGCTAATAATAATTATGATGAGACATAGAACTCAATTATGCCATATGCCATTTCATTGGCCCCAGGAGTGCATTTGTAAATACACAGAGATAAATTCAATTCATTTTCATGCTAATTAAGACCAAGGGTCATATGCCAGGCAGGTAGAAAAAAAAGACAAACCCTAATGAAACATTTGCTTTTCTGTATTAAAGGCCACAAGGGATAAAACAGCATTTGTCATAACCAAATGAATCCACTGTGGTAAGATTACACAAACCCTTTGCTTTGTACAAAAGTTTTGATGAAACAGAATAATTTGAAATCACTTCTAAGAAAAACTTGACTTAGCTCTTTCTATTTTTCTTAGTTACCAGATAATTGTTACAACAAAATTAGTTTTCAGCAATATTAAAGAAAAGATGAAAACAAAATGTAAATGTAAAAGGAAACTAAGTTAAAGGCACGTTTAAGAAAGTTACATAAGTTAAGCAGTCTATAAAGCTTTGTTTAAGATTTCAGAAGACATGTAAGAATGTATAGTTCAGATTATCTTACTGTTTTTTTTTTTATCAAATCAGTGTTATTAGACATTTAATTCTTTTTTTTTTTTTTTTTTTGGCTTTTCGAGACAGGGTTTCTCTGTGTAGCCCTGGCTGTCCTGGAACTCACTCTGTAGACCAGCCTGGCCTCGAACTCAGAAATCCGCCTGCCTCTGCCTCCCAAGTGCTGGGATTAAAGGCGTGTGCCACCACCTCCCGGCTTAATTCTTTTATTTAGAAAAGATTAAAGAGTTTTTATCTTAATTTTCATAGAAGGTAACAAGGGCTTAGTTTTGTCTGATGAGAAATAAAATTCCTGGGGCTTCTGTTTGGGTGGTAGAATTCTGAGCACTGAATCACATCAAAGTGTGGCCCGGTCAGTCCTGTATACCAGCAGAGCAGGCATCTCACCTGTTACGTGGAAGCTTGGGTAGGCAGGTGCTCAGAGGGGTGTCCAGCTCCCTCTCTCCAGCCTTCAGCATTTGCAAATTAAAATTCATGAACCATTTTTATTCACTGAATACCTTTTGCTATTTTAGTCAGGAATCTTTAATATATTTATTGGCTTATGCTGATCGTTAAATCTGCCTCTTTTCCTCAAGATCAACATGAAGAGTGCCAACAGGCACGCCTTTCTCCAGCATAAATGGCATGCTCTGATTGAGTCTGGTTGTCAACTATTTCAGTGATCTTCTCTGCTTCTGGTTCACAACCTTGTACAACTCTTCCAGTTCCCTTTTTATGGCCCTAGACACCTCCATCTCTTGTGTTCTACATGAGCAGAACAAACTTGCAGTACCCTCTGCCCTGTGCCATAATCACCTAACATTCTACCAAATATAGATGAACAGTATAACTTGTTGCTAGTGGTGGTGGTAAATTGTGGGTGTGTGTTAGATATCTACTTTCTGCTTGAGTAGCAGGTTGTGGTCTTATTGCTATATAGCTCTCATTTTCTTACCCAGTGCAGTGCTGCTGTTAGAGTTGGAGTGAGCATTGTAGATAGGGTGACGTGTCCATCTTTATAATCCCTAGTGGCTGGCAGAGCATATCATCCTGTCAGATGCTTTGAAAGTACTTCCTTGCATCTCTCAAGGAAGGAAAAAAAATGTCTCCCTCTACTAATAAATGTACAGTGCCTGCAAGTTGGCCAAGATTTTTATTTAATTAGTTTTAAATAAGGAAAATTAAATGAAATAAATCAATATGTGTACTTCCCAAACTGAGCACAACATGTTTGATTCTTGAAGAGTTTTTCATTTCCTGCTTATGTTTTGGGGGAGTATGAATGCAGTCTTTAGAAAGTGACTGTAATTGGAAAGAGCTAACAGTGTGAGTGGGTACAGAGATTTAGGATGGTGTTGTCTCTTATCTATCTCCCTTTCAGTATGAAATGGATACTGATATGTCAAATAATTGAATATATATGCTGTCTCTCACTTACACTAGATTTCAAAACATTCCAAGATGTTAAAAATTGCCTTTAGAGATTCTCTAAATTTCATAAAGTAGCAACTATATAATCAATTTGATATATTGTTGGTCACAGAGTAGTCTAGCACTTTCAGTAGCCTATAGTTTTAATTAATTAATGGTTTACTTTAATTTTTAAAAGTTCTTAAAGATATCTATCAGCTTTCTAATTTGTAGAATTCTTAAATTTTATTTCATTGAAACATTTACCCAAGAAAATCATGTTCGGTTATGTGTTTATAGTTTGTTTTATGCTAAGGAGGGAGTAAAATCGATAAGCCTTCACATTTTCCTTATACACATGGGGATATATATAACATTTTAAGGTTCTCTGGCTGGTCCATTGGAAAGTACTACATGGACATGTTTATTTTAGCTTTCTTATTTTCTTTCTGGAATAAGACAGCCAGAGAGAGCAGTGCAGGAAAAACTATTCTTCTGTGCTGCATCACCTCAATGGAATTCGAAGTTGCCATTTAGCGAATAAAGCATGAACAGGTAGCTTCAGTGTTATGGACTTACTGTGCATATTGATGTGACCAAACCTATTACGGTAATTCAAAAAGTGATTACTTTATCCACAAACTAGACAAGTTGGATAAGATTTATTTTCCCAAAGAAAAGATGAGAGCTCATTTACAGAGATGATTACCGGGGGCTGCTCACATATCCACTGTCTGTTTTCCACAAATAGATCATTCTGCTTAAAGCTAAATGGTGGCTTCCCCCCAAAGAAATACCATACACAGTTACCCATTTTTTCTATGTGTGGAGGTCTCTTAGTTGGACTGACCCCCCCCCAAAAAAAAATCCTATACTGAAAATATCCAGGACCTTGGGAACACATTGTAATGTCTTCTTATAATTATGTAGCAGCGTTGGACTTGTGAACTTTACTATTGTGCACTTTAATTCACATATATACTTTCTCATCATTCAATCAGTCTTTACAAAGTGGTGTTTGAACATTGTACAGAAAATGAGAAACACTCTATAAAGAGAATGAATTGCCAGCTATGATGAGAGCAAATCAGTGGAGAAAAATCAGTTCCTGGGGCTAAGCTTCAGAATGTGGAAGGCTCCTTGTAAAGGAGTGAGCATTCGTTGAAAAAGAGAACGTTTCCCATAGGACCACACATTCCAAGCTGGATACTTGAGATCCAGGTGGAAGAGATGGTTTGGTAAATTTAAAGGTGTGGCCTTGCTGGAAAAAATATGTCACAGAACATTGAAGTTTTAAAGCCTCAATCCATACCCAGTATACTATCTGCTTTGGATTTGAGATATACGGTGTGGGCTCACCACAGCATGCTCCAACCACCACTCTTGTTGCTTCCCCATGATGGACTCTTATTCCTCCAGAAGTAAAGGAACAGATAAACCCTTCCTTCCATGTGTTGCTTTGGTCATGGTATTTAATCGAGCAATAGAAATGTAACTATTACAAAGGCTGAGTGAATGAGATGGCAAGTAGTCTTTTGCTATGTTTGGGAGATGGAAATTCTTGCCATCTTTACTGGTTATCTTTGGTCCCAGATATCTAGGTCTTGCTTTCTGTCTTGTAGCTTCTGCTATATTTTTATTTTGAGGAGAACCAGGGGAAAGTTACAAATTCAAGGATTCTTCTAATTATAAAATCCATTTTCCAGAATTCCAGCATTGTAAATGAACTAGTATTACAGAGTTTATATTGATAAAATCAATGAACCAGTGTCTTTTTCAAAAAAAAAAGTTAATGTTAAGTAGACTTATTAATGTTTTAGTAAGCTCTGAATAATCAATGATATTATCAATTATTCTATACTTACACATTTTTTCTTTTTGTTTGTCTATTTTTATTGAAAAAATTTCAGATAATATATTCTAGCCATACTTCTTTCTCCAACTTAACATTAAAAAAATTCAAGTTTGGAGTTATTGTTAACACAAAAGCTAAGGATAGTCAATGATTTACATACTTTTGTGTACATATTTTTCATAGATAATTCAAAGTAAATCCATATGAAAGCAGTTAATAAACTTAGGGAGAAACTGTTTACAGAGTTAAGCCATAAGAAGCTTAAAACTTAGATTTACAAAACAAATTGATTCATCTTTCTTTTTATTTTTACACTTTTCTTGTGTGCTCTCTTCCAGCTTCCCCCTGGCTTCTACCCTTGTCCCAACATCGTCTTCCATCTTCCTTTTGGGTCTTGATAAATGTTATCTATGTTCTGATGACACATACCCACTGAGACTCAAAGACTCCAGTATCCAATTTTAGTAACTAAATAAATGCTTCTGTAACGGGGCATGCTGTTATGGGTCAAAGGAGATGTATGTCTGCCATCCATTTTCCTGATCTCATTAGGTCATAGTTTTCCATGCCAGGTCTAAAGAAATGTGATTCCCATAAGGCATGATGAAATCCCTGACTTGGCAAATATAAATAACCTGAATCAAAGCATAATCAGCATACCAGACAGTGGAAGGATTGTCAGTACTTCTGAATTCAGTCAGATCAAAATCTCATTTAAAAATTCCTCAAATAAATTCAGTTAGTACATATATATATATATATATATATATATATATATATATATATTTTAAATTTTATTTTTTTTTTTCAGGAGCATTTGATATATAGTTCCAGTATATTTAAATATTTTTAGATTGTTTCATCAGGCCCATCTTTGTAACTGATATATTCTTAGGAGATTATAATCGTCTGGGAGCTATTAATCCTGATCTGTAGCAAGAGATTCCAACTCAAACAAACCTTGAACAGTAGACGTGTAACAAGCACAATGAGGTGGGTCATGGGAGAAGTGAGTAGGTATAGAAAGGCAAAGGAGAAGAGGTTGCTCTAGCTGAGTCTGTTGTCTGACTTCTGCTCACAGAATAAGTGTGTTAGTCAGATTTCCATTCTGTGACCAAATACTAGAGAAAACCCACTTAAAGTTAGAAATGTCTTTTAGTACACATTTTTTTGAGGTTAGCTAGCTCTATTGCTTGGGCCCTATATAATGTAGAGTATCATAGCTGTAGAAATGTGCCAAAGAAAGCTCGTCACCTCATGGAGAGAGGAAGCAGAGTTAAGCAGAAAGGAGCAAGAAAAGGCATGATAGGGTAAGATAACCCCTTCAAAGTGTGTTCTCAGTGGCCCACTTCATTTAAGTATGTCCCGTCTCCTATAAACTCATCACTGAAATGGAATACTGTAATACTAGACCCCTGAATCTAATCACTCATCTCAATATTATCTGCATCTTGGGACCTTTAAAATATGAGTTTTTGGATTCTGTTTTATTTTTGTGTGTGCACGAGTGTATGTGTTGCATATGTTTGTCTATGTGTGCTTATATGGACACAGATACTCACGTGCTTATATGGACACTGAGCTCAGATGTTGATGATAGGTATCTTTCTCTGTCAATCTTCATGTTATTTTCTGAGGTAGGATCTCTCACTGAACCTTTAGCTTGCTGATTAGCTAGACTGGCTGGCCACCAAACACCCAGCCTCACTACCGTCACTGATATTTGGGATTAATTTTCAGTAAATTATTTAGTGGCACACAAATTGTAGAAAGTAATTCTGTCAAACTGAATAGGTTATCCATCGATCAATCCTGGTTTTTACACGTTTGTAATGTTGACATATTTCTGATAAGCATTCTAACTATGAATCATTTGGTCTATTATTCAGAGGTGTTTCTTAAAAAAAGAATCACGTTTAATTTTGTCTACATCAGTGAAGTGGCCCCTGTGACTGTGCAGCTACCCTGCCACAAAGGCTGAGCTGATTTTCTAATTTTCTTGTCAACCTGTGTTAATCCATGCTATTTGAGCAAATTGTGTTCTGTGGATGAGACCTCTTCAATCAAATCAGAATAAACTGTATGCTGCTTTTTGTAAGTGGTTCTGACAGGCTAGGAGCAGTGTGGGAGACATACAGGTGTCTCTCTGTTTACAAAGGCAATAGATGGCCAATGAGAATGCATAAGGAGCTGGAGACCTTGGACTCTATCACGTTTGTTACATATACTGATTTCTGCTGATTACTCACTGAAATGCTACGTGTATTTTTTTCAGTTTGTTTTAATTTATTTTGAGATTATATTTCTGCGCTAATGAAGAAAATTTGGCTTGATATAAGCCTTTTTAAAATTATTGACATCATTCTTCTTCTTCTTCTTCTTCTTCTTCTTCTTCTTCTTCTTCTTCTTCTTCTTCTTCTTCTCATCATCATCACCATCCTCTCTCTCTCTCTCTCTCTCTCTCTCTCTCTCTCTCTCTCTCTCTCTCTGTGTGTGTGTCTGTGTGTGTGTCTGTGTGTCTGTGTGTGTGTGTGTGTAGTGGTTATATTCATACGTATGCACTGTTTGGTGCATTATCCAGTATTGCTCTCTACCTTATTCGAGGAGTCGGAATCTCTCGTAGGCCCTGGAGATTGCCATTTTCAGCTAAACTGACTAGCCAACAACCCCAGGGATTCTCCTTCCCCAAATGAAGGTTATAAATGAATGCATTGTCATGTTGGGATTTCATGTAGCTGCTGAGGATCTGACCTCAGTTCTTCATGCTTTCCTGGACAACATATTACCCACTCAGCCATCTCTTCCACATCCCCTTTTATAACAGTGTCTTACTATATGTGGCTGAGACTGGCCTTGACTGAATGTTGACAGTAGTCCAGCCTAGCACTTTTAAACTTCATCCCCTTGCCTCAGCTTCACTAATGGCTGCAGATTTATCTCTTGGTCAGACTAGTAAATCAATTGATAATTTTTAGTGCTTTCTAGGTCTGTGTATATTTTAAAATGACGCTCTGTGTCATGGAGTACATAACGCAGACAGACAAGCAAACAAAAAGTGTGTATGGTATTGCAAAGGACAAACATCTGAACTCCTCTAACCCGTAGGCTCACTCTACTTTTCCACATTCTGCCCTTTGTTGAGTTCCTATAGCGTTTCTATATTCTCTGACATTCACTTATTTCTTATTCACAAATTAGCCCCATTCTAATTCAGCAGACTTATTAAAACTCACCTACAATGGAAAGCACCGAATTGTCCATTCATCTACATCTCTAATAGTGGCCTAAGCTTTTTTTTTTTCTAGCACAAAACACTAAACTGAACAATTCTATATATAGCCTTTGCCGTTTCTCCCAAATATACCACTTCCCCAAAACATTATTACTTTCAACATTTACCAAAGATTTATGCCTTCATGGCAAATGTGCTTTTACTTTTTTTATTTTTTAGAACAGGGCTGTGCAAAGATTTTTAGTTTGCTCTTTTGTGTGTTTGGGGGCAGGAGAGGGGGAGTAGCCTGAACACCAGGTGTAAATTCCAGATATTTCATCTTTAAGATTAAGAAAATGAGAATGCTGGCAGTCACTTAGGGGATAAAGCGAAGGCTTGGATAGGATATTAATAGAGAACAGGGAGTGTTTGAATTCTCTTATTTCCAGCATCCTTTGTTGTGCTCCAAACCCCAGGTGTGAGTCTTGCTCTGCTCCCCATTGTGAAACTGATTAGGAGTTATGCCAAGTGAGGATGGAGGCAGCGGGAGTTGCTTTTAGGATTTTCCTATTTAAAATGGTGTTTAGCACTAACATATATATTTAAATATAAAAACAGAGAGAACTTCAGAAAAATCAAACTTGAAGGATGAAGAATCTATCTAGATAGTATCTCAGTTCTGATTCCTCTAGATGTTCTAATCTTTCATACTATGGGAGATAATTTCTGTTTGGAACAAAGAAAGCATTGATCAGCTAATCTATTTGGCTTGGCTTTTTATCTCCATAGCTCCCCTCCTTTTTTTTTTTTTCTGAAATAACCTTCCACTAATTTTTTAATACCTCTGAAAAGACTGCCAAAGATCCCTTCCTGACTTTCAATCAGATAATTTTTTTATGTGCCAATCAATTAGCAAAACATTTATTGACTTTCTATTCATGTGAAATACCATGCTGGACTCTGTGACTCTGGAATGTACAATAACGCCTTTCAAATTTTCTTAGAGTAGTAAATTAAAGAAAAAACAACACTATGCTCACACACACACACACACACACACACACACACACAGCTACATTATATGGAATGTGTTCATTTGTTGAAATAAGGTAACACATTCTTACTGAGTTCCTGCTGCATGCTAGATACTCTGACACTACGGACATGTGAGGATTTAGAAAAGCCCTCAGAGTTAGTATCTCTGGTGAACCTGTCAGAAAGTCAGATAGAGGCGAATTATTAAAGCTAGATTAGATTTGGTTGAATAATTAGGAAATCCATTTTGTGGTGTTGTTTTCAGGCTAAAGAGAAGGAAAAAGTACATAGAAAACAAGAAACAGCTGGAAGAGGAAAAAGATTATTTAAACCATTGCTCTAACTGAAATGGGTCATTTATTCTAGGAGGGGTTGGTGGTCCAGTTAAGGTTGTAACTGAGTAATAAATAAACAAACTTACACTTAGAACATAAAATATCAATGAGAAAAGGAAAAGTATATAAAATAAGGTATTGTAAAAGATTTTTATAAACAAGAGGCAAGTTCAGTTAATCTGATAATCTCTTGGAGAACATATCTATTTGGTGAGAGATGACAGAAGAGAGGAGAAAATTAATAATAATAATAATAATAATAATAATAATAATAATAATAATGGCGTGCTAAGGACTTGAAGAGGAGAGAAGGCAAAACATTCACTTCTAGTGGTAATACTGTTTCCATGAGCCATGAACTTGATCATAGGTTCTATAACTTTGGATTCTTTCCTTGCCAACTTTTTCTGTGTGTTGATTCTACTTGCACAACTTGAAAAAAAAATGGGGCTAGCCGATAACAGTAGAGTTCTTCTGATGGTTTAACAACAAAATTATTGCAGCTTGTTATTTATCAGGTACTCTGTAAATGGTGAGTGACTATCCGTATATCTTCCCATTAGACTCACATTGGCAGAGTGTAGAATATGGATGCTTCCTAATGTTGCCTATGGTGTGGTGTGTGTGTGTGTGTGTGTGTGTGTGTGTGTGATGCATGTGGTAAGACACTGATTCTGAATATTAGTTTAAAAGTTTAGTTTCCTCTATTTTCTTCACTTCTGCTCATTGCTATCCCCCTCTCTCTCTCTCACACACACACACAGAAAGAGAGAGAGAGAGAGAGAGAGAGAGAGAGAGAGAGAGAGAGACAGAGACAGAGACAGAGACAGAGACTCCCTAGAGCTACAAATGAAAGTAAAATCTCATTAGGTTGCATTTTGATATATTCATTAAAATCATTTGAAATTCTACATTTTAGAACAGAACTGTGGTCTGGCATACATGGTACAGGCTTGAATTTTTTGGTCTGGCTAAAATGTTTGCCATGCTTGAAGAGTCAGCAACTGAGATAAAAAGCATCTCTCCATGATGGGGGAGGGCATGATTCTGGCAGATTCTGCTTTCCCACAGAACACAGGGCATCATATATCTTGCATCAGTAGTCAACCTTCTTCTCAGGATGTAGTTAAAGGCAAAAGCAAAAGTAGACCACACATGATGCTATTTGGCTGAATGGTAAATATACCATGTCAGATATTACAGAGACACACATGTAAAATCTCACATAAGTCTTTCATGAGGTATTTTTATAGGACAATGCTGGAAGTCATGGCCAACGTGACTGACTTGCATCCTTACCCTTAGAAATTTGCACACAATTGAAGCTAAAGCTGGGCTGAGAGTTGACTTCTAAGTCATGCTAGAGCAGTGTTTCTCAACCTTAATGTTGAGACCCTTTAATTCAGTTCCTCACGTTGGGCTGACTCCAAACCATAAAATTATTTTTGTTGATACCTCATAGCTGTAATTTTGCTACTGTTATGAATCATAGTGTGAATATCTGTGTTCCCCAATGGTCTTAGGTGACTCCTGTGAAAGGGTCATTCGAATTTTTAAATGGGTCATGACTCACAGGTTGAGGACCACTGTCCTAGATGAATTTTAACCATGCCTCTTTTGTTTGTGGAAAGTAACAGATAATAGTAATAGATACTAAAGTTATTTAAAAAATTTCTGCCAGAAACCACATTTGCATGCTTGTATTGTAAAATGGCTGTCCTCAAGTGATGTAACTGTTAATTTAAAAGCAACACAGAAATTCACGTCCTGGTGTGTGCTTGCATTAGAGCATATATGTGCATGTACAATACACACACACACACACACACACACACACACACATACACACACACACATATATACATGTGTGTGATATGTGCATGTATAACACATGTGGATACATGTGTGTATCTGTATATGTTCATTTGCACACATATATGTGTCTGTTTAAAGCAGATTAGTTTATAGGAATTTTAAATCATGATATTGACTGATCTTAATTGTTGGATATTACTATAATTGTAGGTTATAAAAATTGTCAGATTTCCAAAACTGTATTTATTACATGGTAGTTGAAAAATAATATTTTCTATTAGGCTGTTTTTATCCTCTCTATACAAGATGGCATTAAAGTTCCACTGTGCTCAATATGAGTGGAACTGACCTAAATGGGTGCTTTATCCAATCACCTGCACAGTTGCACTGGCTGGATAAGCATTTATAGTGCATTGTTCCTGAATTCCAGGTCTTGGATGAAATGCTTTATGGAGGCATTACTCTATGCATTCACATATGTCCCATGTGAAACCTACTGCCTCCCGTAGCTTAAAGTGACTAGATGCATCAAAATTCAACTGTCCCTAAAAATATTAGTCTATTTTCAAACAGAGTCCAGTACTGATACTTTAATTACAGCCTGAAGTAATTTATCAAGAAGTTTAAAAGTCTAATTTTCTATTTTCCAAAAGTGTTAATATCTAAATAGAAATTATATGTTTTAAATTTAAATTCTCAGTCACCATTTTGTAAGTTCTTTGGAAATAAATAATTGAGACATATTTATCCTTGCTGGTAGTAAGTACATGTAATATTATTCCTCATTTCCCAAAATATCAAGTTAGTCACTTTTTCTGAATGTACTTGTGAGTGAGAATATACCCAAGTAGAGGCAGTCAACATCCTTGGTGTGATGTTTGAATTCCAAGTAGACCAGTAGACTATTTTCGAAAAGGGCCTTTTGTGACTTATAAAAATAGTATTATCATTGCTTATGGTTTTCATGCTTCTGGTGGACATTTTTGAAAGAAAAGAAAATTGTACCCAAAGCATAGAAATAAGGCAGATATAAATTATTCGCTCAAATATTTTTATGATATGTAATTTGTAATATTTCACTGAGGACAGTAAGCTTGTCCAAACTGACAGAGCTTGGAGATTTTTTTTTTTTTTAGTCTAGTTTTATATGATAGCTGAACAGCACTCACAGTCCAGTGAACCAATGAGGCCCCTTCTCCCTAAGGACACCAGCTCTTCTTTGTTCTACTGTGCCTCTGTGACATTTGACATTCTCTGTGTAACCTTAGTTAGTAGCAGTGCTGAGTTTGAAAACAGAAACAGAAACAAAGAAAAAATGAAGCCTACTTTTATTTGGTTGTTGTGAGTAGAAATTACAAATCATACAATGAAAGGATTATTTTGTTCAACATGTTCTGAAAAGGAAGACTATTTATGTCATCATCTCCTTGGGTATAGTATTCTCCATTACAGATTGAGAAAACTCTTAGACTCTCAAGTGTGAAATTTACTGTTTAAAGCAATAAGCCACATATACTGCTTTAATGAACTTTTTTCTGATATTGTCAGGCTATTTTAATGTTGACCAGGCAGAAGTACAAAGTAGTTAGTATTTTGCATAAAAATTTCTATGCCATACTTCGTGCTAAGTATTTCTTTTCTTTCTTTCTCTTTTTTTTTATCAGTTCTGAACTGATTTCTCTTTGAGAAATGGCAAGGCACCTGCCTGCATTAAAGGAAGTTACATGTTTAGAATATGTCTCTGTGGTAATGATTCTGGGGCACACAAAAGCTTATATGAAAGAAGTTTTTCCTATTTCAGTCAAACAAAGAGAAGCCAGAACAGCCAGAGCCAGAGAAGCTAGGTGACTCCTCAATAATCATGTGAAGCCAGAATCCACTTATAGAATGGGTCAGAGTTTGATGGTACTAGAGAAGATCAGGATAGTTTTAAAGGAAACTCAGTAAAAACTAAAAGAGACAATAAAGGCCTGCAAAGCAAATCAGCTTCGTAGGTACCTGAAAACCACTCTATGAAGGAGTTATGTGAGGTTTCTGTTTGTTGTAAGGACATTCTATTTGTAGTTGCTCTAGCCTATTGTCCTAGAAAATATGTGACAGAAACTTTTAAGATATCTATTTTATCTTAAATACATTATCATATATATTATAAATGTGTGTGTTATATATAAAACATACATATGTAAATAAAACTATATATGACAGCACAGTTAGAACAAATGCATGTTATCAATTTCTCCATCACTTTCCTGAATCCAGACATTCAAACAATAAACTGAACTTCGGTTTGTGAATGTCTGTGGATTACCATGGTAATATAAATCTATAAAAGTTGATTTCAAGGTATTAAATATTAGTTACTGAACTTGGATAGAAATGTGATCTGTGCATAATTACATAGCATAATAACAGGCAAATAAAGTCAATGTAAAAGACTTTGAAATGCAAGAAATACTGAAATAACTACTATAATCAGAGAGGGTTTTTATACAATGATTTTTCCTAGATTTATCAAGTTATGACTTTAGATAGCATTGTTTTAAAAAAGTTAGCTGTGTTTAACAAACCTCAGAAGTGTACTGAAGCAAAACAAATATTGTACAATGCATGTAATGTAACATGCAACACAAGTCACATTTTGCACATATAAGATGCACATTTTGTATATGTTCAGTGTTTCTAAAATTTAACATGCAAGTAACTGTTTTAGGTACCTTGTTAAGATCCAGACTTTGAATTGGTAGCCTTGAAAGTCAATACCCTAACAATTTCTTAGATATTGTTGGCCCATATATCAAACATGGCATTAGAAATAGCTTGACTAGTTTCCTTAGAGGCTTACTATTTAAGATTATCTATCTGTCTATCTATCATCTTACTAACAAAACATATTAATTTGAGGTTCAAATTCTATATAAAAAGACTGATGTAGGGTCAGCAAAATGGCTCATCAAGTAATGGTACTTTTTGCCAAGCTTGATGACCTGATTTCAATCCCTGGGCACTACATTGTAGAAGGAGAGAATCAATTCCTGTACATCAACCTCTGATGATCACATCTCCATACATGTACAATATCATGTACAGACACACATATACTCCACTCCCACATACAATTATTCTTTGACATACACATCTCCATACCTGTATAGTATCATGCATACATACTTATTAAATACATACATGCACTCATATTTTACACACACACACACACACACACACACACACACACACACACATATATATATATATAATTTGAAAACTTATAAGCCAAAGCCAATTGGGGTGGCTTCTTTAGTTCTTGTTAATCTCATCTCTGGAGAAATAGAGACAAGCAATCTCTCCAGTTCAGTGACCAGGTAGACTAACCTAATTGGCAAGTTTCAGGTCCGTATAAGTTACTCTCAGTAATGCCCAAGGTTGAACTCTGACTTCTGCATCTATATATATCCATACATACATACATACATATCCACACATAAATATATATATATACAAATTATGTAAATTTTAACCTATTTTTTCTCAACATAAAAGTGATTCAAAGACATAGCTGTTGATGTCACATTTACTAATGTGATAGTACGATGGTTCAGTTAATGAATCTCTTATGCTAGAGAAAAGCAAGCAATGCCACACTTTGTGTGTGTGTGTGTGTGTGTGTGTGTGTGTGTGTGTAGTAAGAGCAGTACTTGGGAGGCTGAGATAGAGGTATTTCAAGTGCAAGGCCAACTTGAGTTACAGAGAAAATCAGAGTTAGCCTGAGGAACTTAGTGAGACCTTGTCTAAAGAGAAACATTCGCTCTTGCTGGTAGTGTAGATTATGGATAGAACAATTTCCCTGAGTTCAATTCTAGAGCTGGAGGAAGACATAAAGAGAATGAGGAGGAGGAGAAGGAGGAGTAGCAAGCAGAAGGAAGAGGAAGGAGAGAAAAAGGTGGAAGAGAGGGTTTTTGTTTGTTTGTTTTTAATGTGTAGGATCTGAAAGGTAGTTATAGGAACATGGCCTTGGAGTAATTAAAGAGAAGCAATGGAGGTATTATTAGAAGGAAGGAAGGAAGGAAGGAAGGAAGGAAGGAAGGAAGGAAGGAAGGAAGAAGAGGAGGAGGAAGAGGCTGAGGGACAAAGGAAAATAGGAAATCAGAGATCTAGCACTGGTGTGGAGATATGCTTTAAGTTTTCAATAGCAGATGCGAAAAAGAGCCAAAGGAAAGAAATAAATTTATAAACTATTCAAAGAACATCCAACCAAGAGAAGTGTTGGAGGGAGGGGAAGGAATTCCAAATGGCAGAATTTCTCTTTACTCTTCAACCTGGTAAACAAATCCACTCTCATTAAGACCCATCCCTTTGAATTCAGAATAATTTGCATGGCAGTTTTCTATTCCTGTAAAATGTGGTCAGTCGTTCACAATTTAACATACAAGTTGTCCTAAATTAACAGAAAACCTCAGTGTTTCAGAAGTGCACCAACATGTTCTAGCAATTTAGTAAACAACTTATTGAAAAAAGTCCAGACAGTTTGAACTACCCTAAGTAACCCATTGGGAGAGTTAAAAGGAACTGTTTCTTTATGCTTATCAATAGTTTCTTAATTAAACAGTATACTCTGCCAAAGGCTCAACTTTCTGCTGGTACTCATAGTTCAGCCAGAAAAATAACTTATAATAGCTTTGTTGAATCTTTTCCAATACACTGTGGAAATGCCTAGAATTCCAAAGTACTATAGTTATTTTTTTTCTTTTTCCTTCTTCTTAGTTGACTGTCAATTACTCAAATGCATTTGATTGTGCAACCACCTTGAATGTTACACTATTCAGAGGTCGAAGTTAAGTTGTTAATGTATAGAAGTATCTCATTTCCTCTCAGAATGAATAATTTCACCCAAATTTGCCCATTGTGGTTTCCTTTCCCCCAACCCTGTTTTCTGTAAAAGAACTTTACTAATGCAAATGTCATTCCATTTCCATATTCCTCCTTCAATTTCCAACCAATCCCAAAGGGAAATATATATTAATAGATTCTAATTCTTTAACTTGTCTACTGATGAGTCTTGGACTTCAAGCATGTAACCTTGATAAAAGTCAAAGCAAAGTAAGTAGTACTTTCTAACAAAATCTAAACTGCTCTAAAATGGTGAATTCTTAATAGATACCATTGTTTCTGATAATCTGAAATATACTTAATTTTTAGACAATAACTCTATAATATTTACAAGCTTGCTAATTTTGTATGTAGATTCAATAGCTATTATTTACAGGAGTTAATGGAAAGAGCGGATTTGGCCAAGTGCATATTTTAGGAACCAAGAAGATACACACATGCACACACACAGGGGCTCACAGAAACTGAACGAAAATCATGGAGCCTGCATATCTAGGCCCTCTGCATATGCATTACAGTTGTGTAGCTTTGTCTTCTTATGGGACTCCTAACAGTGGGAATGAGAATGTATCTCACTCTTTTGCCTGTTTTGGGGATCCTTGTTTCTCTTACTGGGTTGCCTTGCCAATCCTTGCTATGAGGGAAGATGTCTAATCTTATTGCAACCTGATATGCCATGTTTGGTTGATATTCCTGAGAGCTCTGCCCTTTTCTGATGGGAGATGGAGGAGTGTATTGAGGTGAGGAGGAAAGGGAAACTGGAGTCATGATGTAATATATGAGAGAATCAATAAATAAATTTAACAAATAATCGGAGGCATAATGGGGATAGAAATGAGAAGGTAGCTGCTAACTTAGTAGGTGGGTATAAGAACTATTTCACGTATGAAGGATCATTCAGAGGAAAATGTGCTTCATCTGGAACCAGTAAGTTCTTACAAAGGAGGGGGGTGGAAATAGTGTGGAGCATTGAGGCAGAAGCATGCGGGCTTTACAGGAGAACAAGACTTTTGTTTGGTTAACACAAAAGAGACTATACAAAGATAGCAGAAGGAGTATCCAGGAGAAGTCTGAACAGAAAACCAAGAGGAATGCCCAAACGAACCCACTGGCAATATTTAAGCAGTAACCAGAATTCCATATATAGCTATGTCTATAAAGGTGACTTAAAACTTATTTGTCATGGTTGTGATTGGACAATGAATGATGAGGTTTTGCTTTTCTTCCTTCTATGTGTCCAATTTGTAAAAAGTTGGGATAGTTTAGTTCAGTGCCATGTGACAGATGTTTCAGAATTAACTCTCTTAAATATAGGTGCAGTATTCCAGCTTGTTTACAGTGTCTTTGGTGTTTGCCACCGAAAAATTTTTTTTCCTTATTTCTTGTTTTAGAATCACTGTTAAGTTTTATGACATAATGTCTGGATATGAGAAACTTTGTTTGAAGAATACTGATCTCCGGATCCTCTTTCTTTTTGAATGTCATTTGTTTAGAAATCTTTATTGTATTATATATACTCCCTGTCTCGAGAAATAGTCAGGTTGCCCTTGTTTCTTGGGTGGTTTTGATATATCAGTGTTTTCTTCCATGGTCACTAAATGGGTAGGCTATAATGAGTGCCTTTTCTTTTTCTAGTTAGTTGTTATCAATTAATTTAATGAATTTTTTATTTATTTGCCAAAGTCCTACAATAAAAATACCATTCTAAATTTAGTCAAGACCTCCATTGAGTTTATGTTCTTGTTCTAAACTTTGATGTAAAGTTTGAAAACCAATGTTTTTGCTGCTTAATAAATAGATGAATAAATTAGAAAACAACAGTATGAAAAATGCAGCCACAGTGCCAATGACCAGTTAAATATTTTTGTAACCTCACCTGACAGATTAAGTAAGAATGCTTGCTTATGAGTCACCACTCTCCTTTATGCAATAATGTGAAGCAATAATTCTGGTGTTTGAAGACTAATATGTAAAGTAGATAAAATTTGTAGCATTCTTGGTCCAAATAGACTCTGAGAGACTAGTGTGTCTATTCTCTCCATCACTGTCCTCTCTCTCTCTCTCTCTCTCTCTCTCTCTCTCTCTCTCTCTCTCTCTCCTTCCCTCTCTCCATCCCTCCCTTCCTCCTTCCCACCCTCCCTTTGACAGTCATTTATTCAAATAATTTCTTTTACTTTCTAGTTTAGGCAAATATTTGCCAAGTGCTTTAATTAAGAATAAGATGTTAAATCCTGAGCCTTTGAATTATGTGATTTTATCCATAAAAGTAGAATATTACAATAGCAAATGAAGACGAACAAACATACTCAAAGATACACATAGACACATACAAACATACACACATGTTATGCCTATACAAAAACAAATATACACATGTAGACATAGACAGATGCACATATATGCATGAAAATACATATCCTACACAAACGTCTAGTGACAAGTATGAACATTGGTGAAAACCAATAATTTGTAAGCATATAAAAGACTGTAATGTGAATATAATTACAAAGCAGAACGATACAGAAGATCTCTTCCCTATACATAAAAGACATGGTGAGGACTCTTATTTTATCATATTCTGTCCCTTTAAAGTGAGATTCTGATAGTACCTTGCTAAATCGATTTGAAACCCTTTAAGTCTCCATACTTGAAATTTAATAGTAGAGGATCCATTAAGGAGCAAAACATCTGTTTGTTTTTTATTTTCCTTATAAAATTTCAAATGTTTTCTTTACCATCTTTATGTATTATATTCACAAATGTCTGGGGGCGGTTGCTAGGGACAGGAAAGCATTAAATATAGGATGTTTCAAACCAATGTGATGGTCTTTCTTGTCTCAACTGCTTTTGCATCTTTCTGTAGGTTTTCCTTGTTTACCTTGCTAAAAATATATCCACATCACATCAATAAGATACTACTTGATATCTTTAATATTAAATACATTGAACAAGAGCTTTCATATGCCAGAAACTGTTAAAGAGGAAACCATAGCGGCAATGATGGATTATTCTCTCTTTACTTAAACACAACAAGAAACCAAGCCTTCCTGGCTGTTATTTTATGTTCTTGCTGTTTAGCTGCTGGATGTCTCCGTTGCCATTTCTTTCTCCCCGTCTAGGTCTAGGATGATCAAATTCCCTCCTCTAGGTCCCCTAGCTGCATTCCCTAGGGAGCTTTGTCCCCAGCCAGCCCTATCCTGAGCAAATGACTTAGGTAAACAAGTGTGCAGTCTTGCTGAAAATGGGAAAAACAAGAGATTAAAAGACATGGAGAAAATGCTCCACAGCAGAAGAGTGAAGCCTGAGGACCCATTAGTTCAAGAATTCTGTGGACTGTTTAAGACCTCTTCTGACAGCGGGTAAATACTTTTTCCCTTTCTAAGGAGAGCCCATGTTTTGTTTTTCTAGTACATGTGTTGCTATAGACTACCTTTGAGGTTTTGTACATTATTAATTTATTTGCAGACAATGAATAATCCAAAATTCATCCATAGCAAATGTTTAAAAAACAAGTAATATCACTGTTCTACAGTGAACAGCACTATATAATATATCTGAAATCTAGCCAAGAGGATAGTTGTCACATCCTGTCAGATGTATTTATCATAAATGTAAGTACAATAAATGATAATTCAGAGGTTGAAGAAGGGTCATAGATAGATTCATATTCCAAGAATAGATCCATTGCCACCGGAGTCTAAGTTCATTGAATTATATATGTGTTCAGAATTTTGTAAGTCGAGTTAGATTTTAGGAACACAGTTGGGAAATTAATCAACCATAATGCACAGTCCCCACCCTAATTTGAAAAGAGACATCAAGGTGGGAAAATTGCAACTTCTCACCCATCTCCAGAGCTGTTGATGAAATGTCAGATGCTCAGTGAAAGTAATGGCCAAAGTGTCTTTGTTTATAATTATGTATACTTGTGCCCAAAGTATTATATACTCTTACAAAGCATATAGAACCAATACATATGAAAATATTCAGATATATAATAAACACAATGTAAATGAATAGTGTTAGAAATATACCAAACAGAAAACTCCCACTAAATTAATACTTAATTTAGTTCTCAAAATACTAGCTAATTTTTAGTGGTACACAGATATTTGTAATAATATTGATTATATTTAATTTCCCAGAATAAGATGATGAGAAGTATTTCGATGAAATAATTTGTAATATGAAGCAACGTTATGTTCTGTCTCAAAATTTTAGGCTCAGGAAATTGTTCTTTTGAAAAGTGAGATTTTGATAATATGAAGTTGTACCAGGGATGAAAGTCTCCCTTTTCCATAAGGATTGAGAAAAATAATAAACACAGGTATCTCGATTATAATTTTCCAAATAATCATATAACAACTCCATAATTTTTGTAAGAGGTACTCATATGTGTTAAGATATGTTTTGGGGGTTGTGTTTTGCAGGGTGTTGTTTTCCTTGACCACCATAGTAATCAATCACTTGGATGTTTATAAAAATTACTTTTATAACTTGGTACTTCGTGTGGAATCCATGTATCTGTGAAATGTATTTGCTCCTTACATTTTTACTTTCTTAATTCGTGTGTGTGTGTGTGTGTGTGTGTGTGTAGACATATGTGTGGAATACGTGCATGTATGGAGATCAGAGGAATGCGGTCCAAGTTAGTTTTCTCTTTGTACCCCGTGGTTCCTGGGATGGAATTCAGATTGCCAAGCTTAGTGGAAAGCATCTCTACTCATACAGACATCTTGACCCATCCTGTTTCTGACAATTTTAAAGAGCCAGCAGTAATTACAAGCTTTTGTCAAACTTAATCTTTTTTTTCTAGCTTTAGCTATAGGATGCATCCTTTTTAATGCATGGATTGCTAGGTTTTCTTCCTAATTTATAAATCCCATGAGACACAGTACTTAGGCAGGAGCACCGCATTTCATCAGTACCTGGCTACTTGGTGCTGGCATCTATGGCTTTTGTGTGGTCCAGTCTTACTGATTCAGAAGCTGGAAAGGCTCATTTTCTGTTTTGACCAAACCTTCTGAGTAAGTTTTGGTTCTCAGAAACAGAGTAGCACCAGCCTGCTTTCCACTCAGACTGGTATCTTTATACCATTTTGCCAGTGGCTCTTCAAAAAGTCTCATAACTTCTGTTCCGACATCAAGTTTTTACTTTCCTTGACCTGACAGCCTTTTGCATTGAGAAATGATCTAAGAAGGAGGTAGTAGGAGCAGCCTGGAAGGTTAAGTTGCTCTCAGGCTTGAAGAGAAAAGTACGGTGAGCTCATTTGCTCACAGCATCTTCTTAAAGGAACAACATGACCTGGCTCTCCAGGAGACAACTCAAGGGCTTTGGAAAAACAGAAGAGAGACATTACCACCATGGCAGCCTATGCTGGAGACTTCTCAGCAGAGATACAGACTGAACTGATATCTGGAACTAGATAATTCTTTGCACGGTGATGACTTTGTGTATTTCAGAATGTTTAGCAGAATTGGTGACCTATCATGAGTAGATGTAAGTAGCACTCATCGCTGCAAAGTATGACAATCAAAGTCACCCTTACCTATTGCTTAATGTCTCCCGGAGGTAAGAATTTGCTGTTCTTTGGTTGAGAACTGTCACCTTGGATATTCCTTCCCTTGGTTCCCTTCGTGCATGTCAACTTTTGCGTTAGTGTTGTCTAGTGATGCTACAGATGAAGCAGCCCTTACTTTCTGAGCCTAATTTTCTTGCTATTCTCTTAAGATCCAAGGCAATGAGAAGAACCCTAGCTTCTTGAGAAGCTTCATTGCTTTTCATGGACTAGAAATAAGGAGTGAGAAAGATTCAGTGATGTCTAGAGGACATTCAGTGCTCTTATCTTGGCAACAGTTCACTTTGGGAAAATAGGCAAGGGTGGCAGTTGTGGAAGTAGATGAGCTGAATAGAAAACTGCCAGCTATTAACATTTCTGTGGGTGGTAGATGCTGCAAGCTTTGATGTTGCTGAGAATTCTCTGAAGGTCTGTGTGAGCAGAGGATCAACAGTATTTACTGTTAGTCTGTGAGGCACTGTGGAGCTGGGATTATGATATCAGACAAATATGATCTCTGCTTCCAAATGCCACTAACTTCTCCATGGAGACATTCTCTTCTCATAAAGGACCTTTGAAATAACCTCTGGGTGTGTATCTGGGCATGGCTCATCTAAACTTCGCATCTGATATCAAAGCAATCATAGTTAAGCTGCAGGGTCCATTTTTGGAAATTAGGTGGCTGGAAGAAAATCTCTGATATGAAATCTGCTGGTCCCCCATATCTGCTCCTCTTTTCTAAATTCAGTTTTTCATGCTTTCTTCCTTTTGGGTAGACTATCTGATATTAACCATTATTCAGTCCACCATGTACACCTGATATCCAGCTGTACCCTAGATTAAAAAAAAATTCTAACACAAGGAGCCTTACTCTTAAGAACATGTTAGCCGCGTATAGAAGAATAACCCTGGAGTAGGGAAAAGATGGCAAGCATTTCTAAAATCACTGGTACAACAAAAACCAAATGGGCTAAATCTCCATATCAATGCCAGCTGGCAGCTTCATCAGTGTCCCATGGTTCCACACCCCTGGGCACTCTAGGTTAAGGGTGGCTTTTTATTTCTTCTTTCTCACTCTCAGAACAGTGTCATTTTGTCTCTTTTGTCCTGGGATAAAGTGTGAAGAGGCACTGCCCTTCCACTCCAATTTTGGTAAGAAGTAAAGGGAGAAAACAATACATACACAAGGAACAGCTCTGAGAGACAGAGCCCAGGATCAGGATGTTCCTCCCAGCTTCCTATGACTTCCAAGCTTTATCCTGTAGATTTCTATCTGCTTTCTTTACAGGTAAATTTTAACTTAACAGACTCTATTGTGTAATCTGAAACAATAGAACTGTGTGATCTAGTAGGCAAAACAGCCGCATTTCTACACTGTAGTGATTGTAAACAAATAGGAAATGTCTTTCTCTGTGTACTGATTGTGTTTTGATAATGAAAGGGACTGCATGCTTGGTCTGAGGTAAAAGGAAGGGTCGCATTTGCAATTAACAAAGAAAGCTTAGATTCAGTATTGACAAGGTTTTCTTTTTAATTTTCTTGGACGTTTCTTCCAACTGACTCATTGGCCATTATAGTATTTAAACCAAAATTTATTGATTTTCAGTTTATAACCCCACTGGTACTTCAAAAACAGAACAGCAGAAGAAATATTAATTGTTCTCCACATCTCAAAGAAGAAACAAACAAACAAGCAAACAAACAAAAAATGAGCTTTGTGGCATATGCCTAATGAAGCCATAGATGCCAAAAACAATGATCCTTGGCTTTAAAAGTACAAGGACCAGATTTTGTTTATTTAATTTAGAGGAAAAGTTAAGTTGCTCACTTTGTAAATCAGTCGTATAAACTTAATGCCATTTTGATTTTGTCTCTTTAATAGGGCTTTTCTTCCTCAAACTTTCCAAGTAGGCAATTGCGTCTTTGCTTCTCTCTAATGAAGCTGGTTTTGCTGTATTTTCTGAGTCTACAGAACTAAATGACTCAACTGTCATAGATAATTTTTACAATAATGGCCACCAAATATACTACTGGTGGCAGTGAAACAGAGATTTCCTTTCAGGAACAATCTAGTTCAAAACTAGAACAGGGATGGGTGCCTCTCAAGCAAGAAAATGAATGTTTGCCAGCCCCCACCTTGTTGAGAAGCCATGGGGAAAAGCTGCTTCAGCTACATTTATAAAATGCATGGTGATAGACAATCTTTGCTCTCAATAGAAATGCTTCACCATGCTCGTTTGCCTTCCCAACCCTAACACAAGTCCATATTGGCACAAGACAATGTCTTTGTAGACCCTATTCTTATCTATTTCAGGTTGCTGGTTTTCTTTCTGGGACGTTTGAGTAGTTAATAATAGTTCTATATCCATAATTTTATAGATCCTTACTTGTCCACTGAAATCATATCAAATAACTCTTTTTCCTTTTAATAAATAATAGCTTTTGCTTTACTCAGAGAACCCCATTTATCCATAAATACAAGGTCCCCCAGTTACATTTGATGTTCAATAAAGCAAGGTATCCTTCTCTTAAAAGCACCAGGCTGGGAACATGCACAAGATTTAGCTTCTCAACCCTGGCTGTCCTGATACAGAGCTCTAGAAAATTGGCTGACCATTAGTGCCTTGGAACTTTGACTTAGACCAAATGATAGAACTCTCTAGAGATGCATCTCAAAAGAAATACTTTTAAAATCATCCCTTGTGGATCCAGTGTGCAGACATAAGTAAGGACCACCAAATAATAAGTCTTTTCCCAGAGGATGAACATGTGTCTATGAGATTCTTGCCTCAAAAAGCACAAGAATTACTGAAAACTCTGACAGACTCTTGGCTGTTCACAACATATATCTGCATATTGTTAATCAATAGGACTTATAGCCAAGCAACCTGCCAACTTGACCATGGAGCTGCTGTTTTTCATATCTTAACCATTTAGGAGCTTTTGTTTGCTTGAATACTTCCAAGAATCATCAAACCAAATACTCCAGAGATTCTGGGCAGTGTCTTATTCTGAGACCTAATTTCCATTTCATTCTGTTCTGTTATTTTGCATTCAGCATGCAGTGATATCCCAAAGGTAGGTTTTTGATTACTTACAACATAAAAACTCTGGCTGGCTCCATTAACAAGGATGCATGAGACCCATAATCATTATCCTTTGAAGAAAATTTCCAAGACTTCTCCATGGATGATAGAATCCATGCTTAGAATCATTGGTCCAAAACATATATTGCTGTATGAGAGAATAGACCAGCTTTGAAGAAAACTGGATTTTCCTTGTAGATGTGAATGAAGCTGCCTAACTCTTTTTACATTAAATTTCAACAGTAATGTTTAATGTTCTTCAGGTATGATTCCTGGGTAGAAGAAATGATGAACAGGCTAATACTGGGGTGTTACTAGTGAATACAAAGTCCTTTAGTGTTGATTACGAGCCCAGAGACTGATTCTGAGCAAATGTTTAAAGGAATGGGTCTAGTCTATGGAGGTAACAGGATAACATACAAACTGGATGCACACTTGCATTTTTTCCAACATGGAATTACCAGAGGTTGTCCTAAGTGTTAGCAGTAGTTAACACCACCTTGAGTAAAACTGAGTAGCTGAAAGATGGATAGACGGGGGTGTTTATTTTTCTCAGGTTAGCTGACCTGGAAGGAGCATCATATTCTTGACTGATGTTATGAAGTTGTCCATGTGGCCCATTGTCTACCTAATAATTTATGAAGGTAGTTATATTCCACGTATAGCATTAGATTCTGGAGATACAGTGTAAACCATGATAGATATGATTTTAAGCCTTCTAAATACTATCTAACCTATATAGTGTACTTTTCTACCAATGCCTAAAGACTTCTTAACATAAAACTTTTTAATAAAGGCAAAAAAATAGAGTTACATAAAATTTTGACCTGAAGGAGAGTGTTACATATAGAATATTATCTTTAGGTTAATTTTATAAGCAACGTGTGGCACATTTTGTGAAATACAAGAACCAGTTTTGAAGAACTTTTTCTTTGCAAATCTACTACATTTCTTCACCTGTTCATCATCATGTGTCTACAGTTTAGCTGTGCTAGAGCAATGGGGTAAGCCCAACACTCAATAGAGGAATGGAAGACAAAAGGTTTCTTGGTAATAGAGAAACCAACAGAGAAGAATAACTTATTTTAAAATAATAGATAATCAGCAGTGCCTGAACCAGCAGGAAGTGATTACAAAGAGTAGCCATTGTTCTGACAAGATGACTCAGAGGCCTCCAGTACTGGTGGTCAAGGCAAAGAATCCTTGGATACTGCAGAGTGCACTTTTACTACATTGCATGCTTAAGGAAGAAACCTATATGTTAGGCTATATAGGATATCATTAGCTTGATATTAGGCTTTGCTTGTATGATTAGGATCCCTATGATAGGTAGCTTAGTATGTTTGCAGAAAACAGGCTCCCTCTTGTAAATAATACCAGCTTGTCCAGTTCCCACTATAATTGGGAAAAAGAGAATCTCATTCATTTGTTTGGTTTTAGCCTGTCTAATCCAGTACCACTTCTGAGTGCTTAGCTGTGGGTGATTTGGGGACATAGGATTGGATCCCTTCTTTACTTAGTAGTCATGTAGGCTGGTTGTATTGACAGAAAGTATCCTATTGTTCATGAAGCTCCTACATTCTTCTGTATCCCGAGCCCATCATTTAGTATTACCCACTATCACATTTTGTCTTGAACACTGTCTATTAACCCTGTCTTTGCTGGTGTTTTATTTCTTTATGGATTTAAAATCACACCTTAAGTGGCTAAGCATGGGTAATCTCTCAGCAATTTGGAAAATTCAGGGAAAGATAATGCATTTATGAAAAATGTTCTCTATATTTTTAACCTGCAATGAGCTGTTTTGAAAAATTAGTTGCCCTATTTCCACATTTGTGCTGCAGAGCTGTCTACTACCGTTGACTGATAGACATCTTATCCCCATGCTTAGTGCTCTTTCAAGCCATGGGAAATATTTCCCATGAATCTTGGTTACAGATATTTGCAGACTAGATATCAACATGATAATTTTCTTCCTATGTAAAATCAATGGTTATAGGATACTTCCTGTAAGGAAATGAGCAATTTCCCAAGCTATAAAGACTGCATGCTTTGTCCACTTATGTTTATTTTCTCTATGCATTGTCTGCTTTTTATCTAGCAGTACAAGTCTGGAACTCTACTTCTTATCTGATTCTAGAACTGGGTTAGGCTGAAGTGAAGGATGTGGAATGGACCAAAGAGTTGTGACTTGAGTCAACCCAGAGGGAAGAAACCAAGGGTAATGGCATGTCTTTGAGAGGCATAGGTTCAGAGCACATCCATGTGGGCTGATATAATAGGAAGAAAAGCAATCACACATTCATATGCCATAATGACTACTCCATCTCTTTTAAGTGACAGAAAACCCTGAGTAAGAACCATAAGAAGTAGCACTGTTCTAACAAGTTATCGTACAAGACTGGAAGCTTCAAACAGCCAATGCTACATTGTGCTTGCATATTAAAGTATTACTCTTAAACCTATGATGTTATCTGTCATTTCAAAGTTTAAAGCATTATATTAAGACACTTGAACCACTTTTAGATTGTGTGTGTGTGTGTGTGTGTGTGTGTGTGTGTGTGTGTGTGTGATGTGATGTGAAGGTTCCAAGGCATATGAGTTGATTTGGAAGGAGGAAAGGCAAGGAAAGGGGAGATTGCAATTCTTATAATCTCAAATAATAAATTTAATTACTACAATTAAATTAAACAATTTAATTACTACATTTAAAAAACATTCTAAGATTCTATCCCTAAAGTTGTTTCATTAAGACAAAAAAGAATATGTGCAACCATAATGCTGTGGATTAGACAAATGTGCTTCAGAAAATATTCAAGTCTAAACTATCAGATTTTATAACAAACAACTGGCTAATTACAATTTATCTCTCCATTAGAAAAATGAGATAACCATAATCTCTTGGTATATATCTGTTTGAAGTTTGTATATACATCAGGTAGTACCTTAACTCTAGTGGATTTTAATTTTCTTATCACTATCATCACTGATATAAACAATTTAATTACTACATTGAGTTACACAATAAAATCTGGATCCTGGCTTCTGTGTTACAGAAATGAGTTACAGGAATAATCCCAAAGATGAAGATTGTTTTAGAAGTGGAATGTCTCATAACTGACCCCCTAAGTCTGCCTACATACCAAACTGGTTTTTTTTCTTCATAAATTGGTAAAATAAGTCTATACTTGATATTCACATGGACATTGTAACAAACATATTGCATGAAGAAAAAAATGTATTTCATGTACTTGCAAATTGTTCCATTTAGGCATTATTTCCATGGTGAATCGTGCCATAGTTTCAGAGAAAAAGCAGAATATATTTTTTTTAAATGAAAGTGACTTTAAATGCACTCTACAAATATACATCAGTTAAGAACAGCACCTCTCGTCACTGTGTCAGCATCAAATTAGAGCCAGTACATGGCCATCTTCTCAGATCAGCAAAGAGAGATTTTCTTACAATCTAGTTAACCTTTGTACATTCAGTGTGAACAGGATAAACAGTAGTCGACTGTATATAACATGTGGGGTTTTATCCTTTCCCAAGGAAGCGAGCAGACTTGTCTACCTAGCACGAAAATGTCCAAGGGAACTCCCTATTTCCTCTCCCACTGCCCTTCAAGTCTAAGCTTGTATTCATTAATTCATTAATTCATGTTGGAGCTCCCCACCTGGGCTCTCATTTTTTACTTCCATTATTCATTTTGGAAATCATTTTGCATGATGGTACTCTTTTGTTAAAACCAGCCAAGGCATTCAAGAATTATTTTTATAGAGACAACAGGAAAATTTTGATTAGTGAACTTGGTTGGATTCTATCATCTCTGCAGCAGCTATTTTCAAGATCTTATTGGAGTTGGTTGGAAAGAGACTCCCAGGCTTCTCTGCCAAATGTGTGCAATCCAGCGTATGCACACAACTGGAAGCCTTCCCAGTGGCAACTCAAGTCTTTGCAATGCCCGTGAATCAGACTCACATTTTCAGTTACCTCTGACGTACTTTCATTGCCAGTGTGAGTTCTTCAACACTTACTTTTCTTTGTTACTATTCCATGATTTGATTTGTAAAATGACCCTGCATCCATTGCAATACATCGCATAAGATGCGTGAGAGTGACCAGCACTCTTGAGGAAAGAGTTTTTATAAATCCAAGTTTCTGGGAACACTGCAGTTCTTTTGATGCGAAAAAAATGTGACATGCAGTCTTTTGTTGAGCTGGACAGTTACTCAGTGACTCCATCTTCCCCACAAAGCTGGATGTGAACCAAAGTTTCTGTCACCTGATTTACTGTGAACGGCCATTATAACGGAAGGGAAATAGGAAGGACTGCTTTGCTTGACTTTAAAAATGACTTACAGTGGCAAGAATGAATCATTTGCCTTGAGACAGTTAATCACATCCTGCTCTCTGAACTGAGAAGGATCAAGCGCTTATACATTACTCTGAAGTGATCATTGGTCCTGCAAGATTCAACCTCTTATCCCAAAGAGCCATTCATTTTAGATCTACGACAAATCTCCTGTTGTTTGTTTGTTTATTGTTTTGCTTCTCTTTTAGTTTTTGTTTAGGAAAAAGATACCAGGTACTCAGGTATGCAATTCTATTCCTTCTTGATAATTATTCTTAGAGTTAGAGGAATATTTAGAAGAACTGGCTTGCAAACAGATCTTGCATATATTTAATGTATCAAGGTAGAATGAACTGTTTTCATATTATTTTCTGAATGCTGTAGTTTATTTTAGAGAATGTTACTGTTATGGATGCTTGGGGATTTGGGGGAGGTGGGGAGAGGTGGGATAGCTTGGTGCTCGTCTGGAAAGTTTGTGTTCCCAACTCAGTTGATTTTCATCTTTGTCTTTGTGGTCTTCACAAAATGATAATATATAAGACAGGAGATGACTCTAGATATTATTTATGTATATTTCCCATTATATCCCTAGTTAAAAAGGAAATAATACTAACTAAAAACTATAACACTAATCATATATACTCTTAATTTCACCAATATATTCAAAACAGTATGTTTGAATATCAGAGTGAATGAAATTAGTACCGTTTATGTAGCTTCCTTCTTGCACAATTTCAATGTGTGCATAACTTAATAATTAATGAGTAAATATTAATAGGTCAGATAGATATGATATTTAAGCCTCATTTCCTATGATCAAATGTTAAAACAGTTGTAAGGAAAAAACCATCAATTCTTTCCCAGCTTTAATAATGATTATTTCAGTTGGTTGGCACTGTAGTAATGACAAAACTAGGAAACTGAAGCAAGAGATTCACTTGAGGCCAGAAGTTATAGACTAAGCTTGGAAACATCTAAAAATATACAAGCAAATAAAAAAAGACCAAAAATATTTACTTTGGTACCCATAAGGTAATATTTTACAATGAAATGATTCACAGGGAATATATTTTAATTGCAAATCTAGAAGCTTAGGAAGTAGATGCATTTAAAGAAAACTATCACTGAAAGAGGCTGAACCCCACAAGCAGGTGCATGTACTCTGAGTCCTTAGGAGAAGAGGTGATCAATGAAAAGATATCTTGTAGCAAAAGAATGTAGCATTTATTCATCTCCCATGTAAGGGAAGAATTCATCTTTTTATCTTCCTAGCCACTTTTTTTTTATAATAGCAATTTTAATCACCACATTCCAAGCATTTGAGAGAAAGTATCTTGTTCACTGTTGTTGAATGACAATGGCTTAGTAGACTATTTTGCACATTTTACCCTAAGTACCAAACCAGATATTGAGTCATCAGCCATGTGATGTGTCTTTATTGGGCACCAGTGGACATTGGAAATTAACATGTGTGTAAAATCATCATGTAGTAAAACAGTTTTATTTAAGTGCTGTTTGAATCTGAACGAAGGGAATATTTTATTTCAGAGTTGTCCAATCACTTGGTGTCTTCAGACCATTTTGTAAAGAGAAAAATTGTCTGATCTTGATCTTTGCAGCAGACTCAATAGTGCTTCTCCCATGATACTGGAGTACAGGGGACAGGATATTAAGAGGTTGTGCTGGGCAATGACAGTAATAATGGACTGTAAAATGTAAGCTACACACAGAAAGATGAGATTTACTTCATTGAGGAACTGGGAGAAGACAGAAATTGCAAATGAGATGCAAAAATGAATTGAACAGAGAGAGGAAGTGAGTTGGAGAGATAAGTTTTGGCAATTAATAATGCAGATGCTTAAAACCGAAGCTTTGGAAAGGGTAAAGCCTGGGCAATGCCAAAATTCACATTACAACCACAGTGCTGCAGTCAAAGTAGGGAGCAAAAGCTGCCTCTGCAGAAAAGTTTTTTTTCAAAATCGTGTTCCCAGAGAACACAATTATCTTATGCTTCATTTTCTTTTAGGTAAACTGTGTTGCAAAATAATTTATTTTGATTAATAGTTGCTAGATTCAATTTTTAAATTTCCAAGATTCGTGAATGTCATTTAGTCAATTGTCCTTCTTAAGTTAAACCATGCTGTAGTAAATAGGAAATTACACTTTCAGTTAAACAGCCATAAATTCATATTTCCTTGATCCCCTTCCATGTGCATAGGAGAGTTTTATCTTAATAGAATGGGCTTTAAATTTTCTCTCAACTACTCTATAAAGCCTGTGGTCTTTGTATCTTTTTTCTATTGTTTAGTCCTGGTCTGTCATATTGTGTACAACATATAACAGATGATAAATATTATAACAAGGCCATCTAAAATACTGAACCCATTATAAAGGGGCATTGTTTTATTTTTAGAAGCATCATGGACATTAAAACTCTGACTAATATGTTGTGATAATAGTTTTTAATTTGCTATGCATAGAGATGTATAGAGGAAGATGAATTTTAATCAAAGTCAAGGTTTAACACCAGACCCCAGAGCCCCTAGGGGCTGCTGCATGAAGAGGATAATCCAAGTGCTTTCATTGACACAAGAGCATTAGATTCAATTATTTTGTCTAAAGGAAAGCAATCACGGAGAGTGCATTGTTCCCGGAAAACCATTCCAGGAAAACAGGCCGCCAGACTTCTGGCCCCTGACTAGGCTGTCTGTGACATCTATATTTCAGTCTGTCCCATTACTCCATTTGAGAGCATTAAGCAGATGTGAACCTGTTGTGCATAAAGATGGGGCATTGGTCCATTTACAGGAACTAACATATCCACAAATAAATATTTGACTCGTAAGCAGTATCTCTTGCGTTTCATATTTACACATCACTGATTATTAAGATGAAGAATGGAGATTTTGTTTTTACAATTACATGAATGATTTTTAATGGACTTCAAAAGTGCCAGGAAGTATTCTTCTCAACTCATGTGTTTACCACAGTAACGTGTACAATAAAGATATTTACAATATACTTTTTCTCCTTAAATAGGAAAAATGCTTTTGACTAAAGTCTGACCTTCATTTACATTTTCAATTGAATTTCACAAATATCCTGGGGGATCGCTGGGTAGGATATTACTATCCCTGTTTGATAAATGAATGAATATCTTTGGAAATGAATTTACTAATCATCACACTGATCCAAGAGTAGAATTTAAAACATAATTTCATAACTAGGATGGAAAAAATGTCAGAGAAGGAGTATGGTACCGTGTGTGTGTGTGTGTGTGTGTGTGTGAGAGAGAGAGAGAGAGAGAGAGAGAGAGAGAGAGAGAGAGAGAGAGAGAGAGAGATCAATAGTCTCTTGTCTGCAGACACACAGATCACAGATGATTTACTTAATCTTTCCATTTTGAAGCTTCTTCCTGGAAAGAGAGTGGCTTTACTATTCTCTACAGAAGCAGGGGTTTTGGGATGACATATAATTCTCTGTATTTTACCCTATTGCTTTCTTCTATGTTTCTGTTTTACAATACTTTTGCTTTTTTTCTATTTATACTATTGAAGATGAATTTTAGACATTAAACCCTTTAATGTATGTCAAGATATTACTCACTTATTAATTATAGACTTTGTTTTAAAGTGGGTCTGAATTTCACTTAAATGCCTGATAACATAGAAGTTATGTTTTTATATTAAGTAAGCACGTTAGATGTATAGGAGACAAAGGATGCACAGTATTTGATCTTCTTCCTTCAGAATTCTAGAATTTTAAGTTTGCATAAGATAGATAAGATGAAAATAGGAAGTAACAATGGGTAAGATGTTCAAACTGTAGAAGAAAGAAGTAACCAATAGAAGTTTCAGAGGTGGACTAGTGTTCAATGTAGGCTTTTATGAATTGAAGATACATTTTTAAATAGAGATGTATTCTGAAGAAGATAAGACCCCATGGCAGCAAAATCATATGAATTGAAAATAAAATGCAAAAGAAGGCTGGGCTGGGTCACACAAAGCCTCAGTTGCCTTATAAGGGAGATGCTCTGTCTCAAGGATAAGCCCAAAGACTTTAAAGAAAGAGCAGGACTTCATCCTATTTATCTCTTAGGAGTATTTTCCCATTGCTGGAGAATACCAAGAGTCTGTGTGAGTGGCTATGGTGGTTAATTTGTTTGTCAACTTGACACAGTCTAAAATTCCCAAAGATCCTAGCTTCTGGGCACATCTGTGAGGACTTATCTAAATTAGATGAACTGAGATGGGAAGGCTTACTCTAGGTTGGGAAGTAGATGCCATTCTGTAGGTTGTGGCCCTAAACTGAATATAAAGGAAAAACTGCCCTAAGCCGAAGTTCATCAGTTTCTGCTTTCTGACTGTGGATATAATGAGAGGAGCCTGTCTGTGGTGGATACAATGTGAAGAGCCATGTCTAACTACTGCAGTTACACACTCCCCCACAATGATGAACTGAATACTATGAGATAGATGAACTTTGAACTATGAGATAGAACAACCTTTCATTCCCTTAAGTTGCATCCTGGCTGGTATTTGGCCACAGAAATGATGAATGTAATCAACACATTATCCACATGGAAACAATCATGCAAAGCCTTGAAGGCAGCTTGGAAAACAGGCAGCATGTATGACTGCTTGATATAAGAGTAAGGAATTATAATTATATGTTGATCAATTATATATTGCCAGAACATAGGTATCAAATTTTGGAAATGAGCAGAATCTTGGAAATTCTTAGTCTCCATGAATGAGGGCATGGTAATGCTACAGAAGACAGTTTCAATAAAGGTGACAGGAGTGGTGAAGAAAACCAGAACACAGTACATTCTCAGTGAGATATGCTTTGAGGTGCTCATGTTTTGAGTTAACCAAACCAATTATTCTTGAATCTTTCAGTCATCACAAGGCATGGGCATTTAGATCTATATCAATATCTTAACTATAAGCAAGGGGAACCTTAAGTCATACTGATACTTTAGAGAGACATTAGATTATTTTTGGATGAAACTAGTATATGTTTAGTCCTCAACAGTTCCATATTTCAATATTAATTTTTATATGCATGTCCATGTTTTTTTTATTTTTGAAGCACATTTTTCCTCTCCATCATGATTTGGTTTAAGGTTTAAAAATATTTTCTGAGCTCTAAGCAGAATATTTAGCAAGAAGCATTTCACCATGCTTAAGAACACTGAATCTCTTTGTACCTTTGGTACAGTCTTTAATATTTCAACCAAAAAATCTGGTGTGGCCATTAAATTACAGGGCACCATGGTCTGAAGAAGCACATCCTACAAAAGTTTGAGGACGGCAGACATCTTATGTTTGAGACAGAGCTGACATTAAAGCTTGTTTCATTCCAGTCCTATGATTTTATTTGGCAAATTATACCATTTCTCTGCTAGAAGGTCAATGAATGTCTGGCAGTATAATTGGGAGCTTTACAAATTCCAAGATAACTCATTTTCCTGGCTGTGAAATGTGAAGCCAGAAATAACTTTGGGTCATACCAATCCTTTTACTGCCAAGATTATGGGAAATCCAGATTTTGAAAAATACACTAGACATTTTGCTAATTTTGCTTACAAAACAACAATGATAATGGTGGTGGTAGTTGTGATGATGATGATGATGATGATGGTTGTAATGGTGTTGATGGTGATGATGATGATATAAAGAAGTGTTTATTAATGATGTGTGTCGAGTGCTGTGTCATAGATGATATCTAAGCTTGGAAAGTCACGAGCTACCATTTGACTGGTGGTGACGATGCTTAGGAAATAGTGAATAGTGAAATTGTGCCGAAGACCATGACATCTGTGACTTCCATTTGTTTTTCCCTCAAATCCATGGCAATGCTTTGTATGTTAGCACTAGTAGGAAAGTGTATTCTTCCCCCAAGGATCCTGTGTGAGCCGCCTTGAGATTTGAGAGCAAAGGTAACTGACTCGCATACGCATATCATTTCATCTCCAGAGTATAAGTGTGTGGGCAGAACAAAGAGCAGAGTCTTGGCTGCTGTTCTCAGAATTCCATGGCTGTCAATTAAGATACTTTACAAAGCTAAAGGAGAATGAGATCCACTCCAGAAGTTGGTTCAAAGAAGATTTATTTAGAACTTCTACTGTGTTATCTCAGGCATCTGAATTATCTATAAAAACCATGAGACAAGCAGATATCGAGACTCCATTTTGAGATAAGGAAAGTAACACTGAAAAAAATTAATATCCCTGAGGACAGAAAGCTAGTCAGTAGCAGAGCTTGAATTTTAGGTGAGTTAAGTTTGCAAATGGGCTACTGGGATATGGGAAATAGCATGCAAAGGTAGGACTTCTGCAGATAATAAAATAATGTTTGGCTAATCCTGTTCACCTCACAGAGTCCTCACAGCTTCCTCTCAATGACTGTTTGAGACTGCCAAGGCCAAAAGGACTTAAATCAGGAGGTTCTGAAAAATTAGCTTGAATTTTTTTTTTTCTCAGGAGGCCATGACTTCCCTTTGCTTCTGTTATTTTGTCCTCTCGATGATTATTTGCTGCAAATAATTCATGTTCTAATGCCCTCAGCTTGGTGATCAGTGACAATGACCACTTAAGGAGTTGATAAAGTGGGGCTGTGTGCTGACATTTAAGATCTAGAAAAAGACCTTGAGAAATGACACAAGGGTCTTTGGATTATTTCTGTCTCTAGACAGGAAGAACAGTATCCTCTGACAGAGCAGAGAAGAGGCTTGGAGTCTAGCCTTGGTAAAAAGAGGCTGATGATGGAAACTACACTGGGACAAAAATTCTCCATGTGATTTAACCAAAGGAACATCAGAGGCAGCTGTGTGACTACTGGCTGAGGTCATAACTCACCTGACCTTTTCTGCTTTAGGCTGAACAGTTTTGTCATCGTTTTTGGTCCTGAATGTTCTTTCAAACAACAATCTGGAGCTGTAAAAGAATGGAAATACATTCTGCTAGAAGATGTTTAGATTCAGGATGGAAAAAAGATGGGTTATCTATAGAGGATCCAGGCCTGAAACGACCTCTTATATCACAGAATAGTGTGAAGTATTAGGCCAAAAAACCAGAAACTTCTCCAAGGGGTTTTATTTCAAGTGGCATGTGCAAATTTGCACTTGGAAACGTGAGCCTGGCATCACTGGGGGAAGATTAGCTAAGAGGCAGTGACATTAATTTAGCCTAGAAGTGATAAGTGCTGTAATCCTAAAGCAGGACAGGAGGGATGAGGAGGAGGGGATTATGCAGATCTCAGAATTTAAGTCAGTGGTTCTAATAGCAGATGAACAGCTCATGCTCTGTCTTCTCCATCATTAATGGAGAAAATGGCAATCAAATGAAAGGGAGAATGAAGGACACCAGTAAGTAAAATCAACACACGGCTCACTGCTTAAGACTCTTATAAGTTCTTGAGCTTTCCAAAAGATATACACACTCGTCCATCCATTTAGTGTATACTTAATAGCTGTCCCTTGGAGCCAAGCTCTGGGCTAGCAATGTAACTACAAGTCAATAAGGTCCTGTGAAGTTCTGCCTGACTAGCCCTGTCACATTGTGTGAGCTTTCCAGATTCCAAGTGTCAGCACCCAATGGCTTCATCTCATGATGCCTCACTCATGTTCTGCATGGGCTGAAAAGCCACTTCCTGTCTCAGGATTTCCTGGATCCTCAGTGGTGGTTAAGGCTCCGAAGTTTGCTTTCTTTTTATGAACATGGTGCTTCCTCTAAGAACCCCCCTGATCACATGATGCTGAGTTCAGAATGGCTCTACAGTCTGCTGTTCTTCGAGGCCACTGGCCTGGCCAATAGCATGGTTCACTGTTTAGGTGACAGTGATCTGGATTTTCTTCATTCTTTACTTTTGTAAGTAGTGAACAACTGGAATAACTTCCAAAGTAGAGTGGTCCCATCTGATTCCCAGGACATGGGAGGCAGAGGCATGCATATCTCTCTGAGTTCTAAGTCAGTCTGGTCTACAGGGTGAGTAGAAATGAAAATGAAATTTAATTTTCAAGGCTACGTAGAGAAATCCTATCTCAAAAGAACAAAACAAAACAAATAAACAAATAAAGGAAAGAATTACACTTTAGAAAGTCTAACCAATTATAATAGTACTTCAAGTAGCCTTTACTTATTCTAGTCCACACAGGAAGTTCAAGGCCACTATATTATCATCCTCTTTCTAGTTTCTATTTTTAGAATGGGAAAAAAGGCCACATGTGATTAGCTAGGCTCAGTTCTAGAAACTGGGCAGATTCTCAAACTATTCAAACTTTATGTTAGTTTTCATGACACAAATAAAATAACATGTTCGCGTACTTCCTCATCTTGGGTTGAATTGTTGGAAAAGGTCTCCCACATTAAGAACTTGTGTAAATGACATTTAAACTGAACCAAGACGTCATGACTTATTTTCAATGTACCTTCCCTTCCCCAACTCAGAGCACTTGAAGAAGCACAGAGATCTTATTTGTGTATTGAAATAAGTAATGTTTTAATTTTAGAGTCTAAAGTGCCATAGGTAATTACATATGTTAATCTTAAAAGCACTTGTCATGTTTTAAGTAAGTCCTAAAGATGATGGAATTTGTTCAGGCTTTAATAAGTCTTAAAGAGGGTAAAATTTGGGCCTTAATAAGAACCATATCACAAGCCTCACTCTTTCGAAATTTAGAATGAGTGAAAGGAGATTTTAAAGAGTTATATAATATGTGCATAGGCTCCTATTCCACCTAGATTAGGAAGAGAAACACACACACAGAGAGAGAGAGAGAGAGAGAGAGAGAGAGAGAGAGAGAGAGAGAGAGAGAGACAGAGAGAGAGAGAGACAGAGAGAGAGAGAGAGACAGAGAGAGACAGAGAGACAATATAGGTGACGGGTCATAAAACAAGCAGTGCCAGGATTCAGTGTTTTATAAACAGGTTTATTTTACACAGTGTTAAAGCCTGGGAAACCCAACATCATTCATTCTCCTAGTAGATTCAGTGTCCACAAGGGACTTCCTGTTTCCTGGTCCTGGATCACAAAGTTTACATATAGCTGTGTGTTTATGTGGAAGAAGCAATGAGGGAGGCCTGCTCAGTTCTCTTTAATAAGTACGGTAATACTTAAGAGATCTCTGCTCCCCTGGTCTACTTCTATCTCAAACAGTCCTTGCAAATGCTTGTAGTCTGAAGGTCAGCATTCAAACTATGTACTTGGGGAGGTGAAATTTGGCACAGCATTCAATGTATAAGCACCTATTATCAGCCATCTTCGGAGGTAATCTATATAAATCTGTAATAAATCTATATAATCTATAATAAATGTCTTAGGCTATTTAAATTTATTATAATACCCTTGAAAGGTGTTTGACCATTATATAGATAATTATAATTAAGAATTGAAAAGTATTTCTTCCTACTTAAATTTAGACAATCATTAAATAGTCAGGTAATTTAATGTTTCTTATTATTTTATGATACAAAATTTTGGATGTAGTTGAAATATTCCAGCAAGGAGAAGGAAATTTGATGCTTAATACTGTTAAATACAACATGTGGAACTAATGGAAGTAATTTCCTGTCTTTGGAACAATTTGGTTTTTCTTTTTCCTTAATTTCTCTTATCTTTTCTGTAATAGTTTATTACAACAGTGAATGAAACAGTATATATATTAAACAAAACAAAAAAACCCAACACATTTTAACACCTGGAGTAAGCCTCCAAGAAGCATCAGTAGATAGACAGACACAGGAAATTGATGTCTGGAAAAGAACATAAACGAGTGAAGATATTAGAAGCAAAAAGGCAGAAAACAGATATCATAGAGGATATGAAGTGCTGAAAATGAATGTTTCAGCCCAAGGCAGGAAAGCCACGGATGGTGGCTTTGAATGAGCAAGTGGGATTCAGGGATGTCATTATGGGTAATGGTGTGTGAATAATTTGGAAAAAAATATGAACACAGCTTAATTTTACGGGGGCCACATTTCCACATAAGAATAGATTGTATGATTATATATATATATATATATATATATATATATATATATGATTATATATATGTGTATATATATACATATATGTATATATACATATGTATATATATGTATATATATATATAACTAGACAGTTAATTACTTCAATGTATAGTATTAAAATAAGGATGCAGCAACACATTAGTTTTCTGTTCAGTGCTGTTTTTCTGCATTGTATCATGCTGACATCAGTAGCCTTTCCTGTCAAGTTATCAGCCTTTCCTTAGTTACAACTGTCTGGAAATCATCATCTTGGTTCATTTAGGACTCCCTGCAACACAGATGTTGTAATACTTCAATATTATTGTTCCAATAAAATAAAATAAAATAAAATAAAATAAAATAAAATTTAGCAGTTGACATGTCTGAAGCATCTTGGAATTGATCTAGTTTCCAGCCTAGTTAAATTTAGGATCTGTAGAATGTTGTAATATTACCATTATGTACCCCATTAATATCCCTCATACTCAAAAGAAAGGCCAAAATTTTCAACACAGTGTTTGGGGGTCACTATGATCTGCCCAAGGTGAAGCATTTTTGCCAGTCATGGTAACTAGAAGCTTTACTACCAACCTGTCTAGGGGAGAATACTAACCCTCAACAGAAATGGTGTATGTTCACTCTAGAAGCCCACCACTTGACTATTTCTTAGAGAGCCTTCCTTTGTTTTCCCTTCATTAAGCAAAGATTTACTAGCATGATGGTGAATTGTAATTATGAACTTTAGTAGATCTAGAGTCACCTAGGAGGTAGTTTCTTTTGATGCCTTTGGTGTTGTACATGTTATATTGACTGTGTGTTGGAAGACCCATTTCCTGTGGGTTTGGCCACTCCCTGTGGGGATGCTGAATATGGATTCATTTTTTTTTCAGTTTCCTGATTATGGATCTGAGCTGCAAGTCTTAGTACCTCAACTCCTCCACCTCAATGGAGCTTAGCTTGAGTTGTGAGCCAGATAAACTTTTTTCCCCCTGAAGTTGCTTTCCTGAGAGTATTGTATCATGACAACAGGAAAAGAGAGTAAGACAGTTGTGGCTATAATAAAGAAGTTTCCTCACACAGCTGGAGATGGGTGACTAGGAGCAGCCACTGTGCTCACTAGTCCTGACTATCCGTACTGAGAATGAAAATGTTATTTTTATAGATATCAGGTGCCCAAACATTGAGGCAGACATGAGTAACTATGCCTGTTTCTGTCTGACTTTCAATTTTAGCAATTACCTTAGCCCATGTATGTTGTGTTAGCCTCATGGCTCTTTCCATGCCCAATTTTCCCGAACATAGACCAGTGTGGTGGTGTATCAGAATAGGAAAATTCTCTGTTTATGAGCAGGAGTGTCCAGTTAGAGTGGGTTAGGCAGTGTCTCAGAATGAGGCAGAGGTCAGCATGTACTCTTGTGCATAGAGGCAAGAAGAGCAGCGCATCAAATACACACTCTATAGGCATGTTTTTCCTGAATGAATTCAGAGTGTTGGTACCTTGGCATTCATGATTTATTCACAGAGAAATTCAAATGTGAAAGAACCAGGGTTAACCAGGGCAAATGACCAACTTGCTCACAGGCAAACTTCACTGTTATTTACAGAATTGTTGGTTCAGTTCCTTCAAATGTGTTCCTTTACATTGTGGTTGGAAATGCCCTAGCCCTGTTAGCAGGTAAGCAAATAGAAAAGAATGTTCCAGTGCCTCAGGTGTTTGCAAAGGAAGAAATACACTTGATTTGGAGTCAGTACGAGAAATGGATTTCTGAGCCTAGCTGTACAGAATGCCAGATGAAAGCATCTACTAAAATAACCAAAGACACAAGTATGCCTTCTTCTGTTTGCCTACTGGTTTTCTAGACAGACTTTTTAAAAGATGCATGCATATATGTACACAGAGAGTAGAGTTCTGTTTTCTTTTTCTTTTTTTCTCTTATCAGTTGTTACCAAATATGTCTTTGTTATAAAATACTGGTATGTTTGCTTCAAAATTATGCATAGAACCTATATACCATTGCCACATTTAAAGTTGGCATCTGATCCCAAGAGCTCACCTTTCCCAAGAGTTTGTTTCTATCTGAAAATCAGCCATTCTCAAACATACCAGTGAGGACAGGCAGGGGATGAGCATCCTGGGGATCAGAACACTTTCAACGTTCATATTTCTAAATTTTCTTCTTCAATCATATTCACAAGTGCTATGAGAAAATGAAGCAAACCTTTGGGAATGTTCAGAACAGAAGGGCTCTATTTGCCTAGCTGTCATGGTACTTACAATTAAATATAAGCCTTTGTTTTGATTTTCTTTGCATGAAAGGTTTTTTGGGGGGAAGGGGGGGTTCTGTGGTACCATATGCTGTGCTTTACATATGTGGACTCACCAGGGAAGTTATGATCTTCTTAAAAGATTTCAGTAGGACAAAGCTTCATGGAAAGCACTTTAAAGCTAAGAGTCTAGATATGTTCCATATATCAGATTTATGCTATAGGCACGTTAGAGGTGCACTCAGGCATAGGCAATGAATTTATGGGACCAATATTAGTATTTAATAAATTTTAAGAAGTGACTGTAAAAATTCAGGACCTAAAGATATTCAGTTACTGAGAGATGTTTTAGGATATATCATGAACAAACACACTTATGCATATCAGTGTGTATGTATGCATGTATGTTGCTCAAATGTCCAAGCCTGTACATTAGACAGTATCTTCTTCACTGCATGTTTTATTATTGTAAGAAAATATTTGACATCTTAAGGAAGTAAGGGTTTCTTTCAGCTCATAGTTCTAGGTACAGTGCATCATTGAGGGAATATTATGGCCACAGTGGAGTAGCATGAGGCAGCTGGTCACTTATGTCTCTGGTTAAAGAGCAGATATTTGAATGCTACTGTCTTGCTCTGTCTCCTTTTTATTCATTCAGGAGCTCCACCCCAAGGAATAGTGCTGGTCACATGCTAGGGTGGGTTTTCCCATTTCAACCAGCACAGTCAAGAAACTCCCTCACAAGCATGCCCAGAGATTTGTTTCTATGGTGATTATAAATCCCTGTCAACTTGACAATTTGGATTAACAGCCACAGGGTAGAAGTTTAAAAGTATGTGACCCATTATTTCTAGCAAAATCCATTACCCTTTGCTTTAAGCCACACTTTATTCTCCATGTTTTATGACAGTCAGACTGACTAAAGACAACTTGATCTTTCTGCCTTACTTTCACTGTGTGAGAAGCAGCAGACCTGTTTAAATTCAAGATTATGAAACTTGTTTTTATTTTTATAACATAAGATGTGTCAGGCTTAGTCTATCTTGAGTGCTGGAGTCTTATTGCAAATGACTTTTTTCTTCAGCCCACGTAGTTTTCACTCAGAGCCAAGGAGTCCTACAGTAGAACTGGTTTCTCGCTCTCTCAGCGTCACATATATGTTCAGTCTGAAACAGGGGAGTGACCTATTTAGGAAAGCATTTATTCTTTCTGAGCCTCACATTTGTTTTTAATGCTTCCTTGTTGTGACTAGTTTGGTTTCTGAGTCTCATGGCTTGTATCACTAATAGTGGACATTTGAGTTCAGCGGATCTCTCAGAGGGCTTCCAGGTTCTCATGTCCCCAAGTAAGAAACTGAACCCAGACACAAGGATTCCCAGACACACAGTTGCATCTGAAGTAGGTTGTTAGGGAAAGATACGCTTCCAAGAAGGAGGAGGACCAGCACAAAGAGAGAAACTCCTGGCTCTAATGATGACACTGTACAAAAGCCAGTGCTCTCCTGTTGCATTGTGAAGGCTTCTGAGGTTCATCTGTCTAGTCTGAAGGTTTCTGCACTTGCTGTTTCTTGTGGCTCAACATTTAACTTCATTGTCCCATCTATCAGTAGCAATTTAGATCCCCACACAGGGATGTGTGCATTAGTATCATAATGAGGGCTATTTATTGGTAGAAGGCTGACATAGCGTGTGTAAAGCCTTACATTTCCCCCTTAGTACAGCAGAAAGTAAATAAATAAATAAATAAATAAATAAATAAATAAAAGTATTTCTTTTTAATTTTTATAACAAGCAGTAGAACATCTTCAGGCCCTCTGGAGTGTCTCAGTGCCTATGTCATTGGTCTGATTCAGTGGGGCCAGAGATGTTAATTTTGTAAGGTTCTGTGCAAAGCCTTCTGGTCTAAAGAGGTTTGGCTTTGGTATGTCATGTCAGGTCAGGGTCTCCAAGGAAGCAGAAACTGAGTTTTACTGAGGAGCCTGCCTGAAAGAGACTGAAAGGAAGGAGATACAGAGGTGGAGAGACAAGCTCAGCCTTGGTGCAGTTATGTTATCTACAAAAGAAGAATGAGAAAAAGAGACAATTCCAAGGACTAGAAGGCTGCAGTATATTTTGAAGATTATAGCTGGATGCTGGGCATCAGCTGTTCACCTCTCAGGAAATTTTCTCTGGAACCATATCTGAGATACACACATATTGTCCCCATGATGGAGTTGAAGTGACACCCCACCCCCCACCCCCCACCCCCGCCAGTAGTTTGCTGCTTCCCATCTGTCTCATCCTAAGGGAAAATTGAGATACAGTCAATGCAGTAAATTCTGGTTGTAATCACTGCAGTTCGTGTACAGGCTGCAGTGTGTACTAAGCATGCCCCTCTTGCATTGTCATTAATTAACCGGACCCTTGTACACTTGTTTGTTGGCCATGATGGTCACAAGATTGGTCTCATTCTTGAAAAGTTGGAACTTTCTGTGACTGTAACTTCCATGAGCCAAGGTTGATGCAAGTGACCTCTCAACTTCACAAGTGCACAAGGGAACAGCAAGAGCCACCACAGGGGCTGGAGAGATAGCTCAGCTATTAAAGGCTAAGGCTCACAACCAAAGCTCCAAGAAACACCCAAAACTGGCTATCACCCACATTCCATATATATTTTTCTCTGTTTGACTGGAAAAGCCATCCTACATGTTCCTGACGATCAAGGCCAGCAGTTTTGTTGACTAACAGGATGCTTTTGATTTTATTTATTTTTGTGTAATAATATGTGTATGTAGACTCAGCCATGATTGGATTTGTGCAATATAGATGTCAACATCAGGTGTTTTCCTCTGTCACCTCTCTTCTTCTTCTTCTTCTTCTTCTTCTTCTTCTTCTTCTTCTTCTTCTTCTTCTTCTTCTTCTTCTTCTTCTTCTTCTTCTTCTTCTTCTCCCCCCTCTTTTTGAGACACAGTCTCCCCCTAAATCTGGAGCTCACACCAATCAGTTTACTGTTGTAAAGACTGGGAAGCCCAAGATGAAAGGGCTGCATATTGTGAGGGCTTTCTGTTTTCATTATAACTTGGTCTAAGTCCTTGTGGAAAAAAGAGCACAGGATGCTAAACTGAAAACCTTCAGCCCTTTTACAATCATCTAAAACCCTTTTGATAGACTTCCTGATGACATATCTACCAGGTAGCTATACTTCCCAAGACAGCTGAATTGGGGGTTGCATTTCTAACGTATATATGTCCTTGAGAACACAACCAATCAATCAACAATAAATTGGAAACACAAAGTCTTCCAGTGGGCCAGTAAGTAGTCATTTTCTCAACTAACTTCATCCATAATTGTAAGTTTTCTCATCAAATGAGATTTCAAACACATACTACTGTAGCTGTCATATGAACTATTTAATCCTCTACTTATAAGAGGGGCATACATAGCCATAGTCTTAGTTAGCGTTTTACTGTTGTAAACAGACACCATGACCAAGGTAAGTCTTATAAAGGACATTTAATTGGGGCTGGCTTACAGGTTCAGAGGTTTAGTCCATTATCATCAAGGTTTGGGAGTATGGTAGCATCTAGTCAGGAATGGTACAGGCAGAGCTGAGAGTTCTACATCCATCTGAAGGCTGCTATTAAAATACTTTCTTCCAGGCATCTAGGGGTAGGGTCTTAAAGCCCATGCCCATAGTGATACACCTACTCCATCAGGGCCACACCTTCTCATAGTGCCACTCCCTGGGCCAAGAATATACAAAACATCACACCCAAATACTGTAGTATCACTTGCAACACCTTCTTGTTACAAAATATACCCCTTGTTGTAATTAGCAGACTGTAAATGAAAACTTACACACCTCATATGAACAACAGTCTTACGGGATTACTATGTTTTTAGTCATGGCTACTCTTTCATGTCAGAAGAACATTAGAACCCACCAGGGGCTGACTGTAGAATGAATACACAGAGTGTGAGTTAGAACACACATGAACACACATGTAGTTAGTACTAAACAATTGCTACTTTACAATAATCTGAAAAGATCTGCCTGATTAATCTGTGTCATTTTGCCTGGCATTTGTTTCTTACAACTCTTTGTAACAGCTGTTCTCTCACTGATGGAAACCTTCTCTCTGGGTTTCTGGATTGATAACATTAGAAACCCAAGACGATGTGTTGAAGGCACAAACTTATAGGTCATATTTATAGACACTAATGCTACAGGTATGATGCAATGCTTTATCCTTGGGATGGGATATTTTGCAATTAACGTACTTTGTTAAAAACCCACAAACATTCAGCAGATTCAGAAGCTGACTATATCCTTAATTTCATTGTCATCAATCAGCGTGCTTTCTACTCATGATGCCTCCAAATATCTCGCAATTAGTTGTGTTGTTGTTTTTCTTGCTTGTCTTTAACTGTGACTCATGTGTAGCTCCTTCTCAGCCACAGTTTTGTTATATATTCACTGCCAGGTCAAACTCAACTTGCATCTTTGCCTGCTTTTGTTTGAAGCACACATTGTGTTTCACTTGGAAGAGTGAGTGTTACTGTGAGTAAAGGAAATTCATGATCAAAAGCAGCATTACATGAAATTGTTTTGCGCTGATAAATAGATAATCTTGACATGAAACAGCAGAGCTAATTATCTATCTGGGAAGAGGTGCAGGCTCTATTTAGGTCAAAGGTAACAGATAAATTGCTGATACAATTATTTCTAGTAACTCTCATAAATGCCTGTGTGCATTAGCACGTGCATAGATCTCCCTAGGTGAGCACGTTCCTGGCAAGGAGGCAGCTGTCTAAATAAATCTTTAAAGCAGCTTTTGTTCAGCAGTACAATGAAAATGAGGAAGAGACATGTAGATAAAAAATAATTTGAGGCAAAGTTAGATGAAATCAAATATTTCATCTTCTGTGGGGAACATCAAAGCCATAGCATTACAGACTGGAATCTTTCCTTACTGTCAAGACTCCCCCCTCAACCACTAAGCCCATTTTCCCAGTAATTTTTAATGATTTTTTTTCCACAAAACACTTTGTGCAAGCTTCTCATCTGTGTCTTGATTGATGTTCTTGAAACAAATACAGACATTAAAATGCACAGAAACATTACACAGGATACTTCCTGTTTCTACATGAAAATTTGTTTAGCTGAGTGACATGGCTAGGTCATCTGAGCTTTTGCATGTCCACTGCACAGCTTTATCATTGCTGCCCATGTTGCTAAGATGCCATGGGTAGTGTCTATACATTAACGTATACACAAATTATTAAGTGTACATACATGACATACACAAAATTTGTGTTGGAGTAGCAAATTATTTTGTGAGTAAATGCTAGAAAAATACTGTTAGAATCTTGTTGAATCTTCTGGCTTTTCCCACAATACACATGTATTTATCATTTTGGAGAAGGAAAATATTCTATTTCCCATTATTGATCCGATTCGATTTTGGTTTTCAGAACTGATTTACTGATTTATTCATGGCTTTATTCATTTATTTGTTTATATATTGGTGTTTGAAACTAAACCTAGGGCCTCATCTATCCACCAATGAGTGAGGTACCATCCACAGACCTGATATTTTACAGTTTAGATGAATATAATGGTATGAAAGACAAAACAAATAGAATTAAGAATTTTACTTTGAATTACATCATTTATGGAAATTAAGATGAAATCAACATTTAATACTTTTAAATAAACCTGTATACTAGAAAGGCAGCCTCAAGAAGCTTACAAAATTTGCCAGGCAGTGGTGGTACATGCCTTTAATCCCAGCACTTGGGAGGCAGAGGCAGGCGGATTTCTGAGTTTGAGACCAGTCTGGTCTACAGAGTGAGTTCCAGGACAGCCCAGACTATACAGAGAAACCCTGTCTCGAAAAACCAAAAAAAAAAAAAAAAAATTAAATTAAAAATTAAAAATTAAAATAAAAAATAAGCTTTCAAAATTCATATATTCTGAGTTTCTCTTTACAATTGTCACATTTCAATGAAAGGCAAATATTCTATACATGATTTTTCTATTAGATTTTCCTTTTAGTGAATGAGCTTGATAGAGAAAAAAAACTATAGTAATTCTGAAAGTTCACATATGTATTCATGATGTTTTCCTCATAAAGAGTCACCACTACGTACAGTACAGAGATGCCAAGAAGTATTTCCTCTGTGATGACCTGAACTTCAAAATGAGAGGGTTACCTTTTTCTAAATCTTCCCATGTGAGACCTAAATATTTTCCTATGTGAAACCTAAAATATATTAAATTTGGATTGTTTTTACAACCTCAATACTTAAGAAGTAGAGTCCTATCAGGGTCAGGTAATTTTTACACTTCCTTAAATGCTTCTCCTCTATAAGGTGGGCGTTGCTATTTAATGGCAGCATCTTTGAAACATCATGCATGGGTTGGGTGTGTTTTTAGAAAATAAAGTGACAGACAATTCAGTCATTAGTTAGAAATGTGTTTCTTCCTCTACCGTCACTGTTCCCTTCTTCTGCCTCCATTCAATGTTCTTCCTGTGTCCTTCTTAGCTTTTCCATTTCTTCTTCCTTTCTCCCCTCACATACCCCCTTCCTCCTGTCTAACTGCTTTTTCTATCTCCATGTCTCTCTCTGTCTGTGTGTCTCTGTCCCCCTCTGTCTCTCTCTGTCTCTGTCTCTGTCTCTGTCTCTGTCTCTGTCTGTCTCTCTCTCTCTCTCTCTCTCTCTCTCTCTCTCTCTCTCTCTCTCTCTCTCTCTCTCTCTCATCATTCCTAGTTTCTTTCTTCTCCTGCCCTGTCTTCCTTTGTCCCTTCCTCTCTCCCTTCTTCCTCCCTCTCTCCCCCTTCCCTTTTCCTCCCTTCTGGCTTTTGCCCCTCCCCAGTCTTTGACTCTTTCCTTCACCTTCTAGTGCTTATTAACAGAACCTTTTCTGCCATTGCTTCTGTGGTTTTCCTCAACACTGCAAGCAAGCAAAGTAGGGCTGGTTTTCATGAAAACAGTGGAGGCCCAGTCACTCATCAAGAGCTGGTCTAGGGGATGCAGTCACCAAATTCTTGTACTTTTCAGGTCATGAGACAAGATTCACCTCAATATCCTTTAGACAAAATGAGTGGCAGAAGATCATCTGTTATACAGGATTTCTCCCTTAATACACTAAGTAAAGATGCCTGCAGACACACGTTATACTTTCTGAGCTTTCTGATTTTAATCAAATTGTTTTCCTTTTACTTTCAGAAATTGACTTAAACATCTAGACTGTTTTCATGCCATTTAAGACCTGTCTAGATGCCAACCCCTTGTAAAATGATTTACTTCACCAGTGAGAATTTTCACCTTTCAAGAACAGGCTGGTGCTGTCTGTGCTTTCACATACATTCCAGCTGCTTTTCTCCTCACAAGTGATCTCTGCTTTGTCTTACAGCATAGGAGGAGAAGTAGGTCGAGGCCAGGACGCCAGCTACGCGGGCAAGCATTTCCGCATGGGGTTCATGACGATGCCTGCACCTCAGGATAGACTCCCACATCCCTGCTCCGGTGGCTTCACTGTGCGATCTCAGTCCCTGCACTCAGTCGGGGGCACTGAAGAAGACAGCAGCTGTGGATCGCGGAGACAACCACCCCCAAAGCCCAAGCGAGACCCCAGCACCAAGCTTAGCACCTCATCTGAGACAGTCAACAGCACTGCAGCCAGTAAGAGTGGGAGACCTCTGGAGAGGGCTGAAGGTAAATTCACCGTGCCCACTTCCCACTCACCTCCAAGGGCTTCAACTTCAGGACACCTGTTTTCTTCCCCTGGGTCCCAAGAAAGAAACATCAAGGGTAGGAGGCATTGTAGTGTGTTGTCACATAATGACCAATCTTACTTAATATGCACAATCAGACAATCCAGACAAGGCAGATGGTATAGTTCGGCAGCAGAATGCTTGCAGGAGTATGTGTGGGACCCGAAATTCAGTTTTCAGTACAAAACAAAACTAGGCAAGGCAATGCATAAACTTTGTAGCCCCTTTAAGGTTTTGACTCATTCAAAAGTTATTTTTGGCTAGAAGTATATCTACTATTTATATTTTCTTACTTATATTAAATTCCTATTTACATAGTTGAAATACATATTAGGTGATTTATTAGATCTTATAGGGGAGATTTTAATGTGGAAAATATATGAAGAAAAATTTATGATCATACTTTTAGAAACCACGTTTGACATTATTTCCTTCCTTGTGTATCTATACCAGCTAAGTATTTCAGTCCTAGCTTCATAAGTCTGATTTCTTCCTTTGTAGTTTTTTTTTCCCTCTTACCTACAAGATACATAAATCAAACCTAGCTACCTTGGTGTATGAATATAAATCTGGTCACATTAGCCTCATATCTCACAAACCCTTTAGTCCTTCTTGAATAAAGAAGCCCATAGCTTACCTGAGCTTTCCCCAAAAGCCCCTTGATTGGCATTGAGTTGTACAGGAACTTTGACACAGTTGTCCCCTGTTAAGGCTGTTATAACAAATTGTCATTGACTGGCTGGTTTATGAAGAGTGGTAATTCATTTTGTCCATCTCCGTTCATAAGCTCAGGAGCCAGCGTGATCTTCAAATAAAGCTCTCCTCAAGGTTTTGGAATCCTGTTTTCTGATATTCTCTCTTTGTATGTGATGGAAATGTAAGAAGGCTAAGTAATCTTATCTAAGAAGATTCTGTCCCAAAGACACCTCTTCCTAAATACCATCACACTCAGCTTAAGTTTGCAGCACTTGACTGTTGAGGGGCACAGTCAAGTGCTGAAAACTTGTTCAAAGTCAATCGAATATTCGTGTCAGCTGTGAGGCAAACCTCAAGAACCCCAGTGTTGCCAGTGGCCAGCCAGTGGCGAGTCTACAGCAGAAATTTGCCAAGCCCTTTGGTCTTTTTTTCCTGCTCTGCTCTTCCCTGAGTTTGGTCTTTTTTTCCTGCTCTGCTCTTCCCTGAGTTTGAAGCCTCTCTGAGCCCCAGGGATCACATTTCAGGTCTGTTTGTCATGAGAAGACACCTCTTTTTCTCAATCTTTAATTCTTTGCCAGCTGAGATTTCCAGTTACTCATGAAGGTACTGATCTGACTCTGCCCAATCCACATGCAGGGTGAGAGATAAGATTTAAGATGTCTATGGATCACAGGCTAACCGCCCCCCTTCTTTTCTTTCTTTCTTTTCTTTCTTTCTTTCTTTCTTTTTTAATCGCTGCCCAAAGGTAGCCTCAGTGAATTGTTAAGCAATACATCTAAATACCTGGAAAGAGAATGATTCCCTCTGTTTTTAAGACCATTTTTTTCCTTTAATACTCTGTCCACACTTAGATGTCTGTGTGAACGTGTATACATACAAAAGTACATAAGCAAAAACATACCACGTGTGCATACAAGTGTGAAGGCTTGAGATCCCAGCCCAGCCTGCTCATTGCATTTCCAGTCTTTTATTGCTGGTTTTTTTTTTTTTATTTTATTGTAACTCATTTCCATGGCATCCGATTTCAAAGAAACTCAATTTTTACGGAGAGAAACTTTCATCACTAGGATTTCCTTTATTGTCTATCTTATTGATTATTCTCAATGCAGCTCCCAATTTGATTTGCTACAGAGAAGAATATAATAGCAGCCATTTGTTGTATACGTGTGCCCGTGTGTGTGTGTGTGTGTGTGTGTGTGTGTGTGTGTTCAAATTTATTTCTCTTTACCTTCTTAGAATTTGGAGCTCTTCTTCTGGGTCGAGTTAGAAGTATGTCCTGAGCTTGCAGCACTACGTATTTATGTTTTTATTAAAACAACAAATGTTTGGTTTCCTTATTAATACAAGCTGAGTGGCAGGACTTTTGTAAGTTTTAAACATTGTTCTTAAGTCTTCTCAAATATTTAAACATAGCATCTTCCATTTCTCTTTATTCTGCCTGATCCCTGTGTCCAAAAGTCAACCGTCTTCTGTTTCTACTGCCAGACCTACATAAACAATTAGACTAGGTTGTTTGCCAAAGAAAAATTATAGAATCAGGACACAAATCTTTTAGAGATGAGGCCTGAATGCAAACCAGAGTGGACACAATGGGGCATCCTGTATTCATAGCATTTTGAAGACAGATGGAAAGATCCTGAGTTCAAGACAACCCTGGGCTACATAGAAAGTTCTAAGAGAACTCAAGCTACAGAGATGGTAAAGGTTGAGCCACAGGCCATACCATGCAGCCAACTCTTAAAAGGAGTTGATACTCCTTTTAAGTAAGATATGCATCTATAGGGTATCCCTGCTATGAGGAAAGGAAAGTGGAATGCAAAGACTGAAACTAGGGCTACAATCAGGATCACCTGCTCTCAGAATCAACACCTGGATGGCTGTCAATCACTTAAAAGTGGAACAGATCTTTATCTACTTGTAATCTATTGAGTGGCCAATTACTGAAAGCCATTATTTTCTCAGGTCTTTTCACCAACTAAGCATCAAAGGCTCCTCAGAACTAGTTATCAAACAGAAAGTAGCCCTTCAATATTATTTTTGTTTTGTTTTTTAAGGCAGACATGAAAAAGTGACTCAGGTCTTGTAGCAAGGACTTAGACATAAAAATTACTTGGTGGGTTCTAAGGCTTATGGACCACCAGGCCAGAATTCTCAGGATATGCGGGGCTGTAGCTCTTGTGTGGGTGTGGTTCCTGCTAGGCTATGTTGTGGTTCCTGCATGTCTGACGCGGCTCAGGGAGGCAGAAGCGTGGGAATTTGACTGAGTTCACTCTATGCAGTGCTGGGCAGATGCTGGGCTGTGAGAAGCTGCAGGGTTCTGCCCAGGCGTAGAGAGTTCTCAGTCTGAAGACTCGTGGGGGCAGAGCTCCTGAGTGGGGGTCTCCAAGCCAAAGAGGTTGACTGGGAGACTGGTGGTCTCTGTCCTTGGGTTTCCAGACACCACAGCGGAAGAACTGAGATGGAGGGCATACAGGCTGGACCAGCCCGAAGCCGAGAGGGACAAGGGGGAGAGTTCTGGTGGCGCCCCCGAGGGGTGCGACTCTTGGTTATGGCACTTGCTTGGCTGGGTCAGCTAGCTTGCTTGAGTTGGTGGCCTTTGTGGTGGGAATGTAGAGAAGTCTTCTAGTGGGAGATTAAGCAGCCACTCCAGTAGTCAAAGGCCCTTTCCATGGTTCTCTACAAAGACACGAGGAAGTCCATGATTTTAAAAGGTTTATTGTCATGGCAGAAAGTGGACTAAGCTATACCCCTCTACTCCCAGAGAGAGCCTTTGATTAAATACCATTTGTAAGGAGGAGGGTCTGGGAAGGAATGCTTAATTGGCTATGCCCTATGGCCTTTAGGTATCTCATTAATATGGAGATCTCTTGAGGCTCTGAGGCCTGTAGTCATGCCTTCTACCTGTGCTGGGTGACACAAACTTCTTTGGGAGGGGCTGTAAGGGCATTGCCCTACATGACTGAAAGGCACGGATCAATGAAGGTCTTCAGCGTCGTGTCAGGAGCCTGGAGTCTGGGAACAATGCCGAACATACCAACGTCCCATTAGGGTCCAGGATTCGAGGCCTGTACTCAACCAGGAACCAAGCTATGCTTTCACAGTCCCACAAGGATAGACCAGAAAGGCCTCAGCTGTGTGGGTGTACAATGGTCTTACATAGACTACATGATGGTTAGAATCCAATAAAATGCAGAATAGCGTTCTCTATGCAAATTTACCTTGCTCTTTAGAGCTCATAAGAAAGAGACAATTACAAAGCCATACATAGCCAACTGTTTTCTGGTAAGTTATTAGAATAATAATGGTCAGGCTAAATCAGGGCCCAGTTCAGAGATGGGAGGAGAACTCAGAGTTCCAGTGCATGTACACATGTTTCCACACTCAAATCCATAATTATTTAAATATGTAGATTGATCTTTTATGAACCCTCAGTTCTTTATAATCAGGAGCTAACTGGAGTTTATTATAGAGCTCAAGATTTTTTTTTTTTACCAACTCCAAGCTGTCAACATTATAACAGGGAAAAAATGTGACTTTTATACATCTTAGCCTGTCTTTTTTTTTTTTTTTTTTTTTTTTTTTTTTTTTTTTTTTTACCTGAAATGTCAGCAAAATCAAAATATTGATTCAGGGGGTATTAGAATTATTTCCATGGTAACCAGCTGCTATTTAAAGAGAGGATTATGACTTCCCTGTGGATAAAAGGAAAAGGAAGTGGATTTTAGCAGCATAGCTTTTCAGAATTAAGAAAAAGGAAAGAAATTTGAACACACACAAATCACATACACATACACACACATACTCACACACACAAACACATATACACACACTTCACCACACATACATACCTACACACATACATACACATACATACACACACACACTATACACACATATATACATACTCACATACATATATTCATACACACATGCTCACACTCACACACACACACTCACACACTCACACAACAAAGCAGAGTAATATTTGGCTTTTACAAGTTATTGCTCTACCACATTGAAGTTTACATTAGGTACTTTAGCGTAGAGTCTTCTACAAAAATTATGCCTTTAAACTTATCAGTGGATATCATAAACTGACAATCATCAATGTATAAATCTTTGGACTGCTGTGTTTCTTTTTGTCTCTCTGTGGTAGTTGTTTCTTATCATGAAATAACAGGAAAAGAGTTCTCTAGAAAGAACAGGAGGTCACATGATCTATATTACTTGTGAGTTATTCAACCAAGAAAGTACTATGAAGTCATCCTCTTTTTCTGATGAACCTGTCTCTCCTTAAAGGCAGTGAAAGAAATGCTGCCTGGGCATGGTCAAGGGATTGTTCACAGAGTCAAGAGGCAAACTCTGACTTTAGGCTAGCGACAAATGACACTGTTTGTTTGTTTTCTTTTTTTACCTTTGAGATAAAACCTGCAGTGCTGAAATCAAGATGGTACTATTCTTCCCTTGTAGCTTTGTGATAGCTAGGTGTATCAATGCTAATAGTGTGTATGATAAAAAATAAATTGCTGAAGAAATATAAGCTCAACACAACACAAAATGTCATTCCTAGTCCTGAACAACAGGGTGTGTTTGTCTTGACACATCACAGATATTCCAAACAAAATGGCAGGGGAAGAGGAGATGAGTTCACACATTCTCCACCATGAAACAAGCACAGATCACATAAAAACATGGATGATGAAAACTGCTGGAAAAAAAAAACATGGAAAAAGGACTTTATTTTGTACACTGCTGGTTTTGTAGTTAAGTGGTGCAGATTTTATCAGAAACAACATAGGAGTTCCTCAAAAATCTAAAAATAAAACTACAACAGGGTCCAGCAGCCCCACTACAGGATGTACATATAAAATTAACACCTTTATTGTATCATTGTTCATAATTGTCAATACATGGAATCAACTTAAGACTGGAAGCTGAGAATAGATAAGGACAAGAGGGTGTAAACACACAACAGAATACCCATCCCCATCAATTAACATTTTTCTGTAATGTGGAGAAATATCTGGAAGATAACATGTTAAGTGAAATAAAGCAATCACTGAAAAACAAGTGCAATGCCAACTCACTTATGTGGGCAGAACATCATAATTGATCAAACAGAAGCAGAATAAGGACATTGTTTCCAGGGGATGTAGCTGGGGGCAATATTGAACAAGTGATTCACTGCAAATTAATTGTACCTGTCTCAATTATGGTATATATTTGCACATCACCAAAAGTAGTAGATCTTTCTTCTTTTCTTTTCTTTTTTTTAAGAAGTATTTATTTTTATTTTATGTGTGTATATGAGTATTTTATTTGCATGTATATGCACCACCTGGTGCAAGCCCACAGGGGGTCAGAAGAGGGCATTGAGTCACCTGGAATTGGATGTAATAGTTGTTTGCAAATGTGTGGGTGCTAAAAACTAATTCTGGGCCCTCTACTAGAGTAGCATGTACTTTTAACCAAAGAGCAGTCTCTCCAGCCCAGATGTTAATATTTTTACCATGAACACCTGACAATGTTAAATCAGCCATATTAATCATTTCGTTTGCTCTCCTACAGCATATTCATAGTCAACCTTTCATAATGGTTAATTTTGCTACCATTATAAATAATAATGTAAATATTTTTGGACATAGAGGTCTTCAATGGCACCATGATGTACAGGTTTAGAACCACCACCCTAAACAACTCAATCTCTTTATCATCCATTTATCTTTTCCTTGGGTTGTTTTCAGTGTTTTACTTATGGTATTATATTATGACTATGTCTTTTAAAAACAATGAGAAAACAGTTCTTAATCAGTACAACTATTCTAGTTTCTGATGCTCTCTTTCAGGAATGATTGGTGAATTCATACTTTTGATTTCATTTTACTTTTGTTAGTATCTAATACGATATAGGCTTGTCTAGAGCTCCATGTGTGTGTGAGCACAGACAACCGTGAACTTCTAGTACTTCTATTCTTCCTCTTTGAAATGCTGGCATTAAAGGCATGGCCTTCCACACCCAATGTGAAATTATTTCTTTTGACTGACACAGGGGAGTGGAATCTACCCTCCTACAATATTTTCAAGTTGTCCCTGACAATCTGGACTATATCATTGACCAAGAACCCAGTGAATGAGGACATTTGTCTAGCATCAGTGTCTTAAGAACCAAACAAAAGCCTTCACAAAGCCTGTCAAAAACAGAAAAGCAGAGGTTACCATAATGTTATTTTTCACACCTCCATGTATTTAGCAAATACTTTGAGTGTGTCTACCATCTTGTATTTGGTAGATTGTATTTGGTAGAAGTAACCCTATTACTTGTAATCAACCTTATTTCTAATTCTTCATCTTAGTCTCTTTGACTTGATTCATATCACAGAACAAGCTATGATTAAGGGAAAGATTCTGGAAACCAGAAAACCTGCCATGACAGCCACAAAGGGTTTTGTTTTTGTTTTTGGTGGTTTTGTTGCAAGTAATTGTTTAGCTAGGGAAGAAATAGTTTTACGAATTTTAATCTGTGTGTTTGTTGCTCCTTGGCTGCTGGCAATTTAAAGATTCCTGGGGTTTGTTTGTTTGTTTGTTTGTTTGTTTTATTTTTTTAACAGGCAGCTTAGCCTTTTGGTTTATGAATGTCCCCAGGGTTATAGTCCGCAGCTTTGTGAGATAAGAAATAATATTGATTTATTTTAAAGCAACCAAATTTATGATTTGTTAATCAGCCACAGAAAAGTAGGCATCTTACAAACTTGTTGGCAGAAGGAGTGAGATAAAGTGTGTTCGTTTAGTGTGAGGCTCATTGTATGGCACATACTTTTAATAAAGCCTGGCTTCCTTTCAACCTCATAATGAGCTAAGTTATTAGCAGAGAGTGGTTAGTACCAAGTCTTCCTAGGCTTTGATAAGAAATGAGAAAATAGAGCCTCAGAAAATGCTAATGTTTAAGCCTTCAGATTATCTTCAGAATCCTGTCAGATTTACAGGATTTTTAAAAAATGTGTTATTATATACTCTTCTTTCCCTTTTCTCCAACTGTTTAAAATTATTTTATTTGTTAGGAAAATTTCATACTTGCACACAATGCATTTCCATCATATGTGCCCCCCCCGTTTTCTACCTCACCTTCTCCCAACTTTCTTCTAAACAAACCCCTTCTCAATTCAATATCTTCCTGTTTATCTGTTTGTCTGTCTGTCTGTCCATCTATCTATCTGGGAGTGAGTTTTTCAAAATTCAAAATTTTGAAAAAGCCTATAGAATTTCCAAGGATGTTTGTTCCTGCAAAGGATACATCAGTAGTGTTTTGATTGCATCCTCCAGATAACTACCACAGGCCTTAGTATACATAACAGAAGACATCTGTCTTTTTCAGCATCCTTCTAAGAAGTGCACTAAGCCCCATGTTGCCTATAGTAAGAAAACACAAAGAAAACCTCAGTGAGCTCTCCATTCATCAGCATGGGATATTTCTTGTTCATTTTATGTGTGGAAAGTATGAGATTTCCATGGAAGGCCTCCATTCCTGGATTTCTCTTTCCAGGTTGGCAAGATCACATGCTGCATGGCTTCCTGGAGTAAAAGCCATCTGTCAAACAGGCACTGTTCAGATGGAGATGGGGCCGTACAACTACCATGTGTGATTGCTCTACAAATGAACCTCAAGGCTCATGAATGAAACACTTTGCAAGCCAGATTCATGTGTAATGTGCTTTACTCTCTGTTCTTGTCACAGCTGTGACTCTAAAACAAAGCACTAGCTGCCTTATTGATGGTCTAATTGAATATCTTCTACTGAGTCTTGCGTTGACCTAACTTTTTCAAGTGCTCAGACTCAAACAAGGACTCATGATCTATGTTTTTGACACAAATAAATTCTTTCTTGAGATGCCAACAGGCATAAAGATCCTTGGATGTGTGTGTGGGGGGGGGGAGGGCATTTTATTGCAATTAGGAATAGATTTTGAGGCTTTTCTTTTGGTGGGTACCAAATATTGTGGCTTGAAACAACTCATTGTTATTATTATCACAGTATATATTGGTTAGGTAAGTCTTCTCAGGATCCCCTAAGGCTGTCATTCAGGATACCAACAAGAATTGGGGTCTCACCTGAGGCTTAGGGTTCCTGCCAAACTTGTCATGTTAAAATTTACTCTGATGCAATTTTGGAACACACAGTAGTTTTCTTTTTTCAAAGAGAGCGGATAAGTACCTAAAAGCTGAATCTTCCGTTCTAGAGACATCTAATCCTCTTTTAAAAAATAAATGTATTGTATTGTGTGCACGTGTAATGTGATGTGTGTATGGGTGTGTGTGTGTGTGTGTGTGTGTGTGTGTGTGTGTGTGCATGTTTGCAAGGCTGTCTTCGTAAGAATAGGTAGGCACATACCAAGAACACATCTGAAAGCCAAATGGCAACTTCAGGTGTCAGTCTTTGAACTTCTCCTTGTTTGAGGAAGGATCTCTCCTATTCACCAGGCTATCTGGCTTGTGTGCTTCAAGATTTTTTTTGTCTGCCTATCATCTTTTGAAAGGAGTATGCAGATCACACAAAAAATTTAAAAAATTAAAACATAAAAGTCAGTATACAGGCCTTTATATAGAATCTAGAGATCTAAGTTTACATCATCAGCGCTTTCCATAACAAGATATCCCCCAACCTCAAGGCAACACAGGGAAACACCTGTGTTAAGGACCATTTGATGGGTAGTATGAAACAATATAGCAGAAATGTTCTACAATATTTACCTATATGAAGGTGATCTAAAGGAAAATTGACAAGGAATGGGGCCACAATTGTGCATATCTCTTTGAATCTTTTATGCCTACTACACAGTATGGCTTCATAAGCATTTCTGGACGATGACATATTTTTATTCCATTCAGTTTCACAAATAAGTCTTCTAGAAGATTAACTACTCTGAAGAATGAATGCCATTTTTTTCCCAACATCTTTACTACAGAAAGAGGTTCACACATTTAGAGAGCATAGAGGAAGAGAACAGTGAGTCACTGACCCCAAACATGTAGTTCATTGTACCTTCATCAATCTCTTGGTCCTGGCTTTGTTTATGATATAATAACCATTCAGGGTGATTTAAAAAACAAGATTGTTTGTGATCATTCATAGATTTATATAACTTTGTATTTCTTTTGGTGTTTTGAAATTCTGAATCTTGATACTACCCAGATCTTTATAGGTAGTAGCAAAGTACATGGTTGACAAGCTGTAATATGTTTATTTTGCCATGTACCTCTTAGTCTGAATGATACAAATAAAGGAATGTTTCACTTGTACCATTGCAATTTAAAAAAAAAAAACATTATGTTTCTCAATTAACATGTGACAAAGAACTGATATTTTTTTCCCTTAATTGCCTGTTAGATACTAATTTTATTTTTTTTATATTTCAGAGTTTTATTGAGCCATTTTGGCTCATTAGAGCATATATATACATATATATGTATATATATACACATATATATATATCTTTATTGAAAATTGATTTTTCCCGCTTACAAAGTATATTCTGGTTACTCTTTCCCCTCCTTCTAATCCTCCCATCTCTTCCCCACTTCCCTGCCATGTCTGGATCCACCCCCTTTTTCACTCTAATTAAAAAATAAACAGGTTTCTAAGGGATAATAATAGAATAAAGAAAATATAATAAGACAAACAAAAAAACATAACATACCAAAATAGGACAAAACAAATAAAGAGAAGGTAAAGAGTCTGTTTTGGGTTTTTTACTCCTGCACAAAACATCATGACCAAGAAGCAAGTTGAGGAGGAAAGAGTTATTCAACTTGTACTATCACATTGCTGTTCATCACCAAAAGAAGTCAGGTCTGGACTCAAGCAGGGCAGGAAGCAGGAGATGATTCAGAGGCCATGCAGGAATATTACTTACTGACTTGCTTCCCCTGGCTTGCTCAGCTTGCATTTTTACAGAACCCAGGACTACCAGCCCTGGGATGGCACCACCCACATTGGGTCCTTTCCCCCTTTCACTAGTTGAGAAAATGTCTTACAACTGGATCTCATGGGGGCATTTCCTCAAAGGAGGCTCCTTTGTGATAACTCCAGCTTGTGTCAAGTTGATACACAAAACCAGCCAGTACAGAGTCCAAGACAGGACATAAGAAAGAGATCCACTTTTTGTCACATTTGGGAATTACATAAAGACATCAAACTGGAAACCATAATATATTCCTCAAAGAATTGTAGGAGGGGACTGGGAAGGAAAGAGGGAGAGAGACAGAGACCTATAAATAAATAATATAATATGAAAATTTTGAAAAGATAAAAAAATTAAAAATCATGACATGACATCGTGACATTAAGGAACCTTCAAAGATGCTGTTGAGTTTGTTTTTTGTTGGTCATCTAGTGCTGGACATGAAGCTACCTTTAAGAGTAGTATTTCCCCAGTGAGACTTTCTTGGGGAAAATTACATTTTCATTTTCAAGTGGTTATCAATTGGAGACAGATTCAGGATTGTCCAATTCTCCTTTAACTTCTAGGACCGCATCTAGTGCAATCACATGCAGACCCTGTGTACAAGGAAGGGCCTTCTTCCTTCCATTCCTCTTGGATCTTACACTTTTACTGCTTCCTCTTCTAAAGGGTTTCCTGAGCCCTGAAAAGTAATTGATGGAACGACCCCATTTAGTGCTCCGTATTCCAGTTTTTCACTCCCTGTATACTATCTGACTGTGGGTCTGGTTTTGTTCTCATCTGGTGCAGGAGGAAGCTTTTATGATGATAGCTGAGAAACACGCTGGTCTATGAGCATAAAAGAATGTCACTAGGAGTCAACTTATTGCTACATTCTTTTATTGGAACATTTATGTTTGCATTTATCCTCTGTTCCTGTACTATTTATTCTTAAGTTCCTGATCACCAGGGCAGTGTTGGGCATGAGTTCCATCTTGTAGAGTAGGACTTAAGTCAAATCAAATATTGGCTTGTTACTCCCACAAGCTTTGTGCCACCACTGCCTTAACATATGTGGCGGGCTGGATAACAATATAGATAAAAGGGTTTAGAAATACGTTGTTCCGGGCGGTGGTGGCGCACGCCTTTAATCCCAGCACTTGGGAGGCAGAGGCAGGCGGATTTCTGAGTTCGAGGCCAGCCTGGTCTACCAAGTGAGTTCCAGGACAGCCAAGGCTATACAGAGAAACCCTGTCTCGAAAAAAACAAACAAACAAAAAAAAATAGAAATACGTTGTTCTTTCTATTTCTCCTTTGGTAACATCCAGAGGACTTTCCTGTACCAAAGATACTAGCACATAGAAGTTAAGGCTTAAGATAGACTCTAGCTTGACTTCTCCATGTTCAGTGAGTGATGTAAGCAAAAGAATCTGGCTACATTTTTGTGAAGAACAATCTGTAGTCTTGGCAGTAGTATGGGTTGTTTGAAAGTTTCTGTTGGACCTCTTTGTCCAACAACTTAAATGTGTGTGTGTGTGTGTGTGTGTGTATGTGTGTGTGTGTGTGTATTTATACTCTTCCTTTCCTGATACTGGAAGCTTCATTTTGCAAGCAGATATGTACAATTGTGGCTCTATCTCCCCCATCCTTTGGCAAAATTTTTAAGATTGCCTTTATATAGGTAAATATTTTACAAAGCTTCTACTGTATTGTTTCATACTACCCATCAAATGGGTTCTTAATTTTGTATGTCTTTCCCTGTGTTTCCTCCCTTTTTCCCTCTACCTTCCCTTCTCCACTTGATCTTCCCATTCCATCTCCCACATCCATAACTAATTATTCTAATAACCTTTCCTAGGAAGATATATCTGTTCACCCTAGCCCCTTAGTCTACACTTATACCTAATCCCTGTAGTTCTAGTTTGGTTACCATTGAGTTTACATCTAATATCCATGTATAAACAAATACATACCATATTTGTATTTCTGGGTTTGGGCTACCTCATAATGATTTTTTTCTAGTTCCAATCAAATGCCTGTGAATTTCAGGATTTTTAAATTTTCAATGAGTGAGTAATATTTCATCGTGCAAATGTACATTTTCTTTATCCATTCATCTGTTGAGGAATATCTAGGATGTTTTGAATTTCAGGCTATCATGAATAGAGCAACAGTGAACATAATTGAGCAAGTGCCTTTGTGGTACTAATAAGCATCTTTTTGGTATATGTGCAAAAATGGTATAGATGCATTGAGGTAGATCAATTCACATCTTCCTAAGGTACTGCCAAACTGATTTCCATAGTGACTGTAGAAATTTGAAGTCCGACTTACAATGGTTGTTTCCCTTGCTCTATATCCTTGCCAGCATGAGGATTATTTAATTAACTTTAGCCATTCTGACCAGTATAAGATAAAATCTCAAAGTGGTTACAGTTTGCATTTCCTTGATAACAGCTAACAGTGTTAAATATTTCTCTAATTGTTTCTCAGCTATCTGAGTTTCCTCTTTTGACAATTTTATCATTAGATCTGTACCCCAATTTTAGTTATATTGTTTGTTTCCTTGATACCTAGTTTGTTGAGTTCTCAGATGTGCAACTGATAAGAACTGTTTCTCATTTTGTAGGCTGCATTCTGTCCGAATGACTGTTTCCTTTACCATACATTTTCATGAAGTTCCCATTGACTCATTCTTGATTTTAGTGCCTGTGCTAATGCTATTCTCTTCAGAGACTCTTTTCCTATGAAAAATGAGTTCAAGGCTATGTCCAACTTTCTCCTTTATTGGGCTGAGTGTATCTGGTTTTAGGTTGAAGACTAATCCATTTGGAGTTCAACTTTGTACAGGGTGATAAGTATGGATCTATTGGTTTCTTCTACATGCAGCCATCCAGTTTGACCAGCAACATTTTTTGAAGATATTGTCTTTTTTTTTTTCTTTAACAAAAATCAGGTCTCCCATGAAAATGACCTTGGGCTAGTACAGGGAAGTAGGCTCAGATATTTTGGACATCCTGATAAACCCTTAGAAACACTGATCACAGGAGTGTTCACGGAATTGAGTTTAATGCCTTGCTTTTTCTTTGACTATTTGTGTTTATTGTATTGCTTGTTCCTTGACTATTTGCATCTATTGTATTGCTAGATCCTAAATCTAGAACTGACCTTAATACATACATGTAATCAAAATGGTATAAAAGCATAAAGGAGAAGGAGGAATGAGATAGGAGGTTTTAGGGAAGGGAAATGGGGAAAGGGGATGATATCTGTATTGTAAATAAATAAAATATACAATAGAAAAGTCAGGCCTCAATGGCTGTATAGATTTATGTCTGGGTCTTCAGTTCAATTCCATTGATCAGTGTGCCTGGATTTTGCTAGTACTGTGCTGTTTTTATTACTATAGCTCTGCAGCACAGTTTGAAGATGGTGATATCTCCAGCACTTCTTTCATTATTCAGAATTGTTCTAGCTAGAATTGTTTTGTGTTTCCATCTGAAGCTGAAGATTGTCCTTTTAAGATCTCTGAAGATTGTGTTGTAATTTTGATAAGGATCGCATTGAATCTGTAGACAGCTATTGATAGGATGGCCACTTTTACTATATTAATCCTACAGGTCCACGAGCATGGGAGATCTTTCTATCTTCTGATTATCTTGCTGTTTTGTTCAATGCATTAAGATTTTTATTATACAGGTCTTTTACTTGCTTGCTTAGAGTTATCCCAAAATATATTATTTGAGGCTATGGTGAAAGTTATTGTTTCCCTGGTTACTTCCCCAGTCATTTGTGGTTTGTACATAGGATAGCTACTAATTTTTGTGTGTATCAATTTCATATTCTATATTTTGTTGAAAGTGTTTATTAGCTCTGGGTAGTCTCTTGGTGGAACTTTGGGGTCTTTTATGCATAAAATCATATAATCTGCAATTAAATGATTCTTTGGCTTCTTTTGCAATTGGTTTTTCTTTGATCTGATCTCCTTTACTTGTTGTAATGCTTTAGCTAAGATTTCAAGTACTATATTAAATCGGTACGGAGCGAGTGGACAGCCTTTTCTTGTTTCTGATTTTAGTGCAAGTCCTTAAGTTGGTGTTTACTATAGGCTTGCTGTAAACTACCTTTATTATGTTGAGATATGTTCCTTGTATTCTTAATCATTCTAGCACACTTTAAAATATTTTTTTAGTGATTTTTATTTTACATGGATTGGCATTGTGCATGCAAGGATATCTGTATTATTGTGTTGGATCCTGTAGAACTGGAATTACAGACAGTGTGAGTGTCATGTGATTGCTGGCAACTGAACCAGAGCCTCTAGAAGAGGTTCTGGTTCTCTTACCTGCTGAACCATCATCTCTCCTGGCCCTCCCCCCAGCAATTTTACTACGAGCTGGTATTATATTTTGTCAAAGACCTCTTCTATGTCTAATGAGATGATCAGGTTTTTTTTCTTTCAGATTGTTTATATAGTGGATTATATATATTGATTTTTGTATGTTGAACCACCCCTGTATCTCTGGAATGAAGCCTATTTAATCACAGTTAATGACATTTCGGATGTGTCTTGGATTTGGTTTACATGTGCTTTATTGAGAATTTTTATATCTATCTTCATGAGGGAAAATGGTCTGTAATTCTCTTTCTGTGATGTCCGATCTTTATGCGGTTTGGGTATCAGGTTAACTGTGGCTTTGTAAAACAAATTGAGCAATGTTCCTTCTGTTTGTATTCTGTGGAGTAATTTGAGTAGTATTAGGGTTAGCTCTTTCTTGAAAGTCTGATAGAATTCTGAGCTGAAACCATCTGGCCCAGACTTTTCTTGGTTGTTAGACTTTTAATGACTGTCTTTCACCAGGGGTTATAGGTCTGTTTAAATTTCTTATTTTGTCTTGATTTGACAAAATAAGTTGTATGTATTAAGAAAATTATCTATTTCTTTTTAATTTTCCAATTTGTTGGAGTACAGATTGGTTTTTAAGTAAGTCCTTATGATTCTCAAGATTTCTTAGGTCCCCATTTTCATAACTAATTTTGTTAATCATGTTATTTCTCTCTGCCTTTCAGTTAATTAGAATAAGAATTTGTCAATCTAAATGATTTTTCTCAAGAAACCAAATCTTTGTTTCATTGATTCTTTTTATTGTTTTTATATGTTTGTTAAAACAAACATAAAACATTGATTTCAGCTCTGAATTTGATTATTTCTTGCCATCTACCTCTTTTGGGTATGACTTCTTCTTTTAGTTCTAGAGCTTTTAGATGTGCTGTTAGATGCTAGTATGAGAGATCTCTCTTCAATTTTTTTAGTGGTCATTTAGTGCTATGAACTTGCCTATTAGATGCACCTATATTGCATCACATATCATTGAGTATGTTGTATATTCACTATCATTCTATTTTGGAAAGTCTTCAATTTCTTTTAAAATTTCTGATCATGCCCCATTTCTCATTCAGGAGTGAGTTGTTCAGTTTGAATGAGTTTATAAGATTTTGTTTTTTGTTGTTTCTGTTGTTGTTGTTGTTGTCCAGCTTTAATCTGTGGTGGTCAGATAGGATGCAGGACGTTATTTCAATTTTCTTATATCTGTTGAGACTTAGTTTATTTCTGAGTATGTGGTCAAATTTTGGAGAACGTTCCATGACATTCAAAGAATGTATATTCTGTATTTGGGTGAGATATTTGTAAATATCTGTTGAGTCCATTTGGTTTGTAATGTCAGTGAGATCCAGTGTTTCTGTTTAGTATTTGTCTAGATGACCTGTATATTGGCAGCTAGAATATTAGAGTCTATTGGTATCAGTGTGGAAGGGTCAACGTGTGATTTAAACACTACTGATGTTTCTTTTATGAATTTGAGTGTTCTTGTGTTTGGGGCATAGATATTAAGAATTGCAATGCATTCTATATGGATTTTTTTTTTTGATGAGTTTTAACATCCTTCAGTATATTTTCTGATTAGTTTTGGTTTGAAATCTATTTTGACAGATATTAAAATGGTTTCACCTGCTTACTTCTTAGGTTCATCTGTCTAAAAACTATTTTTCCATTCTTTATTCTGAGGTTATGTTTATCCTTGGTGTTAAGGTGTGTTTATTCGATGGAGCAAAAGGATGGATCATGTTTTCACATTCATTCTGTTAGTCTGTGGGGTTTTGTTTGTTTGTCTGTTTTTTTGTTTTGTTTGGGGGGATTGAGACCACTGATGTTGACAGATACCAATGAACACTGTTAATTTATGATATTTTATTGTTGTGGTGGTGGTGGCAACAGCAGCAATGTGTGTGTGTTCCCTTTTTTTGATTTGCTTTGATTATTTGTTTGTGCATTTTTTCCTGCCTGTGGTTAACTTATTCACATTAAAATCTTGTTTTTGTTCTTGCTTTTGTTTGTTTGTTTTTTGTTTGTTTTCTAATTCCTTCTGTAGGACTGGATTTGTAGATAGACATAGATTAAATTTTGTTTTATCATGGTATGTCTTGATCTTTTTTTCATTTATCCTGGTGGAAAATTTCTCTGAGTTTAGTAGTATAGAATAGCATCTGTGGTTTCTTAAAGTTTTAGAACATCTTTCCATGGTTTCCTAGCTTTTAAAGTCTCCACTGAGACATTCAGTGCTATTATAATAAGTCTGCCTTGATCTTATTCCCTTACAGCTTTTAATATTCTTTCTTTCTTCTGCTCATTTTGTGTTTTGATTGTTATTTGCACGGGGGAATTTCTTTCCTGATACAGTCTATTTGGTGATCCATAAGCTTCTTGTATCTTGATAAGCTTCTCTTTTATGTTAGAGAAGTTTTCTAAGATTTTGTTGAAAATATTTTCTGTGTCTCAGAGCTGGGTTTCTCATCCTTTCTCTATTTCTATTATTCTTAAAATAATTTTAACTTTTCAAAGTCCCCTAGATTTCCTGGATATTTTATACCAAGTGTATTTTATATTACACGTTTTCTGTTTGTTTTTTTTTTATTATTATTGTATCTTCAGTACCTGAAATTCTTTGTTTCATCTCTTGTACTCTGTTGGTGAATCTTGCCTCCATGGTTCTTGTTAGAATTCCTAAATTTTCCATTTTTAGATCTCCCTCAGTCTGAGTTGTCTTATTCATTTATTTTGTTTACAACTTCTGGTTTTGAACTTTTTTATTCCTTTCCTTCCCCTGTTTGTTTGTATTTCTGTGGATTTCTTTAAGATATTTCTCATTTCTTCTTTAAGGACCTCCATTATATCCATAACAGTTATTTTAAATCCTTTGTCATCTACTTCAGCTAATGTTACAAACTCCAAGGCTTACTGTGGTAGGATTCTAGGGTACTATCCTTTTCTTTTTTATTATGTTTTAACACTGGAGTTTAAGGATCTAGTTTTGGGATGATTGCAATTCCAGATGTTAATATATGGTATTGCCTTTTGGTGTTTTATTTGTACCTTGGCTTCTGTTGCTTTCTCTGGTACTTAAGATGATGTAATGGCTGTGTGCTTCCTGGTAGAAAATTCTACATGGTGTGGCCACTGCAGATTCTGGGTAAATATGTTTCTAAGTATTTGGAGTTAACAAGAATATGGATGGCCCTGTGGGATTAAGATCCTAAAGAGTAGTTTTATAGGAGGGAAGAAAACAGGATGTTCTAGGCTCTGCTTAGTCTGCTAGATATGAGGACAGAGAGTGAAAAGAAGCCACAGCAGGTAGTCTGATACAGAGTTGGGAGTGAGACTGGGGAATTGGATTTGTAGAAGAAGTGTGTGGGGGTGGGGTGGGGGAGACAATGTGAAGATCTGAAGCTCATCTACCTGCTTAACTGGCCTACTTGTTCTCTGGCAGGCTTTGCTGGCAGGTTCCCAGAGAATACATGCTGTAGTTGGGACCTATGATAATAACAACAGAGGGGAGGTGTTTGGAGGCGAAGATCTGTGTGTTCAGATGGAGATGGAGACAGAGAGGAAGGGGAGGCTGCAGCAGCTGGTCTGCTACACAGTTAGAGGTGGGCAGGGGGCCTAGATTTAGGGCACAAGTGAAGATCTACCTACCATTAGGCTACCTGCATTAGGGATGGGAGCATGTGTTCACTTATTTCAGATCTAGGACTCCATCTTGTGCAGACTGTGCAGTCCCTGTGCATGATGTCCCAGTTTCTATGATTTCAACACGTGTGTGTGTACTGTTGTGTTTAAAGGACCTTGTCTTCTTGATGTTCTCCATACCCTCTGGCTCTTACACTTCTTTTGCCTCTTCTTCCAAAGGGTTCACTGAGCCCTCAGGAGAGGGATTAATGAAGGCATTCTACTTAGGACTGAGTGTTCCAAAAGTTTCTCACTATCTCTCTGTATTTATTTGGTGACAGAGGGAGCTTCTCTGATTTTGGAGAGCCACAGTTGATCTGTCAAGTTAAGTATTGTTTTCAATTCTATAGGCATCCAGATTTTGAACAGTTTTAAGTCATACCTTAAGAGAGTGTGTAAGTCATTGTTAAGGCAGAATGACCACATACAAGCACATATCTTCTCTTTAATTGATCTCAATGGAGCACACAGTTATTATAGAATGAGTGATTTTATTTTATGGCTCCTGTACTAAATGCTGTGTTTTATGAAATTCTTTAATTAGGAAGGGGGTAATTTAATAGTAACTCCATTTAACTTTGTTCTTTGTCATTAATGTTATCAAATTTTCACATGGTGAGGGTCATGAAAGCAAATCATCCTTCACAGACTTCTTCTCTCTGGCAACTTCATCTAACTAGAATAGCTAAAAGTTAGCTTTGGGGAAGTTGCTTAGGAAAGCTAAAGTTATTCTTGCTTTAAGGCATATGGATTTTATTTTCATTGTTTATTTTTCTAACTAAAGGTTTACCCTCAAATCTATAGCATTTGTATTGATGGTTTTAGGAGTGTTATTAGACAACAAGTCTTTACTAAATGTCTAATATATACAAGACACATTGCTAGATAGTAGAGAAAAATCACCCACATCCAAAAGTCATCAGAAGCTATCTAAGCACATTGAAATGCAGAGGAATCAGAATTCTGGGACAGGGGGAAAAGGCATGTTCTAGTATAGGTAGAAGACATCTAGCTTGTCTTGGTTACAGTTTTCTTTGCTGTGAAGAGACACTATGACCAAGGCAATTCTTATAAAAGACAACCTTTAATTGAGCCTTACAGGTTCAGAGGTTCACTCCATTATCATAATGGTGGGAAGCATGGAAGCATCCAGGCAGACATGGCACTGGTAGAGCTGAGAGTTCTCTATCTTCATCCAAAGGAAGCCAGGAGCATACTGTTCTCAGGAAGCTACAAGGAGGGTCTTACAGCCCACTCCCACAGTGATACACTTCCTCCAACAAGGCCACACCTCTTCCAATAAGGCCACACCTTCTATTAGTGCCACTCCTGGGGCAAGCATATTCAAACCACCACATAGCCAGACTGAAAGAGTCAGAAATTTCTTCTTAAAGGAAGTGTTTTTAAAAGGTAAAAGTAAGAATGCAAAATGCTTCAAAAATATTTCTTAATAAAATGCTTATGATGAAAAAACACAATATTACTGAATAGAAAAGTGCTTATATTCTAGGATGTCTGATCAACAAAATTGAGTTATAGACTTGTGTTTGCAAATGGCCAAAGTTCTGTCCTCTGCATATGGTCTTTACTTGAGGAGTTCAGTTACTCAGTTTTTTTCTTTTGTGTTTGTCTCTGTGAACTAAATGGAGGTGCACTATATTGAAAGAAAATTGAGTTTGTGAAGATGAAACTCAAAGATGCTTCCATAGAGTAAAGACAACATATCCACAAAACTTAGGTACTACCAAGAGAACTGAAAAATTAGCCTTTGCTGTGTGTGTGTGTGTGTGTGTGTGTTTGTGTGTGTAAAGACATGTGAGTTTGTTAACATCTGTGTATATGTGCAATTGGAAACAAAAAATTAAGCTCAATTCTTTGATTTCGTGTCACTTTACTTGTGGTAGTCTGTTACCAAACATTGAACTCATTGGTTTGGCTAGACTATCTGGCTGGTGAGCTCCAGGGTTATGACTGTCTCAACCTTTCATCCAACAGCAGTGTGGCTACAGATGTTTGCCAGCTCATTTGGGTTTTACATGTTTTGTAGGGATCTGAAGTCATATCTTCACACTTGAACACTAGAGATTTTACCTATGAGCCATCTTTCTGGTCCCATATATTTATTTATTTTAATTAAACATTTTTCTTAATTGTATCTGGCCATTGAATTTGACTATGATAATTTACATGCTTACATAAACTTTGAAGAAGAAAATATATACCATCTATATTTGCTTTCAGATCAAGGAAGCCAGAAAAATATAGATTTGTGCCTTAATTGAAATGTGCCACTGTTTAAATGTTTGTGAACTCTTGCTTCAGCACCATGTGCAAAACAGCTTGACAGTAAGTACAATTGAATTACATGTAAAATTAATTGCCACACTCCAAAAAACAGCTGAATAGAGAATTACTAATTTGGAAGGAAGAGTCAACTGAATTTGGAGGTGTTGAGACAATATTTTTATATAGTGCAAGAGAAAAACATTGTGTCTTAAAGGTTTCTGTAATTATTCCAGGATAAATAGCAGGATTAGCTCTTCTCAGTCCAAAAGGGCACAAAAATGCTGATGCTGATAAACACAAGTCAGAGGCTCTTGGAGGCCAATGAATCATTTTTCAGAATCAGCCATTGTGATCCATGTGATTGTCCTTTCAATAGTAATTTAATGAGCATGTTCTATCTGAGGTAAGAGAGTGAATAAATAAAAACATATTAGATTGATAAATGTGTTTCTGTGTTGGAAGGTAACACATGCTCTACTTGTAGAATGGAATAATGCTGAGCAAGGGAAATGGATTCACAAACAGAGAGGACAGACATTAAGCATAAAGACTACAAATCCTTGTGATATGACATTTGAGCTAAGACATGTCATCAGATACACCCAAATCAGAAGAGAAAAACCTTAGAGTGAAATGGAAAGGGAAATTATTCTGTAAAGAAACCGAGAGTTGAGTAACAGGGATCCAGGTTAGCAGAAAGTAAAACCAGCTAAAAAGAATGCAAGGAAGGAATATATGAGGAACATCATTTTCCCTAGGGCTCAGGATGAGATCACCTTAGAAGGTACGAATATGAATCCCTGGATTGGAATGGCATCTCCCATGGAGGAGTTATGCAGATAGAACTTGTTGGAAATCCATTGTTGGGGAAGACATTGGGAAATCCAGTCTCTGCACTGGAAAAGTGTGTTGCCAAAAATTTCAAACTAGAGAGCGTCCACTATGAGATGACTTTGGGTCAGCAGGTATCTAAGGCCTTTGGGATATTAGGAAGTAGACAAGGAGAAACTGTCTGTATGTCCTATAGGAGCCTGACAGACAAGATGCTAGAACTATGAAACAAAGCCCCTTTCAAATATTATTTTCTTTGGTGCCTTTTAGTGATGATGTATAACATTGGGCCAGCCAGCCCATTAGTAAGGAGGCAAAGGTCCTAGATCTTTTGTCACAGAAGCTTATATGACTCTTCATGGTGACAATGGTATCAGATCTCACCCAGGCTACAGTTCATTATTGTAGCAGGTCAAGCTAATGAATCTTTTCAAAGCAAAGGATTGGGCGTATTTAATCATAAAAAAGTCTGGTGTAACGTTCAGACATAAGTAGTCCAGAAGACTTGTACTTCCCTGAGGTTGATGCTGCCACAGTCTGTCAAGCATGATGGAGCTTGTTTAAAGACTGACAGAGACCCTGGAAAATTGAGGCAGGTGTTTCTGTTGGTGAATAAGAACCACATCAGAGCTCCTGGGGACTAAACTACCTACCAAACACATGGGGGGACCCATGGCTCCAGCCGTGTATGTAGCAGAGGATGGCTTTGTCTGATGTCAATGGGAGAAGAGGCCCTTGGTCCTGTGAAGGCTTCATGCCCCAGTGTAGGGGAATGCCAAGGCAGGGTGGCAGGAGTGGGTGGGTGGTGGGAGTGGGTAGGTGGGTGGGGGAGCACCTTCACTGTAGCAGAGGGAGGGAGAATAAGATAGGGGGGTTTCCGGAGGGGAAACTAGGAAAGGGGATAACATTTGAAATGTAAATAAATAAAATACCCAATAAAAAAAAAAGATACACATCAGAGAGAAATGAGTTTTCCTTTATTAAGAGGAATCTACCTTCTTCTGTCACTTTTTCTTTGAACAGTTCTAGACAAACAGGTGTATGATGTTCAGGGTGCCAAACCAGAGTCAGTAAATAACCTATCAATAACTGGGAGAGGTCTTTACTTTTTAATTGGATATCTTATTTACATTTCAGGTGGTTATCCCTTTACCAGTTTCCCTAACCCAGGAATCCCCTATCCCATCCCCTCTCTTTCTGCTTCTATGAGTATGTGCCTCCACACGCCCTCCCCCCAACTCCCACCTTCCCACCCTTGAATTCCCTCACACTCTGGTATCCAGCCTTCATGAGACCAAGGATCTCTGGAAGAGGTCTTTATAACCATTGTATTTTCTTTCTTTAGTAGTATCAAGAGGGAAGAAAGATAAAGGGGAGCTTGTCTTAGTGACTTTATATGACAGTCCTTGCATTGATATCACCATCTAAGAAAGTCTAGATGTGTGCCTAGCACTTTTTATGTTTATTATTAGGACAATTGTTTTAAAACTTTCAGTGCTAAAGAATATTCATGCCTTCCATTACTAGATTAAGATAATTTAAAGACAAAAATCAATGTTTAGACAGAATTTCAGACACATAAGCATGCCAGATAGAAATGAAAATTCTAAAATCATTTAGACATTTTAGTAACCCACAGTCATTGCACTTCTTGCTTTCATGATTAATTTGTTTTGTGCTACATATTTTTTATTTCAAAGTGTCATTACAATCAATCTGCTAAATAATATATTTTTAAAGTAGCTTAAACATTTATTTCTTATTTCCAACTATGGTCTTAATATCAACTATTTGAATTATTAAAAAAAAATTCCCAATCCAAAAACAACCCTAAAACTGTCATCAGAAAATGTTGATCTTGATAACAGCTAATGTTCAAATCATGAGAATTCTGATTCACATTTGTGAAATAATCTGTTTTCTAAACCCTACATCAAAGCGGCATACAGAACCTGCAGGCATTTTCTCTATCTTTCATCTTGAATTACTTTGTGTATGAAATGGGCTAATAGTTTTGAAATCAACTTAAGCATTTTCACATGTGTTGATTGATTGATTGATTTGTTTATGCATACATCTATTCTTGAGTGGGCATGTGCATACCACTGCACACATGTTGAGGTCAGATGGAAACTCATTGTTATCTTTTTCTACCATATGGGTCCTAAGAATTGGATTATATTTTTCAGGAAAGGTAGTTAAGTGTCCTTACCTCTGAGCCACTGTGCTTGCCTTGAGATAATGTTTGCAGAATAAATTGTGATCCGAAATCATCACACTCAAATGATATAGAACTTGTGTTTTTATGAGACATTTGGAAGGTGTTCTAAGCAGCCAAAATAAATATAGTGAAGGGTGGGAGGAGAAAGACAAATATGTTGTTTCTCATGTTTTAAATATATATCTTGTACACCTGAGTTAAAATTTACATCCTTCCCTCTTTATTTTGGAAATTGTATATGGAAAAAATTATTCAAATTTGAACTAATCAATGAATAAAAGACCCTTTTATAGAGTTGCCTTCACAGTCAGATTCCATGTTGTCAAACCTGTAGTCACAGTCTCAATCATCACATAATTAACAGTTAACACTAAAATTGCCAGACTTGTGCTCTCCGTTGGATGCTCATAGTGAATATTAGACTGAAAACCATGGCCAGCATGCCAATGAGCCTGGAGAAACTTTCCTGAGTACACCTAAGCATGCCATACAAAGTGTAATCAAGAATTAAGATGTACAAAAGTACTTCTATATTTACCATACTCACTCTAGAAAACTTAGCTTGCGTATGCACCTGAATAATTATATGTATGTGTGTATGATGTATATGTGTATGCATATGCCTAAGTATATGTCTATGATGTAGATAATGTGTTTAATGTATATGCATATGTACATATACATTCACATGTACATGAATATGTAATATACATACATACACACATACATAGATGTTCCATGTTTGTGTCTGGTGGCCACAGATACCAGAAGAACCCTTTGGAACTTCTAGAATTTGCTTATGCATACTTTTGAGTTGCCATGTTGGTCCTGGGAACAAAATCAAGTTCCTCAGCAAGAGAAACAAGTGTTCTTAATCACTGAGCCACCTTGCCATCCCCTATTGTTTAAATCTTACTGGTATATTAACTCTAGAAGAACAGGAACTTTTACTGATGGAGATACATCAGCTCTGGTATTGAAATATTCATTAAATCTGTGTGCAGAATTAAATTTGGCAAATTTTCACATACTCAGTTATTACTATTCTTATTTTTACTATTTATTTTAAATGAAAATCTTATTAGAAAGCTAGCTGTGTTTGAATGTGATGACTTATTTCAGGCAAATCTTTTTAGAGTTTACTAGAACTTAGAGATACAGTCTAGGGGTTGGAGCCACAGATCATCAGCAAAGAGCACTTGTTATTGCAGGGGAACTGGTTTCAATTCACTGCACCAACAACTGACATGTGTGTGTGGGGGGGTGTGTGCGCGTGTGTGTGTGTGTGTGTGTGTGTGTGTGTGTGTGTGTGTAGTTTAATGGGAATTCTTGGCTCACTAGGGGTGTTCCATTAGGAAAGTGTTATAGGAAGAGCATATTCCTTGCTTCTTGTTCCAGGCTGTCTTTCTTGTTCCAATCTGTTCTTCTTCTGATGCCATCAGCTATTCAGGCCTAAGCATAAACCAACTTACTCAGGCTGCCCACTCCAGGACTTCAGCTTCCCAAACTAAACAATAAAGAAGCCTTTAGCCTTCAAAACTATTCTATATCAGGCATTTCATCATGGGGACTGTGCTAGTAATACAAATCCAACACAGGTTCTGATTGCTTTGTGACTATAATTAACCAATATTCATAATGTTTGGATTATATACAGTTAAGAACAAAAAATGTTGGTAATGGATTATTTCAAATTTCTCCCCTTAGTTTTATCATCATTTGCTATTACCACTGCAGTAAAATGTTTCAAACTGAGTAACTTAAAATAGCAGTTATTTGTCTGGTGTGAGTCTTGCTGAACTAAAATAAAGATGTCATCTATCTGGGGACATTGGGGAAAATCCTTTTCATGGCTGTGGGTTTTGCCAGCCACACATAGCCCTTGATGTATGGCCTCTGACTTCAGAGCTTGGCACTATCTGATCCTGTCCCCATATTACTTCTCTCTGGCCCTGCTTCCCTTGTCCCACATCTTAGTGAGTCCAAAATCAAGGAAATGGTTCTCTATTGTAAAGGTTCTAGTGGTTAGATTGGGTGCAACTAGATAGTCCAGGCTTTTAGTCCTTTCTCAAAGTCTTTAAATCTTACCACATCCCCCATGTCCCACTTTTCCCATGGAAAGTAGTGCGGTCCCAGATTCAAGGATATAAACAGCTCTTTTTGCCATTATTCTACCTACCATAGTTTCTATTTGATATGAGTATAGGTCCCATTAATGTGGTAGAGCTGATTATGGAAAATGAGTAGAAAGAACAAAAATATCGTAATGTGATGTTATCAGCCAGCTTCTAAACAAGAAATCTGAAAATGTGATGGCTGGGTACTTTTTAAAAAACTTCATCTGCTTAGACTTTTATAACTGGAATTTTAGTTGAAGATACTTTATGATAAACTGGAGAAAGTTATTATTATGTACATATAAAACTAATTCAAATACCCCCCCTTTCTGTGTGAGCGTGTGTGTGTGTGTGTGTGTGTGTGTGTGTGTTTCAGCATCATGTGTTTTTACCCTTCAGATGGATTCAAAATTGTTCCTGGGAAGAAACTCCAGAAATATTCTAATTTCAGTTGGGGTTTGCTCCAGGGACTGACTTGAGCCTTGTATTTGATAATGTACTTCTTACATCACAATCCTGACTTTGTGAACTATGAGAGTTGTGGAAGAAAGTCTTGCCAAGCTTAGCACTCATTTATCTCTGGGCAGGTGCTCTTAAGTGAGAATGCTGTATAAATGCCAAAAACAAAGAGAAAAGTGCTATGTCAGGGGATTGGGAACAGCTTCCCATTGTCTGACCTCAATTAGAAAACACTGAAGTATTTTGAAGGACTGCTTTTGAGGGGCCTGAAGAGGCTTAAGGATGCTGAAGCTAACACTTCCTTTATCCGAAGTTCTTGTCATTTGTGATCCAGTAACCTCATTCCTTGATGTGACTTAATCTTTGGGGTTTATGATTGAAATTGAACTTGTGCTTACTAGAAATGAAGAGGACAACTGGATGCAAAATAAATGGAAGACATATGAGATTCAAATATTTGGACTGTAATAAAAAAGAATTCCTAGCAAATTTTTCATTGATAGTCACATTGGGAGCCTCTTAAGATCTATTCTTTTTAATAACCATCTACGTATTATGTGCATATTTAGGCTTTACACATAAAAATAATATATTTCAATACTCCCTCAAGAACTAATATTCATGTGCAATGTTTTTCCTAATTAAGAATGTATAGCATAAATTCAAGGAGTATGGCTTATGTACTCCTTTGTTTTTTATTACTATAAATCTACTTTTTAAATATAGAGCCTCCTCATGTTATGAAGATTATCATATAAACATGAAGAACAACCAATACCCACTGTCTACAAGTGCTATGGCCTATGAAAAAAATGTCAGTACTTCTCTGTGCATCCTTCACACACATACAGATACAGAGAGACATGTGTGCATGTGTGTGTGCGCACACACACACACAGGTTTAAAGATGTGGAAGTCATAGCCACTTTTTGACAAAAACTGGCATATTATGATAACATTACTTACATTATAAAATACATCGTTATTTGGTTATAAATATCTCATAATTTAAGAATATAATACTTTTTGACAGTTGTGAGGGTTATTTTTCTAGCTTATTTTTGATAGAAAAAAGTTCAACAAGATATAGTGCCTTGCCCATCTTTTCATTTGTAACTGAATTTCTCCTTGAGATCCATACCTGCAGGATTACTTTGAAAGCAAACATAATACATTTTATCAGAAATTTGAAAAGCAGAACTGAGTTGTACATCAACACATTTGTAGTTTATTTCAGAAATCCATTATCATAGCAAAACGTGGCTGTGAGCACTTGAGTGGCATCTACCACCAACAAATATCGCATCTGCATCCAGATGATGGAGATAGTTTAGGGAGTATAATTGTTCAATTGAGCAAAAAAAGACTTAGAAAAATATCTGTAATGTAATCACAATTTTATACATATAATGGCTAAGCAAGACTTTAGGGATTTTGTGTATATGGACAAAGAAGTAAGTGCTGTGGTTTTAATACAAGTCTTTGCTGTTGTTGGTTCCATTCTAGTTTCCCATTGTTTGTTATTTATAAGTTGTTCACCTGTTTCAAGCTAGCTTCTATACATGAATGCTTGTACAAACTAGAGATGGAAGACATACAGGCAACAAAGTCACTTCCTGGAGCATTCTTCTTTATTGTTTTTCATGACTTTATCACATCTTTTTATTGAGCAGTTAGTAGGTGATGTGAACTTCTGACAGCCTGGGGGATATAGTCATGCCTAAAAGCTAATCTCTACCATTGGGGAATTTACATTTCAGTGGAGGGAAGCCAGTAAACATAAATAAATAAGAAGGCAATTAGGGATGGATGCTATGAAAGTCAATAAAACTGTGAGTAGATGGGTGGGGTAGGGGAAATGGGAAGGAGAATGACCATTTGTAAATAAGATGATCAGGAAAAAAGAACTTTCAATCAGAATTGAAAAAAAAAAGTAAAGAAAGACACTTCATAAATATCAGGAGTAATAATATACCAGGGAGAGGGAGGGTTTTCCTCAAGTGCCAGAATTCTGAGACCAAAACAGGGCTGGCAGTTAAGAATAGAAAACTAGTGTGGCTGGATCATAGTGAACTTGGAAGGGAAACAGGACTGATAAATTGGGTTTATTTCATGCCCAGTATTGTAAGAGTCTATATCACATATTTTGAGTAATTACATCCATCCATTCAACATATATGTTAAGTCATCTGAAATGCTGTAGTCTCAGGCCATACTCTGGGTACATAAGGGAGAGGAAGCCAGACAGAGCCATCGTGGGGTGAGTATCCCAGGGGAGAATCCAGCAAGGACAAAGAAGATTAGACTTTATCATAGTAAGGCTGTTCTGGACAAAAGAGAGAGTTTTAGATGGAACTGTAAGGTGAACAATTTACCTAGATGAACAAAAGGAAAAAAAAAAACAATTTCTAAGATCGTTTTTCTTTCAGTTGCCTGTTAGTGACATCCTATTGCAAGTATGGAGTTATTTTGACAGTAATCAGCTGCTTGCATCAGTGCATTGGGTCCCAAAATTAGGTAGCACAACCTTTCAACCATCTTCTGAAATACATAGTAGTGAACTTTTGATGAAAAAGGCATTTTTTTGATACAGGTCCAACTTCTGGTCTTCTGTAAAGTTCTCGATTTAACAGTGAAGTATGGGGATCAGATCATTAAGAGAAGCTTGCTAGAAATCTGGGGGGAAAGTAGGTTAGAGTGGGTGGAAGAGTCGGGTCAGACCCATTAATGCTTCTCATCCTCATTTCCTCAGTTTTGTATCTCACTTACTGGTAAATAGCAAAGAATTACTTGTGTTTTGTTTCTCCTCTAAATGGTAAATTCACTGGGGGAAAAAGAACAGTTGCTGGTATTGCCTCCTATGGGTGTATGACAAATTATACACAAATGAGCAAAAGCAAATCTTCCCAATGGAATCTGTTCACAGCAATGCACTGAAAATTCAGACCTCCAGAGGCTGTGGCTCCCTGTCATTTCTCCATATGTGCCCAATGTCTCCATTATTCCTCCCATCAGGACGTACCGTTACTGTTTTAAACCACCTGCCGGGTTGTGCCTTTGGAACATTCTTATTCTCTGGTCTATAGCCTGTGCTCTTTGCGATGGTTCTGGAAGAATTTGAGGACATAGATTTGATTGAAAAGGATTCCTATCTCCAAGGTAACACTCAAGTCTTATTGGATGAGAACAGTTTGTCTTCCTTCTGTGAGTCTTTTTGGTATTTGGAAAGCATTATAAGGGCAAATTTGCTTGGGAACATTCAGAGTCTCAGAAATGGAAGAGGCAGTGCAGACGCCAATTACATAGAGTGTCTGTTTGTTCTGTGGAGGCTGTACCTGTGCAGCAGCCCAAGGCATCATTCTGTTTCTGTTAAGACAAATTTCCTCTCAAACTGAACTTTCCAACCACCACGGTACTCTGTTTAGCTTGTGTCTGCGAAGGCTTCTTCTTGACTGAATATTTTCCCACGTTTAAGTTGTGATAAATTTATTGTTTGAGTGGATATGGTGCCTAGTAACCATATAAGATACTCACTTATCCACTCATTAAACAATGTTTTTGTATTTTCATTAATGGCAGGGTGTTCAGAATGAAGCAGCAATGTGGAAGTTTCTATTTTGTTATTTGTCACTATATAAGATTTCCCTTTCTCTTTCAAAGCAGATACTGAGGAAGAGCTGGGGCTCTAGAAATAAGGAAGCAACAGTTTATCTAAAGGGCAAGAAGACCAATAAATAAGCAGTAACATAATACTTGTGCCTCTAGAGAAGGTGACCAAAAATCAGCAAGGGATCCCAATGAGCATTGTTCTTATGCTGACTTTATGAAGCAGTCCTTGACTGAAAGTCAGCCTGCAATTGAAAGGATAAGTAGGAAAAGAGGCTTAGGAGTATGGAGTGTGGGAAGAGCATTAGACAGGAGAGCACTGAATGGAAGGGCTTCTGGGGTCTGACTTCCCAGGGTAGAAGCACCTCCCTCTATTCCAGGGATGTTACCATGGAAGCAAACTCTGTGAGACTTGGCTAAGGAAGGCATTGGAAGCTCTTCCTCATTCTGATATGCAAAGGTGCTGGCTACCACTGTAACACAGAACTTTAAAAGGAGGAAATATTGTACTGCTGCTCACAGTTGCAGGGATTTAAGTTTATGATTATGTGTCAGCAGGTTACATCAAAGGGGTGGCATGCGTCTGAGAAGGTTGTTCAATTAATGCTTGTCAAAAAAGGAGAGAGAGAGAGAGAGAGAAAGAGAGAGAGAGAGAGAGAGAGAGAGAGAGAGAGAGAGAGAAAGAGAGACAGAGGGAGAGGGAGAGGGAGAGGGAGAGGGAGAGGGAGAGGGAGAGGGAGAGGGAGAGAGAGAGAGAGAGAGAGAGAGAGAGAGAGAGAGAGAGAGAGAGCAGAGTCCTGATAACCTTCTTTAAAGGTACACCCCCAATAACTTACCTCCTTTCCCTTAGATCTCAGTTTAATGGAATAATTGCAATCTTATAAATAATCTCTATGTATAAATGAGCATACAGAAAACAGTTTTTGAATATATAAAACATAGATATAGATATGTGCACATATATGACTTAGGGATTATGTGTTGAGATTAAACTTAGACTCATCTCCTTAGAGTTTCACCATTGATCAAAATGTCTATAAATTGTGGTTTAAGCTTGGTGCTAATAGCTAATCCTGATATTGACTTAGAAGTTGAAGATATGACTAAGAGAAGGGACAGACCAGAAAAGAATAATGGGACAGTATTGCAGTCCAGGTATGGCTATGCCTTTCTTCTTAATTATGATCGAGATTGAGGATTAATGTCATCTTTGTGAGTTTTTTTCTTCAATTGATTTATCTTCACTTTACATTCTGACCACAATTCCCTTCCTCTCCTCATGTTCACAGTCACTCCTTGGAGACACTCATGAGTACCAATCCATCCAGGCACATTAAAATGATGCAGGCACATCCTCTCCCACTGAGGCCAGACAATGCAGCCAAACTAGGAGAACACAATCCAAAGGTAGCCATCAGAGTCAGAGAGGGACCTTTCTCCAGTTGTTGAGGGACCCACATGAAGACCAAGCCACACATCCACTACATTTGTGAAGGATGCCTAGGTCCAGCTCATGCATATGCTTTGGCTGGTGGTTTAGTTTCTGTGAGCCTGTATGGGCCCAGATTTGTTGACTCTGTGGGTCTTCTTGTAGTGTCCTTGATCCCTCAGCCTCCCTCAATCCTTCCCCTACTTTTCCATAAGACTTCCCAAGCTCCTCCTAACATTTGTCTGTGAATCGCTGCATCTGTTTCCATTAGTTGCTGGATGAAGTGTCTCAGAGGATAGTTATGCTACACTTCTGTATGCAAGCATAGAAGACTATCATTAATAAAGTGTCAGGTGTTAGCTCTCTCCTATTGGGTGAGTCTCAAGTTCAGCCAGTCTCTAGTTGACCAGGTCCTCATTCTCTGCTCCATCTTTGTCTTCCACATATTATAGGCAGGACAAATTTTGGGTTCAAGGTTTTGTGGGTGAATAGGTGTTCTTGACCCTCCACTGGAAGTCCTGCCTGGCTGTAAGAGGTGGCCACTTCAGGCTCAATATTCCCCACAGCTGGAACTCTTGTCTTGGGTTACCCTTTGAAACTTCTTGGAGGCTTCCCTATCCCAGGTTTCTGACATGTCACAGAGACACTCTCTCCAACTTTGTTCTCTCTCCAGGCCCTCTCTCTCTACTCCTGATCCACCCCAGGTCCTTCCATCCATTCACCTCTAATCTTTATTTTATTTCGCTTTTTGAGTGAGATTCAAGCATCCTCCCTTAAGCCCTCCTTATTACTTAGCTTCTTTGGGTCTGTGAATTGGTGCATGGTTATACTGTACATTATGGCTAATGTCCCCTTATAAGTGAATACATGCCATGCAATTCAAGTCATCCTTTGAAAATTTCACATACGTATACCATGTATCTTCCTCACATTCACTACTTACTCCGTCTTCCAGCTCCTGGCAGCAATCACCTACCACTTGTCTCTCACAACTTCATATCTTTTAATAATATTTTTAAATTTAGTTTTAACACATGTCTAATTCTTACTACAAAGACTTACATGGACTACCCAATCAGGCATGGATAACCTTGCAGTGGCCATAATCCTACAAAAAATAAAGTAATTCTCCTGCCTCCATCAACTACCAAGGGCTCTTCAGCTAGGGATGGAGTCTCAGGATCCACCTCTCTTTTCTTCCAGTACACGCTGGAACCCATGTCATCTGGTAATAGTATTAATCCCCAACATGTGATATTTCTGTTCAAAATCACTTTTCTTTTAAATACACTATATTTTAATTAGCTTATAAAGTAATGAGGTTTGATAAACCTTCTTCATGTATATTTAGTTTTAGTTAGCCCATCCTCTACTTTTCCTTTCTCTCAGCCCCACCCCCTTGCCCCATCTCTTCTTAATCCTTTAGGTTCCGCTATTATTCCTCAATTCTTTTATATTACCTATGATCTGCTATAGCCTCTTATCAAACCATTAGATCATAGGTTATAAAGCAGCTTCTTCCTGGAAAGTTATGTCCATTAAGCATTCCCATGGTCCCTTATTTCATCATCTTTATCCCCTTGACTAAAACAGGAATTTAAAACTTCTATTAAGTAATAGCTTGGGCAATCACCATGACTTTTTGAATAAAGATCAGATCTCACATAATCCCATGACATCATCCAGGCTCTACAAATTTCTCCAGTCCTGTGATGACAAGGACAGCCATGGTTGAATGACGTGGGTCCCAAGAAGCCAAAATCATGGACCTGGGAGAGGTTTGGGGAGGCTAAGGGAGTGGGAGGTGATGGGAGCAGAGGAAGTTAAGAAAGGGAAGGGGGTAACTAGAATGCATTCTGCACATGGATGAGACTGTCAAAGGATTAATAAGAATTGCATATTTCTTTCGTTGCTTTGTCCTTTTCCCTAAACCTTTATCAGGAATCTGGGTTGCAGTGTTTGTAAAAATATTTAATTGTACTTCCAATTAAAAAACCATTAAGATGAGAAAAATTAAGACAGGGAACCCTGGCATCAGTCTGATAGCAAGTAATCTCAAAAGAAAGTTTTATTTTTTCTGAGTAAACTGAGTTCTAAAATATGGTCATCCTATTGTCCAGGATTGAAACCTATTGTACAAGGAAAGTGGAATATCGATCTGACGGCTCAATGAACATAAAATCTATGTTTATCTGGGTAATCACTCATTTTACAATTTCCTGGAGCTGGTGGTTCTTTGATACTGGCACCATTAATTTTTATAGGTCCATGGTAAGCAATTGTGCAGTATATGTCGAAGCACATGTTCTCATTACACAATTTACTATGCAGCCAGAAGGAGCTTTATAGAGAAAGTGGCAATAGTTGTAAATGATACTGCTTCTGTATTTCAAGTCTTTTCTATGTCCAGACAGTATGACAGATACCTGCAATCTACCACCTTCAACAGCTTCACACAGCCATATGAAGAAACACTGCTAGCTCCATTTAGGAGTTGAGTTCAATGAACCTGAAAAAATTCATTCTTTGCTTTTCCTAGGTTATACAACTGCTAAATTTGATTCAAATTAAGACGAATCCAATTTATGAAAGAGCAATGTTAACAGTAGTTAAAACCTTTCTGCTATGGGACTTTTCTTAAAGGTGTGAGCAAATGTCTGTTAATCACAGATAGGACATCAACAGCAGACTGAGAAACTAATTTTACTTTGTGAACCAATAAGCGTCCTTGGGACACTTATAGGAACATAGAGGTAAAAATACTTGCAGGAACATGCATATCTCAGAGGCAGCTATAATACAGAAAAGCCAAACGCAGCATGAATGGCAGCTTAATGAAAGTGGCATTGTTGGTGTACTTTGTCCAACTTGTGGTCTATTCCCTTAAAGACTCACCTCTATCCCAAATCATCTTTACTCTTAAAATATTGGAGAGAATCCTTCTGAATCTTGGAATATTTTAAGCTTCTCAAGTCTTCAAAGTTGCATGAGCTTCCTGTAAATGTCATTTTCTGAGTCCTATAAGTCTCTAGCCACCCTACAGGGAAAAAAAATGTTTTAATTAGAAGAAGAGGGCAACATAACAACATTTATCTTTGTATTTATAAAACTAATATAAAGCATCATCCTTATAGACAAGTTATCCTTTGACTATAGGACATGTAGAGTTAGACAACCTGGGTTAAGGCCCAGATTCTGAACTTGGGCAAGTGATTCTATTTTTTTATACAACTAAATCTTAATGTCAGAAAAAGAAAATATGGTTTACTGCTGCATGGGGATGTGATGAGAATTGCAAGAAATAATCCAGCCAAAGTACCCTGTCTGATAGAAATAAGGTATCAAATCTCGATGATATCTACAATGATAATGATATTAATGACATTGCCTTCATCTTTGAAGTTATAATTCCTTTACAGATGTTAGCAAACATCAGCACAGCTCCAGTGAAGTTGAAAAATACTTCGCAGCTTTGGAAATTCAAGCTGCTTTTCCTGTGATCTCACATACTTACAAAGATCACAAACATTTCTATCTTTATATCACAACTGGGACAAACTTACAAAGGATAATCCCCAGGGGACCATATCTGTGGAACTGCAGGGACTTGGCTTCTACAGGGTTGGCAGCCCCAGGGAAAGGAGAAATGTTCTAATCGTTAATCGGATTTCTCTTCCATCTAACATTCCCTTAACATAATATCCTCCTGGGTGAAATCCAAATTAACTGAGCGTCTATTGGGTGCTCAGCACCATGCATTTTCCATGGGCCCTTTGATGGTATCACACTCTGCCTGAAGACAGGAAATCAACTTATTTGGTAACTTCCTTTCACTGTAGGCAGAGATACAGCAAATGATAGCTACTGTCACTTTAGAGAGATAACTAGCAGATGACTTAAGAGTATTTGGTCAAAGCAAGGGGGATAAAAGACGTATGAGTAGTAATTTAATAACTCACATGTCCCTAAGTTTTCAATGTGTGTGTTGTTATTCTTAACTTAAAGTTCCTAGTATTTCGATGGCCCCTGTGTATAGGTGATTTGTATTAAGAGACGAACCAATTTGTAGCACTCATAGTTGGGGAAGATGTAACAATATGTGACAACATTTATTTAAAATATTTTTAAAACATATTTCATTTTTAAGATTAAGTGTTACCCAAAACTTTTGGAACATAGAATTTCATTTCCAAAACTGAAGATGGGAGAGAAGCAGAAAAAATGAAGGTATATATAAGAAAAGGGAATTGAAAACTTAAAAAAAAAAATATGTTTGTAGTTTATTGGCTGGTGAACTATTATTGGTAGTAATTATTGATCAACTGCCTATTAGGAGCTGTGTTAAGTTTTGAGAGCTCTTAAAATTAGATAATTCTGCTGTCCAAATGCTTACAATGCCTAGGAGAGAAAAGCTGATGTTCTAGTAAAATATAGGAATGGAAAAATTTTAAATGAAAAAGCAGAATTGATAAAAATGGAAAGAGAAAAGTTGGTGTCATTTAAGAGACCTTAGAGAATAGGAAAGGTTTCAACTCAGGAAGACTTCAAAGAAGAAAATGACTGAGTAAAGTGTGAACACACATGGCTTAGAAACATGAAGAAATGGCTGCTTACTTTGGCTCATATGAAGGACACAAGATGAATAAAAAAATGTCTGTGAAAATGCAAAGATATTAATTCAGCTGAGGGATGAGTTAGCTCTCTGGCAGGTTATTCAATAAGCAAAGATCATGTTGGCTATTGCATATTCTATATTATTCTTCCTACTATACACAGGTCCCAGTAAAATGTCACTCCCACACACAGGATGGTAGCTATAAAGACATATTTATAGTGTATTGATGCCATTGTTTGTAGTAGCTTGGATAAATTAAGTTTTATGTCAACAGAGTTTTTTTTTTTTTTTTTTCAGGAGGCCACTTGGACTCCTGATTCCTGTCCTAAGACAAGGTTTAACAAATCCTTACACCCAATATATTACAGAATCCAATTTGATTTCCCTTTTATTGCATCTTCATGGTTGTCTCTGGCCTTTGTTTGCAGTCTCATGATGATTGAAAAAAAATGAGCATTTTCATTTTTGCAATCCTTTGGTTTTGGCAAATAAAATATTTAATCTTCCTTATTCTGCCACGTGGATAATCCAAACATTCCGTCATTGACACCTCTCTTATTTACACAATTCCTTTGCAAAATTTTATTACTCTTCATTAGTCTCATCTTCTTGCCTATCAAGTGAAATAATGCCTAAGGAAATGGCATACTCTAGGAGTGCTCGTGCTTTTTAAGGTCAGTAGAGAGCACTTGAAGTCTTAAAGCTGACTATAGGAATGGCAAAGGTCTCATACTCACTCAACAGTTAAAAATATTTACCACAGACATACTTGTAATTATCTCAGTCTGTTTACCTTACTGATTGGACAAGGATTATCCCTCACATAGAAAGAACTATTCATGGGCCTATAGAAAGTAGAGTTAAGCTTACTAAGGGAAAATACTTGTACAGTTATATCTAACTCACTTGAAGTAATCAAGAAAGCAAAAGAATAAACTCACATTGGTAACTAGTGTGGTAGTCGTGAAAAGTCCTCTAAAGAAGTGACATTTAAATGATCTAGCCATGTTCAGGTTCAGTATAGTTCCACTTGTAGTGTTTTGACTTAATAATAGTGTAAAAGCTATACACCGTCAGTAGAAATCATGGTAACTGTTTTAGTTCAGGATTTACTTCTGTGAACAGACACTATGACCATGGCAACTCTTATAAGGACAATATTTAATTGGGGCTGGCTTACCGGTTCAGAGGTTCAGTCCATTATCATCAAGATGTAGGCATGGCAGCATCCAGGTAGGCATGGTGCAGGGGGAGCTGAGAGTTTGACAAAGTCATCCAAATGCAGACAGGAGAAGACTGGTTTTCAGGCAGCTAGTAAAAAGGTCTTAAAGCCCATGTCCACAGTGACATACTTCCTCTAACAAGGGCATAACTACTCCAACAAGACCACACCTCCAAATAGTGCCATTCTGTGGGCCAAGCATATTCAAATAACCACAGTAACTAAGTTCAGAAAGAGATGGCTGTGTGAAGGCAGAATTTGACTATGCTAGTTTCTAAATCAAATATATATGCATACACACTGGAAATTAAAAAAAATATTAAAATATCCAGAAGCAAATCTCAAGTTAAGGAACAAATGCCTCATAAGAATTGTGAAGATAATAACTTAAATCTCAGCCAGTATCCTGTTCCCATAATAGAGATATGCTTGATATCCAGAATTACTGGGAACTTCTGTTGGACCACCAAGCTTTACTCTGTGTGTCTTACACTTTTCATTCTTTATGGATAACTAGCTCTATTCTGGGTTGTTTTCTTTTTTATGGTAATCTCTTCTATCTGATTTTAATCTAGGTCATTGGTTCATAAAGTATGTAACTTCCTTTCATAGTTCCTCTATTAATCTCCCTGTAGTAATTTGATAATATTCAAGAAGAAATCTTACTTCCCTAATTTCTATATTCTGGAAGTATGCTTTCTGTATCCTCAGAGTACAATATATACCTTATTTCTATGAAAATGAAAATATTCTTTTTTCTGTGATATCTCCATGCACAGGATATTAATTTTGGATTATTTCATTCAACAATTGTTGTATGCTTTGCAGAACTAAAACTCTACAGATAAGACAATAATTTCTTATTTCTTATTACTCTGAGATTGATTTAGCTTATAAGAATGATTCTTCTAATCTCTGTGACATTAGTTAGGGTCTTTCATTTAGTTGTACTTTTATGACACTGGATATGAGTTGGAAATGTAATGAGTGTTTCAGTCTGAGACTCAATAAGTCACTTTTGCCAATTTCTATTGGTCAAGGGAAGTCCATATCCAGCCTGAGTCAGGAATAGACAGCCTACACATACTGATTAATGTATGATGGGAAGAAAGAAAATAGTCTTTGAAGACTATTGGTTTTCCACAGTTTACCTTCTAGCTTACAGTGCTGGTGAATAGAAGATCCTCAAGACTTTTCTAGAACTTTCATTGTGTTATGACATGGGCTTGAAAAATCAGTCTCCTCTGACATACCTTCTCAGGGAGAGATCCTTGCTTGGCTGTGGTTTCTACTCTAGAAAGGCTTTGAACATAACGCCAAATTTGTCTGTGTTATGTGAACCCACCATACTGGAATATCAGGATCAGGAAATCTACCCTGTATACTCATGGACAAATATTAGCGAAAAGTAAGTCAAGGTACTATGGCATCTTAGAAATACTTATAGCCATTGCCTGTATGCTGAGATCATAAGATATTTAGATTTTAGACTAAATCTAAGATTTCTCTGCTACTTATTTGCCTTCTCTTTTGTAAAATTCTCTGTACAAGTTACCTGTTCATAAAAAGTCCCTTTGTATCAGTGAGTAGCTTTCCATTGAATTTCAGTCTTCATACATTTTAGATTCCCAACTATTCTTTACAATTTGACTTGTCTCCAGAAAATCTCGGACATATATGTCCTTTATACTTTTAATTAACTTTCATGAATCAAAGTAGTTTTCAGTTCATTAATTGAAAAGTAAAGTAACATATTGAGCTAGGCCCCTGTCTACCTGATAATAAGGTTAGGTTATTCTAAAAATGCTTATAAGATCTTAACATCCCTGATGTCATGGGCTAGAATGTTTTAGAGTTTTCAACAGTGGATTTTGATTTTTAATCCTCATGGTCAGATTTTGCTGGCACAGCTCTGAATTTGATGTTAGCGTGAACACACTTTTTTTTAAAGAATGTTTAGCTGCCCAAAATGGTCTTTCAGATAAATTACAACACTAAAAACACTTCCCTTCACCTCTGCCTGAAGATATAACAGCATCTTTTTCAGCATCCTTCTGCACTGTTGTCCTCCATCATGTGTAGCTTAAAGAACCCCACTGATACTTTTATATCCTTCTGAAATGCTTCTTAATTTTATTATGTACATTTTGTACTTCTATCTGACAGTGGACCACAATCATCCTAATCTTTTCCCAACCTACAACTCAGAATTCTCATTTTCATACTTTCTGTAGCAATGTACTTTACAATCATCCTGCCTCCCTCCCAACATGCTGTCCTTCAAGCCTCTACTGGCTTTGTGTACCAAAACTGGTTTAGACTAAGCCAGCACCACTTATGATATTTATTTCAAGTATCAATTATATTAAGCATCACTGGATAATGAGCTATCATCAGCAGGTGTATCCAACTGTTTGACAATGGCAGAAAATACTTTTGTCATCTATAAAGTTCACACTGAAGAACTATGCAATCAAGTCAGGAGTTTTTAAGTGAATTTATCATTTTCTACTGCGCTATTTTCATTCCTAAGCTCTAATACCTGCAGTTCATGGACAGCAGCTTGAACATGCATGGTATAATATTATTATTGTGTGGGAAAACTCTGCTAATAAAGGTTGAGGTCTATCATTGACCAGATAGCCTCTGGGATTAGTGCATAATGGAATACTCCCTTCATTAACAGGGTTTCTCCTTCTCTGACCTTGTCTGGGGAATTCAAAACCCACACATATACCTTTACCTGAGGAATGTCACATAGCCAGAGTTAAATTACAGGATCAAATTTCCTCATCCTTATAAGAACCTGTTCAGCAAGCATCTGAGATTCCTGAAATGCTTCCCCATGCTAATGAAGCACTTTGATATCCTAAGCACTCAGCCCATCCTGGATTTTTCTAACCTTGGTCTCTCAAAACTTTATAAGCCTTGAATCACCCCAAGTAAAGTTGATGTGCCCTTATAGCCAGTTCTGGTGTAGTCATTCACCTTATATACTAAAAGGGCTTTGAAGCCTACATTTATAATTGTGTCTGCTCCCTTTGCCAATGTGGATTATGTCAACCAATGATCTGCAAGGGTTGTATCATATTATATATCGTATTATATTAGTAATAATAAAAACATGAGCATATTTTCTTGTCGTTTTGTTGGTGAAATCCACCAAGGCACAGTGGGGATTGTCTTTCCATAAGTGAATGACTTCTGTCTTATATGTAATCATTCAGAGGTGAGGTCAAGACAATCAAGGCAGTTTTACTGGACTCATTCAGCTGATTTTTCATTGTTGGTCCTTTTTTATTTTTTTTTTTCCTTCTCTCTATGGATAGCTTGGGCTTTCTTCCAGCACAGTGTTCTCAAAGAGGTTTGGTGTCATGTTACATTGTTGCTGGATTTCTTGATGGAAGGTGGAAATACATTTCACTAACCAGAAAAAAATATGTGCATATAGAACTAAAGGGAAGGTTACTGGAGGCTAGCAAACATAGATTCTTTTCTCTGATTTAAGATCCTTTAAATATTTCTCACCACAGCCTGTAAGAATTATGTTTTCAAAATACAACTTTGATCCTCATCATATAAAATGAGCTCACACATTCAAATGTATTCTAGGTTTTTTTTTTTTTTCGAAAGATATAGACCTTAGGTTTATTATACTACCAGTAGATTAAGGAATAAAACAAAAAAAAAAAAAACATTTTTTTGCAGAAATATGTACACACACATTTGGTGATATGTGTGAAGAAGAGAAAGGAGAATATGAATTGAGTGAAGCATTCTTTTTAAGTGTTTTTATTTACTTATTTTATTCTCTCATATATTATATCATATATTACACCATATATTACATCCTGACCAAAGTTCCCCCTTCTTTTTCTTTCCCTAGATCCTCTCTCCAACTCCCTTCTCTCTGAGATTCACTCCTCCTCAGTTTACCTTTAGAAAATTGCAGGCCTCCCAGGAATATCTATCTATCTATCTATCTATCTATCTATCTATCTATCTATCTCCATTCCTAAAGGTAATGTGCCTAATGTCGTGTATCTCAATACAATCAGAGCTGAGTTAGGATTCTATCATTTCAGTTAATCCAAAGCTTCTTCAGGCCTCACTGGGCTGAAAGTCTCTAAAAGTCAGACTGCTTTGCTAAACCAGTAGGCAGTGTTGGTTTATTTTGATCCACTCAAACCCTAATTTGAGTTCTCTGCTTATTTTGGCACCTTATCTTGAACTGTAACATGGGCCTTGCAACTTCAAACTTGGTCTGCCCTGTCACTTTCTCATGCTTTCTTGTACTTTGTATAAGTAGACCAAAAGACATTGCAACTCCCATCCCTTAGCAAATATCTTTTAAAAAATTGTTGATAGTATTTTGGAGCTTGTGACTGTGAAAATAAAAATATCTCTCAAAGCTGTTGAATTGTGAGTTGTGAAGAGAGTTATTGTGGGCACAATTCCCCCTGCAAGTGGGAAATGTGTCTCTCACCTTCAAAATCAACCTGTGCCAGAGTCACACAATGTGGACATTATTTCCCAGATTGAATTATTGCATAAGTAAACCTCTACAACAAGATATAAAGCCCATTGGTTCTGCTTATTATGTGGATTAATACATAATTTAAACAATACATTATAGTACACCATAAATATCAGTGAATTACATAGCTTTCTCACATTGCTTTTCTTGTCTCAAAAAGTATAGAATAGTAAATTAAACTTGTGATATTCTACTCTAAAGACATAGGTGGTAAGCAATTCATATGTGCTTATCATATGTGGTTGGCCCTGCTGACAACCAGTCGTGGAATGGGGAGGGATTCATAGGGCTCTACTCTTGAATTAGTGGTCATTGATAGATTCTGGGAGATGGGGAAATATTGTCTTCAGTTGTGTGCCCACTGCCAGGCTCTAACTAATAGCTCTAACTCCTGGCTACACAAAGGGCCCTAAATGAACTCAGTGAGTCACAAAATAAGATAAATGGATACAAACATGAGAGAGTAATGGGGAAGAGGTAGTTGGACATGGGAAGTAAGGATGTGGGAAAGAATTGGGTAAGAATGGACATATTATATAGACATAAAAGATTGTCTAAGAACAAATCATAAAAACACAAGCACACATACTCACACACACACATACTCACACACACACACACACTGAGAGAGGGGGTGGAGAGAGACAGAGAGAGAGAGAGAGAGAGAGAGAGAGAGAGAGAGAGAGAGAGAGACTTTAAATGAATGAATGTCTGGGCTGAAAACCTGTCATTGTCCTTCAAGCTCTGGAATTCTATGACCACAGGGTGTTCCCATGTGGAGAGAGGCTGACCCATGTTGTGCTACTTTTCAATCTCACAGTCGATGCACACTGGCGCATACCAGAGCGTATTTTTATATTACCCTTTAAAAAAAACACACAAAAATGTATTTCTGAAGGATAAGTTGACAAAGGATATGGTGAATTTCCAAAATTAACTGTGAAAGACGGATCATTGAGGCATGACTGAAAGCCATGTATAACCTTTGTGCCCAGGTATTTCATTTCAAAAATGTCACTTTCTGCTCATTCAGTGAGACTGTCATTATACTATTTTAAGCTTTAAAATTTGTGTTCTGAAGCTGAACAGGATTTATTGCTTCTATCTTTGGGCTTATTAGAAACAATTTAAAATTCATTTAGAAGTGATAAAAATCACCCTTTTCTTATGGTTGAATTCAGTAAATGTTGAAATGCAATTCAGTTCTTATTCTCCCCCCCCCCCCCCCCCTCTCTCTCTCTCTCTCTCTCTCTCTCTCTCTCTCTCTCTCTCTCTGTGTGTGTGTGTGTGTGTGTATGTGTGTATGTATGTGAGAGAGAGAAAGAGAGAGAGAGAGAAACTTTAGCAAAAATTCTACATCTGTATGTGTGGCTCAAGACTATTTTAAGGGCTTTATAAAAAATACATTAAGAATTAATTGTCTTTACTTTTTTTAATTCACCAGAAATAGATCAAATAGATCAAAGTAGAATAAATCATGGGATGTTACCTAGAATCTCAGACTTTTCCATAGATAGACAAACTAACAGTTGAAACACAGCATCATTGATGTACCCTACATAGGCAAAAGAAGAGAACAATTAGATCCTTAGATAATAAGTAAGCCTCTGATCTTACTTCACAAACGAATTTTGACATTTCTGGGGTTTATGGAATAAAGATGCAGTATAGAAATCACTGGGAATGGATTTGATTATTGTAAATTATATAATAATTTATTCTCTAAGTAAGCCCTTATTCACCCCATTCGAAATTTGTGTAGAATGCTACTTGGGAGGAGCAGGGAAAGGACTGTTGGAGTTACATGCATCTGCTGGAGTTGGGCACTCTTCGCCAATCAGGAAGGGGAACAGAGAAGCTTGCCTCCTGATACATGAAGGTTTACCCAGGAAAGGCTAACAGGAGAACCACTACTTCTTGTGGGGAACTGAGGAAGCACAGATACCAGATGTGTTAAACAAGCATCAACTATAGGCAGCAAATATCTGGAAAGTGGATCAGAGGTAGGAAGCCTGTCTGGGCATAAACTAGAGGCTGAGAGTCATAGCACAAGAAACCATAATTATTACTATCCTGGTGGTAGAAGCCTGCAGGTGGATATTGGTACCAAATAGTGCTACCTGCACCCAAAATGTGCTCTCTTGAAGAAGGTGAGATGTTATGAAGCAGGTGATGAAAAAATTAAAAGTCTGCCTGAAAATGAACTGTATTAAATCTTAATATAATAGAAGTGTTCGTACTATTCTAATACCAAAGGATGGGATTCACATAGGTACCCCCATCATTCAGCTTTAAGGCATACTTATATATTTACATAGTGGTCAATAAGTACAATTCTGTCTTAGCTACCTTAGGGTGACATAACAAAATGGGAGCATGATTGAAATCACAGAAATTCCTTTCTCCATAGTCCTTAACACTGGAAGCCCAAGATCATGGCACTATGTGTTTAGCTTCTATGGAGGGGTTTCTACCTGGCTTGTAGATAGATACCTTCTCTCTGTGTTCTGATATAACAGATACGGAGATGAGGAGCGACTCACCCAATTACCACAAAGACTCCTTACTCTCAAGTCTCCTGACAAGCTTACATGTCTACCACAGCTCTCTCCAGTGTCATGATATTGGTTGAGGTCTTGAACATGGGTTTTTTGTATTTGCCAGAGGACCCCAGTTCAAGCAATGGCAACTGTCAGTTTTGATCATCTGGCTGATGCCAGAAGATTCTTGTATTATATTTGGTTTTCCTTGTACACAATATCTACAAATGGTTCAAACTTTATCTCCATGCTCTAAAAAACTTGTCAATATTTCTTAACATTAGTTGTTCTAGCTTAATTAATTATACTGTTTTCTTCTGATCTTGGAAATTTCTTTATTCATTTCATGAATTTAAAGGTCTTTATTTCATTTTTGTCCCTTTTTGCGTTTGGTCACAATTTGAAGAAAACACAGGCAATAGCCTCCCCCTTTCCCATTCTAAAGGTTTCCTTCTGCCCTGTATGAGAAAGAGGGATGTTCCCTCCAGGCTTTTCTGTCCCCACCACTGGTTTGGACAATGTATAAAGCCCAAATTCCCCATTGTCTGCACAGAATTTAAGAGAGAAGAATGAAAGCCTTATCCTGAATATGATTATTCTCATATTAGGAAATTATCCTTCTCAGTATCCTTCCAATTCTAGGCTCAGCTTGACCACTCATGGGATTCATTCACAGAGTCTTCTTTTACAATCCAACAACCAAAAAGAAATATATCCTGAGAATTATTAGTTTAAGTGATTCCCTGTGGTTGAAGGTAACAGAAAATAAACTTCAAGGAACATTCTGGGTAGAGTTTCCTTTTTTTTTTTTTTTTTGAAGATTTCATTTTCTCAAAAGTCCTTCTAGAACCAAGTCTGCCTTGTTCATGGATAGTCTTACTTTATTCCAATTTTCGTGTGTGTGTGTGTGTGTGTGTGTGTGTGTGTGTGTGTGTGTGTGTGATCTGATTTATTTTCTTTTAACGTAATAAGATGCATACCATGTTGGAGGATGAAAGGGAGAGCTAATGGTTGCTTTGGTCCCTTCTAAAGAAGAATTGACTAGCCAGTTTCTACTTCTTTATGTCTGTAGACTTTTTACATTGGGAACAAAAGAGTTACACCAGGCTAGTCCGTTGGGAAATGACAGCTAGTTCTCGGTGCTAATGTTTAAAGGGAAAAAAATGTAGATGCATTTTTAAAAATTTTCAAAACGCTGTTTGATTTTACTGAGTCTAGTCATCATCATGGGCAAGTGGAAGTGAATGTTAGGAACTATGAATCACCCAGCCAAATGAAATGCATAGTCAATATAATATTAAGTTTGTTTCATGTTAAATACACTGTGAATGCACAGAGCAGCCACATAACTAGTGTTTGGAAGTATTATTATATTTAAGTAAATTTTAGGAAGGCTTTTGTGTCATAAGCTATGTGATTTGAAAACATCAAAGGAGAAATTCAGTATTTCTTCTTTTGTTTTCTTTCACATTACAGTTTTTTTTTTTTATTTATTACTTTCAGTTTTTTACAGTCCAGTCATTACCCACCTCCAGGTCCTCCCTCCCACAGTTCCTCATCTCATTCTTCCTTCCCCTTGTCTCTAAGAGGATATTCTCATCCTCCCTTCCCTGCCACAAGGGTCTCAAGCCTCTTGTGGGTTAGTTGTTTTCCCACTGAGGCCAGACCAGGCAGTCCTCTGCTGTATATGTGTTAGGGGCCTCCAGCTGGCTCCTGTATGCTGCCTGGTTAGTGGCTCAGTGTCTGAGAGATCTCAGGGGTCTGGGTTAGTTGAGACTGCTGGTCTTCCTATGGGGTTGCCCTCTTGTGCCCTGACACTCATCTTAGTCTGCAAGTCAAAGAGTAGTCTGTTTAATGTTCCCCAAGTTTGTTACCTGTAAACCCTGATATCAGCTTACCTCATGTATTGCTATCTACTTAAGCCACTAGGTCTGCCACATTGTATTAAGGGATAATCATTATAAGTATTGATCACCACAATGAGGTAATAATAACAAGATCCCCAAAATCTTCCCTCATGCAAAAACAGACTTTAATTGAATCTGAATCTGAAGATGTCAGAAGTTTGTTTTCTGTCAAAAGGTGTGGAGCAGCAACAAGACTTCCAACCTAGAGAGAGGCCGTTCATTGTAACACACATCTGTCACAGGTTTCCCGTTTCCAGTAGTTATTAAAACTTATGCACTGCCCCTTGCTTATTCTCTTTCTAAACTCTTCAGGGAGTTCAGATGTAAGAGTAGAGCATCACGGCTTGATAGATTCACACCAAGAAAGCATGAAGGAATATCGCTGATTGATTCACACCAAAAGAGCTTGTGGGATATCCTAAGATACCTTCTGAACAAAAGCATTTAAATACACCCTAAACTGTAGCAGACCTAGGGATTAACTTGTCTAGACTCATAAGGTTCTCATATCATTTTCTCTGAAGTCTTAGGTACATCTTCATAGGAGCTATTTATTTGCATCAGCACTGAGATGAAATCCAGCAATGTTAAGACTTTTTTTTTTTTAATCCTAAATGAAAGGTGAGAGCATGTATTAGTCATACCAGTAAAATATTGCAATTTCTGTTATTTTTTTGTGACCGTTTTATGTGAGCATACATCAAACTCTCCCCGCTACCAACAATTTCAGTCTCACTTAATCCTTCTGATTAGAATTTTATGTGTTGTTATCCAAGAAGCTTTACTTGTAAGTTTTCTGTTTGTAATCACAAGGTAGGGAGTAATCAGCCCCAGGTCTAATGTGCTTATCAGTGTTAGATAGATATAATTAGTCTGGAATTGAGTAAAATTCTACCTGAGTTTGAGTTTTAAACAAAGACTTGAGCTAGAGAGAAGCTGACTACTCCCTGCATCAAAAAATTGCAGAAAACCCAAGCACGGGTCAATTTTGAAAGCTTTCCTATTACATCCATCTGTTTTATAACGGGATACTTTCTGTTTTCCCTTTCAGTGTCTGCTAAGCCTCGACCCCACAGTGACGAATATTCAAAGAAAATTCCCCCTCCGAAACCGAAACGGAATCCTAACACTCAACTTAGCACGTCTTTCGATGAAACCTACATCAAAAAGCATGTGCCAAGGAGGACCTCGCTCCCACGAGATTCATCTCTTTCCCAGGTCTGCAGCCCCGCAGCAGACCCCGAAGAAGAGGAGCCTGTGTACATCGAGATGGTGGGGAACATTCTCAGAGACTTCAGGAAGGAAGAAGATGACCAGAGCGAGGCTGTGTATGAGGAGATGAAATATCCCATTTTTGATGACCTGGGCCATGATTCCAAATGCGACTTTGATCATCACAGCTGTTCTTCGCAGTGTGCTACTCCCACGGTGCCTGACCTGGACTTTGTCAAGTCTTCAGGACCATGTACTCCTAAGGGTCTGCTTTGTGACATACCCCCGCCCTTCCCCAACTTGCTTTCTCATAGACCACCCTTGTTGGTGTTCCCGCCGGCCCCAGTACACTGCTCTCCCAATTCTGATGAGTCTCCACTGACCCCTCTGGAGGTCACAAAGCTTCCTGTGTTGGAAAATGTGTCTTACATGAAACAGCCGCCTGGAGCATGTCCATCCTCACTGCCGTCCCACAGTTCCAGCCATGCTAAAGACCAGACAGGAGCTTTGGGTCCTGCTCCTGGAGCGTCCATTCTCTCTTCTTCCCCTCCACCTCCATCCACTTTGTACAGAACCCAGTCTCCCCATGGCTATCCAAAAAGTCATTCCACCTCCCCGTCCCCTGTTAGCATGGGGAGGTCCCTGACACCCTTGAGCCTCAAGAGGCCTCCCCCTTATGATGCTGTGCATTCCGGCAGCCTCTCAAGGAGTTCTCCCTCAGTGCCTCACATGACCCCAAGACCCGTGTCGCAAGATGGGGCCAAGATGGTCAACGCTGCTGTGAACACCTACAGCACTGCGCAGAGTGGTTCCAGGTCCAGGACACCAACTAGTCCTTTGGAGGAGCTCACCAGCCTCTTTACCTCAGGGCGGAGCCTGCTGCGGAAGTCATCCAGCGGCCGAAGGTCCAAAGAGCCAGCCGAGAGTAAGTTGAGCAACCCAGTTTGGCACAGGTCTCAAAACCAAAGCAAGGCCCCTTATGCACACGCAAAGCTCAGGGGACTTGCCTCCGAGTCCTTTTGGTTCCAATGAGAAACTGAAAAGACATTTTTAAGTTCTGGGTATGCTAAAAGACTTAGTGTGCTCCGAATGGGAACTAGCTACAAAGATTAAAATTGGCAGCCTCCCCAGTTCTAGCACATCCTATTCCCCCCAAAAGGTGCGACTATTTTAAGGATAAAGTTGAAATTCTTACAATGATCACAAAACGATTAATGGAGAATACCATAAGATTTTTAGATAAAAGTTCTAATTTGGAAGAACCTAAACATTCACATCCAGAACTGTTCAAAGTAAAATTATTACAACTCTTACTATGTCAGGAAATCTTGCAGCAAAGAAAGCAAACTGGGAAAAGTTTAGGATTTCTTTCCCTTTAATATTTTTAATATTAATATATTTCTTATATTATAAAGAATAGTTCTGTCTACAAACTTCATATTATCACAGACTTCTTTTCACTGACAACACACACACACAGGCATGCACACATGCACACACACACACACACACTACCACTACCACCATCGCACACAAACATACATACATACATACACACACACACACAACTACCACCACCTTACACACACACACACACACACACACACACACACACACACACACACACTAAAATGAATCTCTAAGCTCCTTAACAATGTCTTATGTTTAGGACACACTTCCAAGATCCACTGTTGTATAAAATATATGAAATCATTAATATGTGAAAACTGTTACCACAGGTGAGTTTTAAACACCATAAAATTTCAGTCTCTGGGTGCCCAGCCCTTTCATGATGGCTGACACCACAAGTCTATAAAAAGTCTCATTCAGATCCGGGTCAACTGCCTTTATGTCCAGATCATTCAGTCACACTGGGTTTTGTTTGTCTGTTTTGACTTAAAATCAACATATGTCGATGTCATGCAATTGGGTTATCTATTTATATGGTTCTACTAGTTATATGAGGAAGACAAGAAGTCTCCAACACTTTTGACACTGAAGATGACATGGTATCCACAAATAATCCATAGCCATTAGTAGTTAAAAGTAATGTCTCTTGCTTTCATTCCCTTTACTCGGAAAGATTTATAAATGCATTAATTAATAAAATGATTCCTGCCCCCATCCTTTTATGTCATAACTGAAAAAGCAGTAGTTTTTAATGCCTCAGACATGCTTGCCATACATCTATGCCTGCACATAATTATTTTAAAATTATTTCAAGAATTGAATTTAAAAATCAGGATGATCCTACTTCATCTTAGATACACAAAACCACAACTATGTATGTATGTAACCTCAACATCTCAAATCACACACACACACACACACACACACACACGCTCACAATTCTTAGGAGCAATCTGTCTATAGAGCAGTCGTTCTGAATTCAGACAATTTTTGCCTGCAGGGATATTTGACAGTGTCAGTGTCTTGTAAAAGCATTGGCTGATCATCGAATGTTGCTGTGTCTACAACACAAAAGTTGGGTTGTAGAGAATAATTAGGTAATACACACCAAAAGGTAGATCTGTATCCAGTAATGTTTTTAGAATAAAACAGGAAAACATGAAGAAATGATTTACTTATAAAATACACAATTCTCCTGTGAGAGTATCAGGAGTTTCACAGAGGATTGGTGAAAGTATTGGGCTTTCTCCCTACCTATCAGCTTCCTGGGAGTACCCTTAACACCTCCAGCTGGCAGCTGGGCCAATTAGCTAGAAAAACTGTGTAAAAGAGACAATTAACTAATGAAGTTATTTCAGGAGAAAAAAATCTATCTGTTAATATCATTCCATGTGCTGTGTATTAGAGACACCACTATCTGATTTTGAAAGGACTGTGCATGCTTCAAAAGCAAAGCATGTGCATGAAAGAGTGACCCAGAGTCCTTTGCAGCCTTTGGGAGCCAAGTTCTGGGTTCCTTTCTGTAATTCATCACAGTGTTTCAACCATTTAGAGAGTCATGCTCTGAGTTTCATTAGCCCTGACAATGAAAATTTTCATTCTACATAAATGGGAGAGAAGAAAAATGAAGAGAAGGAATAAGTCATCAAAAATTTAATTTTCTTTGACTTTAGAGGAAACTAGAAAAAATATTACTTGATGATCAAAAAAAAAAAAATCATTAGTGCTCTTAGGAAGGAGAACCAAAAATGTTAATAAATCGAAGATAGCTGGCACTTGTCACTACATTACTTTCAGTGACCTCTTCCGTCCTTTACCCAAGCCTGACAGGGTTTGTAGGTACCTGTTGATGTCAAAAGCACAGAATGAGGGGCTCACAGTAGTGGAAGATTCATGACTTGAGTGTAAGGATTTTTTTAAAATTAATATTCCAGGATTATTTTTCATTTTAGGGATAAATTAAGATTACTATCTTCTTTCCTTCCCCCTTTGTTCATTTGAAGAGTAATTTTAAAGCATTTAGTCTAAAAACTTATGATTTTGATTTTTAATCAGTTAAAGAAAGAAATGTAAAATAGATTTTATACTTTTAAATATTATTTTTTAATAATCTAGAAGAAACACGTTTTCCAGTTTGGTTTTTTGTTGGTGTGCTAAATGTCACGGAACAAAGGTAACTTAGGGAGGGGAAGGATCTATTTGGCTTAGATTTCTAGGTCACAGTCCAGCACTGAAGAATGTCAAGGCAGGAACTGAAGGCAGGAATCTGAAGGAAGGCCTACTTGTTTCACCAGCATTGACTCTTATACATCCCAGGACCACCTCCTAAGGCATCCATCCCTATTGGGAGCATGCCACCCATAATGAACAGTACCCTTCTGAATCAATTAACAACCAAGAAAGTCCCTCACAGGAGCTGGAGAGATGAGCCAATTACACTTGTTTCTCTTACAGAAAAGAGTCCGTAAGTTCAGCTTCCAGCATTCATATTACAACTATCTTTAATTCTAATTTCAGGGGATCTGATGCTCTCTCCTGGCCTCCTTGAGCACCAGACACCCATACACATGGAGGCAAAACACTCACACTCAAAATAAAAATAAATAAATCTTAAAAAAAAAAAAAGTTCCTCATAGACTTGCTCACAAACTAATTTGATAGAGACTGTCAGGTTTTCAGTAAGGACCTGAACTTCTTGGATTTCAGAAATCTAGCATTTCTTGTCCTTGACTGTTGATGGCATGGCCACCACTGTAAAATAGCTTGATAGCTCATGACTACCCCAAGGGAAACTAATACACTGATGTAAAACCTTAGCTGTAGCTAAGGAAGTGGCTCAGCAAGTACTAGAACTTGTTACAGAAGTATGACAACCTGTATTTAGATCCCCAGCACCCATGCAAAACATTGGGATTAGACTCTCATATGCCTTTTAAGTGAATGCTTTGAGCATCAGAGAAATGAGGATCCCTGCGGCATGTTGTTTATCAGCCTATCTCCTGGTGCAGTGAAGGGACTCTGTCTTAGTGGCATAAAGCATTGAGTGACAGGTGAAATATCTAATGTCTTCCTCTGGCCTCTGCAAACACACACACACACACACACACACACACACACACACACACACACCACATATGTCATACACTTGCAAACAATAACAACAGCAGCAGCAACAACACAGTTAAAGATAACAACAGTCTCACAACAAATGGTTCCAAAACTGACTCTGGTAAACAGAAGTCCAACAGATTCTTACTGATGCTCCCAAAGCCACCTTCTTTGTCTCTGGATTGTGAGTTTATCCACCTAGATACTTTAAAATTAGAAAACAAACAGTATAGTGTGTTAAGAATGTGCTGGTCTATTTAATCAGTCTTATTTTAAAATTTAAAAAAAACCATTCTGTTCAGGATGATAAAGTTAAGGAAAGAATAACAAAAATTCTTTGATTTTAAACATTTACGTGACTCCTTGGTTCATTGGGATGGTGACGTTGTCTGTTTTCCTCATGCAGTTTATCCCGGAATTGCAGTTCAGAATCACTGAAGAAAACATTATTTCATAAATAATTGCTCACCTTTCTGGGGGGTTCGCTGCAGCTGCCTTTGATTGATGCAAGCCGACATGTTTATCCCTAGTGTTTACATTCACTGGCTGCTGAATCTTTAAGTGCAATTTCTTGTCAGCAATTTAACCAGCAATTCCCTCCATTAAGAAGAGCCTGTGATGCTTTAGTCTCTAAAATCCAGTCACACTGTCAATTTAGAAATAAACTACAGTAGTACACACACACACACACACACACACACACACACACACACACACACACACACACATATATATATATATATATATATATATATATATATATATATATATATATATATATATGCTTTCAGTTATGCCTAAGCTACACAGGTGAAATATACTACAACTGATTTCTTTTCTTCCTCTTCAGTGAGATGAAACAGGAAATTTATTATATGGGTTTCATTTATTAGGTAGATTTTTGAAAGCTTTGACAAATATAATTAATTAACTCGCACATTTAGGTAAAAAGCTTCCTAGTGCAATATTACACTCCGTAATACCTGGGACTTAGAACAGGATTGGATTTCAGAAGTAGCTTCCAAATAGCCCAACTGAAGGAGATCCCTTAGAGCTGGAGTTTCCTTTACGATCCCTGATTAGACACAAACCACACCCAAACACCTGTTTTCACAGAGAGATCCTTTATTAAGTGGGGAAGAAAAGTTAAGGTGGCTGCTTTCTGACTCAGGCAAAATAAACAGCAAAAAATGTCCTTGCAGGTATAATTTTTTATTGGATATTTTATTTATTTACATTTCAGATGTCTTCCCCTTTCTCCATCCCCCCACCCCATGAAGCCCCTTATCCCATCCCTCCTACTCTTTTTTGCTTTTATACCATTTTAATTACATGCAAGTATTAAGGTCAGTTATAGGTTGAAAAACTAGCAATACAATAGATGCATATAGTCAAGGAACAGACAAGACAATAAACACAAATAGTTAAAGAAAAAGCAAGACAATAAACAAGGTTCTGTGAACACTCCTGTGATCACTGTTTCTAAGGGCTTATCAGGATGATCAAAATATCTGAGCCTACTTCCCTGTCCTAGCCCAAAGTCATTTTCATGTCTGAAGCCTACTTTCTTGTTCTAGCCTAAGATTTAGATTCCTGCCTGAAATTACTTCTTTGTTCTAGCCTAATGTCAGATTCCTGCCTGAAGCTCATTTCCTTGTCCTCAGCAATTGTCAGATTCCTGCTAAGCAGCCCCAAAAGCTCTCCACATCTCCCCCTTTTTTATTTCATAAACAAGACTGAGTCAGTCTTAGGTCACTGTCAATAGGACAAAACAGCAACCAACAGATTGGGAAAATATCTTTACCAATCCTGCATCCAATGGAGTGCTAACATCCAATCTATACAAAGAACTCAAGAAATTAGACTCTAGACAATCAAATAATCCCTATTAAAAATGGGATACAGAGCTAAACAAAGAATTCTCAACTGAGGAAACTCGAATGATCGAAAAGCACCTAAAGAAATGTTCAACATCCTTAGTCATCAGCAGGTGTAATTTTTAAGAAGAGAAAAAGGGGAGGTCTGTGTTAGGAAAGTCTAGCATGCAGTGTTATATTTTGACTGGGAATTAATTAAATGAACCAAATGGGGCTTTTGATTGCTGCCCTCAATACTTTGATAGACGGATCTTAGTAGTCAGCCCAAGAAGGATAAAGTGGACGAATAACTGAATAGACCTTGGAGGCTAGCTTTAGGAATGTAAACAGCTTTCTGAAAAGCAAAGGGGATGGTGAAGAAGGACAGGGTCTGCCAGATCTACATTCCCTATAAGACAGTGTCAGTTTCACCATGGAGCCTCTAACCAGAATCCATCAATTTAGAATTTTATAATAATAATGCCTTCATATACTTTCCTTGTACTTCTGTGATGATTTGTAGTTTATCCTAATATCTCATGATTTAAAAAAAAATATTAAGGCAAAACACAGGTAGGAGAAGGCTATACCTCATAGTCCTTTTATTTCCTGTAATACTTGGTCTGCTGTGTGTTTCTCAGAGTTGTGATATATTTGTATTGAACTTGAGTGAATATTAATTACAACTTGAGAAAGCTATTGAACTCAAGTAGAAGAAATCATATAAAAATATTTGACCATTAAATTTCTTTAAAAGTAGGCTTCTATGACCTAGAAGATGGCACATTGAAATCAATATAGTCATTCAATAAGAGAAGTGAGGTTGAATGCTGAATCCATTGCTTACACTCTTAAGTGGCATGATTTAGAGAACCAGTCTATTTCAGGCATGTTTAACTGGAAAAAAAAAAGTATAAAGACCATAACTATGAAGCATTTAAATGTGAGCCATTCTGAGGATGTCAGATCATCATCAGCTTCTGGACCAATGAGTAAGCTGTGAAAATTGATCCCTTTTTAGATGTCTAGAATTTTTTAAAAGGGTGCATTTATAAAAGAAAGCAGGGGATTAACACTTTAAAGAAGGAATACCAATGAGCTTAACACTATGCATTATTGAGCACAAATAGAAAAAGAATGAAAACCAATTCAAGGAAGACATTTAATCTCTTTGAGGACAAGTAACAAACCCAGGGAACAATTATGATCACCCACTAGCTGGTGTGTGTGTGTGTGTGTGTGTGTGTGTGTGTGTGTGTTTTCAGGGAAAATTGAGATCACTTATAAAATACTTTCTAAGCATTTTTTAACATACTTTTAAAAAATCATTTTTCTAGAAATTTGTGAACACATAACAGTTCCAAATTTAATAACGTGTATGTAGCAGTGTATAGTGATATGTGGTTGAAGCAAGCTCATTATTGCAGCTTGCTGATGGAAGTTAGGTTAATTAAACATTCCACTCCTTCTAGAAAAGCCAATCAACTGGAGAATCTGGGCCATGGCTATTCCCAAAGGAAAGGAATGAAAGTCCTAATGAGTACCTGAGAGGAGAGGGAGGAGTGTTGGTGACATGGATTTTGAATCTGTGCATACTATCTACTATAGTATCTACTATACTATTTTTTCTATCAGAAAAACTGACCTAAGGTGAGGGGCAAGGAACACACAAGGGACTGCAATGGAGACATCTGAGCTTTTCTTCTGATCACTGATAACACAGGAAAAACTTTCCCCTACATTTTCTCCTGCTCCAATTTTAGCTGCATTCAGTAACATTTTTCTGTTTTCTCCATGCATTTTCCTGTTATAAATGTGATTAATATAGCTAAACAAGAAGGAATAAAAAAAGAAGAACCAACAGCTTTAAAAGCTTTGGGTAGTTAATTGTTGGCTGGGGAAGGGGAGTCGTATTCCTCAATGGTAGCTGCTTCAAGTAGCCCTTCACTCCAGTAAAAATAATCCACCATGCTCATTCATGTAGCATTAGTTAAATGCAATCACATGTGCCCACATGTACACACATGTACACACACACACACACACACAGAAACACACACATACACACATGCACACACACACACACATACACACACACCATGATGGTAGGGAGGGCATTTGTTGGAAAGAAGAAGGGATCAGGAACAGAGTTGAGAGAGGATAATTTTATCAATGAGCATGATGCATGATATATACATATGTGCATATATGTGTGTAATTTTGAAAGAATAAATTAATAATAATAATAATAATTTTAAACAAGTATAGATTGGAATATGACATCCACTTATTGTCTAGCATGGACTCTCCCATGGTACTGTGGGTGGATACTTCCATCATGACTTTTTGTTCTCATGACACAACTAAAATATCCAAATGGTTAGAAGGATTTAGCTGTCAGCAACCCCCAAAAGAATGAGCAGAGGTGAGGTGAAGCATTGCTTTATTCAAGTATCACATTCTGGATGTCAAATTTGCCTTTACACCTGCATACTAATTTTACTGTTTTGACTGATTAGTTTTTAGGCCACTTACTGGTGATTAACATCAAAAGAGAGCTGTCAGAAGATGAAAAACTTGTCAGTGGCAAAATGGACTGAGGCATTTCAAATGTGGGAAATTCAAACAGATCACCTCACATTGTTCCTCTACCAGTTTATTGCTAATCTTGCTTGAATGCTGAAGAATTAATTTTGACTTAATATAGGTTAATAAAAGATTTCTTTAATGTATCAGTAGGAAATAAAAGGAAAGAAAAGTAAAGTAAAGAAAAATCGGTTCATTCCATATCTAGCAATGGGTCTTCACTCAAGGGTATGCTCTCTATGTGGTGTCTACTGCCCCCCTCTCCCATTCCATTGTAACATCAGCTTCTTTCTACTCAACCTAACTCATATAAACCCTCCTACTTGTTCTCTGACTGTGGTCTTTTTTATATCTTGATTTCCTTAACTTTGTCCTGGTTAGTTTTTCTGACCTTGATGCTAACTAGAGAAATGTTAACCCAGAAAGCAAGAATGTGAGGAATTGTGTCTATCACACTGGCCTTGGAGAATAGATGTGGGCATCTTCTTAATTGGTAATTGACATAGGAGTGCCCAGCCCACTGTAGGCGATGCCATCCATAGGCAGGTGAGTATGGGCACTATAAAACATGTAGCAGAGCAAGCCAGAGGAAATGAGCCAGTAAGTAGCTTGCCTCTGTAGTCTTTGCTTGAGTTCTTGTCCTGACCTTTCTCAATGACTGATTGTGACACAACACTGTAAGCTGAATAAACCCTTTCCTCTTCCAAGTTGTTTTGGTCAGTGCAACAAACAGCAAATTAATATATCTGACCTTGTCAGTTATTCCTTGTAAAGGCCACTTTGTCACTACCCATGTCATAGAACCTCCTCTTTCTTTTTAACTCTATACTTTCTTTCTCTATGCAAGCTCTTTTCCTCTATTTATGTGTTATAAGTTATTCTGGCATAAAGCTGACAGTGTTGTATGATGTATTGAAGGTATGATTAGGAAACACTGAGTAGTTTCACTGTAAGAGCTAGTAATTTTTCTAGATCAGAGATCTAGATGTGTGTTGATCCCAATGACAGACTGAATGAATGGGCAGTGAATGAATAAACCTAATAAGATAGCACGTTTTTTAATTTAAGGGTCATACGCTGTGCTTCTTCCTGTGCATGAATGTATTTTACATTCTTCATGTCTTCATGGATGTCTAAAATACATTCATTACAATATTCATGAATGTATGTTATAGTATATTAGTATATATAATGTACATTACATTATCTGTTGACACTGGAGTTATTGATTTTTCCAAATCTAAACTTTCTAAGAGAAGTCTAAAGTATCCTAATTGATTACGAAGAATTGAGACTCGAGTTTTTAACGGGGATCCAAGATGAACAGTAGTTAAGGTAGCTAAAGACCAAATATTCCAGTAAATATCAATGGAAGACTCAGGCTTAGATGATTTATACCTAATTTACATAAAATATTTTATACATCTAAATATAAAAATGTTTTATTAGCTAAAAGGAGAATCAGAACAATTACATATTGAAAGAGGATGACAACAATCAGTCAGCAACACAAATGAAAGCAAATACTTTTCGCCTCAGGTCAAATAAGAGTTACTATAAATTCTATCAACAATAGTAGTGCATAGGTTTTCACCAGGGTGTGCTGGAAGCAGTCTCTGTGGTTGGTGAACTTAGCTGGGCCTCAGGTGGCATTGAGTATGGCCGGTTTACTGCTTCAGTTTTAGAAAATTGAAAATAAAAAAAATAGAAAAGATAAGAATGAATATTCATTTTGATGCATTTATCTAAAAATTTATTTGTTGGACTAGTTTTAAAACGACTTTAATGTGGTCTAAGATAGTTTGAGGACTCAATTTATCTCAAATTATATATGAATACAAGTGTCTGTCTGTATGAATATATGTGTGCATGTGCATGTGTGTGTGTGTGGATGGGTGAATGGATGTGTGTGTGCATGTGTGCATGTGTGCATGTGTGTAAAGGAGTGACATTACATTGTCCTGGGGCAACAGATAAATTTCCATCTAACTGCTGTTATTTTAAGGTAATACAACCTTCCACAGCCACAGATTTTTGATTCGTTTTGTTTTGGGGTTTTTTTTTTTGTTTGTTCATTTGTTGTGTTTTGTTTTTAGTTTACCTTAACGATTGTTGCAATTAAAAAAATAGATATACATGGAAGCAACTTATTAAACATTCGTGTCCTTTAATGTGGAGACTCACAGGGCCTCAGATCTAGAGAGAATATGAATTCATTGTTAAAGACTGAGATGAACTGGAGTGAAATCTGCCAGAGATGCACGCTATTGTCTGTGCACTGTCCTCCTCAGTTAGAGCTAGATAAAGGATCTGACATCTTAAGTGAATAACCTTGGTACCCGAAGCCTGGAGCATGAGGAATCGTAGACAACTCAGCCATCTTCTGCTCCCATGGGAACTGTGCAGTTTGCAGGATGCTGAATGAAATCTAAGCCTTCAAAATCAGAGAGGCGGAGGGTGGAGGAGAGGTGGGGGGAGGGGAAGAGAGGTGGGGGGGTTGGAGGGAGGAGGAGGGAGGTGGGGGGAGGTGGAGGGAGGGAAAGAGAGGTGGAGAGAGGTGGAGGGAGGTGGAGGGAGGAGGAGGTAGGAGGAAGGAGGAAGAGGAAGGTGGTGGGAGGTGGAGGGAGGGGAAGAGAGGTGGAGGGAGGTGGAGGGGGTGGAGGGAGAAAGAGGGAGGAGGAGGAAGGAGGAGGGAAGTGGAGGGATGAGAAGGGAGGAGGAGGGAGGTGGAGGGAGAAAGAGAGGGAGGAAGGAAGGGGCGGGAGATGGATGCCCATCATACAGATGGAACCACCTTCCTTTCCAAATAGCAACTCTGAGAACAAGCAGGCTGTCTTCCCTACATACAGGTCTAAACCTCATGTTGCTAGGAGTATGACAATCACAGAAATCCAGCTGTTGATATGTTCTTCAAATAGCAAACATGTGTTCATTTTCTTTTAATTTACTTACATTAAACGCCCTGCCCCATTCTCCAAACTTAAGCTTAGAATTTGAAAACCAGAACTCTCGGAAGAACTAGCAAACATTCAAAATGTGTGTGCCACACAAAGGCATTGGGCTAATACTTAACTCCTAAATACAGACTAGCAGGCACATCAAGACTTCATGACAAACGGCCTTCCGGAATAAGATTTATTAGGGCAAAGCTCCAGACGCAAAAGCAGTTGTGGAAAGACTTGTCCATTTATTATTTTATTTATTTTTTATTAAATTCCATGTCTTTCCCTGCTATGGCTTTATCCAGATGCTCATTAAGCAGAGACTTGCTTTACACATCAATTTTTAATATCTACCCCTCACAGTAAAACGGAACCTGCAGCACAAGGCTTCCCCAGTTAAAAGCAGTCCTGACCTAGTTCCTTGTGAAATCAATGGAGGGCTTCAAAGAACTGGTAAGCGGCTGACATTTAAGGAAGCCAGCTCGTAATCTGTGTTGGTGTTAAATATGTTTCCCTGGCTTAGGTTATCAGTTCTCTCCTCCCGATCTTCTTCCCTCTTCCAATCCCCGTTCATCACCTCCCCTTATTTTTCTCCCTCTCCCCCTCCCTTTCTTTCCTCTATGTTAGTCTAACACCAGAGAAGGCTACAGTAAGTATGAAGTCCAAGAAGTGAAGTCATACCACAATTATGGGTCCCTGGGGAGTAGTGAGTTCAGCGACAGTAGGGAGAAGTGGATTCTAGTTAAGTCCGACGCTGGAGGAGAACAAAAGCCTAAGCCCTCTGCTCTTTTCACACAACCATATTGCAGGTGACTTTCAGATATTTAGCGTCCCAAGGTCTTCAGAGTAGGAACAGATCAGTACTAGCTAAATGGAGAAGCCATGATCCTTCTTGACTAAGCAGCAAATAGTCTACATCAGAGCAGGAGCTGTCATAGAAGGAGCAGGTAAGGTGCTCGTCAAAGGTTAATGAGTAGTCACATAGAGGGTTAGCATGAACTCTTGGCCCTAGATCCCAGAGTTTAGCCTCTTACACTGCATTATAATTAATCTAGATTGAGAGACTGCTGGGAAAGAGCGAAATTCAGCTACTAAGTCCATCAATGATGGGAGTCTTTTTTTTCTTGATTGCAGGACTATATTTATAATATTAACATACTTTTATTTATTTGCTATTGAATATTTTATTTATTTACATTTCAAATGTTATTCCCCTTTCCCAGTTTCCCCTTTGGAAACCCCCTATCCCATCCTCCCTCTCCGTGCTTCTATAAGGGTGCTACCCCACCCACCCACTCTCACCTCCCCACCCTGTCGTTCTCCTACACTGGGGCATCGAGCCTTTATGGAAGTCTTCAAAGGCCCAGTAATTTCTATCGTAGCTGAAATCCAAACATCAAAGTTAGGAATCTGCTTTATTGCTTGTCATTTGTTCATCCCAATTTTTTGATCCATGTAAGTACAAATACACATGTCTATGTAACATTCAACTTATGATTTTAATAATTCTTTAAGTATATAGTTGGATACCAGTCAGTAAATTACCACAGTATGCAACCATCACCACTGAACATCTCTGGAGATGTTTCGTTGTTGCTGTTGTAGATTTTGTTTTTGTTCTTGTTGTTCTTTCTGAGCTGAAACTCCATTTCACAAAACAGTTACTGCTTGTCTTGTCTTGACACCATTCCAATTGTTGTTCTGGTTTTTCAGACCACTCTGGCTAACTCAAATAAATGCAAGCATACAGTTTTTCCCTTCTGTGCCTGTAATACTTTGCTCAGCTCAATGTCTTCCAGACTCAACCCTGCAGAGTTTCCTTTCTTTTCAAGATCCATGTATACAACACTGTTATCTGAACATTCATCAGAGACCTGTGGGATACTTCCATCTCCTCACTGTGTTACTAATGCTATGAGAAACCTGGATACACAACGATCTGATTGGACTAAGACTTCAGCCTCTGAAAATGGAAGAAATTCTTGGGTCATGTAGCAAGTCTGTTTCATTTTTTGAGGAACTTCCAGATATTTTTGAAGTGACTAGTATTTTTTCTTCCCACCAGTAATGTACAGTACTCTTGATTCCTCCAGTCTTGCAATCTCTTGTTACATTTTTTTTTAAATCTTATTCATTATGAAGGTTAGTATCTTAGGTTTGAGTTGTATTTCCAAAATGATTTAAAATGCTGATCATTCTGCATGTATTTATTAGCCATTAACATGTCATGCTTAGAGGAATACATACTCAAGATATTGTCCATTTAAGTTGTATCATTTGGGCACGTGAGGATGGTGAGTCATGGATGTTATATAGATAACAAAATCTTTGTTGCACAGACTCATGCAGGAAAGAGGATAGACAATTTAAAACTGAACACTTTAGAAACCAGTCTGGTTCTCTTTCTCCCAGTGTATCTTTCTGGTTCTCCTGGTACATTTCCTGGACTTGGAGCTCATATCTGCATCCACTGGGAAGGTCTGAATATAGTCTTGGCCTCACCTGAACTGTTTTATATTGCAAGCACTGTACCCCAATCCTGTCTGACCTATGTCTTTTTCTTTTTAACCGTTTTTTTTCCTGAAGTTTTTTTCTTCCCAGTCTTTTCTTTTTTAACCTATGAATATAAATCCCAAAGACTGAATTATAGAACCCCCCAGGCCTCTTTTTTTAAATCAATCAGACTGATTTTGCCCCAAAAGAAATCTGCTACTAACTAATTATGAAGAAAGATAAGACAGGATTAAAAAATTTAGTGACATCAGTCATGAAGCTGACTTCTAGGAGACAGGATTTCCAGACACAAAAGGACTTTTTTACAAATTAGGTTACAGCAACTGTACAAGGCCTAAATTCACCCCCCAAATGCAGCATGGGCGAGAGAAAGTGGGCAAGAAGGCCTGTCCCTAGGTGAAGATATTAGCCTTTGCCAGCTGATTCAGAAGAGAGAGCTCTGCATGAATGTGTGCATGTGTATGTGTGTACTTGTGTGTATGTGAATGTGTGTTTGTGGGAGTGGGTAAAGAAGAAAAGACAGAAACAGAAAATGAGCATGAAATTGTTGGCTATTGTGGGAAGCGGCTCCGCTCTCACCATTACAAGGTGGCGCTTGGCATAGGCATTGCTTGAGAGAAAAGACAACTCCATATATGGAGTTGTATGCGCTGAGAGGTGTGGTCACCCGATTGCCTTACCTCGAGTCATTGAGAGTGGCCAATTAGTAGTGACATCATGGCAATCGCTGATTGGAACAAGGAAAAGGTTTTAAGGGGATGCACGGGGAGGAGAAGGGAGAGAGAAGAAGCGCGCTGTACAGGGATAGCTGAATAAATCGCTTGAAGAAGAACACAGTTGCCGTTGCCTTATTCTACGAGTTGGACGTGGGTAGCGACAGGCTATGGTATAGGATTAGATCTAGAAGGACTCTAAATGTGATCAAAATAAGTGGAATGACGTTCTCAAAGAATTAATAATATACTCTTAATGTCACAGGGCCTCAACTCTACAAAAAGAACTACAGGCAACTAGTAGGAGAAATACTCTTCTCTAGAGAAGATTATACTAACTAGATATCTAATTCCAGATGGTCATCCCTGAAAACATACATACCAGTAACATTATACACATTGAGAAGGTTATATTTATGTATTTAAGAATACATGTACATGTATACATATATGCACACATGAATATAACAAAAATTAATGATTAATGAATAAAGAGGCTATGAATTTGAAAGAGAGCAAGGAAGAACCCTTTACTCTCTTGGAGGGATTAAAAGGAAAGGGGAAATTGTGTAATTATATTATAATCATGAAAAATAAATATTACATACATATCTATATATTTCTATTGGTTTGGCCAGTAGATTAATTTTTATCCTAAATGTATTCATTCAAAATGTCCCTTTGTGGAGAAATATCAAATCAGGTTAATCCCCCTATTGATTTCTATCTGTATTTCTCCCCTGGCATATTTTGTTGTCCTATAATGGCTCCAAAACACCCATATACTCTCCAACCACATTTTCTAGAAAACTGGCAAACTGAAATCAGGCAAAACACAGTTCCATGTAAATTTAGTGACACCAGTTGTATTATCATTGGAAGGTCATTGTATTCTTTTTGTAGAATTTTTCATATGAATGTCATTTTTATCTCCCTCAAATATGGCCATTAGTAATTGTGATTCTAGTATCTTCAACTTGTTTCTTTGCTTTGGCAGCCATTAAAAGCCCTGCTTATTGTTCAGGGTGGGGTGCCATTCTTCTTAGCATTTAATATTTGCTTTGGATACATTTATGAATGTATTTTCAGAGGTACATCTTTCAGGAAGAAAAGAAGTGATATTTTTCTTCTCATACATTAATATTTTTAGTGCTTAAATGTTTCTAATTCTTTTAAGATGAGGGTTTTGTTCCATCTGTCTGTTAAAATGATTTGAGGCTTAATTAAATTTGATTGCACCTGTGCATGCATTCAACTACCCACACACTTCCCACTTACCAGCGGAAAAACCTTGCCTTTCCTTCAAAATTAAAAGAATTGAACTATGACCTTTCTTTTAAAAATACATAGGCATGCAAGACTGAACATCCTGGGAAATGATAAGAGAGTTGCTTCTTGTCTGTCTTAAGCCATATGAATATTTTATCTCCTAATGGTTGTCATTGACATAATGAAGTTGTCTTCTTTGCAAAGTTGGTCTGCTTTTTTTTTTTTTTTTTTTCGAGAGAGCATAGCTGAAGCAACCAATGAAATAATCAGAAACCATTTCACACCACTAGGTGACTTTGTATTTTCTTAGATTTGGCAGCCTTATCTTGCCTTTTATAAGAATTGGAAGGCTAATCATAACAGAAATAAATTATAGAGATTACCTTCAATTTTAAAGTAATCAAGCATTTTTCCTTCTCTTCCTATACCCCTTTCTAAAGGAAAAATGAGTTCTTAAAAATGTGAAATAGACCAGCTCCTATGGTTTTTACTTTTTCCATTCTCTTGAGAAAAAGAGATTAGGATAATTTTATCTAAAAATAGCTAAGACCACAGAAGAAAAGGACCTAGCCAAGTTAACAATCCAAATTATTTTAAACAGTGATAAAAATTTTCCCATAATATTAAACAGTGGCTCTGAATCTTCATATTAGAAATAGCAAAGAGTTTTAAAAACATCCATACTGAGGACCAACTCTAGAAATTTCAATTTAATTGTAGTGTGTGAAGTGCTTTTGAAAAAAAAAAAAAACTATTTCCAAAGCTTTCTAATACGTATTCAGGAACCAGAGTATCTCATGTAGCCTCTATTCTAGCACTTATCCTGAGAATACTGGGTTTGAAGACACTTGAGTCTCAATGCCTCATTTATAGATAAGCACATGGATGCACAAAAGAGGACAGCAGTCTTCCCAAGGCCTGGGTGTTAATTAGGGCTAAGTCCAAGCTGGGACTCCAGGGGCTTATGACTCCAAAGGCAATTCTTCAACATCTTCACTATACTATACTTCAGTTGAGACTCCACACATCAAAATTCTCAGAAGGTGGGCTCTTTGCACACAGTTCCCACATTGCAGGTGCTAATTCATGTTCTACGTTATTAATATAGGTTTTGTATCCTTCAAGAACATTTAGGTTATTTCTAAATTATATGATTAACCAATGCAACAGGAACTTTGATTATGATTCATAAGTGCTTACTAGTAATTTCCAATACAGAATAAGTCAGTCTTGATGATATATAAAATCACTCTCCAGCACCAAAGTCTAGCTTTTAAAACATTTTTAACATAGTCCTTACTTCCATTCCCTAGTCATTTTCTTTGTCTCCAACTGTTCAAAGGACTCCTCTGCTTTGATCACTTAAAAGTAGACAAAAACAGAGAGGGTAGATAGAGGCATCAATAGAATTCTCCATTTTTCTTTATCAAAAAAAATCAGTCTTTGAATTCCTTTTAACAGATAATTATTGTATTGTTTTTCGCATGACACTAGTAAGCAGAGACTCTTCAAATGAAGGCAAGTATTTTTGAATTTCTTAAAGAAGAATAACCCAAATTACAGCCATGTAATTTCTTTAATCTGTTCATCTTCTTGCTACTTCTACAGTGTTTTACTCCATTTCATCTGTACATTAGGTGCTGGATTGTCCTGGATATGAGCAGTAGCTAAAAGCATTCTGTATAAACACCCATTCAGTACAAAAAGCACCTATCTTCACTCTAGGCAAGAAAATATCCAACTGTTTTAAATTTTTATTAGGTCAGGTTAAATTTGTAGTTTAAAAGACAATGAAAACTAGTAGGGAGACATGCACATAAAACAAGACTTCTGTAATAGACTTAGGTTCCATTGAATACGAATTCCAAACACATAGAAATTCTTCCTTTTGCAAATTACCGTAAGTTTACCTGCATTGAATATAAACACTAAAAATTGTTTGTAAAGATAAAACATGAGTGAATATTTACTAGTCCTGCCTCTTGGCATCTTAGGACTACACAAACCATTTGAGAGGATAGGCTAGAACTTGGTGGCATACTCATGTTTGGGCATTCTGTGAGTTTTATGAAGACAGAGATAAAGCAGGCATGATAACTAACCTCTGACTTGGGTAACTGCACATGCTCTCATTTGGATTGATTTTGCTTAATTCTCCTGGATAAAATTTTTTTTCAACTCAATAAATCATCTTTCCCCACTTATAAAAAAATGAAAAATCTCCCTTAAAGGACTCTATTATCTTTATGAGATAAGATTTTAGATCAGTATCATGCTTTTCAGTTGTTTTGGGGTATCCAGGTCTTGCTGTGGTGGGAGAACTGGGTTCTGATGGTCAAAATATATTGACTTCTGTTGCTTATTTATATATCAGCTCAGATACAATTCCTTCCCATAGACATGTATTTTTAGCAGGAATAGAACATATTGTTGATCCCAAAACCTTGCCCCTTTACCTGACTGTTGAAAGTCTTGCCTATGCTGTTTGATATTGCTAAACATTTCTCATGTTTTTGACTTACCTTCCTTTTTGTGTGTCTGGGTATTGCCTCTCACACAACAGTGGCTTTCTGGGGAAAAGGGTGGCCAAGGATCTGAAAGTCATATCAGAACTATTCTTGCAGGAAGTTCTGGGTCCTGCAACAGCAGGAGCAACGTAGTTGTACATATAGTCTGACTGACACAGATACATGGCTTGACAGGCTTCTCACTCCTTTATGAAGGTGCAATAGAACAAGAATCAAAATTAAATCTAAACAGGGTGATGCCAAGGGAAGAGGGTGCAACTTCCTCAGATCAAATATAAGAAACCAAGTGATAGTAACATGTAAATAAATGTGATGGTACTTGAGATTTGCAATGGACTTTAAAAGTGGTCCACTTTGGTATTACACATCATAGCCAGAAATGAAGGAATACAATCCTAGAAAGAAAAGAGAGTACACCAAAGTATTAAAGTCAACACAGTGTTTTCAGTCAGCCCAACTGGAGGTCACACCGACCCCTAAATGATCACCAATCAGGTGTTTCTTGGTAGTAAAACCTGAGCAAGCTTTGGTTTCCTTGTCATTACAATGAGGATGATGAAGTCCCATCGCAGTGACCATCTCCACTTATGAATCTTATCAGAACATAACTTCTCTATTACTTTATATAATTTTATTTTTTCTGCCTTAGAGAGTCTCTTTCCCATGGTGGTCATGATATTTGTTCATTGTTTAATTGAGCAAAATCAGAATGCCTGATTTGAAAATATCTAGACAGATGGAGCAAGGCATGTGCACTTTGGAGGGAAGTATATTTTAAGCAGAATTATGGCGCTATTGAAGCTTGGCTACTTTGCTTTTCTCTATAACTGTCATAGAGGTACAGGCATGTGACAATTAGAGGGATCTTTAGAGACATTTTTGTTTTAGTTCTATCACTTTATTTGGGAAATCTAAAATGTGGTCAGTATTGCTTCCTCTGACTCCCAGGGGGTTACAGAACTGAGCAGAATATCTACTACAGGGCATCACAAGCCCACACTAGTACAGGAAAAACTAGCTTATGCTTAACCTTTCCTTAATACGTAGCTTATGTTTAAATTATTTTCATGTTGAAACATTCAATATTTTCTTTCTGAGAATTTTCTAAGAATCTTATGTTGACTTCTAAGATGGCAGAAAACAGATTTATTTAACTACCTCTTTGTTGCTAGTCAGATGGACAGCTATAAAGGATTGGATGTGTGGTACCACCCTCATTCAAGTTTGTTGTATATAATACATGTAAAATGCATCCAGCATATATATTGCCTCTTTGATATAAATTTATTAAAACCTTGGCATTTAAAGTACTTCTTAAATATCCATCAGAGATTATTTATCTCATAAAGCCATTTCCTTCGAAGTAAGGCAAGGAGGAAAGTGATATTGAAATATTGAGCTTTCTGTGAACGTTGTGGGGTGGCATGTGTGTTCATCTGTATCATGTCAAATGTACAGAGGACCAATGATAATATTTGAGAATCAGTTCTCTCCATTCCTGCGGGTCTCTGGGATCTGACTTAAGCCTCCAGGCATGTGCTGCAAGGGCCATCCTGACAGCCAAATTTTTTGAGGTTTATTTGTCAACCTACCTAATATCATCATTCTTTCATGTTCCTGTCCATGTACCTCGAAAATCGTTTCTTTCATTAGAAATTCAACAATGTTACATTTAGACTGCTTTTTATAGACTAGGGGGTGGAATGTGAACTAACGTTAAATTCCATGCTAGGATAGTCCGAATGCTACAAATATAACAAACTCCAAAATGAATGGTTTAAGGCAATACAACGGATCCATGGGTCATACATGTTCTAGACCCAAGTTTTATCATAGATGAGGTTAGAATCAATTAATAGACTAAATGATGAGCTCCTGTTAATGGAAAGTTCCATGAGTAGGCTGTGCCAGTTCTTAAGACTTCACCAAATGTTGTAATGAAAGAGAAGGCATAACCTAAAGATACTGTGGCAACTTTTAGGAGCAAAATTGGAAGAAGCAGTTGCCATTCCCTCATCTGCTATTGGCTAGAATGGGGTTATGTCATTCTCCCTGTTAGAAGAAGTGCTAGAGGGATGGGTTCAGTTCTTCCAGAGAGACAGCAAGTGGATTTGGTGAGTAGCTTCTGTCCAGAGATCTCAGCTTTCATGCCAGGAACACAAAGGCAAGTGTAAGTGGCATTATTCGAGCATATTGCCTTGTACTGTTAGGTTTTCTTGATGCAAGCTTTACCATAATAATTAGATACTTCCATGCTGCTTGGTAATCTTGGTGAATGGTCTTTAGATACAGATAACAGGATGGTTATGCCTCAGGATAACTGTCACAGGCTTAAATCATCTGCTTGTACAACTAAATAATTTCTTTAAGGACAAGCATGGTCCGAAGTAGAAGAACAAGTAAAATTTCCTGTTAAATAATTGTTAAATTGATTTTACTACACCAATGAGAGAAAGAACAATTGATTTCTACACCAGCAGCAGAGTTCTAGGGTGCTGAGCTAAGCGGTACCATGGTACCCCAGTTCTCTATGAGGTTGCTGCCATTTGTCATTTTGTGAGCTTGGGTGAGTTGCACAGAGCCTTTCAGGTGCTCTTCCTGCTTCAGAAGTTTAGAGTTGGGCTAAGGTTCAAGCTCAGTTGATTGAGTGCTTGAGTAGTGTGCATGAAGCACTGGGTTCATCTCCAGTTTCTCATATATATTGATATGGTACACACCTGTAATCTCATCACTTGAGAAGGAGAGATGGGAAAGTCAATTCAAGGTCTGTGCCTACAGAGCAGATTGGTCAGCAACCATGGGATATATTAGACCCCATTTTGTTTAAGAAAAAAAAAAACTCCTTAGGCTTTGGTGCATACTAAATTCTGCTTCAGCATTCCTCTTCTTGTACACCAAGATATTACACTGACTACCTTCTTAAAAGCAAACTTGAACTTTCTGATTTATTTAAACATCAGATCTGCAGGTGTCTGAGCTGCTATTCTCTCTCTCTCTCTCTCTCTATATATATATATATATATATATATATATATATATATATATATATATATATTTGAAGAGAAGGCATCCGTTGGATGTCAAAACTGACCCCAAATGACAGGTTTACACAAGAGTGAAGAAATGATGAGAAACAAAAATTTGCCCCTGATCCCCACTGCCCTTTGATTGTGGAGACAGAAGAGGTTTTTCTCTGTTCTCCTGGAGATACAGAAATTGAGATGACAGGGTCACAGGAGGACCTCCTGCCTGTCTAGACGCATAGGTAAACTGTCTCTCTCTGGCAGCACTCAGCTCTACACAGCACTGTTTTGAAAGACACAATAACATGCAATTAGAGTTCAGGTCAGGGTCACAGAGAGAATGAGAGTTCATTTGTGTTATAACCAAGACATGGCCAAGGGTAGACAAGTAGATCACTATGGATTCACCAGGAAGTTTATCTAAAACAAACAAACAAACAAAACCAGACAGATGCTAAGAAGCTGTTTCTGGTTTGCTTCAGAAACAAGCATACTGCTGTGATCAGTATGTGTCCTAAATCATCTATCAATAGTAATGATGGGTAAGGTCTTCAGAACTTCTCTGAGAATGGTGTGAATGAATTAATTGTTGTGGGTATGGATTAATTTTGTGTATTAATTATCATGAGAAGTTATTTCTTATAAAAGAGTAAGTTTGCTTCTCGATATCTCTCTTTTCTATGTTAGTCCTTCCCTCTTCTCTCACTGCCCTCCCTCCCTCCCCCTCCTTCTCTCCCTCCTTTCTTGCTCATTCTCTTTCCATTCTATCCTCGAGACATGATGACACATTGAAGTCTCTCAGTAGTTGTCAGCCTTCCAGTCTTAGATTATCAGGCTATAGAAATATAAGAAATCAGTATCTCTACTTTATCAATTGTCTGGTTACCGTTAACACAGTTTTTTTTCTTGGATGACTATGATGTACAGAACACATTATCTGTAGAGAGTTTCTACATAGTGTATAAGAAGAATCTTATGGACAGTTTATGTTACTAGATTCAATACTGGTTTCAAATGGCTTTAAACAACATTAAAATATTTGGATCTGAGTAGCTGTCCTTACTTCCTGAATAGATTTTTTGAGCCTGCAGTATTTCTTAATTGCATAGTTCTTACTATAATTGTCTTAGTCCAATAAATTCAGTGGTCCACTTCCCACATATCTCTCTTTGACAGTAATTCAGTGGAGTTCTATATTTTAACAAGAAAACTTACTTGGTTTTTGAAAGCAGTTCAATATGTACACAGGAAACAGGTTCATTACAAAATGAAGGCTCAAGAATACACTTATGATTTTCTTACTAATACATTGTCTCTGCCTTCTAATCAAGAGGCATGCATGAAGGTACACACATTTAATCCTGAACATCACAGACTCTTCAATCATTTTGTTTCCCTAAAATCATCTGCCAACATTCACTGAAATGAACCCTTAACACTTACAAACAGAGAAAGACACAAAGAAGTAAAATGATGTTCCTCTTTGTTTCCAAAGCTGTATTGGGCTTTTAAATAGTGGAGGCTTGAGGACTAAATGACATTCCACTGAGATCTGCAGTAGAGTGATTTGAATAAGAACAAAGAGGCTGACTTTGTCGGAGATGCCTTTACACAAATCTTCTTCTTTCATATTTAAAATGTCTGAAAAGGCAGCATTGGATGCAGCTTTAAATTTGGGCTCTTTATCCATTTATTTATATTTAGGCAAGTTCCAACTCCAGGGGCTCTTGTATATGTGACAAGTTATTAGAGAGAAGGTGGCGGAAGAAGGAGAGAAAGAGAGACAGGAAAGAAGAGACAGAGGGAAGGAAGGGAGTCTTATTTTATATGCAGATTACAGCATGGGTTGGATTATTCTGTGGAAGAGACATGCAGGTGAAAGAGGTGGGTCCTTGGATTTGAAGCCATGATATTCCGCAGTCAGAGTTATGTTTTGTTTGAGGCTGTTAATAAACACCTAGGGAATGGCCTATGTTGATCTTGTCTGGTGCTAATTTAATTCTATTTGTCTCAGAGCACTGAACAGCAAGTGTTGGTTAAATGGCCTTGTTCTAATGATTATGATTAAATATGCTATCATTAAAATATTTTGACTTCTTCCATTTGAGTGCAGTGTAACTGTAATCTAACTTTATAACAGGTGTCTTTGAGACGTGGCCTCTTTCTGATATTGCTGTTAGATTGGACTACCCTTCTGGTTTGTTCCTGTCATACAATGCAATTCTTGTAATTATATAGCTGGTCGCTTCCTGGAGCTGGAAGGGGCTAGAGCAATGTGAAAATAAAAGAAGACCAGACAGATGAGAACAAAGGGCTGTTTATTCTTATTCGGGGCTTTCATTTGGCAGACGTGCACAGCAGGCAGAGGAAAGGGAAAGCAGAACAGCAAAAAAAAAAAAAAAAAAAAGTGAAATTAAATCTGGCCCACAGGTGCTCCCCATCAACTAACTTGCATGTAAACAATTGCACCCCTACTTAACAGCAGCCCCTTGTGCAAATAGCAGAGTGTTGACCCCTCATTTCAGCCAATCACAGGCTGCAACTACCACAGCATGTCCAAATCAGACCCTATAGCTGAGTGTGCTATTTCTGTCCACCATTTCTCTTTTCTGTCTATAATTACTGGTTGCTCACTCTGCCAACTGGAGTCCAGTGAGGCCCTAGAACCCTGACCATTGCTGCTCAATACATAGAAGCCTGTACTTCCCCACCCCCATATAGCAAGATAATGGGGAACCAAACATGACGTTTGTGATCAACCCTGTAGAAAGCTGATGAATATTTTAAGCTAAATTAAAAGACAGGAAAACAAAACACATTTTAAAGTTATTATTGTTTATCAAAAATCTTTATATGAATTAAACTTCTAATTTGATGAATTTTATTTATCATCATTATTATCAAATCAGCAGATTTTTCAAAAAAAAAATACTACCAAGTTCTTGCCACTTTGGTAAGTTCATTGTCATTTGATCCTCTGGTTCTATTAGAAATATTATATTGCCTATACATAGTAGAAAGATATTTGAAGAGCTGCCAAACCTGCTTTGTGAATTAAGTAAAGCAATTATTAAACATGATGCTTACAGCTAGGGGCACCAGTTCTAAGAAGATAATACCAAACCAAACCAAACACAAACAAAACAGCAGCAGCAGCAACAACAACAATAACAAGAAAGAGTCAAGCATGTGGCTTTCAAAATTTTGAGGTTTGGAGGCAAAGTAGACATGTGGAAAGATAATATGGTATGTTAATATACAGATGATCAGAAGGCATGGCCAATGGAATGGTGAAGCTTCAGAAATCATTGAGATTAAGTCACTCTGTGTGAGTTCATTTGCTCAATTAGAGCAAAGACAACATTTAAAGTTAGTCAGAGGTGGGGTTGACATTGTAGAAGGCAGCAGGAGTGGAGGAATGTGACAGAGGCTATGGCAATTTTGACATTGTTCCTTGGGTGCAATGATTATCAGGGTATCATTTTAGAGAGAAAGGAGAGGCCAATATGTCAGAGACTCCTAAAGGAACTCAGTTATTAGTTTGTGAGTAGGAGACTCCTCTACTTCTGTCAGGAGTACATTATGATCACATTTGCATCATAAATGAATGGTGTGACTTGTACCTTGGGGTGCCACAGACTAAATCAATGAAGCCAATTGTGACAAGAGACATAATTATAGCTTGAATTCAGGTTGTGGAATAGGCTTGATACCAAGTAGAGAAGGGTGAGAAAAAGACGCATAAACAGTCTGTAGATTCTTTTGACTGACAGATTTAGATTTAAGATTTAACAGTCAAAGACCAGAACAGGTAATCTCTTACCATGGATGAATGGATGGACAGGAAGAGCCATTAGTTGAGTGATACATGTCTGGACACTACCTGGAATGTTAAATTTTTATATCTATGAGGCATCCATTGGATAATGAACCTAAAACCAAGGAGAAAAGGCTTGTCCTTTGATGAAGAGTTTGGGAAATCATTAAGAATTAAATGAATTTGTTGTTGTTAAAACCAGAAGGATAAAGATTATATAAATAATCTATAGTGAATGACAACAGTGTCTCAGCAGTGGCTTAGGGAACACCAGTGAATAAAGAATGTGTTGAAAAAGAGGATTACATATGACACAGAAAGGGTTGTTGGTGTAGAATGTAATGAAAGAAAAGGAAGGATCTGTGAATGAAAATAATTGAATACATAAACAGCAGTGGAAGATGATTTGCCAGTTATTAAGAATTATGGTAAATATAATGTGGCTAATAAACTATACTTTCCTAGGAAAAGCTGTCCTAGAGAATGGTTGAGTTGAATTTGTGCCACAGTAGAGTGAAGGAAAGGTGAGTGAATATAAAATAGGAAGGAGTATAACATGCTCATTAAGAGAATCCCTTAAAGATTAAAGCAGGGAGGGACTTCATAAAGAAGAACCAAGAGTCACTGAGGTATCAAAAAAGAAAACTGCTTTTTTACTGGTGGTACTAAAATACCCCCATCTTTGAGAGAAAAGAAATCCCCCAAGGGACTTATTTCTCTGCTGTATTTTAAACACCAGAGTCTCCAATACAATCTACTTTTTAACAGTATCTTCCAAGTACTTTAGAAAGACATTCATTCATTTCTAAAAATTAGTTGAGGGTGCATCTAATTTTTAAATCACAAAAAATTAATTTTGTTAATACACAGAATCCACAGAGGAGCTGAAAGTTCGAAGCCACAGCACGGAGCCGTTGCCAAAGTTGGACAGCAAAGAGAGAGGTCATCATGGAGCGTCTTCCTCTAGAGAGCCAGTGAAAGCTCAAGAATGGGATGGAACACCTGGTCCGCCTGTGGTCACCAGCAGAATGGGTAGATGCTCTGTAAGCCCCACCTTGTTGGCAGGAAACCACAGTTCAGGTAAGCACGAACTTGTCCATCCATATGGCTTTATAAGTCTAAGAGGTTGCTCATGTTCAGATATCACTTAGGGAACCATCATCTCAGATGGGTCTACCTCCACTCAGACTGGCACCCCAAACATACACATTAAGGGGTAGACCCATGCAGAATACCATGGTACAGGTAGTCATAGAGATGGCAAGGGAAAGGATGCTTCTTGAAGCTCTACCATGCAGCAGTCTACAGTTAGGAAAGACTTTGTACCAAATGTCTTCAAAAATGACTACAGGCCTTAACTCAAGCCACTTCAATTTATGAAAATGCATGATTTAGTGTTTGTGGTTTTTTTTTTTCTAAAAAAACAAACAAACAAAAAACCATAGGCAACTTGTTTAATTCAAACAGTAGCAAAGCTGAGGATAGAAATATATCAATAATGATCTCAAGGCACTAGAGGGAGAAGCTGTTTTTAGTCACACAGTCACTGGGCATGTAAGATGTATGAAATTCTCCAATCCAAACCAAAGGAGAAAATACCAATGCACCTTTCAATTTCACATCTTGGGACTAAACTACGCAACGCAGCCCTGCATGGTTAGCAGATAAGTATTATTAAACATCAAAAGTTTTAGAGCAGCATATGATTGCTTTGATCTGATTCATCTACATGTTGGACTCACAGAGAGCTGTCAATTAAAATAAACAGTGAGTAATCAAGAAACTTCAGATTTCTGTTTTCCAAAGAGTGCTAGGGTTGTGAAGAACAGACCAATCTTTTCATGTTTTTCTTTTCCGACTTTGATACTCATCTAGGAAAGCAATTGACATGAATTTAACCCAACTACTCTATGGCACAGGTAAGTTTAAACATAGGAGGGCCAATGATCTTTGTACTTGCAGAGGGATGCTTCTGGGGAAAGAACCAGACACAGCTTCTTAGATTTAGAATACTATGTAAAGCTTGCTGGTGGAGCCATTCCATGTACCCTGTGAAGGACTCACCTTATAGCACAAATTAAAAACTAACAGAATAAAAATTCTATACATTTAGCTGAAATTATAGATGGTTTTTATGTTAAATGAAAAATGGCCATAGGTATATGTGATGTCTTACTCGTCAACGTGACACACTCTAGAATCACCTGGAAAGGGTGTCACTGAGGGACTGTATACACCGGGTTAGCTTACGGGAGATTGACCTGATTATATTAGTTGATATGGGAAGACTCAGTCCAGTGGGGATAGCACCATTCCTTGGCCCTGAGCAGTGCATGAGTAGATCAAGTGAGCTGAGTAGTCAGCATGCATACATTCATTTTCTTTTAACTTTGGTTGTCAATAACTGCTTCAAGTTCCCGCTAACCTGGTATTGTGAGGTAAAATAAACCTTTTCCTTTAACAAATTTGCTTTTGTTAAGGTGTTTGTAATAACAACTAGAAGTGAAATTAGGACTACTTTGTGCATGCTGTCAAAAAAATACATTTAGGACTACCTTGTACAGTACTTCAAAAACAAAAGATATCAATAAGAATAGTAGGCAACTATTCTTTATCAACTAAAGCTAGTAACTAACTTGGAGCTTATCAGTATTTTATAGACCTCTAATATTATATAATTTCTACCTAAAATATATGAGTGATATATTTAGAACCCAGACTTATTTTATAAAAACCAAAAATGTTATCTGAGAACCTGTGATACATTAGCCAGCATCTTTGGGAGAGGGATCAAAATGATCAATCAAATATTCTTACATTGGTTATTAAAGGTCTATTGATATACAAGTAGATCATCATAATGTAGCGTAACTAATTTATTTCAGTCATGTTTTCCAAAGAAACAGAACAAATAAGTACGTTTGTCCAAAAAGAGATTTATTATGATTTATCATCACGGAAGCTTGGAAGATCCAGATCAGGTACTTGTAAGCAAAGGGTCCAGGAAAGCCCATGGCATAATGCTGTTCAAATGATGTCAGTAGTACAAGCTACAATCTGAATGTAGAGATATAAAAACTGCGTTGTTAATATCCAAGGGTGGGAGAAGATAAATTATCCCAGCTCAAGGAGAGAGACAGGACCTGTCCTTCTCCATTTAGACCTCCACTGGATGGCATGGTGCTTACTCAAATTAGTGAGGATGATTTTCTGTTGATTCTAATACTCATCCCTTGCAGAAACACTCCCTTAAGCATACCCACAGAAATAATGCTTTACTAATTATATGTACATCTCTTAGCTCAGTCAAATTGATATTAAAATTAAGATGTGAAATAGAAATTGGTTACTTCTTCCTGGGAGACTTTGACTTTGGAAGGATTAATCAGGTGTTTTGGTTGATAAGAGAGTAATATCTAGAGGCTCACCAGGATGAGAGGAAAGAAAATGACACACTTTCTGGTGAAACCTGAAAATCTACAGGGTTCAAAAAATGTGTTTAGTGTAAAGAACTGCAGATAATTTAGTGGTCCACTACTAATGTAGGTGAGCCTCTAAAGGTCCCTACACATTAATTGGATATACCTCTACAATAAAGCCCAAGTCAAGCGTCTATTGTGAGGTGGATATTACTAGCACCTTCGGCACTGATTCTGGAGGTGTGAAGCTACAGGTTTTCTTCAGCTGTTCCTGGATGCTATCATGTCCTCGGAACTGTCTATCCTGCTCATAATGCTGCTCTGTTTCTCTTAAAGAAATTTTTTTCACAGCACTGTGTTGAAAACTGATTTTGGGGGTAGCATGCCCCAGAAGTCTTCTCATTCCCATCCAATTGCTCAGAACTGGAAAGATAACTGTGAGACCAACTGCTGACTGAAACTGAAAGGGCCTTCCCTGAGGAAGCAAGACCTTTTCTTCTCTCCATAAAGGAAAAAGCATACACCTAGTAGAGAAAATGAACTTGTGTAACCTTAGACACTTAATTAACACATCATGGTTGGATTTTGAAATAAATAATGTGGCCTATCTTACATTGTGGAGCATCCAATGATGACTTTAAGTTTTAGTGACAGGAGGAGAATTTGATGAGACAGAGTGTATCTGAGCTATGGAGCACGGAATCATTGAGAAAGTTGGAGCTTGAATTCTGCAGGTTAATTTGGAAATACTCCTTAATGTCGAAGCAAGAGGCCAGTGGAGAGTTAGAATTGAAGACATGGAACTAATGAGACTCAGTAGCACTTCAGTCTTGGACTAGAGAACTTGGGAATGGTTGAAAGCATAGACTGGATGAGCTGTTATGAGGAAGAGAGGAGACATGAAAGAGAAGGGAGTTGAGATAGGATCCAAGGAGCTCATAATTTAGAATGCATCTTCCCACCTCAGTTAACCCAATGAACAACACTATCCACAATTGTGCCCAGAAGTTTGTCTCCAAGGTGAATCCAGATCTCATTGATTTAAAAATTGGGAATAGCCATCACACCTGTATAATGTGCTTTCCTGGTGGACATTGGCTTTCATTACCTCTAAGCACCTAAATGCCCATACATGCCCTGCACACATACATTTGCATACATGAGTGCAGTGACCCTTACTTCTATTTCCTTTCCATGTTTATTGACACTGACTACATTTCTCTTTCCTCTTTCCATCTATTACACTTCTCTCCATCCTATCCTGATTGTTCTCTCTTTGTTCCTGTACTTTCCTTACAGGGCAACATTCCCAGCCTTCTAATACCCTCTCTTTCTTGAGTCACAAACAGGATCTGAAGCTCTGTTCTCTCCATGTGCTCTTATTTGGTCCTGGATATCACTGCCTTCTGCACACTTGGTCGCCTTCTGCACACAGTCATTCTCATGCCTTGAGATGAAAAGACTCTAATGCCTTGCACCAATCTCCAGCACCCCTCCAGCCCTGGCTTCCCAATGTGTAGCAGGATTACCACTTTCATTTCCTGGAATAATCTTGGACATTTTCAGCCCATTGCTTTCCACCTTTCTGTACATGCATAGCACTATTAGAATTTTGGCTTTACTTTGCAATGTCTCCTGTTTGCCTTATTCATATCTCTGAGCTCTCCTTGCTGGTTCCCATAATATCTATGCTCCAACCTACCTTGGAATCCATGTCAGACTGAATTTTCTAGATAACTGTTGGTTTACCTGCTGTGTAAATGTTTCCCATTTTTTCCAAATGTAATGTCACAAAAAACAACTGTTACTAAAACTTAAGTGCTTTATTATCCTTTTTTTTTTTTTGGAGGGGTAGGGTAATAACATAAAAGAGTAAAAAGTGTTTCTTATGCTTAAGTTTTATGTTTCTGAACCGCAAGAGTTTAAAATGTGCCAAATATGTCTTAAAGAAAAATAACCCAAGTTCCATCAGTGAAGACAAGAAGAAAAATCAAATCTCATTCACCTTTGGTGTTTCAAGCAAGCTAACCACCACCTGAAGCTTCTCCTCCCACAAGGTGACTGAGGTTTGTAATAAGAAAGTATTTGCAAGGAGAAAACTTTCTGGACTTGCTGATATGGAAGAGAAGAAAATTAGCCGATTTTAACTGCCCACTCCTTCTGTACACTTCATTATTTTCTTCTTTAATTTACTAAGTCATTGGACCACTAATGCTTTACTAGAAATACTAGAAGAGTAATCAAGAACCCTCTTCCCTCAGTGTTATTACTGATACCATACCTCACACAAGGAGGAAGAAAGCTGGATGTACTCACTTCTCTCTAGCATGTCGGTTTCCATCCTCTGCTGATCTGAAATCACCACTAACACACACACACACACACACACACACACACACACACACACACACACACACCTACCAGCATAGGTGCTTGCACATACACACATTCACATAAACTATTGCTTTACCCAAAGTAGTTTGGCTCCTTGGAATGGCTGTTCTTAACAGCCCTATTGAGGAATGGAGGAATTGCTGAAGTAAAGAAAACATGTCAGGAGATCCCAATTCTAATTAACATTGCCACTGGTTGCAGCAGTAGTTTATTAAACTACTGTTGTTTAGTAAGTCAGAAAAAATCCCTAAAGGGTAATTTCTGAAAGTAGTGGAGTACTGGGACCCACATACTCATAAAAGTAATGGGGGGATATGGGCAAAGGTAGGCGAATAAATATGGTATTAACACAATCTCAGACCCTATCCATTACAGTTTTCCTAGCTTGTATCTAATGCCATTTCTGGGGATACACACATATTCACACTTAGTTACAACAGGCTTTATGCTATGGTCTCAGCTCTCCAGAATCTTATTCTGTTCCTTTATGGTGTAGAATTGCTGATAATACATTAATTTGACTTAATCAAATATATTAATTTTACAATTACCCACTATTTACATCAAAAAGTCATTTTAAGAACATAAAAAGATGCAAACTTCAGAAATGTGGATGGGATGAATAGGACACAGAGATCTCGTCTTCCCAGAAGCCATTGTTATCACCAACTGAATAAAGGACAGTTTTGCACACAGGACAAATACGAACTGAAGCTGGGTATGCTTCTAGCATGGTGCTGTCAGACTGGCCTGACTGAAGCAATTTTAGAATTAGAAAATTTTGAGTTGGAAGCAAAATGTTTCTCTGTCTTTCTGTCTCTTTCTGTCTCTCTCTGCATCTGCTTCTATGTCTCTGTCAATCTTTCCCTCTGCCTCTCTGTGTTTGTCTGTCTCTGTTTCTGTCTGTCTGTGTCTCTCTGTCTGTCTCCATCTTTCTCTCTGTCTCTCTCTTATACACACCCACACAGAAGGAGGGAAGGAGGAAGAGCTAGGGAGGGAGGGAGAAGGAAGGAAGAAGGAAGGGAAAGAGAGCGAGAGATAGAGAGAGTTACTAACATATAATTTATGCCTAGAAAAGAATGAACAAACCTATAAATGAGAGGAACCATGGTCTTACAAAACATCCTAGCTTCTCTGTCCTCACTTTTCAGAGTTTATGCTCACAGGAAGTCAGTGAGGAATGAGTCATGAGTGAGATGGGTCACTGATGAGGTGAATCAGAGATGGAATGGGCCTGCGATGTGCGATGGGTTGGGGATAGAATGAACTGGTGATGGGGTGTGTCAGTGATGGGGTGTGTCTGTGATGGGATGGGTCTGTGATGAGATGGCTCAAGGATGGGATGGTAACTAAGACGCTGGCAGGAGAGACAGGCATGACAGCAGCTGCAGCCGAAATGGTTTCTTCCACTAAAGCAGATGTGATTTTGCTCACATCTGAAGCACGTCAACAAACATATGTATTACTCTCACAGAGAAAATTATTTTTATCATTTTGCTTGAGATATGATGCCCTTTAGTCTATTCTCTGTATTTCCACATTGCTTAGAAGCACAGAAATTGAAATATACTATTCAGTGAGAAGAAAAAGTCATTGTAAGTTGATGGACCCAGGAATCAGTGATAGGCATGATAGAGGTCATAAATCTTGTCAAGAAGACAGAAGCTACCCAGCCTCTGCTAATGAGCATCCAGAAGTTTCAGATTCAGTTGTGATTGTGGAAAAGATACCAAATATTAAGCAGAGCTCAGTTGTCATAAAGTATTGAGTTGAATGGCTTCCTCCTTCCAGCTGCATATGACCTGGGGCTTGTCAGTATGTGGTTTCCAGTTGACAACATCAAGCATGACTGTTAGAAGGAGTCACATGTTCTAACCATACAGCACAAATTGTTCCAAAGAAAGCAGAAGTACCAACGAATGCTTCAGCCTCTGAGTCACAATTTTCCAGAAACCACAGTGATTTAGGAGATTGATAATTGGAAAAATAGGAATGAGAGAGATATAGGCCTAGAATAGTGACTCTCAGCCTGAGGGTGATGACCCCCTTTAGGGTTGAAGGACTCTTTCATAGGGGTCACCTAATGCCATCAGAAAACTCAGTACAATTCATAACAGTAGCAAAATTACAATTATGAAGAGACAATAAAAATAATTTTATGGTTGAGGGTCACCACAACATGAAGAACTACATTAAATGGTTGCAGCGTTGGGAAGGTTGAGAACCACTGCCCTAGATGGTCAGACAGGGAGAGAAACTGTAATAGAAGATGCGGTCTGGATTTTCATGAATAGTGAACACCAACTGTCTAGTCTTTCACAGAACCTTGCCAAAGTGCCAAGACCTCTGAATGGATAGGGAGAATGGGTGGGGCAACATTTGCCTCCAGATTTCACTGAGGCTGCACTTTCCACATTATTGTTCCCCCACCTTCCCAGAATTCTGTGCTTCTAGTGGTTATTTGTGCTGGATAACATACTGCTTTCGTAAGCAGAGTGAACTAGAAATTAAAGGGGCAATATTATATATTCTCCCCTGCTGGAAAGGCATGCTCGTTTTAGAACTTATTGCCAGGAGGATGTATGTTCTACTAACACATACAATTCTGCTCTTGGTATCCAACAGGAGTCCCAATTTCAGAGAAATAAAAATTAGCCCCAAATCTAATTTAATTTTATGGAAGGATAATGTGCTATTTTTCATAAGCCACATTTATAGGATGAATTGTATGTTAATTTAAAATACACATGTACTTAATACAGTAGTTGGTTACAGACGTTGGGCAGCCAGCTAGTGAGGATTTAAGTCTTGATTCTGTTTTACATTGATAACACTGGACAGACTCTATCTTTCTAAGATTGGTTTATAAAAGATGGATGATAATAATATCTAACACAAGAGATTTTCAGTATTAAAGACGATGGCTGTAACGATGTATCAGATGTTAAAAACTGGCATCACTACCAAATAAATAAATAAATAAATAAATAAATAAATGAGAAAGAAAAAGAGAAAAAAGTATTAAAGGAAAGGATTGATTGAGGCAAATCTAGCTGCTAGAGCACAGTGAATTTTAGATAAATAAATACATCCATGTGGATTCTTGGACATTACAGAGGTCTTCCCACCAAAGAAGACAGAATCATTCCCTATAAGAAGTTGGATTCATTGACCAGAATTTGGATTTAAAAAAAAATGAGACAAAAGAAAGACAAACGGCAGCAAGAGAGGAGTGGCCAGGCAGGAGCAATGTGCTGTCCTCTGGCAGACGGAGCACACCAGCGCTCTGCACACCAAAGCCACGGCTCATAGGGTGTCTTCAGCTGTTGTGCTCATCCCCGTCACATTCAAGGATATTGGGGGAACTGCACAGATACTGGAGAGTTTCCCAAAAAGCTTGTAGATACGGAAAAGAGCTCTAGGACAATGATGTCATGTTAATCTGTAATAGGAAAACCGAGATTGCAGAATGGGGTCACAATGAGTCCAAGAGAAAGAGCTCTTAATATGGAATTCGTATCTATTGATTAATAAAGAAGACATCTTGAGAATGATGAAATATTTGTCACCCCTGTTGATGTTGGAAAGACCAGCAAACTCTTCTGATGAATTCAAAGTTGTTCCTGATTCTCCCCTTGGTATACAAGGAGAATCTCAAGTGCAAACAAGTAGCAGGCAGTTACATACGTTGGAATCATGGGGCTAAGTGCTGTGATAGCACTTTGGACAATAATTCCTGCCAAACTATAATGAACATGTTTAACTTTCTAATTTTCATGAAGAAAGCCATGCAGGGCAACACTATTAATAAAATAATATGTTGATGGTAATGGCTTGAAGGAATTGTAGCACTCAGCTTTCATCTAAATCTAAGATAAAAGAAATCTCATTGTGTCATTAAAGACTTTAAAAATGCATGAAGATGTCTGGCATGAAGCCTACGTGAGGTTTCTGATAGACTGATGCTATTTGAGTCCCTTTCAACTTTACTTGAAAGCTCTCTGAATTCTCTGCCTAAGATTAAGACAGAATGCTTTCTTTGGAAAGAACAGCACATAGAATCCAGGAGATTTTCTTAGCAATATAGGTACTCACTGGTTACAATGCTCCAAATTAGGTTGTGTGTGAGTGCAAACACGGGTGCGTGCGTGCGTGTATGTGTGTGTGTGTATGTGTGTGTGTGTGTGTTTCAGAAAAAGACCAGACCATGTGCATAGGCATTTTTTATTCAGCTGAGTATGCATCTGTAGATGGAATTTTGAGATGATCACAGGCAAGCCTCATAGTTTGTTGCTACATTGTACACAATTGTGAAAAATAATTTTGGGTCATCAATTTAGCACAGGGGTTTAAAGAACTTGTACATGCATTTGATCCTCAGGTCCCAAAAACTGGCAAGAGAGAACTGACTCCCAGAATTGCCTCTGACTTCTATACTTGTGGCATAGCAAATGCACTCCTTCTCTGTGAATCTATCTCTCTCTCTCTCTCTCTCTCTCTCTCTCACACACACACACACACACACAGAGACAGAGAGACAGAGAGAGAGAAAGAGAGAGAGAGAGAGAGAAGAGGGAGAGAGAGAGAAGAGGGAGGGGCTTGTACACACACAAAAATGAATTTTTTAAAAGTTAAGAAAAATAATCTTAATTTATCATAATATTTCTGTTTTTCACTGTAAAATAAGCAGGATGGGAAACTGCTTATGTTTTGTATACTACTATTTACTTATGCTGATAGGGACATATACATATACATATGTATACGTACAAACACATATACACGTTTTCTTTGATGAATATCCTACTTGACTTTTACTCAGTCATCCAGTCTCTGTTAGATTGTATTTTTTAATAGAAAAACAATATTCGGTCTTTACCCTGTATTATGTAAGGTTTAGATTCTGGGGATATCCTCTGGCTAAAAGGAAGGCAATTCCATGGGCTTCTGGAATCTTTGTTATTAAATTTGGAGCCTGCAGAATAAACAGGAGCAGCTGAGCATGGTTTTCTGAGACTTCCTTATAGAAGTGTGGGTAAAACAACTCTGAGAAGCTAAGATTAACTACTGTATGGTTATACCATAATTTCCACAGAGCAGCCTCTTTCTTTTCCTACACAGTGTCTTGGGACAATGCTAGGGCTACTGGAGCTGTTACCTAGCCCTGCATTCAGGTCTTCAGAATCTGCCTCCACAGCTTCTTACCAAGAACTGAGGTCCACTTCCCATTCCTTAAATCTATGTTGACTTTGTGTCCTATGTGGCCAGTATAATGGGATGGAAGTTACTGGGCATGAGTTCAGGGCCTTATTTATTTATTTTTATTTTTTAAATTTTTTTTTAATCAAACTGTGATTTTTACTTTTTCACACAGGGGTTATAAACACAAAAAGGCAGGATGTGAGAAAGGGAATGACACAGGAGCGTAGGTGTTCAGGGGGAGTACAGATGTTTTCCAGAAAAGAGTATCAGCTGGGTGAAGGTTCAGGGAAACAGGACACTATGACTCTGTCTATGAATCACTTGTTTTTTATCTAAGCTGCTACTATCCACCAAGATTACCTATCCACAAGGTCTATGGCTATTAGTTCTTACCCAGGCTGGTAAATTTCCACCAAAGCTGCCTGTTTACATTATCTTATAGCCATCTGTTTCAGTGTTTTTCCACAGAGACCAAGACTTTATGTTAGCAGGCTGACTTAGGCCTATGGCTGATTTTAGGCTTTCGGTGTATAAGCAAGGCTGCCCCTGACATCTCCTTCCTTCTCCAAGTATAGAAGGAACATGGTGATTCCAATCTTGCAAAGGCGGAAATAGAGGCCTGACCTCCAGTAATTAAAGGGGACCTTGTAATGGCTCTGGTCCTCTTGTCGTTGTTCAGTGAGGCATGAGGGCCATACCCATCCCAATGTCTTTTTCCTGGAGAGGGGATACTAACTTTGTGAAACAACAGATAGATAATTTGGTAGCAAAACCTATTCAGATACATTATCATAAGTTAGCTACGGAGGACCATGAGACTCAAGACGAGGTTGTTACTCTATCCAGGGTGCTCCCAAAACCAATCTCCACCCAACCTAAAAAAGGGGACTCCCATCCCTAGACCAAACAGAGAGGAGCCACCCAGAATCCCCTCTGACAGGCAATTTAAATTATTGCTTAGGCTGTGAGGTTAAGCACTGCAAGGGAATATAAATAAAAATTAAAAATATCCTTCTGGGTTCCCTGAGGGACAAACCTGACTACATTGGGGTTAATGTCAAAAGTATCCCCTCTCCAGGGCCTTATTTTCAGGAAGCACTTCCAACTGTGCCACCAGCATATGAGCATCCCTGTGAAACCAATACATAGAGAAGCAGAGGTTCCCAGGATTTAGCCAAACAACCCAAATGCATAAGAAAATAAATCTGTGTGTGTGTGTGTGTGTATATATATATATATGTATATGTATATGTATATGTATATGTATATGTATATGTATATGTATATGTATATATGTATGTATATGTGTATATACGTGTATATATGTGTATATATACACACATATATGTATGTATATATATATACACACACACAAGCTCAAACACACCACACATAAACACCACACACACACATATACATACACACACACACACATGCTCAATTACAACACAGACACACATAAACACACACAAGCTCAAACACAACACATACATTCACACACAAGCTCAAACATAACACATACACTCGAACACAACACACACACACACACACACACACACACACACACACACACACCTGGCTGCATGACCAACAGAGACAAATAAAAGGAGAAAACCTGCCCAGCTAACTCACTGACAAACAAACAAACAAACAAAATGGAGGAGTGAGTCCCAGAGTTTGAGGATGTGAGAATGGATTACTGATAAAGACATCATGGTTTTTTTTTTTTTTTTTTTTAATTCACTGTTTTTCTCTCAAATGAAGTGCTTTAATTTGCTGTGTAACAATTTGGGAAAATAATGGCAAAGTAGAACATACTTACTTATACATTTCTACATAAAATGAAATTCTACTCTCCCGACCCTTTCCTCGCCATCTTGCTTTTCAACAAACCTCGCGCCTTTGACCAGAACATTCCTTTTCATTCTGCAGCAAGAACTGCAAACCACTCTCGATCTCACTGCTCACTGCAACATGGACTTGGCTGTGTGTTGCAGACTGGCTTCCTGCTGACTCCATTTGAGCCCCACACAGCTGTGGCTTTGTGTTTACAACCCTCCAGGCTGCCATTCCAGGCAGTGGGCTTATGTACCGGAAGACAGCTTCCATCATAAGCTTGCCTTCCCAGCTCACAAACTTCTTTGCTTCCTCAGGGAACGTTTGTTTGCTCCCGCTGCTTGGCTCTTCCCACTCTTGCCTCACTCTGGAGTTTATCTCTCCCATTTTGAATTCTAGTAGTAAACACATGGCCAAATTCTCGTGTGGAATCTTTGGAGAGTCATGCAAACTACCTCCCTAGTGGTTCTACTACTTCTCTGTGGAAAACGGTAGTTTCTGTCACCAGAATTGTGTTAATACCAGAGAAATGGTATTATTTGCGCTTCTCCTGATATTGTTCAGACAGCATTGGGAAATAACCAGAAAAGAAAAGACTAATGTGAGTGTGTTCAACATTTTAAGTGGTCAGAGTGTTTCCTAATAGAGTTTGGGTGGAAATAAACAGAATATAAAATGCAAAATGCTGATTACAAAATAATATAAGATAATTACTCTCATATCCCAAGACAAGAGCCAAACCACAGAAGAACTTGCAAAGGAGGTTAACAAAATGAATATTGGTGTCCTTATCTGAACTCTCATCTGTAGCTTAAGAAGGAAGTTAGAGGTAGAATCAGAAGCCAGTATTTGACAAGATTTTAGATAGACTTTGTATGTATGGTTGTGTTCAATTTGTGTGGTGTTGTAGGTAATTTGTATGTATGATATTTGTGTGACAATATATGTGTGATTCATTTGTGACTGAGAGTGATTTCTGTATGGGGTCGTGCCCATGTATGTTTGATTTGTTGAGGTCTGTACGTGTGTGATTATTTGTGTGTAATTTTATCTAATTGAGTGTATTTGATTTGTGTGTGAGTGTATGTGGTTTGTATATATAGCCATGTGCATATGATTGTCTTGTGATCAAGTACATGTATGACTACATGAATGTAATTGTGTAAATGTGTGATTGTGCATGTATGGCTTTATTGTGATTGGATATTACAATGTTGATACATATGTGTGAGACCGTACATATGTGATCAAGTGTGATTGTACTTTGGCTGCACGTGTAGTTATGTGTGGGGTGTGAAAATACTTGAATGATTCTATGTGTAGCTGCAAGGGATTGTGTATGCACGTGCATGTGTATGTGTCTGTGTATATGTGTGATACTATGTGTAAATATATAGGGCATGTTATGATTGTATATGGGTGTGACTATATGTATGTGACTATGTGTGAAATTGTGTATGAGTTCAAGTATTTGGGAGTTCTATCTTCAGTGAAGAAGGGGTAGTAAGAGCGCCCCTTAGTGGATGATCAAATGACAAAGAGAGGGATATCTTGAAAGGTTGATATCATTTCTAGGAGTCTGGATTATACAGTAAGAAAAACAGCAGAAGAGATGAACTGGCCCACCTAGAACCACAGAACCTAAATTACAGGAAGTTACTCCTGTATCTGCAGGTCTTTCCCACCCATGCCCAAGTTCCTGAAAATGACTTGGGGCCTATTATTAATTAATGACCAGTCCTTAAGTTAGGCTTCTTCCCTGACTAGCTTGTAATTCAATTTTTCCATTTATACTATCCTATGTCTGCCACATGACCGGTTACCATTCCTCGATTTCATACACCTGACCTCCTCTGAGCCCAGGTGGGGAATCTTTGCGACTATTTTTCAGAGTCCTCTTTCTCCGTAGACTGTACCACCTTCTAATCCTGCCTCAGATTATTGGCCATCAGATTTTTATTGACAGGTGATGCTTCCACATAGTACATAAGCGATTATCCCTACATATTTCTGGCTACAATCTATGGGCCAAAGATGTGTATAAAATGTTAGTATGTGGCATTAAAGTGTTAGTAAGTGAATAAACTTCTACTTACCTCAGATGACAGAACAAGGGAATGAGCCCATCCACTAATTAATTAATTGGGACTACTACAAAATCACCAGACAGAGGTTACTGACTGTAGTATTAATGATCTCAAAATAGCTGTATCGTAGAAAAATTACACCTAAATAGAGGGAGGTGACCTTCCTAAAGCTATATAGCCAGACTATCCACTTCATTAATTATTCATCTATTATATATGTCACAAGACAATGTGAAGCTGAGGTAAGATGACATACAGATACAAGGGGAGCAAGGGCTATGAGGGAAGGAGCGTCTAGAATCTCACGTGAAGCTCTAGTGGTCTTCTCCAACCCCCTTTCTATCCACTATAGGTAGTTTCAGCTACTCTGACTAAGACTGGTGACAGCATAGTATGACTGGAGGAGAGCATCTCACAAGTGTGCTTCCACAGACCAAATCTGGGCTTTGGAGAGCTATGCAGGTCATATCTCTGTTGGCTCTGCAAAGGCTTCAGGTCTCAGCTCGAGGCATTCTTACGGATGCCTGGCAAACAAGCAAAGGCATAGAGCAATAGCTGTGAGGTTTTCAGGTGTTAGACAATCAATCCTGGGAGGCCTTCTTCTGAACCTTGGAAAGCATCCAAAGAAGAGAGATTTTCAAGTTCAAATATGTCCTGAAGCCACAGAGGCGAGAAGCTAGCTAACACTGTGAAGTCAATAAACTCTAGTATTCCTCTTTCCCCTGATAGGCACAGAGATTGCATTTCCAGCACTAGGCCAGAGGCATGAGCAAGGAAGAGGACATTATTCTTGCTGGTAACATGCTTTAACATCCAGGAATAAGTGTTTTCTTTAAATGATGATCTAATTCTTGATTAATCAGCTTCTTTGGACATTTAAGTTACAACTTCATTATGATTATTTATTAACTTCTTTATGTGGTGTGTGTGTGTGTGTGTGTGTGTGTGTGTGTGTGTGTGTGTCCCCGCTACATATTTGCAAGTATATGCAGAGAATGAAAGGGCTTCAGATTCTCTGGAGCTACAGGTGGTTACCAGCTGCCTAGTTTAGATTCTGGGGACTAAACTCAAGCCCTCTGGAAGACAGAACATCAAGTATTCTTAACTACTGAGCCATTTCTGCAGCCATAAACTGAATGAGTTTTTGTTATCAAAGTGAAAAACAAAAACACTAATCTTCTGCCTATGACGTATGTAATAGAAAGAATTGACAAATGAAACTCAATTTGGGCACAGAAAAGAATGATATGATTTTCTGTGCTGCCTTGTTTTATGTCAACCTGAAACCAGCTAGAATCATTTTAGAAAAGGGAAGCTCAATTGAGAAAATGCCCCCACAAAATTGGTTTGTGGGCAAGCCTGTGGTGGATTTTCTTCATTGATAATTGATGTTTTAGGGTCAACTGGTTGTGGGTGGTGCCAGCTGTTGGCAGGTAGTCCTGGAGTTGTTAAGAAAGCAAGACAGTAAGCAGCACTCCGCCATGGCCCCGCCTTAGTTTCTGCATCCAGGTTCCTGCCCTCTGTGTTTCTATCCTGGCTTCCTTCAGTGATGAACTATGCTACAGAACCATAAAATTAAATAATTCCTTTCTTCCCAAGTTGCATTTGGTCAAAGTATTTTATCACAACAATAGAAACTAAGACATTTTCTGATTATATATAAGGTTTTATATGTTTAAACAAATAGTTACGCTAGTTTAAAGAAAACAGAATTCAAGATAATTAGAAAAAATATTTAAAAGTCTTATAAATGATATTTAGCACAAATTATAGAACCAAACCTATTACCTCTGTAGAATGCTTGAAATAATGCTGTGTGTGTTAATTTGTTACATTTTGATATCATGTCATATCTATTTCACAAGTATCTACACATGCACGAGCTGGGGTTATTAATGTTTTTAAAATAATACTAAGACTCAAACAAAAGTGTGTAATTTTCAGGATTCTTTGCCAAGTATTATTTTCAAAATAAGGAGCAGATTTCAGGTTTTTGAATTTCAGCGGAGCACTTGTTCAGTGACTTTTTCAATGTAACATTATGTGTGGAAAGCTGAGGGGTCAGTTATTAATGGCAGGCAGAAATAAAGTCTAACCACAATACTTCCTTTGGAGTGTGTTGTCTGGCATTCTGATGACCCCAAGACTGAGCTCTCAAGGCTAATTAGGAAGAATTACATTGAAGAAAGAGGACCGGGAAGGGCTATGGCTTAAGATTGGATGTCCCACATTGTACAGGGGCTAAAAGAGGTCAGAGAGGCAGCCCAGAGCCTGTGTTTGTGATTTGAGTCTTACCTTAAAATGTCAGGAAGCCATTTATAGATTTTTAAACCCAGGGCTTACATAATCCACAGGAGCCTACAATTTATCATCCTCCCAGACCAAGAACAACAGAATTATGGAGATAAATCTGCTGTCCCAAATGGCATGCCTCATAAAACCAAAGGAGAAATGGTTTCTTTGCTCTTTGGTCCATGCAATTTCTGTTTCTGTCACTAAGTGGAAGATGCTTGTGGCTGATTGCATTGTGTTATCATATTATAATGTTAATTATTAAAAGCCGGAACAACTGAAATGTGCATGTGTTTTGGTTGTTTACTGAAATACAAAACAAGAAAGTGGTATGAGTATTGACTCCTCCCACACATCTGTAAGTCCTACACACATCTGTACAAACCACATGTCCTGGGGTGATGAGAATGTGGCCTATGGCAACTAGGAGCTCACTTTTGCTCTCCCAGGGGTGGGCAGTAAAAGCAGCGTTCAATAAAATGAGATACCTGTCTTTGTTTTCCAATAGTTTTATGTGAATTTCCCTTAAGCTATTGTCTTCATGCTCCAATTTGGGGTGGGGGGAAGTGAGCTACAGGAGAGCAGTCTGAAGTAAAAAGATTGGGTGATACTGACTTTTCTCTGTGTATGCCTGCCCATGAAGCCACTTTGAGTTTTACTCTAGAGTCTAATCCTCAGCCGTGTTATGATGTCAGCCAGCTACTTCACCATATTCTCCCCTTCTTCGCTCTCCCGTCCCTTCTCTTCCTCCCTCCTCTTCCTGTCTTCCTTCCTATTTCCTTCCCTCCCCTTCCTTCTCTCTCTGATAGTTAACATTAACCAGTGGAGAAAATTCCATTCTATAAATGTGAACTATAAAGTAATCCATCACATATAGTATCATATATAGTATTTTGAATGCATATATTTTCCATAAACTTGATTTCCAATTTAGAACAGAGAGAGAGAGAGAGAGAGAGAGAGAGAGAGAAAGGAGAGAGAAAGAGAGAGAGAGGAGAGAAAGAGAGAGAGGAGAGAGAGAGAGAGAAAGAGAGAGAGAGAGAGAGAGAGAGAGAGAGAGAGAGAGAGAGAGAGAACATGATGTCATATAACATAGAGATACTTTGAACACTACAGAGGAAAATTGCAATTTGGTAATAATTTCAGACTTGCCAGAAAAAAAATACCCCTGAATTTCCAGCTAATCTTACTTTAGCCTCTTGAGAAATAACCAGCCATAGATAGTTCATTAGCTGATTCAAAGAGTACTTCGATTTTATTTGTCTCAGCAAAAGATTAGAACTGCCCAAGAACCTTAAGGCAATGTGCTGGCACATGACTCCTCCCCAACCCTCTGGGGATGCCCTTTTTGATAATGCTCCTATTGGCAGCACTTGGCTATCCTTGAAAAAGTCCTATGGGTACACTGCACCATCACCATTGATAAAGAATACCCTTTCTGGTTTTTTTTTTTTTTTTTTTTTTTTTTTGAATATCCATAGAAGACGTTACTATAGCAGAAGTCTCAGTCTGACTTGTGCATTGAGACTAGTGCAGGAAGCTTGTTTTTACTGCCATCCACTGTTTAGAACAGGAACTACAAGCTCCACACCAACTCTCCCTCCCTCCTTCCCTTGCTCTCTCTCTCTCTCTCTCTCCCTCCCACAGCCCTCCCCTGAGTGCTCTCTAGCTCTTGCTGTCTCACTCCCTCCTTCCTTCATTTTGAAGCCTTCACAGTGTACTTTAGTATTCTTTTTAAAGAAACATGAGAAGCTTTTAAAAATGGAGAAAATTCAATTTTATAAATATGAACTATAAAACAGATTTTATACTCACCTTCTTTGAGATAGGGTTTACAATAATTTGTTTCATAAATACTTGATGAGTTCCTATCAGAAATCAGTGGTTACCATGCTAGAGTTAAACATCTGAAGGAAATTCAGCCATTGATAAATAGGTAATTAATAAGGAAAGAATATTTAAGTGGCCTTTTAACATAAGTGTGTACACTCCTCGTCGGTACTCTTCTCAAGCTCAGCGAACAGTAGTATCTGCAAGGGTAGTTGCAATGGCTTTTGCATATCAATAAAATTACCATAATTTTGTCATATTGAAATCCATTTTTTTCTCTTGGCCTGCAAAGTACAACTTTCACTTACCATGATTTATAACCTATGTGCATAGAAAATATCAGTTCACTAAGACTGTCTTAAGTGCAGTTCTGCCATAGACTGCGACATTCCATTATAAAATCAATATATTAGATCCATTAATACCGACACTGATCTCAGAAGAAAAGCCTTCAAATGTTGGTTTTTCTCAAGCATAGCCATAGATCCATGCATTTGAAATTTGTTTTGCCAGAGTGCTCGATTTACTATTATTATTGCGACAATAAATGTTGCCAGATATCTTTTTGAGCGGATGGAATCGCTGCATTAGTTTTTCAAGAAAATATTTGTTACTGGCAGGGAACAAAGCATCACGGGACAGTTTGGTACACGTGCTGTGATGAGCTTAAGTAACAGCAGGTTTGAGCATCACTTTGGGTGTTTTGATACATCTGTTAACACAGTGAATAAAGATTCCCAAGACATTCATCAGAAAGAGTTTTGAGCTCACTCTCTAACGTATGAAAGATAACAGGGTCCCTTGGACTTCTGCTATGGAGAAACCAAGAGTAACCCATTAAAGCATCCAGGTTGAATGAGGCTCTTGCAGTGAGAGGCCTTTGGTTAACCACATGTACCTTTGTTGAGGTCTGTAATAGTTATTAATGTCGCAGTAGAGGCTTAGGACACAGAACTAGAACCTGCCAGTTCCATTTATATGTCTCTAATAGGACATGAAATTTATAATAACTGCTTACACTTTCATGTTTGCTCATTAACCCACTACAAATCCACCGAAATAAAAATAAAATGGCATTAGTATTATAGCCAAATTTAATTTGGGCTTTTTCAAAGGAAATAGTTTTTGCATCAATGAGTTAAGTGAAGTGGCAAATCTACCGGTTTCTTCTATTTTGTTATTCTGCAGCGGAGTACACTGTATTGTTTTGTTTTAATAGGTGATATGGGTTTTAACCAGAATATCGATGAGATTAAAGGGAAGTGATTTATTCATTGATTTACTATAGTTAAATTTCATAACACAAAATGAAATTTCTACCCACCTGGCAAAATATTTTAGATCATGATTCAATTTATCATATACTTTTGAGTTTTCTGCTTCAACTGGTAGATTTACCTTCTATGGTAATTTTATAGATGATTAAAGGTTGCATTTGTTCATTACATAGTGTATCTTGTTTTATACAAATATACTTAGGATAAATAAACATTTTGCACTCATCTATTAGGATGTAATTGCCTAGGGTGTTTTAGAACTATATATAAACCCTGAAAAAGGCTGACAATGGAAAATAAGTTCATGCTGCATTCCACTGTGCCGCCCTGCAAGATGCTGAAGCATCTTGAACATTCCCATACAAGAAATGGTGATATTTATATTCTCTCTCAAAAATAAAAAAATTAAAAAAGTAATATAGGGGACTAGGAACCTTGAGCCTCAAATCACAAGGAATGTTATGAATATTTCTACCAAGATATGCATGTGCTTCTCTTTTTCTTATGTACAAAATCCCTTATAATTCTTTACTTCCATTCTCAGGTCACAAACGTCACACTGTGTGAATGTTACACTGTGTGGCCACTTCACTATTCTTTGGTATTTAGGTTTCTGTCAGGTTTCAGACACTCCTAACAATTACCAACTACAGTAATAGAGTGACTGTACTATTCAACCCTTCACAGAAAACTGCAGCTGTCTGGTTCAGGATCCTGGGAACCATTCAAAGCCACACAAGTCTCTGTTGCCCTCTCCTCGGAAAAGTTCTTGGTAATATATAGAGTGACAATATCATCTTCCATGATAGATTTTTTTTTACATATTGATGACATTTTCCCCTTTATCCAGGCTCACAGAATGGTGATAACAATTCCATATCTGTCTTCTCTTCAGTGTCATAGCCCTAACACTGAGGCCTGTCACCTGCTCAGATCTACACAGATACTAGGGAAAATGAAGCTTGATCATGAAAATAGCGGTCACCAAAACAAACAAACAAACAAATAAAAAAAAACACCTAAAATGTTAACAGTAACAAAAATGTAAAAATCAAGTACAGTGTGACATGGGGTGAGGTTGTTAAATCTACAAACAAAAAAGATGTATTTATGCTTGAAAATTTTTCTCAACTAGATTGTCCAATTCTTGAAGAATTTTTGACAATGATGATAGGTTGGTAACACACATTTTAAAATCTCAAACTGAAGATGGTGAAGCAGACAGCTCATGAATTTAGTCCTAGCCTAGTATCAACTCAAATGTTAAAAAGATTAATTGAAATTCAATAATTGAAAACAAATTATTAAAACTTATTAATATATATGTGTGTGCATAAAAATTAATTCATTGCTTGAGGTCATCTTAATATTTTTTTCCAAGATAGGTAACAAAAAGTTTTAAACACTCTTTGGAATATGTTACAAGTTTCTGTTATTACTAGGTTACCAATTTATCTCAAATAACATATATATTATTTTCAAAAATATCTTCCTCTGAAATAAAATCTGCAGCAAACACAGTTTGATGTAATGTGGAAAAGCCTACATTATAACTCCAATGTTGTGTTGAGACATTGATTGGCAGCTCTGAGCAGCAGAACTGACTTGGAGACCAGGGCATGTCTCTCTTAGTACATGCTCTACTAAAGGGAACTTCAAAATGGAGAAAAGATGGCACCTCAAATTTGACTGATGTTTCTTCTTTGATGCTAGATGAAAGTGAGGACCTTCATCTATGTATTTATTATTTATTTAGGAGAAAATGTACTCATCTCTTAAGGCCATTCAGGTAGTCATTTGTCTCTCTGAAAGCAGAGACCACCAATCTACAACAAAACAGTTGCCTCCTCTTGGAGCTTCTCTCAACACCCAGGGACAGAACAAGAGAGGAAGAAAAGGAAGGAGGGCAGAAGGAGAAAGGGAGGGACGTTACTGTCAGAATCACAAGGTGTTTCCAGGTCAATATGAACTCATGGTTTTGTTTGTTTGTTTGGTTGGTTGGTTTTTCCTTCAGTCAAATACTCAGTGAATTTTTTATGTTTCAAAAAACAACCACTTCAGGGGCTGGAGAAGGCTCATCTGTTAAGAGCAATGACTGTTCTTCCAGAGGTCCTCAGGTCAATTCCCAGCAACCATATGGTGGCTCACAACCATGCATAAGAGGATCTGATCCCCCTTCTGGCCTGAAGATGTTTATGCAGCAGAGCACTCATACATTAAATTAATTAATTAATTAATTAATTAATTAAAAAACCCGGTTACTCATCTTTCCCTTGTGAGAGGAAATGGATTTCTGTCTGGACCTTCTTCCTCTTCTTCTCCTGCCATCTCCATCTTTTTCTCTGGCTGTTTCTGCATCTTCCATATTGCTCTTGCTCTTTCCGTTATACTGGATCTTTCCTGAAATTGCGCAAGTAGCATCAACTTCTCTTGGGTCGATCTACTGGTAAAATTTTCAAGGGAACAAAAAGTTTCCCCTTGGTTATAAAAACAATAGCCGTCCTCCAGCTCATAATTAACCTCTTGATGAAATGAATGAAATGTTTCTTGAAGCAGGACAACTCTACCTTACATTCCTTTTCAGGCTGGATTCATTGTTTTTAAAGCACCTACCCCAACCCTAAATCTTAGATTAAATTGGAATGAAAGCTTAAGTATTTATTATTTAACTCCGAGAGAGCATTTCATTTTCAGCTATCAGAGATCAATACAGTTTTGATGCCATAAGCCCAGATGGTTTCTAAGCTGCTTAATTACAGCTAAAATCTTTTCTAGGTAATTCAGTTGGTAATATATAATTCTTTTGTCCCATAAACCTCCGTGGTCATATAAGAGTTTGTGTCTTCTGTCTTCTGTTATAAACACCTCAGTAAACTGCAAGTGCATTAGAGCTATAGGCCATTAAATGGAGCCAAAATGAGGAACAAAATTACACCATTAAAAAGCATGAATGTTGCTGTGTGTGTGTGTTTGTGTGTGTGAGTCTGTGTGTGTACCTGTATGTTGTATACAAAATGATTTACAGGAATAATCTCAGTTAAACCTCCAGATAGAGTTATAATCCACATGATGTAAGCTAATAGCAAACATTTGACTCTTGTGTGACCTGACTGCAGAATTGGCCCATAGAATGGCTCACTAGTAGCTTAAATAGCCATGTACAATGGCTAGCAGATGACCTACATGAATAGCTAGGCCATGATCTAGGCTGCCTTCCAGGGGCAAAGCCAGGCTTCCCTATTCACAATGAAATCTGCCATCAGTTTGGATGGTAGTGATGTCTACTCTGCATGCTAGAGAGATCCCTGATCAGGCTTGAACTGAACATCTCAGTAGTGGAAATTAGACCTTAGTTATATTAGAAGGTATAAAAAGCCATGATTGTGTAGATATTCTCTTTTATCAGGTAATATCACTACAAACTTGAAAGGAATCTTGCAGTAAACAAATAGTATGCAAGATCTTATATAAGAATAAAATGGACGTCTTTACCAGACCTGCTGTCCAAGTAAAGGGACATACAGACACACTGATTCCTCATACAGGACTCTGATGGAGGTTTTACCTGCTACTTCATGTGATTATTCCGCAAGTGATCCCCCTAAAGATTTCTGCTTTGTGGTAAATAAGAATGTAAGAAAACACTTTATCTATGGTATATATATATATATATATATATATATATATATATATATATATATATTGAGAATTGAGAATATATATAGATATATATATATATATATATATATATATATATATTCTCAATTCAAATCACACACAAAGCCAAAGCATTCTGAAATGGGTCTAAGAGAGTCACAGGTAAGATGGAGGCTTGATTTGCTATTTTATGTCATAAAAACTTATTCCCCAAGTAATTCCCTCAAGGATTACTGCTTTATTTCTAGTAAATAAGGTTAGATTGTAAGTTACACATTATCTATGTTTTCATCACACACACACACACACATAATGTATATATAACTCAAATAACACAACACAAAACTAAAACTTTCTGAAATGGATCTAAGAGAGTCACACCCCCTGAGTGTGAATTATTGCCTCAGTGTGGAGTGGAGCTGGGCCTGGAATCCGAGTCTTATTCTGTGTTATTTGAATAGATTTGGATGATGTGCTGAGCTCATCTTGGTGAGTTTGAGTGTCTTTGGTGATTAAAAAAATGCACGAAAATCAGACATCTACTTTATTTTTTCTGCCAAACACAAAATGCTCAGAAGTACAGGAAATACTGTAAGTGTTGAATACATACTAAGGAAAATCAGAAGATGGAAAAGGAACAGGAACCGAGAACAAAGAATAGTTCACAGTCTTAGCAAACAGTGAGCCCTGATTTGATGTCAAGGGTAGAGGTAGATCACAGTGCATCCAGAAGCAGAGACAGATTTGTCTGTGTTGTGGTGAGGAGAAACTAATGGTCAATAGATTAGAAAATCTTAAATGGTACCAGATTGCAAAGGGCTTCTGAAGCAATTTCTGCTTCTTGTGACATTACATATGAAATCATCAGAAACATTTATGCAGCAGGTAAAACAACAGTAATCTAGGAAATTCAGTCTGACATGGATTCCAAGGTAGGTTAGCGCATAGATATTATGGGAACCAGCAAGATCTCAGAGATATGAATAAGGCAAACAGGAGACATTGCAAAGTAAAGCCAAAATTCTAATAGTGCTATGCATGTACAGAAAGGCGGAAAGCAATGGGCTGAAAATGTCCAAGATTATTCCAGGAAATGGAAGTGGTAATCCTGCTACACATCGGGAAGCCAGGGCTGGAGGGGTGCTGGAGATTGGTGCAAGGCATTAGAGTCTTTTCATCTCAAGGCATGAGAATGACTGTGTGCAGAAGGCGACCAAGTGTGCAGAAGGCACTGATATCCAGGACCAAATAAGAGCACATGGAGAGAACAGAGCTTCAGATCCTGTTTGTGACTCAAGAAGGAGAGGCTTGCACCACCGCAGGCAGGCACGCATGCATACAAACACACACAAATTTATCAGTCAGCCGATAGAAAGCAAATGGAGGGAAGTTGAAAAACTGTTGTATTGAAAGCATGATAAATATAGTCATAGAAAGATAGAAGGAGGGAAGAAGAGGGGAAGGGAAGAAGGGAAAACGGTTGAGACTGGAGGAAGAATAAGGAGGGAAGGAAGAAGAGAGGGAGGAAGAGAGGGAATAGAGAGGGAGAGGAGGAATCTGCAGATGGTAGATAGGACATTGTGAGGCCATTGAGTTCTGGGATCTATAGCCGAAAATGAATGATCAGAGTCACTTGCTTTTCTCCTGAATGTGGTGCTTTTCTTCCATGGAAACTAATTCTAATGTGGTAATTTGTGCGTGGAAACAAAGCCTGTTCTTGAAAGGATTCTCACTCTACTCCCCAGTAGCTCGTCTGTGACTAAAGTGCCTTTGAGAACTAGTAGTTATGAAAACGTTTATCCCAAGGATAATTATTAGCCAACACCAGGAACAGTTTGTACATTCACGTGTCGCCAAACAGCGGGGGAGACAGAGCTCCGGTACACCACAGCTAATATTTTTGTCTCCTTCTTGTTCACAGAACCTAAAGTAAGCTGCAAGTTAGGCCGGTCTGCATCTACATCAGGAGTCCCTCCTCCATCAGTCACTCCTCTCCGGCAAGCCAGTGATCTACAACAGAGCCAGGTACCATCATCGTTAGCCAATCGTGATTGACTTCCTGTGGTGCAACATACCAAAAGCTTCCCACCTGTCTGTCCTGTGTTGCTGTAGACAACGTTTGCATCTGCTTTAGCTTCTCTCTGTGTGTATGGGTCGGGGAGGAGTTTCACATCTGTGTTTTCATCTCCAAGAGAATGTCCTTCTTCTTTGTGATTGGTGATGCTTTCTTTGCTGTTTGTTACCGAATCCTTTTTTGTCTCTGGTTTCCATCATTCTGAAATATAAATGTGGTAAATGTGCACTTGTATGTATGGGGACCGTGGCTATTTTTAAAAATTCGTTCTCTTTTCCATGTTCTGTGTACTTTTATACTGTCTTTGAAAATTTATCAACATTTGATAAATTTATCTACTTTTTTGTGTAAATTTCTTTCTAAATGTTTTGTCCACACTATTTGCACAGATGTTGTCAATGAATCTGTACATACATTTTAACCCTTATCCTGCTATACTGTAGTATTTGTGGTCATTTACTTAAATTTTTATTTACCTTTAAAGCATGATTGTAAGACAATGTCAATATTGATGTTCTTATAAATCTTCACCTATCTATTGACTCCTTGGATTGAATGTGGCAGCTAGCTAGTCTTTATTCATTCTTAGGTCATAGAGACTAATTAGCCAACCAGATAATTTAGATATTTAACAACAGCTGTAGATTAATAAGGCAAGCATATAAATAAATGGTATTTCTATCTTAAACCAACAATTTCAGAGCTGTTCTCAGAAAAGAGAATGTAAGTGTCTGTGCATGGCAACTGAGATCTTCGATATCACTGGAGAAAAGAGATAAGAAATAAAGGCAAAAGCTAAACTACAATTTATTCCTTTACAGTATACTATGTTGTTTCAATGTTCATTTGGGTGCATGGCTATGAATGGGAGTTTAGGACAAGAAAAATCACTACATATAAACATCATTTTGTAACTCAACCAATAGGAACCAAATACCTTAACAATTATAATTGGTGAGGTTTAGCTATTGTTGCCGTGATGTATTATGGGTATTAAGCAGAACAACGGGATTTTGGGGATTTTAGAATAGTTGTTCTGCTTCTCAGCTCTGTGTTTCCATTTATCATACTCTTATAAAACCAATGACAAGATCTTCTAGGAAACTGTCCAGTACTGATCATCAAATTGCACATTCATCAAATATGGTAAATGTCAGGATCTTTTAAAACCATAACTAAGCAGAATAATTTATTTTGTAATGAGAAACATTGTGCTTCTTAGTTATTTTGCCCTACTATACTGTGCACAGTATTTAATTTGTGCATATATGAATATCTGCTAATACTTGTATCTCTCAGGTGCATCCCAAGTGTCATTTAGGATTTCTTGCATCTTAATTTAAACTACCAAAGGCCTTTGTAAGTAAATGTAGCCATCCTAACTACTTCAAGAATCACAGCATAAATCAGTAGTCAGGGGACACTTGCCTCTGAGTCACAGTGACAAAAGGACCCTTTCTCTACTATCTCTCAAATATTGAAAAAAACTGTTAAAGAGTGTAATATTGAAATTAATCTCTTCCAACACAGAATTAGGAAACTCTCCATAGCCTATCTGTCTGGTTAATCAGCTGGTTTGATTGTGTATTTAAGGTTATATAACATGAAACAAGAGGAATGACCAAACCAGAGAAGGTGGCTCTCCACCCCATAGAAGATGTCCCTCTAAGCCATGTCAGAGATTTGGCCAATAGCATCTGCCATTCATGTTAGTATGCTTTGAGGTCAGCCCAGCACATATTTATTAATACCAAAAAGCCCAAAAAGAGGGACATCAAAACAACCACCAAGATCATTACACAAAGTCAGTTCACGTTGGGGAATTATTTCTCCTGTACTAATTTCTAACTGAAAAAGAAATTATATTAGCAAGGAGTATCTTCCAGAAATAGTGCGTATTTCATTGAAATTTGTTGAAGACAGGATCTAGCTTTGTGAAATATGGAATAAGTTAATGTCAGTAATAAGACTACCGGTGACTAAATTAACCTATAGCTATACATTATGATGATGTTGCATTAGTATAATACAAGTATGAAAATCCCCATTATTTTCTATATGCTTGCAATAGTTCTGTATGATTGGTTAAAAAAAATGCAAGGCTTGAGTTTCCTGTAAAGCTCTCTAGTCTGTTTAATTAAAGTCAGAGTTAAATAAGTGAAAGATTATTTTTCAATGCCAGCTGGATCTTGAAATGTTGGAACTATTTGATTTCTACATTCATGCAAGGAATTCAGATAGCAGGGACTCCGATTTACATTTTATAACCAACGGTGTCACAGGATATTTTGGAATATAATATAGATTTGCATGGTCATTAAATTTGTATGCCTTAAGTAACAGATATTTAGAGGACACTTTTTAAATCTAACAGTCTCATAACCAGCATCTCAAGAAATCCATTCCTGAGCAGAATGCAGCAAACTTATGCCTGTCTCCAACAAGCTTGTCATCCATCACTACCAGGAACGAGACAGACTGATGAAATTTAGAACTCTCTCTATGAAGATTTAAACTCATGGGGTAGCAATTAGGTCAAAGGACTCTGGGAGTGTCTACTCCCTGGCTCTACAATCCTCTGGACCTGGATGTGTCCTTTAATACTCTTATTATCAGAAGTCAAAACTAGGCCAATGGAAAAATTATGAAGTAGCTGAAGTATACTCTTTAGCATATGAAAGGTACAGATGTTATGGAGATCTGAGGTGGAGTTTTCACAGTGACAATCCCATGCTATTTATTGACATCTTTGCTTCTTGCCTGTAGCACACACAGGGACATGTGTGAAGTCTTCTTGTATTGTGCTGTATCAGATAGGTGCTCGTACTATCCCATGTGGCAACCAAGAATGCCAGTGTGAGGTGGCTGACACAAACTGTTCACGGTGTCTTGCTTATGGGACGGTAGAGCCTATGAACTGAACCAATTAAATGTGTAACTCTTCTTTTTTCTTCTGAGCCTGCTTTCTTTTTTATTTTTATTTTTTTGTATTGGATATTGTATTTACAATTCAGATGTTATCCCCTTTCTCCATCCCCCCCGCCCAGAAACCCCTCCATCCCATCCCCCCTCCTCCTGCCTCAATGAGGATGTGCCCCCACCTACCCCCACACTCCCACCTCTTCACCCTCGAATTCCCCCACATATGGTGTCCAACCTTCATGGGACCAAGGATCTCCTCTCCCACCTATGCCCGACAAGGCCATCCTCCCCTATGTATACAGCTGGAGCCATGGGTTCCTCCCTGAGTGCTCCCAGGCTGGTGGTTTAGACCCTGGGAGCTCTGGTTGGTTGGTATTATTGCTGAGTCTGCTTCTTTATCTGTAGCGTATGGGAAGTATTCTTTGTTTAGTAGTGTTGTTGAGAATCAATATGATTATAAATATATAAGATTTATATTATATATGATATAATATACATTAATATATCATATATCATATAAAATATATACTTATATAATTTTAAATTTAAAATATTAATTATATTATTATAATTGGTATAATTGTATATTAAATATAAATACATTTATATATATGAAAAGAACTAGGGAGAATATTCTTTCTCTTCTCGCCATACATCATTTTACTCTCTCAGATACTCAATTTTTTGGTTTGCTGGAAAATTCTAAGAGGAGACTTCTGACCAGTGATGTAACAAAGCAGTTGGATGCAGATGGGTGACATGGTTCGCCCCAGTCTTACCAGCCCTATGTAGTACTATGAGAAATTAAACACTCAGAATTGGCTAAAGTAGTGACTTTATCTTGTCCTGTACTTATCATTGTGTGGTTTGGACACAGCAAAAATGCAAACTGACTCCAGGTGTCATTTAAGCTCCCCTGTTATCTCTTACTATTTATTGTCCTATCTGGATTAAGTGAGAAATGGATGGCAGTGGAAATTCTACAGCTGTATAAGGATGCTAAAATCCCTTGTGCTTAGGAGAAAGAAGATGCAGAAACACTGGCCAGATTTTTGCTACGGTCAGAATCTGTTTTAAGGTGTACCACTCCTTTGTTTCAAATACCTTGTTCTCTTTACACACCGATATGCTCACTATGGAATACACCTTTAACAACTGAAATGAATGGGACTTCAGGCTTGCCCACACTGCTTGGAGAACTTTAACAAATCAAGTGGATACATGGCTCCCCCTAGCAACCAAAATGTGTACTACAACCTGCTCTTCAAAGGCGAAGAAGTTATTCTAATAGGGGGGGTCTTACTTTTAAATATACCTTTTGAGTGAGGAAAATGAGAAATTGCATCCAATCTCCCCTGAGCGCTGCGCATCTTTATATAGATGATGCTGATTTCATTGGGGTTTATGACTTCTTCCATTCATTTTAATTATCTCTATTCAACCTGAGTCTTGAGAAAAAGATGTTACCCTTCTTTAACAGATGGGGGGAAAAAAAAAAGTTCAGGTGGCGGTGAGTGGAGAGGGAAGGAAGAAAGTTTAATTCAATACATGGAAAAATACCTTCTTGAATTTTTTCTGCTGTCAATATCTTTGAAATGAGTACCGTAAGATTATATATATATATATATATATATATATATATATATATATATATATATATATATATAAAGCTCTTTTTAGCTAGTAAGTTTACTTCTGGCTTAGGTGGAATATGAAGAAATGTTTGTACACAATACTAGCTCACAGTTGTACTGCACTTTATTCCAGTGCCTCTCAACCTTCCTAATGCTGTGACCCTTTAGTGGAGTTCCTCATGGTGTGGTGACCCCCAACCATACAATTATTCTGCTGTTACTTCACAACTGTAATTTTGATAGTGTTAGAAATTGTAATGTAAATATCTGACCTGCAGGATATCTTATCTGATTTGTGACCCCCCAAAGAAGTTGAGACCCATGTGTTGAGAACCTCTGCTTTATTTGAATAATATAGTCCCATGGTGCATTTCTTTCTGAAAAAAAAAAAAAAAAACACTAAAGATCGTTACTTGTCCACCTCTATTCTGTGCTATGGGTAAATACCTCTCAGGTTGAACCACCTCGCTAAACCATGCAGATATCTTAAGTAAGATTTGTGTTCTTTCAGCAACTCTCAGAGTTCTCAGAATTCTGTATTACCATATTCATATCATATAACATCACTACTTTGTGTTCTTAATATCGTATCTATTAAGAAGTCATAGTATTTTTATTAGTGAGGAAGCAGAAGCCAGAGTATCTCTGCCCATTCAAATCTGAGACTAGTCACACAGTGCTAAGGTGCAAGCCCAGATTGTCCTATTAAAGCCATGCTGTACACGTAACGGCCTTCTTCATACTTTTCTCAATTGCTTTCTACATTCTCTTTCCTTGTGGGCTTATTAGACATGCAGATTTTCTTGCGTATTCCATTTGTGTTCACCATTTTTATATAAAATTTGCATAGGAGAGCATGAGTTTCACTAGGACTTCAACTAAGCAGGGCCCTGCCTATGACTAGTATCCCCAAGGGTGAAATGAGGTTAGCAATGTGACTCTATCTCTGTCATATGACTCTTAACTTCCACTCCTGTGCTCTCCATTGAAAGAACTCAGAAGAGACACAAAGAGCAGAGTGTAAAAGACAAAACTATTTTGGAGAAGAAAAGAATGGAAGTATATGATGGACAAAGGGACCATGCTCTCTACTTATGTTTCAGGCTGGTGTATTAGTTACTCTTCTATCATAGTGATAACATACCATAACCAAAGCAGCTTATAGAAGGAGGGTTTATTTGGGCTTATGATCCTAGAGGGATAGGAGTCCATTATGGCACGGAAGCATGGCAGCCAGTTGGATGAGGATGCTGTTAGTTCACATACTGAGCTGCAAGCAAGAGGCAGAGAGAACAAACTGGGCATGACTGAATCTTCAAAGTCTGTTTCCACTCTTCATACTCCTGTCAGCAAGGTCACATCTATTAAGCGTCCTCAAACAGTGCCGCCCACTGGGGACCAAATATTCAAATGCCAGAGACTCTGGGGACTCTCTCATTCAAACCACCACAGATGACTTCATATAGCTCTTAAAGTCTCTAGAGCATGCAATTTTACTTTGGAGTATTTTTCCTGTCCGAGAAGCTGGTAGACCCTTTTAAACTGACTCTTACTAAGGGAGATAATGATGCCCTTCAAATAAGAAGGTCCTTGGCTAGAGAGTAATCATGTAAGGCTTAGGTAGTTATACGTTAGCTGACTTTTTAAGATTCAAAAGTTCACTATGCCACGCCTCCCTCCCAGGGCCAGAGATGGGATTTAAATCCCAATCTACTGAACAGTAATTGGAGTCCTGTAGTTTTAGTCCTTAGTTTTACAAGCTGCTAACTGTAAAGATAGCCACAGTGATCTCCAAGCCTGGATGGATTGACTTTGGGATCAGCTTCAGTGAGGCAGCTCAATTTTATTCTCAGTGAGCAAGGGTTATGGAGATCTTGGGGGAATCGGTCAGGATTTCCAGGCTGCTATACACTATTGGCTAGGATGGGAATGCTTCATTTACATGAAGAGCAATTCCAAGAACATGCCAGGCAGGTATTTATCAGGGGAAAGGAAGTTGGACCTGTAAATCTGTCCGTAGGCTATGTGAATTTCCTCAGACATTTTTTGGGGGGAGGGGGGTTACAGGCTGGAAGGGCTGATTGGTCACAACACAGTACCTGATTATTATACAGCAGGGACAGCTGAGGAGGACTTATGTGATGAATCATGCAGCCCTTGTGGGATGCCTTATGCAGGATCATCCTCTAGATAAGATCAGATACCTGTGCTTAGAGACACTCTCCTGATAAGATCAGGCAGAGAAGAGGAAGCCACACTGAGAAGAAGAGTCCTCCATTTTGTACCAAGCTCAGAGAGCTTATCCAGACATGTTGAACTATAACCTTAATAGAAAGGACTTCCAACAGTGGAGTATAGAGTTTGGAGAAACGTCTGATCATGTTGAAACCACACCTAAATGCTCAGAGTGTGTGCATGATTACATGTACATGTGTGAGTATACATAAATGTGCATGTGCGTGTGTGTGTGTGTGTGTGTGTGTGTGTGTGTGTGTGTGCATGTGAGTATGCATGCCTCTGAAGATTAGGCCTTGAGCAAACCTAACAAATTGCCCATTCTGAAAACAAGGTATAACCCATAACACACATCTGGACCTGAAAGTATCAGCTGCAGGAGTTTGGGTGTAGATTTAGCCAACAACATACAACAGACATTAATGTATTCATTAAGGCTTACCTGGCTTCTGGATTTCTACAGAAATCCCATAAACAGACACTTTAAAGGGAGAAAAAAATAACCATACTGTCAGTTCAAAGCATTTGTTTTTGTGAAGCAAAGACTGCATTCGAGCTAGTTAATAATCCCCGGGTGTCAGCTATTTTGACAGGGATGGTATTTGGTATTTGAAATGCTGCGTTTAATGGCTCTGTTCCTAGAAAATGAGGAAGTCATTTGAAGGACCAAAGAGTGTCAAGAGTAATCCTACCTGACACAATCAACTTTGCATATGAAAGGAAAGAAGGCTTTCCAGGAGAAGCTCAGGGAGCCAAAGTTGCTTATCTTTCAAGTGCACTCTGGGTAGATTCCCCAATCTGTACCATTTACCAACAAAACCCTAAATAATGAAACAAGGGGCCCTTGGGCAGTCCAGACACTCACACAGCATCTTGGTGTTGCTAAGCCTAGGGAATCCTCAGGTGTTTTGAGTTCTGAATTCTTACAAAGTAAGGTGATGGATTTGAAAACTCATCTCAGAGTAGAGTGCTGGAAAGTTGCAATGTTCTTTTTCCATTGTTCATGTGTTCATCGTGTCCCTCCTTTGATCATTTTGTTTGAGTGCAGAGACAGAGAAATAAGTCTCTTACTTCTTAGCACTGGCGTGCATCAAGAGAACAAAGCACTGGTCAGGAGATCAGGAGAGAGATGAACCACACCACACTTTGAGTTTCTTTTTTCTTGAATCCAGATGTATTTTGGAAGACAACTTTGCAGTTTTATAACAGGACCATTGCCTCTAGTTGATTTAGTTTTTACAACTCCAATCTCTAGCCCATGTCTATTTTTCACAACTATAAAAGAGTGATTGTATGTGCCCTTCCCTGTGTGACATTCTGTATTATTGTCATATTGCTGTATGCATTTCAAGGCCCCAGTGAGTTGGTCCTGGTCTCCTTCAGCTAAATAAGCAACCACTTATTCCTAGCCTTTAACTACTCCTTGTGTGCACTGCACAGGCAATCCTTCTCACTCCCTAGAGCTCTTGGGGTGTTTACAAAGATTGCAAGGGCCTCATTGCTTCTGGCAACCTCCTCTTAGTGTGTTCACATGAGTAACAATCCATCCTCTGTTCAGGGTCAAATTCAATATGCCGGCGAGGAAGCTGTTTCTTCTATTCCAAGCATGTCTTCCCTCTTTTTCATCATCATAAATGGCTTCATAGTGAACATTGGTTGGAGAAGGATTTTACTTTAAATTATGGACATGTGCCTTGAAGAGGCTTGTCACTTAAGAGACCAGTTCCTGAAGCCTGACGAAGCCCACACCTCTTTGTCTCCTACTTCCCCTTCCTTCCTTCCTTCCTTCCTTCCTTCCTTCCTTCCTTCCTTCCTTCCTTCCTCCTTCCCTCCCTCCCTCCCTTCCTGTGCGCTCTCTCTCTCTCTCTCTCTCTCTCTCTCTCTCTCTATCTCTCTCTCTCTCTCTCTCTCTCTCCTCCCCCTCTCTCCCCAAGTCTCTTTCTCACTCTTCTCACTCTCAATATTTTTCTCTGTGGGAGAAAGTTAACAAGCCTTGCTGTACAGTGGCTTAACAGCTCTTTGTTGATGCTACCCCATGGTTTCCATCAGGTATATCATGCTGAACTAAATCATGTGATGCCTCCCCCAAAGGATGTAAGTAAGACATTTTCTTTTATTCAGGCAGATTTCTCTAAAGGGTTTCTCCACTGGTTTTCTACTTGCCTATAGCCACTATCCTGCAACAAAGACCTTTACTCCTGCCACATCTGAGCTCTGTTCTATGTCTACCCAAACAGGGAGAATTTTGGCTATCAGAATTTTAAATTTAAAGACATAAAGTAGAAATTTAAGGGGGGAGAAGAGAGAAAGAGAAAGGGGAGGGAAGGAGATTTCTCTACTATACTAACATTTTCATTTTCCTACAAAGTCTTTTTTTTTTTTTTTTTTTTTTTTTTTTTTTTTTTTTTTTTTTTTTACATTTCAGAGACTTGGGAGCCATAAGTATTTTCATTAGATTATTTTCCTTGAGGGTGCAGATATATATTTTCAAGTTAAAAAGTTCTAGCTGTCTTAATTTGTATTGAAGAAATGATTTATGGTGGAGGTATAAGAGATAAGCCGGTTGCAGGCTGTGATGGGGTGTGATGCAGGCAGACAGGAACTCCCAGCAGTGCTTCTCATAATTCCCACACGTCCCTCCATCATCTGGTGAATAGAAGAGTTCACTTCCTTGCTGACCGAGAGAGGCCAGAGAGGTAACAGAAATGCAAAGCCCACTGAGAGAGGTGACATAGTACTGCAACTCAGGGGAAAGAAATCCCCATCACACTCACTGCTGAACGTGAAGTTTCTTTTTGATCAGCTCTGTCAACAAAAGGAGAAAGAGCATATTGCCAGTGCCAGTATAGAAAGACATTCTATACTTAACGATACAAATGTGTATCTAGGGTAGATCATTAACTTTGATGTGGAGTGGATGACACTGAACGAAGACTTAGACAGTCCCAGAGAACAGGGTGGTGTGGGGCTGTCTCTCACAAATAATTCAGTACAGGATATTATCTATTCGTGAGAGAGGGAGAGATTAATTGAAGCTGTGTTTTCTCTTTCCTGTCTTATCTCTATGTTTCTCTGTCTCATCTTTGTCTCTCTGACTTGTCTCTGTCTGTCTCTGTCTGTCTGTCTGTCTGTCTGTCTGTCTCTCTTTCTCTCTCTCTCTCTCTCTTTCTCTCTCTCTCTGTCTGTCTCTTTCTCTCTCTCATTGCTCTATCATAGCCTTATAGGACAGCCACGGACACATGTACACTTGCTTCTTGGGCTGTTCATCCTAAATTACTTGCTTATAGAATTTTTAAGCAGCCAAATCTGCATCCAAATGAAGCCAAATCCATCTGCAGCCAGATGAAGAAGCTTAAAACTTGCAATTTCACAGAGACAGACAATGACTTCCTGTGATACCCCACTGATCTGACTCTAATCATGTTTCATTTGTGCTGTTATCTACATTTTCAATGTGACTCCCAGGGGTGGCCACACTAACACCCCAGAGGTGGCAGCACTTTAACTTTTCCCATCTCCTCTCGGAGCAAGGAAGAACTGTCCAGGTTCCAGCAAGAGTGACAGGTTTCACGACCTCTCCCAGAAACAGGAGTGCAGAGTGAGGTGCGGAGTAAACCCCGGGAAGGTAGAGTAGAGGAAGCCATGATTTTTAATCCTCACCTTTATTTCCTCTCCTTTCACTCAGCAACTCTTGGGCAGGCCAGGTGGGTGGCCATCTAGATGTCCCTAGATGTAGGAACCTGCTGGGCTGAATAGTGCTCGGCCAGGCTTATATGCCAGAGGCCTGAGACCAGCTGCTGCCAGCTCTGCAAAAACGCATGAAAGATAAAAGAGAATATGAGGCAATTTTAATGTTTGGGCCACTAAACCTTTTTACTTAAAATATTATTCATACAGTATCTTCTATTTAGCCTGGCTTCTTATGTGCCACTGACTAAGCCTTGTGTAGCTACTGTGGTATTTTGAGGTAAGGTTCAGTAGTATTTAGACTTGACAAATGGTTTTCACATCTATTTAGCCAGCAGATTCTCATTGTTAGGGTGCTGCCACCACATGGTCTTTTATGTATTCCAGCTTGCAAAACTATTGATCCAACTCCGTTTATTCAGAGTAATTTCAGCTTAATAAAGAAAATAGTTGTGTGTGTGTGTGTGTGTGTGCATGTGTATGCACTCACAATTCAGTATATCTAAGAAGTACATACAGAGAGGACAGGATTCATTGCCAGTGTTGGAGATGCCACCATAGGTAGTCAAGTGCAGGTTTATTGAAGGAAGAAGTGGCACTTGATAGACACTTTAACAACAGAGGGGAAGTTACAGTAGACATCAGGTTTGCAAAGGCGAAAAGATCCATCCGCTGTGTGATTTGTCATGGGAAGGCAGGAAACTAGCATCAGGGGAGTTACAGGTGTTGAGATAGAAAAGACTGGGAAAGATTCATGAAGGGATGAACAACTGTCGAAGCTCCCAGAAACGTAGACCAGTCATTCTTTCTCCATGTTCTGAATAAAGCAACTTGCCTGCTTAGGATATTCAGCAAAGATTTGCCAAGAGCTGCTGCCTTAGAACTTAGATGCTTCTTCCTCAAATGTAAATAATCCTTAAGGGTCAGATGATAAGATGGTTAGAGAGGAGAGCCTTGAGCTCAACAATTCATGGGACAAAAAAGGAAACTGTTAGCTCAAAAGAATCCCCAGTGGGCAGACTTCCTAAGAGCATCCGTTTGCTTGCTCCACTTTTTGTAATGTTGGTGATACATTACTGGGAATGTTACATACTAGTTAACAGAGTCACATTATAATTTATTTCTGAATATTCTGGTGTCAAAAAATCCCTTTTAAACCCCTCCGCTAACTTAAAAAAAAAAAAAAAAAGAAAAGAAAAAGAAAGCAATCAAGTAACTCATAACTATTCGATTTCAGGGTTTAATTCAAAGCTTATTTCCAAATCTCAAAACAACCAATCTCAAAAGCCCTTAAAGTATTCAGGATCAAACCTCATTCCCTCCCTCCTTCCCTCCATCCCCCATGCTCTCTTTCTCTCCATGTTCTTTTTTTTTAAAATAAAGAACTTTTAAAACAATGTTTGCCTCCACGTAAGTATACGTAGCACATGTGTGTGTGGTGCTCACTGAGGTCAGGAGGGGCGTAGACTTGAGTACCAGATAGTTGTGAGAGAACCAAGTGACTGCTGTGAACAGAACCTGCGTCCTCCACTACAAGGACAGCAAGCACCCTTAATCACTCCAGCCCACAGTTGTGCTTCCACCGAGAATACTTTCCATCTTTCAATGTAGTGACCTTTTCAGGACCAAAGCATGTTTTTCTTCCCTGGTATTGCTTTTTCTGACACTTCCTTTGCAGTTAGACTTGTATTCACAATAGTTAGCAGGAAGGCTACATGGGAGGCACCCCCAGCAGTGCCAGGGTTCAGATACACAATGTCAGTTGCCTACCTCACGTTTTCACATCTCCCACTTTAAATATTCTCTCTATAAAGGGGCAGAGATTAAGGCTCTTGAGAATCTGTCCACCACAGGATCAAACCCACTGACTGAATATGTGTGTTTCTTGAAGCTTATATAAAAAGGAATGTACTTTCTTGTGTACCAAGACTTATATAAATTTGATGTGATGGATGTGCCTTCTCTTAGTAATCACAACAGTCCTACAAATCGGTGCTCTGTCTGAGAAGCAGTTGAGTAGCAGTAGGTCAAACAGAGGCTTGTGTTCATACAGCGTGTAACAGAAGGCCAGGGGCTGGATCGCCTCTCTTCTCACTCTAGGCATACTGTTCTAGGTCAGTGATCCTCAGTCTGTGGGTTGCAACCACGACCCTTTCAGAGGGGTGGCATAAGACCATCAGAAAACACAGATACTTACATTACAATTCATAACAGTAGCAAAATTACAGTTATGATGTAGCAACAAAAATCATTTGATGGCTGGGGGTCACCACAACCTGAGGAACTGTATTAAAGGGTCGCAGCAATAGGAAGGTGGAGAACCATGCTTTAAGCTGTTTGCCTTCCCTGCAGTCCATTCCCTCTAGCAGTCTAGAGCAAATGCCTTTTGAAAATTCGCTGTGCAGTTCATCACCACTAGAGGGGGAGCGAGGACCTTCAAAGTTGACATAACTGCCTTTGCCACAAGTTTATTGCAACTCAATCTCTCTCTCTCTCTCTCTCTCTCTCTCTCTCTCTCTCTCTCTCTCTCACACACACACACACACACACATTACAACAACAAAACAATGAAAATGCCACTGTCTCTTAAATGTGTCCTTCTGGTTTTGTATGTTAATGTAGTTTAAAGTATATCGTATAATAATGAACTATAAAATAAGGATACATATGAATACTAACATGCAGTTATATGAGCTCATGGTCCTTATTAATTTATATACAGATACAGGAGACATGTTTTATAATACATGTCATCCACCTACAGGAATAAACTATGTGATATATGAAGTTAATCGTGGCTAATTTGCTTAAGCCTATTTCTCCCTACTTAAAAGAAAAGGTTAAAAAATCATTGAGGAATATAAATTCGGTTTCTTTTGTATCATATTTTTCTAAAATTAAGTTTTTTCCCCAAATAAGTCTCCAAGAAGTATGTCTTTACTTAATGTACCAGGCACTGCATTATAACAAACTTTCTTGAGTGAAATATGGTTATATTTAATTTGTCCCTTTAAAACTCACTCTCATGGACTAATATAGGATAAAAATAATCTTCATACGTTTTCACAGACAAGATTAAATACTATCTGAAGACAAGCCTAGAAGCCTACATTTTAAAAACATAAAAGAATAGTGATAACACATTTACTGTGGGGACAAAGCAGAATAAAGAAGTACAATCCTGTGAATATAGGGCTCCATAAAGTACTGGAAGGAGTTCTGTCCTAGCATTTGAAAATCGCAAATAAAAATAAATAAACACACACACACACACAGACACACACACACACACACACGTAAAATGGGACTGGGGAGATGGTTCAGTGAAGCCACGCTTCTATTAGATTATTATTTTAAATGCAGCTGTGGCAAGGTAGAAGTCAGAAAGAAGTAGAGGTTTGGTCTGACCTTAGAGAATAGTGAGCATTTTGTCCCTGAGACATGCAGATAAAAATGACTATAGATGAATATGTGATGGTAGTCCACAAAGGAAGCTGAGAAACATAATCTTTCATCATTGGGAAATTATCATTCCTAACACCCAGAGGATATTTAAAAAAAAAAAAATGCAGGCCAGGCATGTTACACCTGTTTTCTGATGAGGAGAGTCTTTGTCAGAAGTGATAGATCTGGGTCCATTGAAGAAGGGGTCATGTAGCAAGGGGAGAGCTTAACTTGATTAGCTGTGATGGGTCAGGTGACTGCTGTCCTATATTCCTGAGCATTGGAAAGAAGGACCCTAAGAAGGTCATTTAGTTACAGAGTAGAACTGGGGGATTTTCTGGGAAAGTTCAGAGATGAGAAGGAGCGAAGTGGAGAGAGTGAGCATAGATTGATTTGGGGTGACTGTGACTGGTCTCATTGCGTGACTGTTGCACTAGAATGAGCTGGCATCTCAGGGAGCTACAGAGCATCAAAAGAAGGGAACATGAGGAAATAGACGGCTAAGTAAAGAACTGTATCTGGTCTGGGGTGAAAGGGATGAAGGCCCCTTTTAACCAGTTTCTCTGTACTATGTATAAGGTCTTTATGCAGATGGTTCAGGAACACATGGAGCTGTTGTAGGGGAAAAGCTTGCTTGGAACATTTTGTTTGGGTATATTGTGGAGTCTAGTAAGTAAAAGATTTAAAAGACAGGGTAGAAACATACGTATTAGGATAATAATAAGGAAAGAGTGATCAAGATGGGTAGCCAGAGAGGGAGGGCGCCAGAAGCCCACACACATGGGAGAAGGCTTAGAGTTGAATTTTTTCTGGTCATTTCAAAGGAGTTACGATTTGTTATCCTGGAAGGAGCAGATTCGAAGAGGAGAGCATAGATCCCATCCCAGCAATCAGCTCTGGTCCCTTTTGTTCTTGGAGTACCACAACAGGCAAGGAGCCCCACTGCTCCTGAAGGATGTTAAGCTGATCAGAACTGGTGACACAGTGAGGTTAGCTGATGCATAGAAGGCTCCAGCCCATTTCTGAGTCTCTAAAACAACGGCCACGGTAGCAAGAAGATCGATGAACTGGGCGGTCCATGGACCAGTTGTCTCCTTTTAGAGGTCACCAAAACTGTTTTTAGGGAGTTAGGGTGTCAATGTCTTGGTAACTCCTTCAAAGCTGACAGAAGGGGGAAGAGGGAGGCTTCAGTTAGAGGTAGAGTTTCTCAGAAGAAGGCCCATCCAAGGAGCTACAATAAAACTTAACAGTTGACAAAGGTCTATAACATAGGTCAGGAGGTGATGACTGTACAACTTTGTGAGGAACATTAAGAGGCAAAGTTGCATGAAAATTTTTATACTAAGATTACCATGAGTTAACTGCAACTGTATAACAGTCTGAACCATGTGCTAGAGTTCTATAGAAGGGATAAGGCAAAGTTAGCAGTCCCTTTAAATCAGATTCCCACATAATCTTTCATAGCCACTTTTTTTAATATCTGATTTTGAATACTATCTTACATTAAACAAAATTTAAGTTTACTTTAAACTTGATTTGAATGATTTGCTTTAGGGTTAATTTTTGGCAACAATGCATAATACGTCCTATATGATTGCAGATAAAAGTTGCTCTGTCCCTACAAGCTTGTCTCTGGAAATGGATTATATTTGTACTGAGCGTGACTGATCACAAACTTGTATATTTTCATTTACCTTCAACAGTTTAAAACAAATTGGTACCTTTGATAAGATTAGATTTTTACACTTTTATCTCTATTAAATTTTCTGTTTTTCTGTCTTTTTGCCTGTCACAAAGTCAAGTGTCTGGCCTTTGGTATCAGGATAGAAACTTTGGAGGAAGTTTTTTTAAACAAATATGTTTGGGTCTGTGACAGATTGACCAAATTCCAACTCCAGAGCTAGCCTTCTCCATAAAGCAGGACAGCATAAAACAATTTTTAAAATATTATTCTTACCCAAAAAGCATTCGTATCTCTTTAAGACTGAACCCAGTGACCTACATATTCACAGCACTCATGTGTACCTGTAGATGAGAGTAGACCACCTGTAATACTTCCACCTACAAAGTGGGAGGCTGCTCCTTATAGGGACAGCAGTGCCTTCCATGGTCCACTACAAAAGCTGGGAAATGAAGTCTTTCAGCAGAAAACCAGTGAGATCAAGGATCACCTGGTAAAACTGCTTCTACCAACTTAAGTATTTAAGGTCACGTCTGCAGAACCCACATATAGCAGGATGTATAGTGTGAGGATCTGTAACCTCGGACTTCCTATGAAGAGATAGGAGAAAGCAGAGCCCCTCAAACCTCTTGAGCCAGGTAGCTTGAAATATGCAGTGAAGAGACTATATCTCGCTTCCAAATGCTAATCGGCTCCCTGACCCTGCTTACCTTGTGAAGTCAGACAAGATCAAAGCAGTCAAGGTGTTATGGTCATAGACTTAACCAGTCTCAAGTAAGACAGAAGGTTCAGATCAACACCTGAACTTGCCCTATGATCCTTAAACACAGACCATAGTACGAGTGAGCCCATGTTCACATACATGAATATGTATGTGTATATATATATATATATATATATATATATATATATATATATATAAACATTATACATACCCATGCCTTAAAATATATTTTTTTTAATTAGCTGAAAATGGGGACTGAAGAGATAGCTCAGCAGGTAAGAACAGATAGTGTTTTTTTACATTGGATCCACACACAGTTGCCAGTGCCCACTTCAGATGGGCCACAAACACCTGTTACTGCAGCCTCACGGAGATTGTTTGTCTCTGACTTCTGTGGGCACCTACACCAACATGAACATACCCACAGGCATACAGAAACCCATACACATTATTAAAAATAATAAAAACAAATTTTAAAAGATTAAAACAACAGAAATTAGGAATAAAGAAATCCTAAAATGGAAATTAAAACATCAAGCCACTTTTGTATTAATGGTAAAAGGTGTGGAATTATGTTCGAATTTCAAGTGACAAATGAAAATAAGGAAAGGTTTTACTTCATTTCCTAGTTGCATGCCTAGGAAAGGGTGAGTGGATAAATGGGTAAATAAAATCATTCAAAACCTCTCACTGTTTGAAATGCCCTCTGAGGAAAGGGGTGTCTATGACAGCTCAGAGCAGCATCAGGGAACTGCCTTCATGAGAACAATGACACGGTCTTCAAATGAAGACGTTGACTTCGCACATTTTAATCTGTTCAAATACAGATTATTTTTTCCACCTTGTGTAGGCAGCACTGTTGGTCCCAAATGTGAGGATTTCTGAATAAACCATGATCAGTCCCTCTCCCCAAGCCACAGTTGCTGTGGCCCCACCTCTCTGCCTTTGACCTTGTACAAATAAATAAAGGAACAGAGATGGTAAAGACAGTTTTCCCTCTCAACCAGTCCATTTGACTAAAAGAAACAGGCACATGGTCTTGAAAATGGCAATTTTATTAGTTGTCGAGAAAACGCTGGAATATTTCAGAAGGCGAGGTCCTTGAATCTTTATTGGAGGACCTTTAAAACTGTAATAGATTCTCAAAGCAGTGAAATGACATCAGTGGGCTTCTTCCGGGCCAGTGAAATGGGTGGTAGTGGGTTTTTAGACCTTTGCAACTTGAGTCTGTAGGAGATCCTAACACTAAATACTCTTATTTACACACGGGCAAGTGTTGACTGTTGTGAGAATGTGTATTTTCTAGAAAACTAGATAGGCAATTATTTCTAGGGGAACAAGAAGAATTCCAGGAGAGCCAAAGGGCACACGTGGCATGAAAGCGTTTGAAAGGGGTCTTCCAGGCTGGGAAGAGCTCAAGAGGGATATGGGGGTAGGTAGAAGAGACTGGAGAGAGAAACAACAGAAACAAATTTTGTTTGAAAAATGACTTACTCTACAAGAATGCTTCATAAACTAGTAAGCATGTTTTAATGGCCACATCGTTTGCAATATCTTACGGTGCCACGAGAGGGCAGTATTGCCTCAGCGTTTCCTCCTTGATGCCAGCTTGTCTCCTAAAACCTTGCAGTGGGTTTCTCAGCACTTGCCAGCGAAGCAGCAAGCAGTAATTTATCTTGTACTCTGTGTTGCAGAATAACAAAGGTCTGGCTAGAGATCAACACTCCTGAAATTTCTTTGTAACCATATATATAATGACCTTGGGTCCTTACGTGTCAGTGAAAAATGGCACTTTTTCTCAAGCAGTGATAGGAGGTGTGGGCCTCACCATAGCCTCGTGTGAATCAAACCCCTGGTCATGTAACCTCTTCAGTAATAGGATTTCAGGACTAACGAGGGGGGTACTAGACCTGCAGGAGAGTCAGAAAACCTGGGCTTCTTTGAGAATTGAAAGACTCCCCTGGCTCTCCAGCAGTTGGTTCTGTCTTCCTCTCTTCTCTGGCGGGAGGATAAAAAGACCAAAGGAATCTTTAGCCTTCTCTGTAGTCACTACCGGCAGTTCTGTCTCCATTTCGTGTTGGGTAGAAGCACAAATGGCCTGCCTTCCCTGGTCCAGCTGGCTTGCAGAATGATGCTCTGGCGATTTTGTCACGTGGTATACAGAAAGCCCATTCATAGCAGAGGAAGTCAGGTGAATCTACAAAGCCTAGAATCTAATTCTCCAGAGTGAGGTCGAAGAGATTTTCCAGTAATTAACTGTCTCTCTGAGAGCTGCTGGGTAGTGCCAAGGAAAGATAAAGCTAAACCTTCCTTTCCCCTAGGGGAACTAGATGAGAAGATTGTGACCCTCAAAGAGAGGCCAGCTCACACAGTTTGAGACTGTGAGTCCATATTCACCTATAGTGTTTGAATCTGAGTAATGAACATTTGGGTTTAAAGTGTCTTCTGAGATGTCATGTTAAGAAGAGTTATATGCCCATCCTCCGGTGTCGTCAAATGAAATGACTTGTGATGTTAACTTAAAAGAACGGTGAGCACCTGTTAACACCTGTCTGGAGCATTTGTTTCCCTTTATCTAGAGCATATTTGGCCCGTGGGAAGGGATATTGCTCAGGGAGTAATGGACAGGAAGTGTTTGCATTCGTCTTTGCCCCCTTGAGACCGTGACCCGAGCCATGAAAAGGGAAGTGGTGTTTACGGTGTGGTTCTGACTAGCTGGGGGAAATTCGAGACCTGCAATGTGAATTAAGCAGCAGATGCCCTCCATCTACCAGTGACCACAACCGCTCTGAGCCTTTCTCTTTTGGTTATCTGAGACCAGAAAGACCCCCGGAATTTGCTGTTAGTCAACTGAAAACTGGACCATATGCTTGATCACATGTGCCAAATCTGGTCTACTTTCAGACTCTTCTGGGAACAGTGTATTGTTAAAGGAGCTGAGTTTCTATTTGGTCACCATAGAGGGTGGGAATTTCTTGATACTTACTGAGCATATGAGAGTCAGGAGAAGCCAGGGAATTAAAAGCCAAAGTAATTTGGGAAGAGGTATAGCTTAGTTCCCTATGTGAGGCCAGTGCTCTAACATGACACGGCAGCCCCCACCTATAATGGATACCATTTGGAAATCATAACTCTAATAACACACTGATTGTAGAACCAACAGTGTCTTTAGTTGAGGAGCACAGACTCAGTCGGATACACTATTATAAAGAAATGAAGTGATTGTTAATGTCCAAAGGAGAGTTGATGATAATCCCCAACCCCCACTGTTGAAACTTTGAAACGATACGCCTTCAGCCTGCCCCACAACTAGTAGCCACTGGCTCTTCCTAAGTCATTTGTTTACTGACAGTGACAATGTTTCCATTGCTGTCTTAAAAATTTAGAACAAATGGTGACCCCCCCCCCCCATCTTCAGAGGTTGAGTTCTTTTCCATTCTTTTCTACAATTTCATGGGAAAGTGTCACCCTTCCCTTACACACTCCTGGAATATTTTATTCAACAGTGAAAACAAAAAGATGAAGATGTTTATTTCCTTCCTGAACTTAGATTCTTTGTGAGTTAGATGCTAAGGTGTGGAATGGATGCTGGAGGAACCTATAGGCACCCCAACTGGGAGATTCTAAGTTATGAAAGATGCCACTCCTCGGGGTCTGAGAATTATCCCCTAGCTGAGTTCCCTGGACAAATTATTTAACCTTTTCTGACTCTCTGTCAGAAAAAAATGGTAGTAATTAAGACAGCTGTAATTACAGTCCCAAGGAGCATATGATAAAGGTAACTGCTGATCAAGTGGGTTGACAGTATCTTTGGTTTTCTTATCGTTGCTCAATACTCAAAGGACAATGAATACATTACTTTATGCTGATTCCAGAGTAGAGAAAGATATCGAATACATTGTATAAGAAATTTGGCAAGTGCTACTCAGGGAATACGTAATCCTGCATGCAGAGACATGGTAACAGGAATTTTTTAGAGGCCTGTTCTTACTGTTTAGGAATGCTGTAGGAAAACAATTACTTTATGTCAAGGAAAAAAATGTAGAAATGAAAATATTAATAACACTAACTTGCCTGAGAGCTTTTGGGATTCTTCAGTCTCTGTCTCCCATCTCAGAATAGAACTGTTGAGATTTTAAGTGTGTGCTATCATGGCTAACTTTATGTGCATTCTAGGGATTCAAGGGATTTGGTGTAAGGTCTTCATGGTAACGTGGCAAATGCTTTACCCACTGAGACATCTCCCTTGGCCTGTCTTAACTTTTTTTTTTTTTAAGGCTCACAGTGTTCAAGAAGTATCTGAAAATCATGCAACCTTTATGTGATTCTACTTAGGAACTGGAGAGCAGTTAAGAGCTCCAGGAGATCGGGGTTTGATTTCCAGCATCCATAAGGCAGTTCACTACCATTTGTAACTCTGGTCCTAAGGGATCTGATATCATCTTCCGGCCTCCACGGGCACTGAATTCACATGGTACACAGACACATATGCAAGCAAAAATACCCATATACTTGAAGATGAAAAGAATCAGCTTGCATGTAATTCAAATGCTATAAAAGCCAAAAGGAGGAGGGGGATGGGATGGGGGGTTCTAGCGAGGGGAAATGGGGAAAGGGTTGGCATCTGAAATGTAAATAATTAAAATATCCATTAAAAAAGAAAAAATAAACAAACAAAAAAATCAACTCATCCAAAATATTTTTAAGGGGCTGGAGAGATGGCTTAGTGGTTAAAAACACTGGCTGCTCTTCCAGAGGTCCAGAGTTCAATTCCCAGCAACCACATGGTAGCTCACAGCTATTTGCAATGGGATCCGATGCCCTCTTCTGCTGCATTCTGAAGACAGTGACAAAAATATTTTCAAAGAATATTTAAATATTCTTAACTTAAACACATGACTGTATCTCTATTTTCAGAACTGATTTTTAAAGTCTCCTTTAATATTGATTCTTAGTGTTATTCTTCTCTATCCTGTTGCAAGCCTTAGCACCTGTGCTCCCCCTACCCCTGACAACCATACCATGTACAGACAAATAAGGAATTTAAAGCATTTCCTGAATGATATAATTGCTTTGAAACACATGGCTTGTTAGTATTAACTTTTTTAAGGCCATGATTTTAAAAGAGATTATATTAACAGTTTCATGTTTTTGTGTGTAGAAAGATGGCAGTTTTCAAGAATCAATCAGCTTTGGTTTAACCCGTTCTAAAAGTTTTTCATTCAGCTCTGGAAATGTAGTTTATCTGACTATAATTAGTAGATATTTTTAACTAGGCTAAAGTAGGTGAACAGTAAGAATTATTTTTAATGTTATTCAAATATCAATTCAAATTAATAAAACAGTTTAACGAATCTACTTACATGAATATTTTATTTTATTTTTTTACATGAATATTTTAGACTAATGAAGTAATAATCTGTAAAACATCTAAAGACATCTGGTTTTTTAACACATAGTGAGACTTACTTCACCTCTTGGAATGTCTAGTGTAAGTTTCTCCATGGACAGTTGATTTACCATGGAAGCATTTGCAGGCTTACATCTTTTATGTCATAATGTCTGTTGATACTTGAAAATTTGTTCCTATCAAATTTGAAAAAGAGGTCTTTGGGTGGAGGCAAAGATGTGCTACTCAAATTTATAAATGTGTCTGAACGTCTCAGCCCTGCATGCCCTGCCTTGCGAGAGCATTCCAAGTCAGTGCAAAAGTATGTGGTAAGTTAGGGGAGGTTATTATTTGCAGCAAGCTGTGATTCATTCACCAAGTAATTCCCATCTACTGTAGGAGCTAAGCATGATCCCACTCTCTGCAGTATCCAGACAACAATCTGCATGTATTTCATGATGCCAGCTCTCAGACACTGAGTTATAACCCCTTAACTCAGCAATTTACAGTTTTCTAGAATGTTCGTGGTTAATCGTAAGAAGTTGATTTTTTTTAATGCAAAGAATTTTATGGTAAGAATATGAAATGACAGATCCAGCTATGGAACCTTGCTATAGAGTTGATATCATTGTCATGAGGCCATTGTGACACTAAGGATCCACAGGTCAGTCATTCCTGTAGACATAAATACATGTATCTTGATGACATCAGTGATGTGCAAGGAGGGAGGATGGTCCCAGAGATACCTTAGAACTAAGAAACATTCGTATGAAGAAAGGACAGGAAAGCCATGCATAATCTGGAATTAGATGGATAATTGCATTGGCAGGGTGATGTGCCTGCCTCAGAACTCACTTTCTTAATCTCTGAAGTAGTAAGAGAAAAAGAGGAAAAAAAACATACTTTATGATCAGGTGTTGATTCCAAGGAGTGTAATAGCAAATATCCCTAATACACCGCCTTCACACAGCTTCTCCAGTGAGAGATGCACACACTGGGCAAGATTGGGCTTTACACAGCTAGTTAAATTGAGTTCAGACTCTTGATCCAACTATTCATCTGCTCAATATTTGGAAATATGTCTGTTGATGGCACTTTTTTTTTTTTTTACTCTTTTCTCGAAAGAGCTTTAGTTTTGTTGAGCCAGCGAGGGTCTCAATGCCAAGGTCAGCTTTACAAAGTGGATAAAAAGTTAACGTGAAGAGTCATCTATAAAGTGAGCATATGAGCGGCGTGTTCAAAGTTTGTGAGACATTGTGTGAACTTAGGCTAGACTTTGTGAGGCTGTGGCAAGCCATTATAGAGAAATATCCCCTAGTTATCTTGTTTTAAAAGAAGCAAGCCAGCCAATTATGGTAGGGTGTGGAGATGAGTTTGAATATTTTATCTTGACCAACTTCCAAAAGAATTTACATTTATTGTTCAAGAAAATTGGTCCTGAGGGAGATAATATACAAAATAATAAGATTATTAAATATATGATTTTTATTAATTTTCTAGATGGTGCCAAGAACAGTCAAGAGAAAGAATGTGGGTTGGTTTTTTTTTGGGGGGGGGGAAGTAAGATACGCATTCTCACCACCATGTAACAAATGCTTTGCGGGCTACCATTATTCTATGAAAAAGATCTGGAGAAAATGAGAAGGAATAGATTAAAGTTTAAAGCGCTGGGAGTGCTCCGGCTGACTCACTCTAATTGAAGCCTTCTGTGAGCTACAAACTATTACAAAACACCCATATCCTCTCCAATCCCCTTTGTCCCAATTTTCATTTTTCCCCTGCTTGCATTTTATTTTGGAGTGGTTTTCAGGTCTGAGTCTGGAAGGAAAGGTTTGTCATTACAGTGTTGATAAAAGAATGATCCTGAGAGCTATGTTTGTCGCTTCTTCAGAGTTTCAGAAACTGGGCTAAGCATTCCTCACATTTGTAAAAAAAAAAAAAAAAAAAAAAAAAAAAAGGAGGTGCTTTAATGGAGAAGACCTAGCAGTCTCAACTGAAGGATGTTTTTGTTTGATTGAAACAGAATTGGTGCAGGTCCCAAAAGTTTGGAGAGGACTCAGATGTTTGTGTGTGTGTGTGTGTGTGTGTGTGTGTGTGTGTGTGTGTGTGTGTACATGCATGTGTGTGTATGTGTGTGTGTGTTTGCACACGTGTTGTATGTACATGTGCATGTAGGTGTATGCCTTCAGGTTTACACAAAGGCCAGTATCTGAAGTAGAGTTAGTTGCCTATCTTTCGTCACCTTGAGACACACAGTCTCCTCACTAAACCTGGAAATAAGCTTTTAGTGAGCAATTCCCAACTGGCAGCAATCTTTCTGTCTCTTCTCACATGCACTTTTCCCCTGCCACAGTGCTGAGGTTATAAAAACAATATCAGTCACGCCTCGATTTTTGTATGGGTACTAGAGAGATTGAACTCAGATCTTTGTATCTGTAAACTCTCTCACATGCTGAGCCGTCTCCTGAGCCCAGAGCTCAGATTTTACATAAGGAAGAGCTCTTTGACTTACTGAAGGCAAGGAGAGTGTGAAAGCTCATCTTCCTATGCTGTCTGCATGTCTGTGTCTCCATAGTAACCTAGATTGCATAGGTACAATATTATTGACCAACAGGACCATGACATTGCTAGGCAGATAGCTGAGTTCATGAACAAACTTGTGTCGTTATAGACTTTTATGTTCTGTTCCTCCTATAACTCCTTTTTCTTTTTTTGAAGCATCTAGCTGAAAAGTCCTGAGACAGGAGAACAGGAAATACCAATGTGACCTCTGATCTGGGGGAATCAACATATGACAAAGGCACAGGCACATTTTTGAAATAATACTCAGAGTTTACTGTGATATATCCTATGTTTGATTTCACACTGAGTCACAATTCTAGAGGAAGGTAGAGAGGAAATTTTTTGGTTGTTCTGGCTCGAGGATAATAAAATTGTAGTCCATAGGGAGTCCTTTGAGAGGTAGTTACCAACTGTGTCTAGAATGGCAGATTCATTTTCTCCATAAAAATATTTCAATTATTTTCAGAAACAAGCAGTATCTTGTCACAACTGAAAAAGCTTTTTGCGAACATTAACTTAGAAGAGATATGTTGAAAGTAGCCTGCATCCTTAATGTCAGAAGCAGTCACCACCATTTAATAAGGAATTCCTTTCAGTCTTTGTACTTGAGCAAACTGCATCCAATCATCCTCATGAGAGTAGGTTAACTGGAAATAAAAGCCTTCAATTTTGTAAATCAAGTTTAAAGGCTTTCAATTAAGACGGGAATGCAAGCCCCTGTTTCCTGTCTCTATCCATATTACAGGCAGCATCTCTCAGACAGGGTGGAGTGTGTGTGTCTCATGTTAGATGCTCTGAAGGTGTCTTCTGCGATACTAAGGAACACAGGAGGTAGCTATAAAGCAAGAGATGAAAGGAAGGGGAAGGATGGAAGGTGGCTCCCCTTTGAACTCTTAGCTTGTGGATTATGAACCACAGTGAGCTGTTCATAACTGAATTTGTAATTCATCCTTATTTGTTTAGAAAAAAATCCTGTGCCTTCTCTAAAGTCTTCACAAAAATTTGGATAAATTCAGTTAGAAGTAAATCAATCATCGCTTTTGAGGCGTTCTGCTTAATATACAGGTGAAATTACAAGTGTGGTTTACATTATTTTGGAAGTGAGTAGTGGATTTTGAGATATAATAAGGACCTTGAGCTTCTAGTCAATGTGTCTCAGAACAACAACAACAACAAAATGTGTTCGTTTTGATGTTCTGGCCAGAGAAATAAAAAGCCAGTGCCCACATCTGTCACATCTGTGTCAGAGGCAATGGGGAGTTGTTACTGTTCTCACTTTGATAAATTCAAATATATATATATATATATATATATATATATATACTGTTTGCTTCTTTTCAATACCCTGTGTATATCTACTTGTGATGGGCAGGACATATCAGTGGAGAAAAACATATTTATCCCCTCAACTCGATTTCAAGTTGTAAGAATGAGCATGTCTTAATGTCTTACAGGGTTCATTGGTTATATTCAGTCAGCTCCTGGAGGATTAGTATCCAGCTTATCTACAAACCACCTCTCTCTAAATAAATGACTTGTTTTCTAAGGGTTCATTCTCCATCATATGACTGCGGTCAAGGGTAACTCCAAATTATCAAAAGCCAGCATTTTATAATGAAATTAAACTTGCAATTAAATTAATGCTAATGTAGGTGATTAACAGAATATACTTAGCGAAAACATCAATACATTTCCTGTAATTGAATTTTATCTTGTAACACTGTGCTTTCCTTCGGGGAATGTCTTTTCAAAGTTTTCCTCTGATAAATGTCTTGCTCATTTAAAAACATATGAATTAATTCCAGAAATTTCTCAGGGCTTTCTTTATTATAAAAATTAGTTTAATCAATTAATAACTGTAATTATTTCTACAGTGATTTTTAGACACAATTCTTGAGAATCCTTCTATGTTTTCTTTACTGGGAAACTGTATTTTGAATATAAATATTTTACTTTCCAAAATCAAAAATGTATAATCCCGTAAGAGTACGAAAGCAAATTTTGAGTCATAAGTTTTAAGGTCATGGAGTCTGTCAACATATATGTTCTATATGCAAACATGAATTAGTTTTCCTCAGAAGGGTTACCTATATCCTTCAACACATAATATATCCTTTCACTGGATGGCTTTCAGAAGTTACTACAAATTTTAAAGAAGTATCATGTTAACTAATTTCACACATGAAAATGCCATACCAATTCGATTTGCTTGTAATGTTGTTGATGACTTTGCCATGTTTGGCCCTTTACAAAGTATAACACACTTCTCACACCTGCATGTGTCAGAACATGTGCTGGGCTGTAAGGCTGTGAGTGTAGCTCACCCTCATGTCTAAGTGGATTCATTTCTTGTGCTTTTAATTATTTCCTTTCACCAGATCATATGCGTGAAAGCTTATATAGTCATGTACACTTCCCACTGTACACTTTGAATCTGTTTCTAAGAGCAAAAAGGTACATGCAATAGGACAAAAGAATCATAACAAACAGCTGCTTTTTTCATTTAAAAAATAAATTTAATTTATTTGTATGGGGAGGGATTTGGCTCTATGCATCCCTGTATGCTATGTGTGTCCCTGGGGACTGCAGAGGCCAGAAGAAAGCTTTGATTCCTTTGGGTCTGGAGTTATAGACCATTCTGAGGTACCATGTACATCCTGGGAATCTAACTGGTTCCTCCAGAAGTAGAGTCATTGCTCTTGATTATTGATCCCTCTGTCGAGGCACAGAAAACCTATTATTTTTGAAATTATATTTACACTTATTTTAAAACTGGTAACTAATATTTAATATGTTACGTATTATTGGAATGCTGTGCATTACATGAACATATACATGCATGCCATAATGCTTAAATCAGGATAAATAAATAAGTATCCCAAATGTTCATTTCTTCATGGCCAACCATCTTCATGGCCTTTAGTCTTCTGGCCATCTCTGACATAGCATGCACAGACATGTCTACAGTCACCCTACGGTGCAGTGTGTCAGAATCCATTCCCATCTCTCCACAACTTAGTACCCATCATCAACTTTGCCCATCCCTTCTTCCCACTGCTCTCTTTAGCCTCACAACATTTACTGGCAAAGTGTTTGTGAAATGATCACTTAGTGTCACTGACATTTTCTACATGGTGACATGAGATGGCTCCCTGGCTTTTGTTCTTATGAAACTATTCTCTTGGGTTTTGTCTCCTAATGCAACTCTAAATAGCTAACACATTTGTGAAATGCAGTGGAGACATTACCATCTCCCAATGATTGTGATTATTCTTGGAGAAGCTTAAACATGCATTGGAGTATTGAGGATTTTTTTTTTTTTTTTTTTTTTTTTTTTTTGCTACTGTGAAATTGAGAAATAAACCACAATATAGCTAACTAATAAAAAAAAAAATACTTCCAGCAGTGTTTTCATAAATATGATGCCCAGTACAGGCAGTGTTTTCAATGCTGACTAGTCAGCCATTGGCAGTGATATACCGAAGAGCAAAGATCAATAGCCATTGGATATTAAAATGTGTCAACAAAGACAACAGACTTTATGGATGCATTCTGATGTGGTGAGCTGGAGGTAGAGTACTGGGAGGAAGGGATGCTTGCCTGCTCTGATCTGAAGCCTCTTCACTCCCAGTATGGAAGCTGACAAAAGATCTTTCTGAGATTCTAAACTGGATTTTCTCACCTAGAATATAGTGACCACAGGGGCATTGCGAGTCTAGAACAAAGTAAAGAAGACATAGTACTGACAGCAATTTGTCTCCACTGGGGGGGGGGGGGGGACCTGGTAGTACAATTTGGTTCATGACCTTGAGTAAAAAAGAAAGGGGTAGAGTATGACAATAAGAAACAGCAGAAGATTTCACCTCTCCCCCAAAGTATTTTTAGTATTAAAATCCTGTAATTTTTCAGCCTCACATTTCACTGATTGCAATTCATTCAGTACACTTTCCCATGCCATCGGTTGTATGAGACATAAATGCCACAAACATTTCTCTGTATGTACGCTGCCGCTGCGGGTTACTTTAACCATAACTAGCTCTTGAGACAACGTAGTGCAATACTAATGGCAAAACCATCAGTGTCTACTACAATTAGCCTCGTGAATTCCAATTCAAATCTTATTCTCTGTTAAGTATAAGATGCCTCTGTAGTTTAGTCACTATAACCTTAACTTTATCATTTAAAACTAGCATTAATATATGCCTAATTTTTATTATGCTTTGGAGAATTGATACAAGCTGTGCCCATCAACTGCTCAAAACAGGTTATGGGACACTAATAATTCCTGATATTATTATGTTACTGATGTTGCTAGAAATATTACCTTAATTGCAATAATCCTTCACTTCAGTGTCACAAGATAAAAGGGACATAATGCCTTACCAACTCATTTTCCTGAAGAATATTCTGAGCTGATTACATCAGTCAAAAATTTCAGTATTTGAGATTTTATTTGTTTGATGACTAGTTTGCCAGTGACATTGTCAGTACATAGGTTATTCACTAGCTCCTTCATGCCTTTATTTTTATTATATTTTATTTTGTTTTTTATGTAGTAATAAGACACAGTATTAAGGTTCATTACATTTTTATGCATGTACATGATGTATTTTCGCCATTATCACCCTTCGTTACCTTCTATTCTTCCCACACATGTTGATGTATTTATTCCCATGTAGTCCCTTTTTCTACATTCATTTTTTGTTTTGTTTTACTTTATTTTGTTTTATAAAACATATCAATAGAGTGGACTGAGGAGAGGTTTACTAATATAAACAACAGTGATATTTTTACATAAGTATAAATATACATGCAGACACAAAAATTCATGCATACAATGACTGCACTTACAACAATTTTCTCAGACAAAAATCCGTTCAATTAGCTACCTAGAACTTCAAATGAGTATTTATCTGCACACTGCACACAGTAGAACAAAGAGAGAAGAAGGCTAGACCATGGAGGAATGTATATGTGCTATTTAAATTTACCTTTTAACATCTTTTATTCCCATTTCTGTGTTTCTGAGAATACTGTCCGAGAAAAATATTTTTCAGTTAGTGCAGTTAAGGAAATTGTTGGATTTGTGTGATTTAAAGTGAAGTGAAATCTTCCATTACATAAAAAAAAAAAAAATCTTTAAGAGTGGCTTTCTGGAAAACATTATAAAATATCTAGACATTTGTTCACCCATTCACTAATTTTAAGAGCATTTATTGTATAATTCTCTTGTTATAGAAGTTGAGGGTACAAGAATTAACAAGAAGGTCCCTTTACTCAAATAACTCTATCTAAAGAATGTAAAATAAGACACAATTGTATCTACGTTTTAGTAAATAACACATTGTTGCATTCAATTGTGTCAACACAGGGTCTTACTGTTTTCACTTCTCAAAGACACATGGTCACAGAACATGTAATTACCCGATATGGTAAATACTAATTTAAAAAATCATGTATTTTTAAAAATTGTATTCATTTACACTATCTGTTAAGAAAACAGAAAAGCAAACACATAGGGTTGAATTGAGAAGCAAACACACAGTTTAACTATGAAACATGCAATATTTCTAGTATGTGCCTAGTTTGTATATTGAGGGGAATAGGCACATCAAGAGAGAAGAGTAGGAATTAGTGTGTAGCCTTGAGTTTTGTATCGTAACCTAACTCTGAAATGAAGGTGTGGTTATAATTCTGTGAACACAGATATATATCAAAACTAAGTTTAGACATATGGAACAAACAATAAAGCTTCAGTACAAGGCTCAGGTGTAGACTTGCCTGATGATTCTCTCATAAAACATTTTCTGAGTCAACATGTTGTTAAACAGAAAGAACTCTGAGGGAATAATTAAGAATCACACACTCAATAGATTAGAGTTATATTCATATTCTCCACCACACACACAGTTTAAAGGCGTGCCAAGGTTCCTGTAATTTCTTTGTGTGTGGGTTGGGGTGGGTAGGAGAGTGTTTTTTAATCTTCTTTTTCTTTATTCTTCTCTCAAACAGTACATGCCAATCCAGCCTCTTCTCCATCCCCTGCCCTCCCCTCTTCCTCCTCCTCACCTCCCTCTCCCCTAAATATATTGCTCTGCCTTTTCCCTTCAGAAAAGAGCAGGACTCCCAGAGGTAGCAACAGAATATAGCAAAGAAATAAGACCAGGCACAAACCCTCATATCAAGGCTGGACAAGGCAGCCCAAGTAGAAGGAAGAGTGTACCATGAGCAGGTTAAAAAGTCCAAGACAGCCCATCCCCACTGTTAGGAGTCCCACTGAAAGCAGATTGTGTACGCAAAGTGTAAAACCAGGTAAAGTACCTGATTACTATGCATAAAATTCTTATGTTAAATTCTCAGCACCTCTTTTTGTAATTCCAACACTAGGGAGGCTGAGGAAGAAAGGCAAGAATGCCAGGCCACCCTAAACTACAAGACAACTATGAGGACAGCAATGCACAGTAAAACACTACCTTAGAATAATTAATTTAAAAGGAGGAATAATTCCAATCTAAAAGTCAGAACTATTTTATGTTCAGTTCTTAAAATAACTCAAGCAAGAAAGCAACACATAACCCCATGGACAGCACTGATGACATCATACCAAATGCCTCTGATCAGCCCGAAGACAGTGGATTTGAAATATTTTTCTTCTATTTTTATCACAGGTTGATGACACCAGTTCAGATAGCTTCATCATGGCCTTCATTAAATTAAATAGAAACAGGTCATTATTTTACACTCTTTGTAGCATCCTGGGTTTTATAGTTTTAAAGAGATTATTTGGTTTTTTGTATATAAATATTGGCTTATACATTCGTGCATGCATCACATGTATGTCTGGTTTTTATGGGAGGCAGATGAGAGCAAATGCCCTGTAACTGGAGTTCCAGACAACTGTAAGCCACCTTGTGTGTGTCGAGTACTGAGCCTGGTTCCTCTATATGAGCTTCAAGTGCTCTTAGCCGATGAGCCATCTCTGCAGCCCACATTTATTTATACTTAGATAATTGTATAGTGTTCATAAAGTAACCGTAGAGTCACAGTTAACTCTATCTTTTAATATTAACATAAAGCGCTATGAAGTTGGGCTACATCTGTACTTTGGCAAAATGTAAGTTACTTTGTAGAAGACATAGATCAATTCATAATTATTTTCTCTGTGATGGTCTTTGAAGGGCTTGTGTTTTGTTAACTATGAAATAAACCAGACTTACTAGTGAATATATGGACATGTTGAAAAAAATTACAGCTCCCATCCACTCAGGGCTCTTAGCTGTTGTTAATTTCAAGTTTTATTGGGGGTTTATGTTAATGTATATTCTTCATAAAGTTGATCACATCCTTCTAAAATATATTTGGAAAAATAGTCAGGAAAAATAATTGGGCAGAATTGAGGGAAAAGCCATGAATGTAAAAGTTTGTTTTTAGATTGAGTCACCAGAGTGAGCCACGAGGGGTGGTGGCTTGTTATTGTAAAGTAATGGGCTCATGACACATGAGAGGAGATGGCTTCCTGCTGTAAAGGAATGGGCTCACCTAGAATTCATCTTTGATGCAGAGAGTTTAAGCCCAGCTACTTTATAATTGTAACATTCAAGGTCTCCTTATAAGGATATGATAGCACAGTGTACAGCCAGCATACACAAGGAAGTTCTCTACTGTTATTGCAAATCTGTTTCTCATCATTTCTGGTTTATCGGATGAGTTAGATTTATATAAAAACTCACCATAAGCCTATCTGAATCAATGCTTTGTATTTGGCGTCACATGCATTTTGTAGCACCAATATTGACATTGTCTCTTTTCCATCTTCTACAATAGAGTTCTAATACATGGTTATTTTAAGGGTCACCAAACCATTTAAGTTGAAATAATCTTCAGGAAAGAGTGACCAGAGAACAACAATATGTTTTCCCGATTTCAGTAACTGGTCATAACAATAACAATGTGGGTGCATTCCTCTATTTTCTCATGTTCAGTTCACATATTAATCATTTCTCACTCTACGTTTATACACCAAGCATGGCACTTACTTGGTGTTTTCAACTTTTTGTACTATACTGATTATTCATTATTGTATCGGTTTACTGTATTTTCCTTTGTAGTGTGATCTTTTATTTCTACAAATGCACTACTTGTAAATATTGTATGTGTGGAGAGCCACAAAATCTCTGTCTCAATGACCCCTTTCTATAGGTGGTTGGACAACAGATAATCATGTTCATGTGCTAAAAAATCTTGAGTTATACATATTGTCATTTTTATTTTATGATTCCCATGTACTATCAAATATTTTCCATTTGTGTTTTGTTTAAAAATCCAAAGCTATTTCTTTAAAAAAAATCTTTTCAGTGGCTGCATGAAAACAGGTAGGTGTCTTCTGCTTCAGAAACTAAGTGTAGACAAGACTGTAGAATTCAATTTTAAAGTCATAAAGGCACTGCCTTTACATTGCATTCTGTCTCCTGAGCATTTGATAACATATTACATGCTACTTAAGTGGCCATTAAAGTAAACATAATTTATATCTGTTTTATTTCTCATTTATTTAATGTTGAAATGCTCCAAACGCTTATTGCAGAATAGTTCTTTTTTAGTTTTATGTTGTACACATTTGGGAATTTTTTCAAACATATAATATAGAGATTTATTATTGCATACAACACACATATATACTTATACAACATACATGTATATTTATGTAGATTATACATACTTAAGTTTACAATGCATATAGAAAGTTCAGAGATATATTATGTTTCAGTGTCACAACTAGAAAGGTCCTAACCAAATAATTTAAATTTTATTATTTCACCATGTGGTCTTAGAGAGGGAATGGGGGTTTAAAACTAGCATTTGGAAAGATGTTCATCTTATGTAAAAAAATCTTGTAAACTTTAGATGTAAAGAAAACCTAAAAGGCATGACAAAGGTTCCAGAATAATATATACTCCTTGCCTCCTATATGTGTAGCTTGCAGTACTATCATTTATTTAACATAATTAATGAATCAATACTGATCCATTTTAATCAGCTAAAGGCTGCATTTCATTTCATTTTCCTTATCATTTATCCAGTGTCTTTCTTCTTCCTAGTTCCTTCTAAAAATGTACAGCAATTATTGTTAATCAGGAGGTCTCTTCAGCCTTCTCTAGACAGCAAGAGTAAGAGAATTTCACTGATAGTGGCTGGCCTTGACAGAGTATCAGAGTCCTTGCCCTTTATTGTGTAGATTGTCTCTCAGGTGAAGTTCAGCTGATGCTTTTCTCATTATCCGAGACATGGACTTGTCCGTGAGAGATATGGGAGGTCCACGTGGGTACCATGCTTCATCATCACAGCTCTTCATGCTAGCAAGTCGCTTGCCACTGTCGAACACCTACTGAAGGTTGTTTGCCAGATGGCTCCTGAGTTTGGGTTTCTATAAGAAAACATAACAACGTTTCATAAACTTTGTAACTTATAAACCAAATGAAATATTTATCACTGGCTTTTAGGCTTGTATCTATCGACCCATTTCTCGCTGTGTCTTCACCTTGTGAAAGGGAGAAAGCTTTCTTGGGTTTGTGCTTTTGGGTTTTTAGTTCTGTTTTTGTTTTATTTTGTTTTAAGATCAGTCCCATTCAGGAACTATCTTCCCCTACCTCTTGCCAAGGTCTCATGTGTAAGACCATCAAGGAAGAGGTTAGTATTTCAATATGAGAATTTAGGGATGGCAGATGCTAAGGTTCAGAATGGATTTCTCCAGGAGTTCACTTTCACCGCTTTTCTCCACTGTACGATTCAGACATTGCTGTGTGGCTCACACACAGAAGTAGACATTATCATCTCACCTCCTGGATTGGAAACTTCACTTGATTATACTCCATGAATTTATTATTTAATAATATCATCTCTACTGTGTCATGTTTATAAAATTCCTGCCCTAAGGGATACAGAGATGGCTCAGTGGTTAATAGCACTCACTGAATGATCTTTCAGAGGACCTGGTTTAAATTCTCAGCTCCCACTTGTCATCTCACAACTATATGTCCAAAATCTGACATCCTAACACAGACATACATATAGGCAAAACACCAGTGCACATTAAAATTAAAATCTTGCCTCAAAGCTTACTGGGGTCATAATAGCTGGACAACAGTTTTATAATTATCTCTTAGGATGTAAGTATTTAATGTAAGCATGTAATTATTACCATATGTATACATACACATGCACACACATACACACATATTATATGTATATGTAGTGAATATAATAAACAAGATTTCTTAACTAAATACCTGAAAAGAAGTATGTGTTTGGTGCACTGATTTTAAATAAAATTTAGCACTATATCTTCAAAGTTATTTCATATGAGGGAGAGAAAGAATGGGATTTTGAAGCTGTATTTTAACAAGATAAAGAGACTTTATTACTAAAGATAAAGCTTGATAACTTATAAGTAGTATTTTTATATGTTTTATAAATGTAGTAAATATACAACTTACTACAGCCCCAATACTACATAATTTCCTAACATCATAAAGAAAGAGATTTTCATGTCCACAATAGTAGCACTGGGTTTTACTGTGAGAATTTAAACATGTACCTAAGCATGTCATATGTAAATTGTAATTATGAAGGTAGTTATCTTCTCACATGAATCACACTCTGTAACACAGTCATTTCATTTCATCCTCACATTGTTCTCTTGGCTCTTAAGAGAAAGAAAAGCTGACTGATAGCTGATTTAATGTAAGAGTACTCTATATACTAGACTGCATATATTTGTAAGTGTAGTTTACAGTGCAATTTGACTTTGAATTGGTAACCTTCCAACCACAGAAAGTTGAATGATCTCCAAGTACCCAGCTCTCTTTTATGGCGTGGGAAACGTGTTTCCAGGAAGCTTCATGCGCTGCACCATGGCAATGTATTCTGCTTATTTTACATTTCTGCAAGGAAGAAATGTATTAAGTTATTAAAGCACTACAGTCTCATCAGATGTAGAAAATTAGATAAGAATTGGTTTGAAATATCATCCTGAAGCCATAATGCCAAGCTTGTTGACTTTATTTGGTTTATTTTAACCTTTCAGTCATGGGGGATATTTGCTTCAATAATTCAATGTAGCCTTCCCTATTTGAGAGCATGATGGGCTTACCTCATCACTTTCTTTCTGTGAGAAATTTGATTCCAAAGACTGTTATCAATAGCCATAGGAGTACACATACTCAATGTGCAGCTGTCTAGGAATATAGGTATTAGTGTATGTTCAACCTATAGTCCCGACTAACCCTTCTTTTTAACTAAATTGACTTGATGAACTGTTGAACCGTCTTTGCTAAGTTTTTTTGTTTATTTGCTTTCTTTTCTTTGTAGAGTGTAGTGATTTCACCTCAGATGTTTGCTGGTGTATCAAATATTTGGATAAAAAAAAAACTCAGGAGAAAGTTATCAGAGCATGTATCCAAACATAGCATGTGTACCAGAGTCACTTCAGCAAGTGTAATTATTTAACATACATGTGCTTGTTTCTAATTAGAAAAAAATGCAAGTGTTTAAAATATATTTCAAGAATGAAAATGGTCCTAAGCAACTTTCTAACATGTCATTGAAAAAGTAGTTCCTATATTTGAATTTAGATATATTGGGAACAATAACAAAATGGAACCAATCTAAAAACTGGAATTTGAAAAATTGTTTAGAAAAAAATAAAAGGTATTTCTTCCACATTGTGGTCTTTTAAACAAACATTTATTTTCTTATTTAGTGTGTGGGGGGGTAAGAAGGAGGGAGGGAGGGAGAAAAGGAGGGATAGAGGGAAGAAGGAAGAGAGGGAGAGAGGGGGAGGGAGAGAGGGGGAGGGAGGGAGGGAGGGAGGGAGAGAGAGAGAGAGAGAGAGAGAGAGAGAGAGAGAGAGAGGAGAGGTCATAACCAATGATTGTAGAAGTCAGAAGAGGATCACTCATGGGAGTTGGTTCTCTCCTACCCCATGCATTCCAGGATTGAATGCAGGTTATTGGTCTTGGAAACAAGCATTTTTGCTTATTGCGCCATGCCATCGGTTTTATTGAGGGTTTCAAAAATATTTTCAGAAGTATTTATGTCCACAGTGTTACTAAATCATGTCATGATGTTTACCAATTTAAATAGAATATTTATTTATAGCATCTGTGCTTTCGGTTTTTGCTTCATTAAAGAGTATTGTATTTTATTAATCCATGTTAAACATTGTTTTTTTTTAAAAAAAAAAATAGGTGTAGAAATAGCTGAGAGTTTTTGAAATAGCTTCAAGCACAGTGCAAAAGATATGCTTTCATTCCATCGTTTTCTTCTGTATTCACTCTGTTTCTTTTGCTAGGTGGCATGCATGCAGTGGTTTCATGGAGACCATACAATGCTTGAGATGATTGAGAAAAAGCGTTGCTTGTGCAAAGAAATAAAGGCTAGACAGAAAACGGAAAAGGGCCTTTGCAAACAGGATAGCATGCCAATCCTACCCAGCTGGAAGAAGAACGCAGGAGCAAAGAAGTACAGTCCTCCACCATATTCTAAACAGCAAACGGTATTCTGGGATACTGCCATATGAGCGTGTATTGGCACGAGCTCCACGTTGCTTAATTCAAGGGAGGTCTACTTGGTCGGTCTTGTGATAATTAATTGTTCCATATATTCTTTGTTGATGTGGAATACCACAGGAGGCTGTGAGTACTGTGGTTTACCAGATAAAATGTGTTTGTCCTTGTAGTTAAGGCACACTTACTTATCCTGGATTATTTTGAATCCAGAATATATTAAATTGTAAATATTTTGCTAGTTTATGAGTGACACCCAAAATAATAATCATTACACATATTTAAGTTGCAGAAATATCAGAAAAATTTACTAGGTGATATAATTTGGTATGAAATGGTTTGTTATCTCTTTTATATGTAACCCCTGGATGCCTTTTCTTATTAATTTTTGCATTTAAAATGTCTTTGCTCTCCTACCCACATTTGGCTTCTATAGAAGAGCTCACAGGTATAAGTCCTATTTAAACACATAATATGTGATCTGGTGCTAGCAATACAAAAGTTGAATATCCTGTTTGTAAAGATTATCTGCTGCTTTCTAAGTTTGTAAGTGATTGATTGGAAGTAAATGAAAGTATGACACCAGTCTGAATGCCCATGCTACATGGACAATCTTTTCTACAGTGACTTCATAAAGATTTTGTTCATATCCTTGTGTCTGCACTTAGTATTATTAGCAAGTCAGACTATGGAGAAAGGTAGTAGGATGTATTGGGTATTGGGACATTGCAGCAGCAGACTTTCCTTCATAAATGAGGTTTAGGGATGTGTATCCTTGCAGCATTGATCTGATTGGAGGAGACCAGGGTTCACTGTGACATTGGAAGTAACAAAGATTCAAACCAGTAAGAGCACAGCTGTTTTCAAGAAAGGGGAAACAGAGGCATCGTAAACATAATATTTTTAAGTAATATTTTACAGGCATGGTTTTCCACAAGAAATAAAGGAATAAACATTCGTGTTACCAGTTTGAATATTTTAGAATACTACATGCCAACCTTCCTCAAAATTTAAGTCCATTTATGGAAAAGTATTTCTTGCCAATCCTTTAAGCTAATTATTAAATTTTTGGGTCATAATCTTCTGTGCATAACTATGTACCCGTTCTTACTGATTATGACACCGTGACCAAAGAATTATGACCACTTCATTATTTTATTTTGTTTTAAGGAAGATATAGGAAATGCAGGGGATCAAGGATAGGGTGGACTCAACCTTATGTGGTGGTAAAATTTAAGTTAAGAAATTTAATTTAAGAAAAATGGTATATATCTTTTAAAAGTAACTTGTTAGTTGAAAAATATTGCCACGAATAAATAAAAATGAAACTATCACATATATTTTGTATATTTAAATTACTATTTATGCTTCCTAAAATGGACAGTATGCAGTTCTTCAGTAACAATCAATTTAGTATTATATTTCTGAGAGGAAAAAAATGTGTGTTTGATGTTATTATCATAGCAGTTTTTCTCATAAGGGTATTGACAGCAATAGCTCCAATGCTGCTCAATAAAACCAAATATAACAGAAGTTAAGGAATTTTTGTAATCTATATTGATAAAAAAAAATCTAGTAATTCTTTATCAGTAATAGTTCCTTGAAGAGAGTTTGAAATGTTATAACATAATTTTTTAATGTTTTATAATTAATGTATATTTTGATGTCCAATTATAATGCTGAAAGAATAAGGGAAAATAGTAAGTGGGAGCATGTGTTGTGTGTGAGTGTGTGTGTGTGTGTGTGTGTGTGTGTGTGTGTGTGTGTGAACAATCAGTGGGAGAACTGTATATATAAAATGCTTAAAGAAGTTGTAAGTTCTGCTTGTACAAGTAAGATGGAGACTAAGGTGAAATAACAAATAAAGAAAACCACGGAGATCTTAAGCAGTGTAAATGGATACCTTCGCTATGTTTCACCAGCTATGTAGATTTATAATTCAAGCCCAACAGTCAATACAGCACAGATCTAAGCGTGATGGGAACATTTTCAGATAAAGAATAATTGAAATCAAATGTGTTTATGGCCCAAGTTGCTATCTTAACTTGAGCTGTTTACGACCTCATAGATTTAAGCCAACCAAACACAAAGCACCATCCAATCTGTCAGCATTTCTATGATCTTAGTGCATGTGGGTTCTGGCTATTGCAGAAAATATGACCCCTCTCCTGACATTTAAAGGTAGGCAATATATTTCTAAGTGTGTCTTTCAAATGCTGATCTTACACATGTCATTCTGAATTAGGCAGAAGATAATTGTTAATGTTGGTCACTTGTTCAGAAGGAAACAAGTACTAAAACGATTTGTGTTAGATTCAGCCATTCACATGTGTTCTGTCATGCTCATACTATGGCCACATGCCATACTCCTTCAAATGTGTGGGGTTTTTTTTTTTTTTTTAAGGAATTAGCTTTTTTTGACAATTTGTATGTAGGCCACCATTTCCACTTATTTCTCCAAATCTCTCTCTACATGAGCAAGAATTGGAATATCTGGAAAAAATGGCTTCACTTGGATTTGACTTCAGATCTGTTACTTTGTGCCTATACAATATTTAATTGTCCCCTGTGACAATTAGCTATTCTATAGTCAGCTTCTTCTTTGTATCAAGTTTCTCTTTGTTATGAGAAAACTCATTAGTACATAGAAAAAAAATCATGCTGACACTCTGGTGGTAATAAATTAGGGCACTTCACTGTATGAATCTGGCCGGAAGATAACCTGCAGCCAGCACATGAGGACATGATAATGCTCATATCTATAGCAGTGCCAAAGAAAAAAATCATATAAAAGCATGGTTATCAGGCCAAGAGAACTCATACTTATGACAAATAGTCTATTTGCAGCAAATGTTGTAGAAACAGATTTTTATTGGCTGTCAGTAAGACGCTTTTATGTGTGAAATACTTCCTAGTAGAGAAGACACAAATTTCTGTAGAAATGATGGAAGGAAAGAGTAAAATACTGTGTTTTCCTCATCACAGATGCCAGCGCTACATGAGAAATCACACTTTACAGAGACACTGCCAATATCTCCCTCTGTATGCTATTGAAGCAAAAGTTTGAGGTAAAAAGTGATTTTTGCAAATAAGAATGAATTTTCAGCCATGTAATAATTGAGAAAAAAAAGCAAACCTCAAGAGCTCAATAACATATTAATTTAGAAAGGATATACCTTTGAACAGAAAATAATGGTTTGGACATAAGATCACTTTTCAAAATCGTGACAGTTTTGAACTGTTGACAAGTGATGAGATTTTGTTAGAATGCTTCTAGAAAATCGAGATATTGACATAGGTGTGTTCTTGTCTACACGCAGAATTTGGTTTGAGTCTTTTGAATAACTTAAGTAGAAAGTCAACACACCTGAACTGACCCGGCTAGTTACTGTTCTAATAAAGTCATCAGAATAACACAACTACAGATACAACCTTTATATTACGAAGGCTTGGAAATTAACCATGCTTCCACTTGACATTAAAACAAATGTTCCTGATATTAATGGAGTAAGAAATTTGAGGTAAGCTATAAGTCTCACGTGAAAAGGGACTGTTGATAGGATTGACTATCCTCTCCCCATGGACTGTATCCGAAATTCTAATGGAAGATAAAGAGAATTGCCACATACATTGTATAGGAATACTTGAAACACTTTGCAGATTTGGAATAATAACTAACAAATTGCAGAATGTTGATAATTTGATAGCAATCCATTGTTTTCTTTTTTTTAGAAACTAATTGTATCATTTAATTATACAGTTTCAGGAACACTTAGAGTTTAACGTGGAACTAGATATGGTCAAGTATGTAATCATTAATATTTTCAAAGTGAAAAACCAGTTGTTTCCAATAGCATACACAATCTCACATATTTGGTGGTTTTTAAGTGCTTATATGCAGTGTTCTTGTTGTTTTCTGGTCAAGTGTACAGTCAAAATAAAAGATGAAAATATACTAAATTTATGTCTGAGTATAGCATACGTGTATATGTAAGCCTCTACGTGTACATTACAATATGTACTGCTATCTGTATAAATCAGTAAAGGATGACACTGTTTTATCATGTTAAATGTAAACGTTGTAGTTCGGGGTTTGGATGGCTAAAAGCCCTCTCATATTTGGATCAATTTTATTGGCGCAAAATGTGTATAATCTGGGAAAATGTCTGGCTACATTTTATTTAAATATTGTGAAGCTTCAGATTGAAGGAGAAACATTTAAAAAATATTGTTGAATTTATCACAAATAAAAATCTATGAATAACTCTTCAAAATATTCATTTGTTCCCAAATATAACTGGGCTTGCCCACCCTTAAAGCACTTATATTTAAACATGTACACACTCAGATACAGAATACATACTGTATATAATATATATGACAATGTTTAGTATGCACTCATTTTGTTTGGACTTACCATTTATAGTGTAGCAATTTGTGTAAGTGCACTGTGATTATAAAAAGGATCAAAGCACAGTACAGTCACACTTTTGTTATCTTGCACTAAAAGCGTGTTTACGTATTTAGAATTGTATGTTTACTTTCTTGACTTTTCAGATATTTGAAACAAATAGCTATGAAAAATTATATGAACTAATCTGGTTTTTTTTTAAGTGGATAATGACACTACATTTTTAAAAGACAGGGTTTTTAAAAGAAAACCATTAAACATCCATTCCAACACTAACATGTTTACCATATCTAAAGATCTGAATGTCATATTGCATTTTTCATAACTCATTAGCAATGTCAGGTATGTGCCTGAATATTTGTGCAAATAAGCATTAGATAACAAATTTCTCTATTCATGTATTCCTAGGCATTTCTATATACATAATAATATAAACACTGATGTTTTAATGTCTCTTAATTTTTGTACTTGATTTTTTTTAGGTAATATGTAATTATATATGTACTTTGATACTACTGAAGTAACCAGATGTTGTTTGAAAACAAATTGATTTCTCTCTAGTGAATTGACAATATTTTATGATATTTTGTGCTTATTTATTTGTGCTCCCGTGTAATTATAATAAAAGCAATAGTTTAAATTAAATGGCAGTCATTTCTCGCAATTATTCACTAAGAAGCAAGATTAAAAGGTCAATAGAGTTAAGTATATTCTATACATGTATTAGAATTTCAGTGTCATTTAATAACTTATGTAATAAACATTCATGTTCAAAAGATTTAAAGAAAAGCACACCTTCTTTCAAGTTTTTAATTTGTTTGTGAGATCATATGAAACTTTAAAGCTTGCTACTGGTAAGTATCAGTGGCCTTAACTCTAGGCCACATGACACCTTCTGTCCTTAATAATAATTCAGATTCTGTTCCAAGACGATAGAGGCATTTTGACATTTCATTCTATTTCATCACCAACCAAAAATCAGTCCAATTTAATGCTAGAACATTAAAGAATAAAATTCAACAACCCCCTAGCTATACTTTAAAATAAGATATTTAGCGGGATGGTATTGAGTCATGTTTTCTACTGATCATCTTTCTAGAAATAACTTGAAGGAAATAATGAGTCAGTGCTTACTGTTGTCAGGATGTCAGTAAGTGAAATATTTCTCAGTATCTGGATCATAGTTTGGGGCTCAATAATTTTATATAGACATATAGACATATAGACATATAGACATATAGACATATAGACAGATAGATAGATAGATAGATAGATAGATATGATAGATATGATAGATAGATAGATAGATATGATAGATATGATAGATAGATAGATAGATAGATAGATAGATAGATAGATAGAGACAGATAGATAGCTATTAGTACGTATTATCCTTTAATGGTTGTACAATTAATGTAAATTTCCATGTTTATTTTTAAGATTTATTCATTTTATATGATTAGAAATTTTCCCTGAATGTATGTATGTGAAGCATTTGATTGCCAATTGTCTGTGGGGTGAAAAGTATACATTGGATGCCCTGGAACTGGAGTTATGGATGTTGTGAGTAACCATGTGGTCCTTTGTAAGAACAACAAGCACTCTTACTTTTTTGAGTTTTTCTCCAGTTTCCCATGGCCATTTCTTAAAAGGAATCTAATTTATGGCCACTGTTTAACTCAGCCCTTCTAAATATTAAACTGTTCAGTGTAGTACTCCACCTCTTGGTGTAATAAGATATGACCATTCAACGCCTTAAAGCACCCACCACCCCTCTAAGCTTGCATCCATCCTAGTCTATGATAAGTTACCCAGATTTTAAATCAATGAACTCTTTCATCATCATAAGTACTTTTTAAATCAGTATTTCTTGCTTTTTTAAATCAGACCTTAATAAAATTATGTTAAGAGCAACAGGTGAATGATCAGTAAACAATTCCCATTCTCTTCTGGTGACATGTAGTTTAGGAATATTTACTAACATGCAGGTGTTTGCCCAAACATGACAGAAAAGGATATTAGAATGAGAAAAGTAGAATCACATTATATGGCTTAGAAAAAAAAAAGATTTTTAATGATTTTCCTGTACAGAAAGACACCTGCCTTAGTTAGGGTTTCTATTACTATAGGGTATCTAATTTTTATTACCAAAAGCAATGTGAGAAAGAGGTCAGCTCAAAGAAGAAGAGCCTCGGGTCACAGTGCATCATCAAAAAAAGTCAGGGTAGGAACTCAAGGCAGAAATATAGAGGCAGGAACTGAAGCAGGGGACACAGAAGAATGCTATTTACTGGTTTATTCCTTTGGCTTGCTCAACTTGCATTCTTATCCAGCACAATACTACCTGACCCAAGGTGATACAACTCACAATGGACTGAGCTACACAAGATCAATCACTAAGAAAATGCCGACAGGTTTGTCCACAGAACAATCTTTTTTAAAAATTTATTTATATCAAAGCCTGTCTCCCTCCACCCCCACCCTCATTAAGGCATCTTTTAAGTCATGGTTTCCTCTTCTCAGGTAAATCTAGTTTATTTCAAGTTGACAAAACAGGACAATGGATGCTGACAACTTCACATACGCGTGCACGAGCGCGCGCACACACACACACACCTCACACACACTATCTAATAATAACTTTTTATTTCTTGTTCATTTCTAGGATTTCATATTAATAACAATATATTGGGGCTGGAGAGATGGCTCAGTGGTTAAGAGCACTGATTGCTCTTCCAGAGGTCCTGAGTTCAATTCCTAGCAATCACATGGTGGCTCACAACCATCTGTAATGAGATCTGATGCTCTCTGCTAGTGTGTCTGAAGACAGCTACAGTATATTCATATACATAAAAATAAAAATAAATCTTTAAAAAATAACAATATATCAATATAAGGCATATTCCAAACTTAAAAAAAACTCAGTCTTTACAAAATCAAACATTCTAAAAATTCAGTCTCTTTAAAACACCTAAAATCTCACTAAAATATCCAAAATCTCTCAACTGTGGGCTTCTGTAAAATCAAAAGACAAAGGATAAGCTGATTATTTCTTAATCAATGGAAGAAGCAGGGCACAGTCACAATCAAATCAGAGCAAATCCAAACTCCAACAATGTAATGTCATGCTCATAGTTCTAAGATCCACTCAGAATCCTTGATAAAATATTTACATAGTTGCTGTCCTCCATGGTCGTCCCATGGTACTGTCATCTCACAAATGCTGGTGTCTTTGCTGGTGTCCTGGCTTCTCCCAGTGCCAAGCCAGATGTTCTCCATGATCATTTCATGCCTTCAAATCCAAGACCACTGGGTGATTCTAACATATTGCCAAGTTCAGCTGATAGTACAAGGTACAGCCTTGATCCTCTGGATCACAGCTTCTGTGTGCTGATCCCAAGGAAACACTTCCTATAATATTTTTTCATCAGTGACTCTGGTTGCTTTTAATTACAACTGTTTCTTTAGACCTAGTTGACCAGTATCAATTGTCCCAATAAAGCAAAATGTTTACCTCAATAGTTCTGGTCTCTTATTAATCAGAGCCAATTCTTCAGCCCCAGATAACCAGAACCACAGATTGTTATTTATAAATATTTAATGCACTCAATAGATTCTTCAAGGGACTTTCAAATTTTCTTCTGAAACATCAGAAGCCAATCTTCCATTGTGACTTCCATCAGCATTTTCTTCTATGTTCCTACAGAAATAGATCATTAAGTTCTCAACACTCAATGGCTTTTCTAGAGCTAAGTGGCAAAGTCCTGTCTTTTTCTTCCTTTTCTTTTTTATTACATTTAATTTTTTAAAGTCCAGCCACTGTTCCACTCCCAATCCACCTTCCCACAATTCCTCATCCATTCCTCCTCCTCATGTCTCCAAGAGGATGTCTCTACCCCCTTCCGGGCCTCTGCACTCCTTGGGGGCCTCAAGTCTCTCAAAAGTTAGGTGCATCTTCTCCCACTGAGGCCAGATCAGGCAGTCCTTTTCTGTATATGAGTTGGTTGTAGTGGTGGTGGTGGGGGACTCAGACCAGCTTATGTATGCTGCCTGGTTGGCGGCTCAGTGTCAGAGATCTCAAGGATCAGGTTAGTTGAGACTCCTGATCTTCTGATGGGGTCACCCTCCTCCTCAGCTTCTTCCAGCCTTTCCCTAATTCAACCACAGGGGTCTGTAACTTTAGTCCAATGGCTGGATGATGTAAGTATCTGCACCTGTGTCAGTCAACTGCTTGTTGGGTCTCTCAGAGGACAGCCATGCTAGGCTTTTGTCTGTAAGCACACCATAGCATCAGCAAAGTCTGGATTACTCCATGCTCTCAAATGACCAGGTCTATCACAGTAATACCTTAGTTATGGTTTCTATTTCTGTGATGAAGACCATAATCAAAAGCTTACAAATCTCAGGGTACACTCAGGGCATCACTGAAGCATGTCAGAAAAAGAACTCAGAGCATGAATGCAGGAACTGAAGCAGAAATCATGGAGGAAAACTACCAACAAGTGTGCTCCTCTTGGCTTGCTTAGCCTGCTTTCTTATATAACCTAAGACCATCTGCAATGGCTGAGCCTTCCCACATCAGTCACTAATAAAAGGAAATGCTCTATATGGTCCTATAAGCTGAACGTATAAAGACGTCTGCATCGTGTTTTTCTCTTAGCTGATAATTCTAGCTTGTGTCAAATTGAGCAAAACAAGACAACACTCATTCTCAAGGACGCATCTTGGTCAGGTGCCAAGAATAAGAGGTTGCAGAATCCTCAGCTATAAATGCAGCCCCTATAAGACATCATATATCCTCCCTCAAGGTGTCAGGGATCACCGAGGAAGAGAAAGTAGTCAGATCATGAAAGTAAAACAGACAGTGGGATGACTACAAAGAAACAGTCTTTTCAATACAAAAGGGGGCAGTTATACACGTGTACTCACAATGTGAGATATGATGGTATGAACAAGGCCTGTGCAAGATTAAACCACACAAAGTTCCAGCATGAAGAGGGGAGGGGAGCACAAAACTCCACTCCCAATGGAGGAGCCATTGACAAATGTAAGCTGCTAGGAGAGAGAGAGAGCCAGGTTTCTTTAAATGTTGCCACTGGTAGGTCAACAATTTTCCAGTGGATGGTCACACATCCGAGAATATATGGGTGAATATATGGGTGCCACAAATAAGACTTGGTGAGGAAAATAAAAGAGACTACAAAGTTGGGTGGACAGGGAAAAACAGCTGGATCTGGAATATAATTGGGGCTAGAATCTGATCAAAGTACAATGTAGAAGGATTTCAAAGAATTCATAAAACTGAAGATAAAGGATTTTAAAGGAGGCATCCTGAGGTAAGTACATAGATGGCTTAAAAATAAAATCCCACAGGTGATTCTAACATATTTGAGAATAAAAGCAGAGATTCTCAAACTTCATTGCGCACACTCATTACATTGAGATCTTCTTAGCAGGGGCATTGGAATTATAAAGCCTGAGGTTTGACACCTCTTCCTGGATTCTAGAACACGCTGATTCTTTATTCCACAGACAAGTCTTTTGAGCAGCCACAACTAGGTCTGTCTTCTCTGCTTTTGTTTAGGAAGACATTGGCTTCCTATATCTACTGCAGAGGAGCAATAACCAGAGAGAAGCTCAGACACAGGTAATGATTAAATCTTAGCTCTGTCCCCAGTTATCCTTAGATTGAGAAACATGAACCCGTTTCACCAAACTATGATAATGTTTTAACCTGTGAAAACACAGAACATCCACTTTGGCAGATTTGCATTTCAAGCCTCGATTCTGGGGTCCCACTATCAGAGACTCTGAATTTATCATGGGCTTGGTATCAGGACCAGAAAAATTTTTTTCTTTCTTCTTCTCTATTTTTATTTCTACTCCCACAGTTTCCCAAGGGACTATAATATATAGGCGGTATTGAAAAAGCCAATCATAGAATCACTCTATACCATATGTAGTAAATTACATGATTTTTTTCTAGAAATAATACCTCAGTCTACAGAGCTAAGTGAAAGAACCATCCTTTCATATTTCTCTTCATCCGAACTACTCAAGATATGAGGTGATGATATATTTTAAAGCCAAATATCTGCTGTTATACAGAGCTCATAGTGTGGTGTCTTTCTTTACTCAGCAGCAGATATGGAATCAGCTCCTTAGGGTGGAGTCCTAGAGGTCCCACTCTGCCTCTCATGTTATTGTCCACTTGTTTCTATGGAAGGAGCCCCAGAGGCATCTTTTCATATCTATAGGACACAGTAATCTAAAGGTTTTATTACCCAACAAAGTTCTGTATTAAACTGGCTGACTCTGTACTCTTTTACGGATGTGTGAGAATCAGTGAAATGGAATTGAAATAAACAATACAAGCAACTTGCCTGACAGGTTTCCTAATGTGCCCCTGAAGCCTCATCATAAAGATCAGATGACTGAAACAAAAAGAGAAGGAGCAAGAGTATAGAATAGATGACATCAAAGAGAAGTAAAATATATCTATGAAGAAACTAGTATTAAAAAAACATAAAGAAAACCCCAATTATGTTACAGAATTTTCTAGAAAAGTTAGCTGATGATAGACTGTGCTTCATTTTGAAATTATTGCTGAGTGGTAAAGAGCTCTTAAATACACCCAAGCTCCCGATTTCATTGTCTAGAAGTTGGATAGGTTTTACTAAGAAAGGAAATAAAAACCAATGATTCTGCAGATGGCAAGGAAAGGGATAGACTCGGAGAAATTGTTTGTATCCTAAATATGTAAAGACCTAAATAAACCTAACATGTCAAGACAAAAAGCAAGAAACAAACACAAAACCAAACCAACCAACCAAACAAACAAACAAAAATCCCAAGCCAGATGTTCTGTTGCCCACTTGTAATTCCAGTACTCTGTAGGTGGAGGATGGAAGATTATATCAACATCAGGAAGTCCAAGGTCTTCCTCAGCTACTTAGAATAATTGAAGTTAGTCTAGATTACACAAGACCCTTTCTCAGAAATAAAATCAAGGGCCTGTAAAGATAACTCAGTGGTTAAGAGTGCTTCCTATTTTTATAAAGGACCTGAGTTTGATTTTCAGCTCCTATGTAGAACCTCAAAAATATTTATAACTCTAGTAGTAGAGGTTCTAACACCCCTTTCTGACCACCACAAGCACAGACATATAAGCAGGCAAACACTCATATGCATAAAAAATAAAATCAGTATGAAAATTCAAAAAAATTAAAACATTCACAAGGAACATATCATCAGGAAATTCATAGTAGATGCAAATAAAGAAACATATAAATTAAGTCAACAATAAAAATTACAAATTAAATGTCACATGCAGATATTGTAGCTCATCAGAAACATCAAAATTTAAATGACTGATAGGCATTTCAAATAATGATCAGACAGGGTTAATATCCATTCCCATGGAATTAAAAACTGTCACTACACACATGTGTAAGTCAGTTTGCTGCCACTACTTGGCATGTGTGAACACTTGGGTGTGATTTATGCAAATGGTTGGATTAAAATTATATAAAAACTGATCAGTATGTGTCACGGTGATATAAGCCCCAAAAATGTTAGTAGTTTAAAACACAAGGGGGATTTGCTGCCATTTGCATATAGCTCTCACCTCAGGTTACTTGGGAGTCTTCTTTGTGTTCTATCTTGGATACAAGTACATATACTAGTCTGGACCCTTTTACTGTAACTGCAAAGAAGAGGGGCTCAGGTATGTAGACGGCTCTGAGACATTCCACCATAGGATTCATGCCTCTTCATTTACATTTTCTGCACATGAATATGTGCCGTGGAGAGTACTGAAAACTAACTCTTGTGCCCTTATGAAATGTGAGAGATATAGGAAAAGAAAGGTAGATTATGTTTTATTGTTCACTATTTTATTCTTATCTGATTCTATAGCATTTTAAATTTCCATTGTTACTTTGAAAAGATGTGTGTATCCATGCTAGCGGATACTGTTTTAAATGGTAAAGCTAATTGATGGTGAGATGGTAGGATTCTGTGTGTTGAGTGTGGAAGCAAGGTACTTAGACTTAATATGTCATTATACACTAGTTAAAATGTAACCATACAGATTCATCAATACATTTTTTAAAGATGCCAGATTTTTTTTTAATCATACCATTTCTTCAGATAGGGAAGGTTGTTATTAAAAAAGTTATCTGGATCAATGTATTTTGTAACTATATTTTGCATGTCCAACCTTATGTGTAGTTACTAATGATATTTTATAATGGGACAAGAAATGTTAGTCCTATCAGATCAAAACATATTTTGTTCTCATTTCTTCCCTGTTGCCTTTCAGGTTTTAAGCCAGGAGAAATACTTTAGAAAAACAATGTTGATCCTTTTCCCTTTTGTTAATGAACACACAGACACACAAGTACATGTTCAGGCACACACATATGCAGTTAACTCAACATAAAATGCCCTCTATCCATCTTATGCTGCTATAATAGGCATTAGTGGCTAGCTATACATAGCTGCAGGCAGCTGAGAGCTCCATATGCTGTTAGCAGGTCAAGTGTAACTAACCAAAGTCTGTATACTTAATTTATACTTACAAATAGCTGCTTTCAAGGAAACCAAAGTATAGTTCTGCTTTCAGACCTGAAGCTTGTGGGAGGCTGGACTCTCAATCTTTTAGATATATTCAAGACTTCCTTGCATGCAAGGTCACTAGAGTGGGAAAAAATGGATGTTCACAGATGGGTGACAGGTCAGATGACAGCTCTACCCAGGTTTCTGACACCAATTGAAGGTGGAAGTCATCCTCATGCCAGTGTATGCTCTGCAGCTCCTCATCTCTGAGATTTTCTGGCAGAACTGCTCATGCACTGACTATCATCTTCATCACCTTAGAGCATTTCCATATCCATCCTACTACGCTAATATGCTTGAAGGTTGATGAAGATAGGACTAGCTTGCACCCTTCGTGTGGCTAGCTCTGGGTTTTAGTTTCTAATTACAATGTACAGAAAGAAATATTTTCTCATAGAATGTGTCTATTATTCAGTTAAACTTGATATTAAGCTATCACAACTAGATTCACAGACAAAGATGCCCCTGTCCACAGCAAAGTGTTTGAAAGTAAGTAGATTACAGACAACACAATCCTTTGCCTGTCAAAGTTGAGATGGTGGCAGTGGTTCCTGGGAGACAGCAATAGAGGGAAGTGTATTATCTGCAGAGAATTTATAAGCTATGCTATAGTTAGCCAATCATACTGTTATCACCATAATGGATTTGGGAATTGCCACATAATAGAAATACTGTTTTTAGTGAAAATATTTTGTTGATCTAAAATAATTGTTGGGTTCATAGTTCATTAATACCAGCAGATAGATAACACATTTTAAATACTCATTGTATTTTACACAAAAGTAACTAATAGAATCTTCAGTTCTGTATTTATTTTTGGACATAGGCACTTAGCTACAGGTAGTGCCTTTGAGAACATATTTTTTTCTGGCCTGGTGTCATTCCTATTTACTTTGGTCACAGATTATGTCTTTGAGCTCCCGTGCTTCTACTTTGTCCTGCATTGAACATGAAAATACAATTGGCTAGGACAAAACAGGTTCAGAAGAAGTTGTTCAAATCATTAAGCACTGTTTCTCATCTCTAATAAAATACATCTTCTACATCTCCTAAACGTTACATTCTTGATTATGGTGATAGAGACCAATAGAGTTGCCTCCAGTTTAAGGAATTTGGGAACTGAAAAGCATTTTATGGAATGTCTATGGAAAACCCTAAAAAAGAACGATAGCCACATGAAATATAATATAGATGCCTAAGACCAGAAGAATATCATGGAGATGTAAAGGTGAGGGTAATTATTTCTTTGACATGAGAAAAATGAAAGTGAAAGAAATGTGATGAATGTGTGTAAAGCAGAGGTGGGAATAGTGAAACTTTAACTGTTGAAAATACAGAAAGGTCAACAGATGCTATATACATCTTATGAATCAGGGACTAGAGGTTTACACACAAGACAGAAATTCCTAACAAAAAATTAAGGGCAATAGTATGGATTAACAACTATTTTGACCAACAATAGAGAAAATACACCAAGCTAAACTACCACACTGCCTTTCTTGTGAATAGAAACTGGGCTGTTCTCACTAAAGAGATTGGATAGACAGTATGGAGAGATGGCTGAGTGAGTGAAGAACTTGCCACAGAAGTTTGAAGACTTACATTTGGAGCTAAAGAACCTAAAGAAAGCCAGACAGAACCACATATCTATAACTCCAATGCTCCTACAGGTATTTTGGACACAGAGAGGAAAATCCCAAGGAGCTAACAGAGTATATGTAATGGCAAAGAACACACAAGGCAGAAAATGAGACAAACATCCAATGTTATCCTCTTGTCTTTACACATGTACATGATACACATGCATTCATATATGCATAGATAAGCATACATGCACAGCACACACACACACACACACACACACACACACACACACACACACACACACAAAGGTAAAAGCATGCCTTTCGGGACTTTTTATCCTAGGCTACTTGATCTCTATTTTATCCTCCACTCTTCCCTCAGAATATATTTCTAACCAAATTCTTCCTTCTGCATAATGGCCCTCAAAGATTCTCTATTGTCTGAGGAGAAAGGACTGTTCCTTAGCCAAGCAACACCTTCATTCTCACTTGTTTCCTTCCACCACTGAGGTGAGCAAGTCATGCTAACCTTTTTCTCCTATTCAGATAAACTCTTTAGATGATCCATTACTTTGTAGAAATTAGGGCAATAGAGTCAGATTTCAGTATGTGTAGAATTATTAGTGTGTGAATAAAAAAATTATAAAACCGCAAAAATGTCTTTGCTTGGGTGCTGGAGAGATGGCTCAGATGTTAAGAATACTTAACTGTTCTTACTTAAAACCTGGATTCAGTTCCCAGCACCCACATGGTGGCTTATAATTGTCTTTAACCCCAGTTTCAGATGATCTGCTCTTCTCTTACCTCCTTTAGTACCAGGCATGCATTTGGTACACATACATGCATTCAGAGAAAACATAACAAAACAAAAACACTCCTATACATAAAATGAAATAAATTAATCTAAATATATTTTTGCTTAATTTCTGAAAGATAATTTTTTACCCTTGATAAAGCTCACAAAATGATAATTTATGAATTCAGTATGGTAAGATGATTTTTAAAAATGAATTATTTCATGAATATTTCGAGGTCTGATTAGACTGTATGTTGACTCTAAGTGGTTCGTAGATATGTATTTGTGAAATTAGTTAGTTCAGGAAAACAAATAGTTGACCAAATTATTATGTTAATCGTCCTGAGTCAGAAATGCTTATTAAATACACTTAATTAAATTAAAATACCAGTTGTGCTTTTTGAGTTTTCCCAATCAAGAGCTAAAAATAATAAAAATCCTTAATTAACTTAAATGTCTATGAATTCTTACAATGGGTGATATTAAAATGCAAAATTGAAGCAAACATATATACTCATTGATTTATCTATTATAATTTACTATGCAAAATCTTTTTGTTCTGATACTCTGTTAAAGATAGATCTTCACCCTCAAAGTCAGTCTTCCTTTAGTCTTCATTTGTTCTTACCATGTTAATGATACACAGAAACCTGAGTCTCCTGAAGGTGTAAGGGGCTTTATTCTCCCCATGTCTGAATATGGGTGCCACACAGGTAGATCACTGTAAAACAGAGTGGGCTGGGTTCTGAGCAGATTGAATCAGATACACAATTAAATTGGATGGTGAATTCAGCAGCAACAGATGAACACAGGAAGAAACACTATGGGAAGTCCTTACTGCATAAAAGACAGTTAAAGAAAACAATGAATAAAATGTTTGGGTTAAAAACCCATGATCAGCTTGGAGAATTGGACCAAAGCTTGGTGGAGATGAACAAGCTTCTAGGTTTTCTTCGTTTCTTCTTTCCTTTGTAACAATATAATCATTTGAGGGGGAGATTCACTTAAGAGTAAGTAGTGCTTATGTTTATTTCAGATTGAGATGGAGTGTGTTAGGAATGTATGTGATAGTTTGGCTCGATGATAAATAGTTTGTACTAAAGGTGATCAACTGAGTTCATCTGATTTCAATTACAGGGTTTATTTCTCCCATTTACTTATAAGAAGACACTATAAAATTTAATCGTCTTAAGTCAAAAGACTGTGACAAACCTAATATTTATTTGCTATGGCATTCCTTAGATTTTAATCCCAAGGGCTCAAGGCATAATTTTGTAACCAGACAAACAAAAATACAGCTGAAGAGAAACTGACTAAATTAGTTATAAAGAATATACACAATGGGTGAATAAATTCATGAGATCTTAAGAAATTTAACATGAATTCCTCATTTCTAAAGGGAGATAACACTCAAAACAAAAAGTTGGGAATAAGGAGTTCTTCACTCCAGATTCCTTTGAACTTAGTTGTCTTCTCTGACCCCACCCTTTTTTCTTTCTTTCATCTCTTTGGATTCTAGAGGAGTCAGTTCATCCTGAGTATCTTATTTAGGGAAACTAGAGAGTTGCTTCATCTAGGTCTCCACCCTTATTTCTGCATACCATGAAGTTTCTCAGACTCGACATGTGAATGAACTTCTTGTAATAAAATATGCTGAATTCAAGATGTATGTTGGTTAGTACTAGTTGTCAACTTGACAGAATCCAGAGTCACCTTAGAGATGATTCTCTGTGCTTGCCTTTCAGAGGATTATTTTGGTTACTAATTGATACGGGCAGACACATTTACTGTGGCAAGACAATTCCATGGGCTTGGCTGCTGTGACTTCCTGTGGTGGTGGAATCGAACTTGACCCAAAATAAATCCTTTCTCCCTTAAGTGACTCTTGGCATTGTATTTTGTTGTCTGAACAAGAAAAGAAACTAAGATATAAGATAAGGTAGAACCCTTTCTCTTTGACTTAATAATATCCTGTTATATGTGATTTTTAGTCAGAAAATAATAATATAGGTCACTAAGTTATTGTGATATGTGTGTGCATATAACAATTAATGAAAAAATAAGACTTGAATTTGAAGAAGAGCAGGAAGGGAGTTATACGGGATGGTTTAGGGGATGAATAGAGAAGGGGACATGATGTAATTATATCACAATCCAAAAAAATAAAATGAATCATTCAAAAAGTATACCAGAAGGATGATGATGGAGAATAAAAACACAAACAAAACCCAAACATTTCTAAAAGCCAAACATAACCAAGGTTGATATTCTACCTAACATGTTATAGCTTTGTAAAGAACACAATTCTTTTGACATTCAATTTGGTTATAAAGTTCTTCTCAATTTTTACATATGGTATGTGTAGAATGTGCATGTGGTACAGGCACTCACGCCACAGTGTACAAGTTGCTGTGAAAAGATAATTGTGTGGAATTGGTCTCTTTTTTCCACCTTTACATGTTTTGCATGGATTGAACTCAACTGAAGTCACAAAGCTTGCATGGCAAGTGTCATTACCCACTGAGTTTCGCTAGCTATATGTATCCTATGCTTTCTTCTTTGTTTTGATTTTTAATAATATTATTAAAAGAGTTCAATAAGATCATGACATTCTTTGGCTTAAAATTCACTCCTATAACCATAATAAACAATGCATTTAAGAAAATAGTAAATTCCTGTTTGTGTTGATGAAACATCATAATTGTTATTCTGTCATTCATCTCTTCTCAGTTGTGTCGGAGTTGTTATTCCCTTTCTTTGCTTTTTGCCAAATATCATTTGTTTGTGTCTTTCGGGTATGAATGCAGAAGCATTTTTACTGTCTTTTTTTATTTGTGTCTACCTTTATTTATTTATTTATTTATTTATTTATTTATTTATTTAGGCTAGTTTCACGTTTTTTAATTATTATTAGATATTTTCTTTTTTCTTTCTTTCTTTTTTTGTTGTTTTGTTTTGTTTCGTTTAGTTTCATTTTGTTTTGTTTTGTTTTCAAGACAGGGTTTCTCTGTGTAGCCCTGGCTGTCCTGGAACTCACTCTGTAGACCAGGCTGGCCTCGAACTCAGAAATCCACCTGCCTCTGCCTCCCAAGTGCTGGGATTAAAGGCGTGCGCCACCGCCACCACCCTGCAGATATTTTCTTTATTTACATTTCAAATGTTATCCTCTTTCCAAGTTCCCCCCTATCAGAATTCCTCTATTCCATCCCCCTCCCCCTGCTTCCATGAGGGTGTTCCCTAACCTATCCACCCACTCCTGCCTCCCCACCCTGTCATTCCCCTATACTGGTGCATTGAGCCTTCACAGGACCAAGAGCCTCTCCTCCCATTGATGTCCGACAAGGTCATCCTCAGCTACATATAAGGCTGGAGTCATGGGTCCCTCTATGTGTACTCTTTGGTTAGTGGTTTAGTCCCTGGGAGCTCTGGGGGATCTGGTTGATTGATATTGTTGTTCTTCCTATGGGGATTGAGAAACCTATCTCTTAGTCCTTTTCTTCTGCTTTGAGAGATGCTATATACCTCCCTGCATATTTTCTGGTAGTTCACTCAGCAGTGTTTCTCTTTATTTTATTCTCTGAGCCTTGGTGGGAGCAAGACTCCTGCCTGGTTTGCTCACAGTTTTCTTTGCTCAGACTCAAGAAAGCAGAAATTAGGGGGCTGGAGTGAAGATCACCTGTACCTTGAAACTTTGACATCTTTTGGAAAAAACTTTAAAACTGTCATTTGAGACAGCATAGTTACTATCCATGTTTATTTTTATCTGTTGTCAGACCACCACCAATAAAATTTATTCACAACTTTCCCCTTGACTCCAATATATTAAATTGACCATCTATTAATTTTGAGGGTAATGAAAGAAATGTAAGCACAGTTCATTGTATACAAGATAAAATAAAAGTAAAAATAAATAATAAATAATAAATGTACATGAATATGGATTAGTTTCTGATCACAGGTTAAAAATATCATACAGGTAAATCTCCATCCAACAAGCAGACAGTTGACTGTTACTCATAAGGTTAGATTGAGCCATATTACTGTAAAGAACAATGTTCAACAAGGCTGCTTTAATGAACACAATACAATGCATTTTTATTCATTTTAAAATGCATAAGTACCTCAATAGATATTCAACGATAAGAAGGGAGCTCACAATATCAATTAACCAACATTAATCTTTGGTATCAATACTAAGGTTTATAAAACTATAAAAATTCTGCTACAAGGATTACTGGCTATTTCAATTCATAAATTATCTGAATGGAAGCACCAACTATAGATGCTTGAGAGCAAACATCCTTAAGGTCCCTCGGGTACCCCTCGAATTTTCATTTACAACTTATTTTTAGAATATCAAAAGATATGAATCACATTGCAGAAACTAGTGAAGGTGTGACAGAGATTCTGTTTTGGGTTATGTTTGGCAGATAACCATGTAGAACATAGGCATCTCAGGATGCTTTTACATGGGGCATGCGATTGCAGTCATTGGAAAAACACTGGAAGTGTCTTCTTGCCAGGGCTGGCACTAGAAAATCTACAGCATGGTAGGATTTCACAGGTCTGGGAAAATGTTCTCTTCTATTAGATTCTTCCATTAACACATTTAAAAAAAACATAAATGAAATATCTATTTTATACAAATGGGAAAGACAGAAATGCATATACTTGTAGCATTCTTTTAATAGCAAACATTTATTGAATTATTGATTAGATGCTAGGGTGTAACTGATAACCTATGTTTTTGCTATTCTAACACACTGCAATGCATGTTTATACTGAAGATTAAATTATACAAAACCAGAAATCAAACAAGATATGTGAGATAAATATCCTTGTAGAACATAAGTTGAAATAGAAAAAATGTGTAGAATTTGACATACAAGGCAGAGTGGAGAAACATAGAATGTCTCTTTTATATAATAAAATATGCTCTGTATAATACACATGATTAAATTACATTTATTAATTGACTTGCATGAGTGGGTCTAGATATTCCAACAATGACCATGGCTGGAAAAAGAACACAATAACTTCTGATTCCAGGAAGATGGACATCTCATCAGTTTCAAGCTATTCTTTTTAAAAATTGTATTATTTGTTGGTTATTTTATTTATTTATATTTCACATGTTTTCCCCTTTCTCTGTCTCTCCCCTGTAAGTTCCCTATCCCATGCACCCTCACCTTTGCCTCTGTCCATGGCGCCAAGCTGTTCTTTAGAACCTGGACATTCCTTTGAGAATCATTAGCATTGAATCCTCATTGAAAAGTTAGAGACGATGGGATCTGAGGCCAGTGGATGATGACTGTAGTCACTGACATACTCCATCAGAAAGAGCTTCACTCACACATATGCGCTTCCTTCCTTGATAAACTGCACCTATCTTTCTACTCTGCCTTCATTCTGAATTCTTATTGTAATCGTGATTAAAAGAAGTGAGTATCAATCATGCCACCACATTTTGTCTTAGTTTCCTCAGTTCTGTATTTCTAAACTCAGCCTCTAATATACTTAAATTTCAAAACATAAGCAGAATACAGCCAGATTCTGTGCTAGAAGGTTACACAAATGGCCTTCAGTCTAGTTCTGAATAGAGTCCTTTCCCCAAGTGAAACTTAATGAACACAGTCTTTCCTGTGCATATATCTAGCACTATCCTTGTCTTCACCATTGCCTCCAGAGTCACCCACCAAACTCTGCTCACATCCCAGAGGCTTCTGTGACTTAAAGTCATGAACTCTTTCAAATTCCTCCTGGAGCCACTTTCAGGGACCTTTGAGCCAACCACAAGTTCAAGCTTTTCACAGTGACAACCCCACTTCTTGGTACCAGTTTCTACTGTTAGTAACTATTCCAGTTGCTGGGACCATTTGGCTCATGCTTTCAGGCTCATAAATTAATTTGTCAGGGTGGGGTAAGAGTAGATGCATTGCAAGAGAGCTTCACTCTGGGATGTGGGACCAATCAAGCAGACTGAGCCTATGGTATCCAGAGATATTATATCCTAAAGTGCCTGCCTTAGTGAATTACTTTCTTATGCTAGGTCTCTGTATTAGTTTAGATTCTCTAAAGAAACAGAATTGGTGGATGATAGAATATATATATATATATATATATATATATATATATTCCCATCTATTCTATATTTCTTATATCACATATATATGATATAAACTCATATATCATATATATATGATATAAACCTATACACACACACACACATATATATATATATATATGAATGATATAAACCTCTATATGATACATAGTGTTTTAGAGGTTATGGTTCAACTCTTCCAACAATGGCTGTTTCCAAAAGAGAGTCAAAGAATCCAGCAGTTGCTTTATCCCCAAAGCTGGGTATCTGAGCTAGTCTTTAATATATGCCAAAATCTCAATGAAGTAGGTCTAATACCATTGAAGGAATAATCTCACCAGTGAGAATGAGAGCAACTATGTAAGCAGCAAGTGTTTTCTTCTTCTATATCCTTATATGGGTTGTCAGCATAAAATGTGGCCCAGATTAAAGGTAGATCTTCCCACTCCAAAAGATTCAGTCATAGGGTGGGTTTTTCTACTTTAAACAATTCAATTAGAGAAACTGTTTCACAAGTGTATCCATCTACAGTAGATATAAATCAGCCCCCTCTATAAAATAGTCTGATATAGTCGTGGGTATGTACTTAGCTCCCAGAATTAGCTCACAATAACAGAACTAAGACTGCTAAGCTGCATACAACTCAGTATTTAGACAGTAGAGTGGCACTAACTTGTTTCTTTTGTGTTTTTGACAGGTATTTGACAACCTGAGAAAAATGGACTGAAGGAGCAATCCTGAACCTGGAGAAAACATGATGCAATAATTTACAACATGGCCAAAAATCTTCCTTCGAGAAAAGGATGAATTATCAAAATATTTAGGATATTGACATAGCTTTACAGAGTACAGCCAAATTTACTTATTTTTTTCATCAAGGAAATTCTGTATATGACTGTGACAGCATCTTTTTGGGTTTCCCATGGTATACATTAGAAAGATTATGAGAAAATATTTTTAGAAAGAGCTTTAGAAAGTCCATAGTGATGGTTACGAGGCCAGCAGACACATTAAGCTTTGGGATCACTCAGCTTCGGAATTTAGGGAAAGGATCTTGTATGAATGTACCTGATCAATCCACAGTGCTCTTGTATTGTAAGGTGAATTGTGGAATTGGAGGAAAGAGAAGGAGGGGTAAGATTGACATCTGACACAAAGATAAGAGGAGAAACTAGTCAGAGGCAGAATGGAGGTAGCAAATAAAATTCTTCAGCATTTGTGTTTACTATAGGCACTCTCTGTGGGGCCTGAGTGTCTTGTTCCCGTGGGGAACAAGAGTGGGGTTAAGCCATGTCCAAACCCTGTAAATCTCATCTTGAGATTGGTTGGAGTAGGATTGTCACCCTCTCCCTGCCCGAGGACTGTATGTCACAGATGGGGAAGCAGAGACTGAATGACAACACCCTGCTCAAAATCTATTTTTTTTTATTTTTGAGATTATAATTTAATTTGCTCTTTTACAAACCTCCCATAGGCTCCTCCTCACTGTCCTTCAAATTCATGGCCTCTTTCTTCATTAAATATATATATATATATATATATATATATATAGTTTATTAAATATAACATATTCAGTCCATATAATGTTACTTGTATGTATGTTCTCAGGGGTGTTGGTCATTGGACAAACAACTGTTGCACTCTTCCCTGGGGAGTACCACCTTTGCCTCTCCCATCTTTTCTGGGTATATATCTTTTCTATAGTTCCTTATGTAGATCAATTTGGCTTGTTTGTTGGTGTTATCCTTGTTTGGAAAGTCATGGTGAGACTTTATGGATATAACTACTGATATTTCTAGTTGGTTCAGTCTAGACTCTTTCTGCGTCCTCCATTAAAATATGAGCTCTTTCCTCTAGCACACACAACTATAGATGAACTATATAGCTGATATTTACCACATACAATGTAGGTTGGTATAACTTCTAATATAAATCCATTCAAACTGTGCTATGATAATATCTATGAAAGTATCAAGGTTCATCTATCATATATGTAACAAACATATAAGTATAAATTATGCATATGTAGACATGTATATGTACATGTGTGTATGTGTGTGTGCTTGTGTGTGTGTGTGTGTGTGTGTGTGTGTATTTTGGTTGATCTGTGAATTTTTTCAAGAAAAGCTTACTTGTAATATTCTCACCAATTTAATTTAGATTCCCTCTTAATTTCTCATAAGGGAAACAACTGTTGGACATCAAAGTCAGAAAACACTTGTAAAATAATCTTAATCTTCTGATGAACAGATAAAATAACCATTAGACCCAAGTTTGGCTCTGAATGCACCTGGAAAGGTACATGGACTCCTACATACCTTGGCCTAATTATGTCTTTGTAGCAGATAAACTTTATTATTTTGAACACCAAAAGTTTTCCCAGTCGGGTCCTGCAACATTTCTAAGGAAATCGTGTTTAAGATGCAATGAAATCTGAGTAGTGCCACTAATCTCAGCCAAATGTGTGTCATGATCTGGCTTATCATAGGCATAGTCTAGTGTGATCCAACTCCTTTAATGTTTTAGTTGAGTTAGTCATGCATGGTGCTGAGTCTGCCAATAATGCCTCAGTGTTTAAATTTATTAACATAGAATGACAAACCCCTGGGATATGCTGGGTGTAATATAAAGTTGTTGATGCAATTCCAGAAATAGCTCTGTAATTATGAAAGGGAAGGGCTTCACATTGCTCAATAAAATCACCTTAAAGGTAAAATTTGAAGAGTGATTAATCACATTCTCTTCAGGTATAGACAATGTACCTCATCACAGCATGCCAACCCACTCTGTTTTATTTCTTCCAACTTCAGTATCCATGTCTTGCTCTGAATATTTGACTCCAGAGCAACTAGATGCACATGCCAGTGGTCCAAAAAGAATGTATTAGGTCCAATATTAGCTGTTTTCCTTGCCTAGAGCTGCTGTTCCACAGAAGAAAAGGATGTGTAGATCTCAGAAATAAGAAGAAAATGGGCAATGATCTAATAGTTGTTTTAAATCCTGGCTTTGATAGGAGCAGGCTCAATTAATGAGACCTTGATACAGTCAGAATCAACTTGAGACCCTAGAGTTCCTCTGCTTGGTAGATGATAAATAAAAAAAGAGAGAAATGGTTACATAAGACATCAAGAAAATATTGTGGTTATATATTATAGCAATGAAAAATAAATGATGCATTTTTTTTGTTTCAACAGAACGGATATGTGTATGAGAAAGACAAAGGCATGTGAGATGTACATATCTATGCCTATCTTTCATCTATGTAGCATTTATATATTGTCTAAAATCAACCTGGAAATGTAACAAACCTAGTCCCCTGATTCCTGTGGCCCTCAAGAGACGTTGGCTTTCCACTAGAGTGCTTCTCACTATCTTGGGTTAGATTTGCTGTTGCAGTGGGGACTGAATACTGGAATCCAGTGGGTAGAGTTCAGGAATGTCTATAGGCCCACAATGAAAGGCAGATCAGTTTCCACCACAAAGAACACTCTGACTCTAATGTTATCAATGCTGAGATTAAGATACGCCCATGTAGACCTGCTCATGTTCAATCCCAGCAGTCTGCAGTTTAAACTTCTAGCATTTAACACAGAACGTTCCTTCATCACAGTGTAAAAGACTTGGTGTCTTTTCTTAAGTCTGCTCCTCTGTTACAACCCACCCCTGATTGCCCCCCATCTCATGGTTGACATGTCCATATACCTTAGATGGTGAAAGGTCATACTATTGTATACCTAAGTCTACAATATGAAACAATGAAATATCTTATATTAAAGACAAAAATAAATCTTATTAACACTGATAAATAATATTAAATAGTCCTGTGGTTAGATTCATCATGGGCATATAACCTTTTTAAATAAATACTAAATGATTTTTGACCCTAATTCCTTTCCTTTGCATTTCCTACATGGACATTTATAAATGATTCATAGACCAGACAGCAGTAGCCTGTCATGAGTTGGATGGGGTTTAGCCTAGATCCTTTACTCTGATTTTTGTACCTTTTTTTCTTAATTATCTTATTTCCCCATCTATATGTGCTACTATATTCTTTGTTCTTCAAAACTTTTAAAAGCTGAGGTTGATATTGAAAATTATAAAGTTTGTTCTTTGTTCTTTTTTTAAAAAAATTGAATCTATCATAAAAGTTGGTCATTCTTAGGGGTCTGTAAAAGAGCAAATACTTCCTCCATGCTCATCTGGTTATCTTCACACAGCCTATTACCTGCCCCTTGACATGCAGTGTTCCAAGTCAGAAGAAATCCCTCCAAGTGACTCACAGAACAGCATAGAAGGAGAGCATGAGTCACTTAAATATAGGCATAAACTTTAATCAGAGAAACTGATAAGACTTCTGTATTTTTTTTTTTAAGTAAAACAGCTTGCAGCTGGGCCACCCTCATAGATTTCTTCAACAAATTTTGAGAAGATATTGCTTGTACTTGCAGGCTAGTTTCTGTAATCAGAAACATCAGCTTCTGTCATGTTATGGGTTTGGAGAAGGGTTAAAAATGTTATTTGAAAACAAGGAAGAAGAGAGTGAGTCTAATTTTCTGAAAATCTTTACCTGTGTTTATTGGAAATAGGAGAATGATAAATTCAAACTATTTTGGGACTCCGAGTTAAGATTTGTAAGTCTCTCTCTCCTTCACACACACACACACACAGAGAGAGAGAGAGAGAGAGAGAGAGAGAGAGAGAGAGAGAGAGAGAGAGAGGCATACACATGTACTAGAGTTCCATACTCCCTTAATTCTCCCCTGGTTAGGGCCAGGTAAGGTATTTTTCTCTTACCTCCACTTAAGCTATTGTGTGGTACAGAGTTGTTCTTTAAAGGTATCACTGAGCAATTAAGTGTTGGGAATAAGCAAGTAGGGTATGCCTCCAATTCCAAAAGCTTGATTTCTTTCTTTCTTTCTTTCTTTCTTTCTTTCTTTCTTTCTTTCTTTCTTTCTTTCTTTCTTTCTTTCTTTCTGATAAAAGAGCTGCAAACATTTTGAGGAAACCAATCATGCTGTCACCTGTGTGACAAATGTGGACACATCCCTGTTTAAACAAGAGTATTAAAAACTAAAGAAAACTAAATAAAAAGAATGGCAAAAGAGAAAATGTAGTGGCACAAAATCTTACTGGCACATCCACCTATACATTTCACAATAGCACAGATTTGGTAGCACGAGCTGCTTAACCTGAAGGGCACAGCAGCCTGCTGGGTCTGACTTGGCTTAGCTATGGGGTATGCTCTGCATCACTCGGTTTTGCTTGTGGTCCAGGGATCAGAATCCCAGAGTGGATTAATGGAAGAAAAGAGAGTAATATCCAATTTGTCTCTCTGAACAAAAACCTCATTGTTATGAATAAACCTTTTCTAATATGGAGAAAGCAAGAAAACCACTCACAGATCTTGTATCTTCTACATGTTAAGTCTGGAAAAACCACTATGGCATGATAGAGTATGACCAATTCCAGATATAACCAGGAAATGAGACATAAAACACTAGTTTGTGTGTTTTGCGGAAAACAAAAATGTGTGTCCAAAGGGGTTTTTAAAAGGGTGTACAATGGCGTGATCCACTGTATTAATACGATTATTTGCTTTTATCATTCGATTTACCTGTTCCATGTGCAAAGTAATGGATAAAAGTAATAAAATATGCATATATGATTACATAGGCAATTGAGTTATAATACAAGGATTAAGGCCTCCTTGATAGTGAGACAGAGATTTGTACTTCCTAATACATGAGGAGGTTGTTTTAATTTCTTTTCTGTTTTTGTTGTAAGCATGATTTTACATTACTGTCTGATAATGCATGCTATTCTCAATTTGGGGGAGGGGTGTTTACTGGATAAGAGAGTCTTCAGAATTAACTGTCATGGTTGACTTTCCAGAAAAATTAGAAATGTGTGAAATATGAGCAATGCTCTGTTCATCAGTAGTGTAAGCAGAACCCAGCCAAGTGGTTAAGGTAGTCATTAGAGACAACACCTTGTATCAAAGGTTAAAAAAAAAAAACAAAAACAAAAACAAAAACAAAAACAAACACTACTGAGTTCAGAAAACACTGGAAGCCAATCATCTTTGACTGGTATATGATCCCCACCACATTTTAGTGCGACATCAATTAATCTTATATCAAATGTCCTATTTTTTTTAATCCACCTTGCATCTGCCTCAGGTTAAGAAGTCCCTTAGGCAAGATCTGAGCATCGTTTTTTCTTTGTGCCTATAGAAGCTAACTAGCATAGGCTGTGACTCTTGGTGTCCTCTGAAGAAGAATGAAGAAAGGATGAAGAAACCTAGTAGATCAATGCCACAATTGTGTTGTAGATGTTGATCATATTCTTCAAGATCTCAGTTACCCTACAGTAAGATTTCTATACTCAAATTATCGGTTGTTTTTACTAATTGGTCCCAGGCAAACTTTACATTTGTGAAATTCAGAATGAGGGGAGAGCTGCACCCTTACCACCAAGCATATTTGATAGTTAGCTCAGCATAATATTATCGTGTATCTAATCTTTATCCCATATGCTGGGAAAGCTACAAATACTTTCTTAGGGAGGGTCAGGGTGGAACAACTCCAGGATTTAGACTCTTAATCTGTTTTCCATTAGGAAATGGCTTCTGTGCTTCCTCCACTCAGGTGCTTTTGATTAGTAAAAAACACAAATATTCAGTCACAAGGATATGCAATGCCATAGTCAGAGCCTACAAGGACTAATCAAGTGCTTGGCTGATTTTTATTTCTGTACATTCCTTGACACACATACAGATGCTTCTTGAACCTTCTTAGCTTACCCTTCTGCACTGCTCTCTGAGTCCACAGGGGTAATGAAGTAACAGCCAAAGTTTGTTTTGAGTTTTGCCCTTGGGCCATGGTCCCTACGACAGAAACCTTGTGCTGAACAGCTGTGTGACCTTACAGAGCCTTGGCCTTGCTGTCCCTAGAGTCATACTTCAAGGTAGATATGGGTGTTCTCTACCATGGGCAAACAGATGTTCACATCTGTATCTTTAGATGTAAAATGGTAATGTGCATATGATAGCATGTAGGATCATTACATGCATACATCCCCCTCTCCCTCTCCCTCTCCCTCTCCCTCTCCCTCTCCCTCTCCCTCTCCCTCTCCCTCTCCCTCTCCCTCTCCCTCTCCCTCTCCCTCTCCCTCTCCCTCTCCCTCTCCCCCTCCCCCTCCCCCTCCCTCTTTCCCTCCTTCCTCCCTCTGTGTTTTTGTTGATTTTGATAATGTCCACTTAGAATCTTGGATTGAGTGTATGCCTTTGAGGAAAATGTAAAGAATTTTCCTGTTTTCATTCCCTAATTTTTGTCCTCTTCTACACAGACATTTTCTGATTAGCTGTCAAGTGTGACTATCTGCTAAATATCTAAGGCTTCCCTTGACTTTTCACGTAAAATGAAAACACTTGGGATGCTGTCCAGTCTCCAGTCTCCTTCTGGCAGCCCATTTTTTATTACCACTGTGTGCAGTTTACCTCTCTGGTCAAACCCACTATTGTTTATAGTTTGTGCTCATACTGATTGTCTCAGTTGGATTTCCAGGTCAGACCTGCACCTCTCAGCACAGACTTTCATCTTCTTGTATTATTTTCCTTCATTGCATTATTCCCAGGTGTCACTTTGTGCAGAATTCTGTGGCTTGTTTAATATGTATCTAGATTAGCCACACAGACAAAAATCATGCCTCTTACTTTCTGTGGGCATTTCTGCTGTGCATGACATGTAAAGTTAATTGACGTCTGGAATTCAGTTAGTGACCATGAAAACTGACCCAGTGCCCACTCCCCTCCAGTACATATATCCTTTATCCCTGTCTGCATCCTCTACCAAGTCACTTTCTTAAAGAAAGATTTTGATCATTAAGCTTTTAAAAATCAGATGAGAAGCATTATTTAGGAGAAATTTGAAAATGCACTAATCTGTTCATAAATCATTTGACACTTACAAACTGACCTCAGATGTGTGCTTGCTTCAGCAAACTCTCACAGGACATAGTGTATTCTCTTAGTTTCAATTTACTATCTAATGCATAGCAGGTTAATAAAATGTGCTACCTGTATCAATACTGTTCCATGTCCTTTCAACTTTAATCCCTATCATAATTATTATTACAATAATTACAAAATATACCCTAATAGGTGATATTCCTTAATAGTCTTCATTTCAATTGTTTTACGTTTCCCAGGCAATGTAATCTTGATTACAACATTCACAGTCAATTTGAAAATAAACAGGTCCGGTAGAACTAAAATCCCAGAAAATTTTAAACAAATATTTTAATTTTGTTTACACATGTGCCACCAGCTGTTTCAAGAAATTCAGTGGGGAAGAAAAGAAACCACAGAGGAAGAGAGCCATATTGTAAACACCTGCATTTAAACATTCAACAAAAAGCCAGGAAGTAAACACGACAATATTAAATTTAATCAAGTGGAAGGAATCTGCTCCCCAGTGGATTCAAGACAGTTCACATGAAAGTGACTGGAAACAGGTGGCAGGCCAGAAAAAGGGGACGAGGGGAAGGGAAGGCACATAGATGGCTGTGTCTCACTGCCCTGAATGAGAATGAAGTGCTTGGAAGCTGGGGACAACCCCAATGTACAGATTTTCTCTTCTGGAGACAGTCTATAAAGATGTTTATTTGACTACACCTTCTCTGTAATGTAAGAGGTTTTTCTTGATCACTCTCCATTTTATATGTGGAGAATTGTCATTTGATGCCAGAACTCACAAATTCAGATAGTTTAGTTAGGTAGCTTATGGTAGAAACCACCTGCCTCTGGTTTCTGAGTATTTGGATTACAAATGGGCCTTTATACCCAGAGTTATGTGGGTGCTGGGTTTCATACTTGTGCTTCACTGCTGAGCTATTTCCCAGTCCATTTATCTTGTTTTTAAGAGAATATTACTCCTACACTATATCTTAGACTGTCTTTGAACCTGTCTCCAACGGAAATTGTCTTCACTTCATAAAGTTACATTTTCTTTTTTGTCACAGTGTAATCTTTATTCATGGCTATGGAAGAAACCCAGATTTTTGTGTTTACAAGGCAAGCATCTTACCAACTGAGTCATTATATATCACCTAGCCCTAATTATATAATATCCACTACTCCTTCTTCAAAAGAGCTTCTCGCTTGAACCAGAGGGCTCAAAAGACAAATTAATGGATTCATGTATCATTTGGCAAAGCCTTCATAGAAAAAAATGAGTCTTGGAATATTTATATTGTCTTAGTTACTGTTTTATTGCTGTTAAGAGGCACTATGACCATGGCAACATATAGAAGAAACCGCTTAATTAGGGCTTGCTTGTATCTTCAGAGGGATGGTCCATTATCATTATATCAGGGAGTATGGAGGCAGCAGCCGTGGTGCTGGAGAAGTAGTTGAGCTTTGCATTCTGATTCACAGCCATCAGGCAGAGAGACCCTGCACTTAGTATGGGCTTTAGAAACCTCAAATCTCAACCACAGGGTAACATCTATAATAAAATCAGACCTCCTACTCCTCCTTCCCAAGAAACATTTGAGGCTATGGTGGCCACTCTCATTCAAACCATAAGTTTTCTTCAGAGCAGGAATCATCATAGAACTACAAAGGTTTCTCTTTGACTGCTCCTGTGTCTGGCCATGCATGTAGGGCTAGCCACCTTCCTCTTCTTCCTCCTCCTCCTCTTTCTCCTCTTCTCCCTCATTCATCTTCTTTTTCTTCATCATCTTCTTTCTATTAATTAATATTTTTATTCATTTTATAATTCTGTTATAGACCTCTGCCTCTCTTCCCGGTCTGCCCCTCACAAAACCCTTCCCCTATTACTCCCTCCTCTTCTCCTCAGAGAAAGGGAAGCCCCTCTTGGGTACCTGCTTGCCCTGGGACATCAAGTTGCAGTAGGACTAAGTTCATCCTCATCCACTGAGGTCCAACCAGCCAGTCCAGCTAGGCCTAGGGGATCAAATGGCAGGCAACAGTCAGAGACAGCCCCTCTTTGGTTGGTGGTTCAGTCTCTGCGAGCCACCATGGGCCCAAGTTGATTGACTCTGTAGATCTTCTTGCTCACTCTTATTCCCAAATCTTCCACAGGTCTACCTAAGCTCTGCCTGATATTTGGCTGTGGGTCTTTTAATCTGTTTCCATCAGCTGCTGAATGAAGCCTCTTAAAAAGCAGTTATGCTAGGCATGTGTCTATAAAGGTAACAGATTATCATTTATAGTGTCAGGTGTTGGCTCTCTTCTGTGGGATGGGTCTGGAGTTGGGTCAGTCATTGGTTGACCATTCCCTCAATCTCTGCTCCTAATTTATCCTTGTACACCTTGCAGGCAGGGCAAATTTTGAGTTAAAGGTTTGGTGGGTAGATTGATGTCCTTCTCCTTCCACTGGAAGTCATTCCTGGCTATAGAAGATGGCCACTTCAGTCTCCATATCCCTAGATGCTAGGAGTTGCAGCTAGAGTCACCCCCACAGACTCCCAAGAGCCTTCCCCACCCCAGGTTTCCTGCTAGTCCCAGAGATGCCCCACCACTGATTTCTGCTCTCTCTCCCAGCCCTCTCCCTCTCCATACACCTGATTCCCATCCCCATTCCCCCACTCACTGTGTCTCCCATCTAGTTTCCTCCATCCATCTACCTCTGATGTCTATTTTATTTCCCCTTCTGAATGAAATTATTCTATGTGGCTACACTTGTTCCAGCAGCTTTCTCACCATATCTACATATAAGTACACTAAATCAGCATTTTCTCTCCTCATTTATACGCTTCCTTGTCCTATGGGACTCCCAAATTCAAGTTGAAACATAAAATTACTAAGAAATGTGAGACTTATATTAGAACATTAAACCAGTAATTGGTGAATCTTTCCCAGAGCAGGACCTGGTTACTGCACAGACTTCATGCTTGTGATATCATTCCCCTACTTAAAATTCCCAATATTAAGTAGCATGATATATGATTGAAAAGAATTCATTGAATTTCTTCTATTACCATCCCTAAAGTTGGGACTCAGAGAACTGGACATTGAAGGGGCAAAAAATCAGGTTGCAGTAGACAAAGCTGCTGGGACAGACAGAATCCATGTCATGCAGAATGACTGCAGTTTGTTGCTTTCCTTTTAGGTGCATAGGCATCACTGAGTGATTTCAGTTGGGTAAGATTGAAACAGGAGGGAATTTAATCCAGTGTTAATATGATGGATGGACTTGATGCTAGAGAAGCAGAAGGAGGGAATCAAATTGAACCACTACACAATGGGGAGTATTTGATCTCTTTCTCTGGCAATAGACAGGGTTAATATCAAACCATACTTATTCTGTGGCCTAGTTCTGAGAAACGCAATGCAGGCCTCATAATGTGGGAGCTGGAATAAGAAATGCTTTCTGTATGCGTCCTGCTCTCTGAAGTTCTCATAATTGCTAGAATATTCATATCCAACTATTAACCACTCTTAATTAAACCAAGTTGTTTTATAAAGAAGTCATGGGTTTTATCCAATATGGTTGTGCATTAATGAGACGAGCAGTATTTATCCATGATCCTGAATGAACTTAGGTAATAGGATGTGGCCTTCAAAGAAAGTTCACATAATGGCATTACACATCACTCAAGGTATTACTTTGGTAAGGGTAATTTTATTATACTTCCATTTACTAAGAGGTGATAATGCATCAACAATACTTAAGGGTAGGTTTACTAATATATACAAGTCCGAAAGCAAGACATGTTAATGCTTCTAAAATTAACAGTATGAAGTTATAGTTTGTAATCTCACCTGAGGAAGATCTAAAGTGTTTATTTCCCAGAGTTCTGCAAATAAATTAGAATGTCTGAGGCTACAGCTCGGCTGTTTGAATTAACCCAAATTTTTGTTGAGTTGAATCTTTAAAACAAATCATTCCTGTTTCTGTAATTTTTCAGTTTCCAGAACATTATGTAAATGTAATCAGATGTGGGGTGTTTGGTTTTTTGGTTTTGGGGTTTTCTTTTTGTCCTGCTATTTTATACAGCATGATATCTTGATATTATTAGAAGGGCGCATCCTCTTGTATGAGCAGCCACTTCCTTTACATGCCTGAATAGAGTGGGCGGCACTCCACAGCATGGCTAGATCACAGGGAATTGCATTATTTGTCAACATACTAGTTTCTCTTGGGTAGCTGTTAGTTGTCTGAGGTCCAATGCAGCGTGAGGATGTTGGAATCCTCCTGCAACTCACAGTCCTTCTAAGCTGGCTGGGAGCCTGATGAGTCCACTATGCAAGAGACCCACTGCTTAAGAACAAAGGCCTCTGTCTGGCTTCCAGAAATTAAAACGCCAGTAGAAGGAGTGCCTCTGAGTCAATAAAATGTCAACTTTACTGTTGGAAAGAAATGAAGTGTAAGAGGCTAGGTGATAAAGAGATTAAGGAAGGTCTCAACAGTGAACGATTTCTACTGATGTTCCTAAACAGGACATCTTTCTTACTTCACTGTGAAAAGCACTGCAACTGAGAACCCAGCCCTTTGAAAGTAATGCTGTCTGTGATTATTACAGTCTTTTAGGTCAGGAAATCAAACTGTTATCTGAAATTTCAAGAGTCTTCTTTGTCTTTCCTGTTTTAAAAAAAAGCCAACATCTGCAGCTTTTCAGGTTGTTGTGGCTGAAAATTGCTTTTTTACTCTGAAATTTAATGAGCAATACTTAGCAGTCTTGGAAGAATTTGGGAGAAACTATGAGATTTATTTTTTAGACCCTTGGGTGTCACTCTACTCACCCTAGTTCATGTGTCCTTTCCCTTGGAAACAGAAGGATAAAGGCATACTAATTCCTAGAGAATTTTTGTTCTGTTTCTCTAACATGCACATAGAGATGCATAAACACACATACATACATACACACACATGTGCACATATACACATGCACACACACACACACACACACATACACACACACTATTGAGGGAATCTTTTATCTCTGAGAACCTGTCAAATCATGCACAGATAGCAATGTAGTAATTGCAGAAAGAATGAAGACCACATCTTCCAACAGCCAGACAGGGAAAAACAAAAATAAACTACCAAAGGAGTTAAAGATAAGCTTAGTCAGGTGAATGAAAATGAAAGTATTGCTAATTTTTTATTTTCCTATGATTTTCTTTACATAGTGATAATGTTTATTATTTTATGGAAAAATATACAAACTATGATGTTTATTATTTTATAGGAAGGTCTAATTTTTTAGTTCTTATTTATTATGTTAAATAATGTCCCTCCCAAAATTCAAATTCTTATAGGAACCACAGAATGTGAACTTATTTGAAAATGAGTTCACTGTAGATATAATTAGTTAAGATGAGGTCATACTCAATGAGGGTGGCCCCTTAATCTACTGGGACTGACATATTCTTAAAAACAAGAGAAGGAACAAAGTCACAGGGACAAATATGTGAAGGCTGAGGTAGATGTTAATGTCATGTTTCTACAAGCCAGGGATTTATCAGAGATTCTAAAAGGGATGACAAAACTCATCCCTCTGATGCATAAGAGGGGTAATAGCTGTGCTGAGTACTTTATTGTACTGGCATCCCTAGAACTGTCAGAGAATTTGTTTTTTCTTTGTAAAGTTACCAGTTCTGGTACTTTGTTATGACAGACCTAGGAAGCTAATCTACCTTGCCTGAACTGATGAACAAAGTGTGGTTCAAATTCTGGTCATTCAACCTCATGGTGCTCATTTTACCTTGTGGGTGCTCAGGACTTCCCTATAGTTTCAGGATTTGTATGGATACAGACACGGTTGAAAGTGCAAAGAGGAAGGAATTGTTTTTTCTGAGGAAGGGAAAAAAAGAACATACTTGTGAGGCAATGAAGAGTTTTGTCTACAATACTTTATATGTCTTTTCAAAGCAAAATTAAAATCAATAGTAGAACCTATGCACGATGAAGGAATTATGCAGGGAGCAGAACACTGCTACTTAGAGATTTACATGAGCTTGGTACTGAGGATGGGGAAAGGAGGAGGTAGCTGGCAAGTTCACCAAAGTAAAAGATACTTGCTTAAGCCTGATAAAACTCATCTAGGTTCTAGGCAAATTATCATTACAACAAAATAAACTGACTTAGCAGAGTGTGTTTGTTTTTCATGTACATATATGCGTACACACACACATGTAACAATAACAACCATCAATGAAAAGGAGGTTATCAACGGGAGAATGTGGGGGTGGAGGAAGGGTACCTGGGAGGGGCTGAAGTGAGGAAAAGAGGGGAGTGATATAATTTTATTTAAATAAATTATACTTAAGGAAAAGACAAGACACAAAAAGAAATTTTAAAACAAAAAAGGAAACAACCCTGAAGTGTTTGGATAGAGGTTTACTATATAGGTGGACAGTACAGAACATGAGGCACTATATGCAAACCAGGCATAGGTTACATTGCTACAAGTTATTAGTCATGTAACCCCAACAACAACTAAACCAACAGAAGCAACAACCATTGCTCTTGGTTGCCAATTCAATGCTAAGACCCCATTGCTAAAGACAAGACACACTTTGGTTGTAGAACATGAAGAAATACATCTTGAGATGAATAGAAAATTCTGTCTCTGCTGACAAATTTTCATGGTATCAGAGGGCATTATGCCAGCAGCTAGGGAAGAAAGTTATCAGTGAATTTACCCTGTTGTGGACATTTCTACAATTCTGATCTTCCTGACAAGATGAGTCCACTGGTATAATAGTGCCACAACCTAGTTATTGGATCACCATCAACTTTCTGATTGGATTTGAGGCCTGCTCAGTAGGGGTAAATTCACATTTGGTTCTGTAAACCTGGTCAAAAGTCCATGGTTTGGGAGGTCATAGCTCCTAGCAGAAAACCCCCTGTTGTTGGCTAAAAAATCATGTTGTCAAACTGCCCTCTAAATACTCATGTTTACATGCACATATTTTTTTTTCAACTATGACTACCAGCTTTGGTAAGAGAAGCTTCTCCACCATCACCCCAGCTCCCAGTGGGCAGTGGGGGAGAAAATTTGTAACTGGAAAAAGTCTGAGCGTAAGTAAAGTGTATGCTCAGTTTTGGATGGGTCTTTTGCACTGTGTTCTACCCATCCACAGCTCAGGGAATATTTAAAAAGAGTGGGCAGAATTTAAAAGCATTAAACAGGCAGAAGGCAGAGGATTGCTACCTTCTGAACAAGCCATAGCCATTGCACATAGATGTCCCTGCATTTGTGTTTATCAGCACAAGACCTGAACAAGAACAAGTCAGTTGAAATTCCAACACAGAAGAGAGAGGGTGGGGCAAAGCCCCACCATGCCCTGAGGATGGGTTGACAGCTGATAGATGCTGGAGCAGAGAAAGCCATGTTTCTTTAGGGGTGTGGTGGATTGTTTGTTCACACTCCAGTGGGGAGTTCTATATCTAAGCACATATGATAGGAAGCACTAATCAGATCCAGTGGGTTCAAAAACAGAAAGAAAAGACTTGCTGGTGGCAAAGAGATGTGCTGGATGTAATGAAAAGGGTGTGTAGAAGATGTAAAATACATCTGTGAAAATTTCATGAAAAAAAAAAAACGTTTTTTTTTAAATCCATGTTCATTGGAAATGAGACATTTTTTTCCATTAAGATATTTCTATATTCAGAGATGACTAGTAGGATGATATTGGGAAATTTACAGTAAATCTTAGTTTTTAAATATAAAAGGGATATACTATGAATAAGAAGGAAAAAAACTCATAATAATTTATTATCCAGGAATGCCAGCTATAATGTCCTAAAGCTTCTTGCTTATAATATACTGAGCCTAGTTGATTCAAAGAAATAATAAATGGTGCACTGCTCCTTTAATATATCACATAAACATATTCAGTAATTATAAAATTAAATGAATAATTAGTTATGGCCACAGAGATAACTTTTATTTAGTGAATTTAATGAATATAAACATGCAATAAGAATGAATAAATATGTATTACTATATAACAATGAGAAATGAATAATTTAGAATATTAAATTATATCATTGGCCTTTTGATTTTCCAAATATTTCCATATATATATTATATATAAACATTATGTATGTGTGTATGTGTGTGTATGAATACACCTGCTGTCAAGTTATTTGCCATGCCCTATGAGAATCACTTTCATGTTAAGTCATCATTGTATTTACTGCCCTTTTAGCACCTATTAAGAAAATCATATGGTTTTTATCACACAGCCATTAAGTTGCCAAAATGAGTTTACTACCCTTTATAGTTCTGGGATAAACATGATTTAATTATAATTTTATGAACACAGAATGCAAGTCAGAGTAATGAACTTTATAACTTTAAACTTTATGCCAAATATAACAATTGTTATGACATTTTAAATATTGTTTATCAGGATTACAATTGGAATATATTATCATACATATTGAAACACATAAAATTTTACTTTTGTGTTAAAATGACTGCAAGAGTCATAATTTATACATTACTTTGTGGAATTTTTAATATATCACACCTATAAAATCTTGCAGGTCTATTTTCTCCCAGGCTTTGTAATGAGAAAGGTTTATTTTTCTCCATAATAATTATTTACTTTAGGATAGTAATTACCTTGAATTTTTAAAAATTTTAACACTCTACTGAGATACAGTTTATGAACCATAGTTTCAATGAGCAACTCAAACAATTCAGTAAAATTACAGAATCAAAAACTACAAATTTTATCTTCCTTGTCACTCTTGATTTGTAAAATATTTCTTTCACACCGGGTAGATTCTTGTACTTTTTTTGGAGTCATTTTACTTTCCCATCACCAGATCTACTTTTTTCTTTTCTTTTTTTATTATAATTTCCTTTTTATCTATTTATTTGTTTGTTTGTTATTTTTATTTAATTATTTTATTTACATTCCAAATGTGCCTCCTTCCAGTCCCTCTTCCCAGAGTTCTTCACTCCATCCTCTTTTCCCTTTACCTCTAAGAGAGTGCTCCTGGACTGAGGACTCCCTTGTCTGACCTCTCGCACTGAGGTCAGACAAGGCAGAGCTCTCCTACATGGGTTAGATGCCATGGACCAATGCATGTATGCTCTTTGATTAGTGGCTTAGTTTCTTGGAATTTCCAGGGTCCAGGTTTGTTGACACTGTTGTTCTTCCTATGGTATTGCCATTCCCTTTAGCTCCTTCAATCCTTCCCCTAACTCTACCATAGGGGTCCCTGACCTCAGTCCAACATTTGGCTATAAGTATCTGCATCTGTCACCATCAGCTGCTGGTAGAGCATCTCAGTGGAGAGCCATGCTAGGCTCCACTGCAAACACAACATAGCACCAATATAGTGTCAGGATTTGGTACCTGCCCATGGGATAGATTCCAAATTGGGCCAGTCACTGGACAGCAATTTCTTCAATCTCTGCTCCATTTTTTGTCCCTGCATTTCTTTTAGGTAGGAACAATTCTAGGTCAAAATTTTTGAGGGTGGATTGGTGTCCCTATCCCTCCACTGGGGGCCATGTCTTTCTAATGGAGGTGGTCTCTTCAGGTTCCATGTCCTAACTGCTGAGCATTTTGGGTAAGGTAACCCCATTGAATCTGGGAGCCTCTCACATCCCAGGTATCTAGAACTTTCTAGAGTTTTTCCCCACCCACCACCTCTGGAAGTTGCTTATTTCCATTCATTCTCCTGGTCTTCTGGGCTTCTCTTCTCCCTTCCCCCATAGCTGATTCTGCCCCCTTACCCTCTCCTCTCTTCCATATAGTTAGTTCCCTCCCTCCCTCTGTATCCTTTGATTATTTCGTTCCCCATTGTAAGTGGGATTGAGGCATCTTCACTTGGCTCTTCCTGTTAAACTTCTTATGGACTGTGGGTTGTATTGTGGATATTCTGTAGTTGGGTAATATTCACTTATTGGTGAGTACATAACACCAATGGTATGGTATTGGGTCTGTGTTACCTCTCTTAGGATATTTTCTAGTTCCATCCATTTGCCTGAAAAATTCATGATGTCCTTCTTTTAATAGCTGACTAGTATTCCATTGTGTAAATGAACTATATTTTCTGTATCCATTCTTCAGTTGAGGAACAACTGGGTGGCTTCCAGCTTCTGGGATTACAAATAAGGCTGCTATGAACATAGTGGAGTATATGTCCTTGTGGTATGGTGGAGCATCTTTTGGGTATATGCCGAGGAGCAGTATATCTGGGTCTTCAGGTAAAACCATTTCAAATTTTCTGAGGAACTGCCAGCTTGATTTTCAGAGCAGTTGTACCAGTTTGCCATCCCACCAGCATTGGAGGCGTGTTCCTCTTTGTCCACATCTTCACCAGCATGTGCTATTACCTGAGTTTTTTATCTTAGCCATTCTGACCAGTATAAGTTGGAACTTCAGGGCCATTTTGATTTAGATTTCTCTGATGACTAAGGATGCTGGAAATTTCTTTAAGTATTTCTCGGCCATTAAAGATTCTTCTGTTGCTCTTTAGCTCTGTACCCCATTTTTAATTGGGTAATTTGTTTTTTTAGAGGTTATCTTCTTGAGTTCCTTATATATTTTGGATATTAGCCCTCGATTGGATGTAAGGTTAGCGAAGGTCTTTTCCCAATCTGTAGGTTACTGTTTTGTCCTATTGACAGTTTCTGTTGCCTTACCGAAGCTTTTCAGTTTCATGAGGTCTCATTTGTCAATTCTTGATCTTAGAGCCTGAGCCATTGGTGTTCTGTTCAGAAAAATTTCCCCTGTGTCCATGTGTTCACGGCTATTTTCCACTTTCTCTTCTATTAGATTCAGTGTATTTGGTTTTACGCTGAGGTCCTTGGTCCACTTGGACATGAGCTTAATGTAAGGTGATAAATATTGATCAATTTGCATTCTTCTACCTGCAGACCACCAGTTAGACCAGCACCATTTGTTGAAGAGGCTTTCATTTTTCCACTGTATGGTTTTGATTTTTTTTTTTTTTTTGTCAATGATCAAGTATCCATAAGTTATAGTTTTATTTCTGGATCCTTAATTCTATTCCATTGATTGATCTGTCTGTCTCTGTGCCAAAGTAAATGGAAAGAAACTTAAAGCATTCCAACTAAAATCACAGACAAGACAAGGCTGCCCACTCTCTTTGTATTTACTCAGTATAGAACTTGAAGTCCTAGCTAGAGCAATTAGACAACCTAAGGAGTTCAAAGGGATACAAATTAGGAAGAAAGAAGTCAAGGTATTACTATTTGTGGATGATATGATAGTATACATAAATAACTCCCCAAATTCTACTAGAGAACTCCTACAGCTGAAAATCAACTTCAGCAAATTGGCTCAATATAAAGTTAACTCAAACAAATCAGTAGCATTCCTTTATACAAGTGATAAATGGCTGAGAAAAAAATCAAGCAAACAACAGCCTTCACAATAGGCACAAATAATAGTAAACATGTTGGTGTAACTCTAACCAACTAAGTGAAAGATCTGCATGACAAGAACTTCAAGTCACTGAAGAAAGAAATTGAAGAAGACCTCAAAATCTCCCATGATCATAGATCTGTAGGATTAACATGGTATAAATGTCCATCTTACCAACAGCCATCTACAGATTCAATGCAATACCCATCAAAATTTCAACACAATTCTTCACAGACACGTAAAGCGTAATTATCAACTTTATACAGAAAACAAAACAAAAACAAACAAGCAAACAAACAAAACCAGAATAGCCAAAACAATTCTCAACAATAAAGAACTTCAGGTGGAATCACTGTTCCTGACCTCAAGTTGTACTACAGAGCGATAGTGATAAAAGCCACATGGTATTGGTACAGATATATTTCTTATCTGACAAAATTTTAACATTTTTTTCTGTAATTTAACAGCTTTCTATAAACAGAATCATAAGAAATATGGGCTTTTGCCTTTGAGTTCTTCCCCAAATCTCATAAGATTTTAGTTCACTGACAAGACAGTATGCTTCCTTATTATAGTCTGCTTTTACTACTTACCTGTTTACACCTGGGCTTTTTCTCCTAGTTTTATTTATTTACATAACATGTTGCTTCTGTTTTAAAATTCATTGATGAAGTGTTTTGCTTAATTATAAAATTATTATCTTACAAGTGCTTAAATAGGATCTCACTATTCATAGTTTCAGACTTACCATTTAGTATAGCCAGAAAGATATTAAGACAATTTTAACGTTTCCTAAATAGCCATTTCTTGGTTTTGTCAACCTTACTATTTCATTTTCCTATGTCTATTCTAAATATCCTTTCTTTCTCTTTCCTTCTCCTGCTCACATGTTCTGGTTTGCTTTCTGTTGCTGTGATAAACACCATTACTGAATGCAAATTGGAGAGGAAAGAGTTTATTTAAACTTGCATGTTATAGTCCATCATCAAAGGAAGTCACGACAGTACTCAAGGCAGGAACCTGGAGTCAAGAGAGGAAGCAGAGACCATAGAGAGACTCTTTACTGCCTTGCTTCCCCTGGGTTGCCTAGCTACCATTCTTATGCAACCCAGGTTTGTATGACTATGAATGGCACTGCTCACAGTGGGCTAAGCCTTTCTATGGAAATTAGCATTCAATAAAAAGGCCCCCAGACAAATCATAGACCAATCTGATGGGAGCAATTTTTCACTTTATATACCCTCTTCCCAGGTGTGCCTTGGTTTATACAAATTGGCAATGAGTCACTAGTACATCATGTGATTGATTTTCTCTTGTTATTTTTTCTTGTTATTTTCCTAATTTTTTATGAAATATTAGTCTTTTTTAAAGTTTTATTTGAGACTATCATAATACTGATCTTATGTAAAACTACTTTAGTGCATCTCACAGATTTTAACACATGATATCTTATCCTGGAGCTTTCTCAGAAAACTGGGAGTAGTTCAACCTCAAGACCAAGCTATACCACTCTGGAGCATGTACCTGAAAGATGCTTCACCATCTCAAAAGACATTTGCTCAACTATTGTCACAGTCATAGCAGCTTTATTTGTAATAGCCGGAAACTGGAGACAACCTAGATTCCCCTCAACTGAAGAATGGGTAAAGAGAATGTGGTTCATTTACACAATGGAGTACTACAAAGTCAATAAAAACAAGGACATCGTGAATGTTGCAGGTAAATGTATCAAACTAGAAAATATCCTGAGTGAGGTAACTCAGAGCCAAAAGAACCTGTGAGTCGTGTATTCACTAATAAGTGGACATTAGCCATAAAATACAGGATAACCACGCTATAATCAACAGACCCAAATAACAAGGAGGGACCAAGGGAGGAGTCTTGAATCTTTCTCAGAAGGGGGTAAAAATGGATTTTGGAGGCTGATAGAAGAAGAGAACTGGGTAGAAGATGTGATTGATTTTCTTTGTTATTTTTTTCTTTTTATTTCTCTTGTTGTTTTTTCTTGTTATTTTCCTAATTTCTTTCATGAATGGGGAGAGGAGAAAGAGAGGAGAGGAGATACATAGGGAAAGCTGGGGAGAGAAGAGAAATAGGGGATGGGCAGGCAATCTCTAGAAACTGCCAGAAACTCTTGATGGGGGAAGGGCCCAGAGGGTCAATGGGGGCAACTCTAGCTGAGACTCCTAGCAATGGGGGATATGGATCCTGAAGAGGTCACTTCCTGTAGCCAGACAGGACTTTTAGTAGAGAGATAAGGACAGCAACCCACCCACAAAATGTTCCACCCCAAATTATTCTGCCTACAAGATGTACAGGGACAAAGAGAGCAGAGACAGAGGGAATGGTCAACCAATGACTGCTCCAAATTGAGAGTATTACATGGGCAAGAACTAATCCCTGACTCTATTAATGATACTTTGTTATACTTGCAGACAGGAGCCTAGCATAGTTGTCCTCTGAGAAGCTCTTCCCAGCAGCCAGTGGAAAAAGATGCAGAGACTCACAGCCCAAAATTAGACGGAGCTGGCAAGGATTACAGAAGAGTTGGGAGACCTGAAGAGGACAAGGACTCCACAGGATAACCAACAGGGTCAACTAATCCCTGAACAGCACACATGTAGCAGATGAGCAGTTTGGTCTTCATCCAGGTCACCCAACAACTGGAGTGGAGGCTGTCCCTGAGACTGTTGCCTGCCTGCCTGTGGATCCCACACCCATAAATGGACCCCGTTTGTCTGGCCTCAGAGGGAGAGGATAGGCCTAGTCCAGCAGGGACTGGATGTGGAGGGAGCAGGAAAGATTGTGTGGGTGGGTAAATCCCAGAGGGGTGCTTCCCCTTCTTAAAAGAGAAGAGAAAGTTGGATTGGGGAGAACTTGCATGAGGGGTTACTGGGAGGAGAAAAAAATAATATTGAAATTTAAAGTTGTAAATTAAATGAATAAATAAATAAACATAAAAATAAAGTAATTATGTAGAATAATTTTGAATCAAGGGATTTAAGATTTTTTTCTCTTTTAATTCATATTAATTTAATAATTCAGTGATTCTCAACCTTCCTAATTCTGTGACATTTTAATAAAATTTCTTATGTTGTTTTGACCCTAACCATAAAATTATTGTGTTGCTCCTTCCTAACTTAAATTTTGTTAATGCTATGAATCACAATATAAACATCTGATATGCTGGGTTTCTGATATGCCACCCACAGGTTGAGAATTACTGTAATAATTGGATAGCAATCTGTCATCTAATTAAACCTATATAATTTTTTAACATTCTCAAATTTTATTGTTCAATAATTTTATAAAGTAATCAATATTAATTGATATTAAAGAAAGGATGCAATCAACACTCATGTTTTTCATTTCATATTTATAGATGTGCTTGGGGTAATGTTTATGTAATGGGAATTCTTTCCCAGAGTGTTCTTTTTCATTTAAACAGGCAATTAACATTTAGGCTTCCTGAGATCTGAAATTGTTTATTTTACTTAAATAAACATTTATTCTGCTTGAATAAATATAGAAAAACAAACATTAATCCTATCTGAATAAACACTCCATTCTCTTTTATTTGTCACCTCAGAGCAATGCAAAAGATATTTCAAAATGTGTTTTACATGAGCACACACGCACAACCCTGGTAGGCATATGTTACATATGTGTGCACATTAGTGCATATGTATTTATGCACACATACAATTATGTATTAGATAGAACACAATTCTATCTGCCCTATAAATATGTGTGACTGTGTGTGTGTGTGTGTATCAAACCTAATTACAGGGGTTATATGAGATTTACCAGTTTTTTGTGCTAAATTCATATTGTTGATGAAGGAAAAACATCTACAATGAAAGAAATTTTCTGAGCTCACAGGAATGGTGCAAAGCATTTGATTATTGTGCTCAGGGTTGTTATCAGCTTAATGACCCTAGGCTTACCCAAAAAAACTTAATTCCTTAATGCCCTGGGTAGTTATAAGATACATTCTTCAAAAAAATATTATTAAACTTTTTATTATTGTTATTTTGATTTTAAAAAGTTAATTAACAACTTGCTCTTCTCTGTGAATTGGTTTTCTTTTGTAGTATTTTAAATTTTGTTGAAGTTAATTTTATGTGTCTATAATTATGTTTCCCTTTTGAAATGTATTAAAAATTATAGCTCACTTGCAATTATTTTTCAGATAATTTACCATTTCTATCTTCTTTTGTGTTGAATGTATTGAGTGCATCATTTCATTTAGATTGAGGTATTTATTTTTTTAGAATAATGAATGACTTTTTATTGAGATATGGATATTTTCATATTACTTATAAAATTTTAGTTAAGACCTTGATAGCTCAAAGCCAATATATGTGTATATAAACATATACATATATATACATACATATGTGCATACATGTATATATGTATATATATATGTACATATACACCTATATATGTTTTGTAATTACCATCAATGGCATATGGCATGCATATCTTGATATCAGTTTTTGGCAAAAGCACAGGCCAGTGATTTTATTTTAACTACAAATTTATGCCTCATATCATTTTAACAAGTATTTGAGAAAATTATATAAAGATGGTAAGATTAAAAATGTCAGTTTTTATTAAAAAATAAAAATTATTATTATAAGATACAAATGATGAATGATAGCTCTTATCAGTGGAGTAATACCTTACCTGTGTCATAAATGCAGTGCCAAATGCAATTAGATGACTTTCTAATTGCAGGCTGTGTAAGTGGGAATGTTGTGAGACACTATCATATATAGACCACTCATAAAATTAAGATCAGCTACTAAGTAAAATGACTCGTGTTGCCTATTCTTGCTTTTCTGGAGAGAATGTCAATACGTAGATATACTACACCTTACAGATAACTCAGTTGTCTTTGAGAATTCTTTTCTATAGTGACAAGAGACTTTATTCTGAATTTTATTTTTGACTTTTCTTTTCATACCTCAGAGAGCCCAGGTATAAAGAAAGGGGGATGGTCCCTCCACACTGTTCTAGCTTGCTGGGAGCAAAGTTCCCAATTCTATTCTATTATTATTATTATTATTATTATTATTATTATTATTATTATTACTAGCAGTTATTATTAATTCATTTTACATCCCAATCACAGAGCACTGCCCTCTTCTCCTCTCAGTCACACCTTCCAATACCCCTACCCCCATTACCCACTTTGGATTTCCTCAGAGATGGGGAAGCTTTCCATGGGGTCCCAGCCTGCCCTGGCTCATCAAGTAACAGCAGGACTAAGCACATCCTTGTCCACTGAGACCAGATAAGGAACCCAGTTAGGAGAGGGATCCACAGCCGATAACAGAGTTGAAGACAGTCTTCTCTCCATTTTTTATTGGACCCACATGAAGACCAAGCTGCACAACTGCTACAAATGTGTGGGGGGCATAGGTCCAGCTCACTCATGCTCTTTGGTTTGTGGGTTAATGTTTGTGAGCCCCCATGGGCCCAGTTTTTTTTTTTTTTTTTTTTTTTTTTTTTTTTTGACTCTGTAGGCATTTTTGTAGTGCCCTTAATCTCTGGCTCCCTCAATCCTTCCCTCCACTCTTGCACAAGATTCCCCTGAGCTCTGTGTAATGTTCGGCTGTAGGTCCCTTTATCTGTTTCCATCAGCTGCTAGATGAAGCCTCTCAGAAGACAGTTATTCTAGGCCCCTATTTGCAAGCATAGCAGAGCATCATTAATGGTGTCAGGAGATAGCTCTCTCCCATGGGGTAGGTCTCAAGTTGGACCAGTCATTTGGTAGCCATTCCTTCAATCTCTGCTTCATCTTTATCCTTGTACATAATGTAGGTAGGACAAATTTTGGGTTAACAGTTTTGTGGGTGGGTTGGTGTTCCCCATTCTTTCCACTAGAAGTCTCTCCTCTTTATAAAAAGTGGACACTTCAGCCTCTATATCCCCTGCTGCTAGGAGTCTCACCATAGACTCCTAGTCTATAGTGTCACCCCATAGACTCCTGAGATTCTTCCCCATCCCAGGTCTCTAACTCATACCAGAGATGTGCCACCCCATCAATTTCCATTCTGTCTCCCCATGCTCTCCCACACCACCATCCATGCTTTCCTCATCCACATCCCTGTCCCTTTCCCCACCCCCTTTACCACCTAGTTCCTTCCCTCTGTCCACCTCTGATATCTATATAGTTTGTATCCCCTTCTAGGTGAAATTCAAACACTGTCCCTTGTTATTTAACTTCTTTGAGTCTATGAATTGTAGCATGATTAACCTGTACTTTATGGCAAATATCCACTTAAAAGTGAATACATACCATACCTGTCTTTCTGGGTCTGAGTTACCTCACTCAGAATGATATGTTCTAGTTCTGTTTGCTTGCCTGCAATTTAATGTTGTCTTTGTTTTCAATAGCTGAGCAGTATTACACTGTGTAAATGTACCCCATTTTCTTTGTCTATTCTTTAGTTGAGTTACATCTAGGTTGTTTCCCGTTTCTGGATATTGTGAATAAAGCTGTTATGGACATAGTTGGGCAAGTGACATTATGATATGGTGGAGGATCTTCTGGGTATATGCCCCAGAGTGGCATAGCTGAGATAGGACTATTCTCAATTTTTTGAGAGACCACCAAATTAATTTCCAAAGTGTAGTTGTACACATTTTACTCCTCTCAACAATGGAGGAGTATTCCCCATGCTCCACAAATTATCAGCATGTGCTGTCACTTAAGTTTTTGATTTTAAACATTCTGAAGGATACAAGATGAAATCTCAGAGTCGTTTTGATTTGCATTTCTCTGATGACTAAGTGTATTGAAATTTCTTTAAGTGCCTCTTGGCCATTAGAGATTCCTCTGTTATGTTTTATACCCCATTTTTAATTTGGTCATTTGGTTTGTTGGTGTCTAATTTCTTATGTTCTTTATATATTTTTGATATTAGTCCTCTGTCAGATGTAATGCTGGTGGTGAAGATCTTTTCACACTTTGTAGGCTGTCATTTTGTCCTATTAATGGTGTCCTTTGCCTTACAGAAGCTTTTCAGTTTCATGAGGTCTCATTTATTAATTGTTGACCATAGTGCCTGAGCTGTTGGTGTTCTGTTCAGGAAGCTGTGCCTATGCCAATGTGTTCAAAGCAATTCCTCACTTTTTCTTCTATTTGATTTAGTGTATCCAGGTTTGTGTTGAGGTCTTTGATCAACTTGGACTTGAGTTTTGTGTGAGGTGATAGATATGGATCTATTTGTATATGGTTAGACCAAAACCATTTTTTGAAGATGTTTTCTTTTTTTTTCTACTATATGGTTTTGGATTCTTTGTCATAACTCAAGTGACCATAGGTATATGGGTTTATTTCTGGGTATTTGATTCTGTTCCATTGGTCAACTTGTCTGTTTCTATGCCAATATCATGTATTTTACGCAAGTAAAAGACCTCTTTGACAAGAACTTCACGTCTCTGACTAAAGAAATTGAGAAACTTGTGAGAAGATCAAAAGAAAAGATCTCCCATGCCCGTGGATCCATAGGATTGACACAGTGAAAATGGCCAGCTTACCAAAAGCAAGCTATAGATACAATGCAATTTCCATCATAATTCCAACTCAATTCTTGACAGAATTCTGGAAAAAAATCATTTCTCACCTACTTGTAGAAAAACAAAAACAAAAATACCAACCAACCAACCAAACAAACAAACAAACAAACCAAACCCAGAATAGCTGAAACAGTCCTGTATAATAAAAAAAATTTCTGGAGATATCACCATCCCTCATTTCAAGTTTTTGAGATTTTTTTTAAAAGCACATGATATCAGTTATTTCATGATTTGTTTCCCTGGATATAACAGTTTAGTGCTTGGATATTCAGTGAATTTCATTTTATTCTCATAAGTATTGGGATCACCTTCTAGAGAAAGATAATATGAAAGCCTCAGAGATGGATTATGAAGTCTTCTGAGTGGAGACTCTCAGTGGTTATAATAAAGCTTAATCCTGCCTGACCTACAGTTCTTTAAAAATAAACTCTAAGCATTATTCTTTGAAGATAATTATAAAAGATCTTTTCAGAAAGATAAGAACAACCTAGTAAGTACCAATGAGACCATCATGATTGAAGGTTGCTCAGACCATGAAAAGCTAAAAATAGAAATACACCCAAACCATGACATCCTCTCATGGCAGCCAAGGAGCATGTGGAGTCAGACGTATGTCTAAAACATTCACTCTAAGATATGGCACAATTTTGCTTTGAAATTATTTTAGTTAAACATTCATTTTTAAGAACAGGTATCTAGGGCTAAAGAGATGACTTTGTGTGTTGCTTTTCAGAGGACCCAAGTTTGATTTTCAGCATCCACACAGTAGCTCACGAACTTCTGTAATTCCAGTGTCCAGAGCCTGATGCTCTCTTTTTGTCTCTGTGGACACCAGGCATGCACATGGCATGCATGCATACATACATACATACATACATACATATATACATATGTACATACATTAAAGCAAAACACTAACGCACATAAAATAAACAATTTTTAAAAAAAAACAAAATTGTGCCTATGCTGTGAACAAAGGACTCATGCTAGCTCTGAGTCCTAAAATGAGTCTTACAGGAACAGTCAGAGTTAGCCAAAATGGGAAAATGCTGTCAGCTTCCTTTTAATGAAACGGTCTTGCCTTTCATCTCTATAATAGTGGGCATTTTGTTAGGGAACAGCATTTAAAGAATATTTTTTTACAGGAGGAAAATAATGGTCTTGGTGCCCTGTAATTGATTCTGGGGCCTCAGCACTGAAAGGAGTCATGCAGTTTTCCATTACTTTAGCCACTTCCATAAATCTAAATAGATGTGTTTTCTTTGCTTCATGTAATCAATACTAACAAATCTGAAAACTTCTGCAATGGTTAAAAGACATCCCGATGAGTGAGAGGATTTTACTCTTCTGGGCTGTGGCTGTAGCTCATAGTACACGATGGGAACAGCATGAGTGAGATTCTGAGTCTCATCCCCGTATCACGCAAAGACATAAGCATAGATGAACGCAGATGGACATATGCGTCCATGGTTTACATGCATGCATACACACATGCCCACACTCATTTGCCCAGTGCACAGGCATTCACTTGCAATCATATACATATTTGTACACACAGACAATGTTTCCAAATCTTAAACCTATATTCTTTGACTAAATATTATGTGGTATATGTTTTGTGTCATTTAAAATGTATAATTTAACCAAAGTGCTCTTCATTAAAATTCAAACGTGTCATTGCTTAGTAAAATATAATTATTTGAAATAGACATATGTTAGCATCATGTAAGCATTTAGGTAAAGAAAAGATAAAGTTGCTGATAACTAGATTCAGATGAGTTTTACTTCCAAACATTCTTGTTAAGAAGGAAGCACGGCTTCTTTCAGAACATTCTTGTTCTGGCCAAATAAGCATGCACAGATAGTTCTTATCATTGATATAGGATGTTGTCATACTATCGCCCGTGTGCTTCCCTCCTCTTCAATATAAATATTTATGACAGCCTTTCTGGCCAGAAAGTTTGCTTAAAGATCATGGTATCAAGATGGTTATAGGAAGGTCCTTGCTACAGCATGAAGACATGAACAGGTAAGCAAAAATATCATTCTATTGTTACTCAAGAGTTCAGAATAATGTGCTGCAAGCATTCAAATCTATGAATAAGACTTCATAGACAAGGCATCATTTACACCAGGCAGTTTGAAGAACTGTAACTCTCAATACCAAGGAGAATTATTGTAAATATTAAAAACATGCTAAATCATAATTCAGAGAAGAATGCAAGTAAAATTTTGTTGGGCACTAGACTCAACAGTGAAGTTATTTCAAATGATACATAGTCTTTTCCAGTTTCCTATTCCTGGCAGGGTGTGATCAAGATTTATTACAGGAAAATGTTAGTTCAAATACTGTGAGAGCATTAGGTTTTATAGATCTATAGACAATAGGAAATGATTTAGAACAAGGGGTTAGCGCAAGACTACCTGTGGTGCCTGCACAAACTACTAATAGTATCAACTAGCTGTGGAGAAATATTCCATATGTGATGGCCAGTGTCTGGAAAAGTAAACATAGCCATAAAAGACAGTTGCACAAGTCTCTCTAATGATGTGTGGGTGAGACCTCCTTGAAATATACGTATGCTAATCTCTACTACTGCTCCTTGGGGGTGCTATTAAGTCCATGTTGTTCAGCAACACTTGGTATGTGGATAAAAAGAAGTCCTTGGGGTAGCTACAGGTTTTAGGGTCATTAACCAACGTGTGAACACATGAAAACAGTGTGTTCAATCTTTACTCAGATATATGGGTGAATTTCTTTCTTGCCGAAATGCGAGATGGAACATGGGAACCCCCCCATTGCTGGAATCTGTCAACTGAGGCCGACTGAGATCAATTTAGAAATTGACACATGCTCCATTCTTACTTCTACTACTAATTTCTTGTATTTAAATTGACTTTGATAATTACTAAGTTGATGCTTTTACAGTTTTTACATTATTTCTTTATTTGTGGTTGCATATGTGTACACTCTGTATGGAGTCCATAGAAGTCAGAAATCTGTGAGTCGAGTATGTCAGATCCACTGTAGCTGTAGTTAGAAACATTAGTGTATACCCTGATAGAGTGTGGATGTTAAAAACCACATTCTGGGTCTTCTGAAAAAGAAGCAAGGGCTCTTAACTGCTAACTCAGTAGTCTTGAAATGAGTGATTTTTGATTCAGTTACTCAGATTATTATTTCAATGAGGTGCTTTTTCTAGCACCTATCATGCGGTAAGCACTACTACAAGGACTGACATAAAATTCCTAGAAGGAATCATAATTTTAGCCAGTGTATTCGTGTTTGTGATGTTCCTACTGTTCTTAGAAAGGCTATTCTCTTTAGCAAGGCTACTTCTGTCTCTGGGCAATGTGAGGGAATTAAATTTCCTCCATGATGAAAGCTCCAGTGAGGTAGATTAATAACAATCGCCCAGTGGAGCTTTGTGGGGGAGGGGGACTTTCACTGTCAAAGATCCCTAATAGATACAAAAAGTTTATCATTTAGTGTTTCAGGGCACAGAAGTCAATGCCTCCAATTACCTGGTAGTGTAGTACAAACAATTAAAAAACATAATTCCTGCTTGGACATTAGAATGATGAATCTTTGAATTGATTATAAACCCTTGGGGAACCAAGAACAATGAACGCTATAACGGAAGATGATGGGATCATGGAGGGAACACTGCAGATTGTATTCCCTTAGGATTTTTCTTTTATCATTTGTATGTGTGTGTGTGTGTGTCTGTGTGTGTGTGTGTGTGTCTGTGTGTGTCTCTGTGTGTGTGTGTGTGTGTGTGTGTCCATACAAATGGGAAAACATGCATGGGTGCATATGTGTAGACTAGTATGAATGTCAGGTATCTTCCTTGATTTCCACTTTACATACTGAGGCAGGGTTTCTCACTGATTCAGCTACTCTAGGTAGCTGTCTTGCTCTGAGAATCATTGCAGCTAATGCCAAAAGGGAATGAAAAGACACTATAGTGAGAACATAAATTTATATGACATTTTGGTCAAGCAATAGAGATCTTTCCTTGTTTGGGGCTCACAACAGCCTTCATTTACCCATGCATTTATATTGTCATCTTGTGCTAACTTCAGTAATATAGGGATTCTTTGATGATGTTTTCCTCTGCTTACTTCCCTCAACTTGCATAGCAATGCCTTTCCCCTAATCATTGACTTGGCACATAGGTTTTCTTTCCATTTTAGGGTTTTTTTCCTTTTTTATTGGATATTTTATTTACATTTCTGATGTGATCCCCTTTCTCCACCCCCCACGCCCCAGCCCAGGAATCCCCTATCTCATCCCCCCCCTCCTCCTGATTCTATAAGAATGTGCTCCAACCAACCCGCCCACTCCCACCTCCCCACCCTTGAATTCCCCCACACTGGGGCATCCGGCCTTCACTGGACCAAGGACCTCCTCACCCACCTATGCCCAACAAGGCCATCCTTCCCTACATATACAGCTGGAGCCATTGGTCCCTCCCTATATGTTCCCAGGCTGGTGGTTTAGACACTGGGAGCTCTGGTTGGTTGGTATTGTTGCTCTCCCCATGGGGCCACAAACCCTTTCAACTCCTTCAGTCTTCTCTCTCACTCCTCCTTTGGGAACCACATGATCAGTTCAATGGTTAGCTGTGAGCATCCTCCTCTGTATATTTCAGGCTCTGGCAGACCTCTAAGGAGACAGCTATATCAGACTCCTGTCAGCATGCACTTCCTGGCATCCACATGAGCGTCTACCTTTGGTGACTGCACATGGGATGGATGCCCAGGTGGAATGGTCTCCAGACGTCCCCTCCTTCAGTTTCTATTCCACACTTTGTCTCCATATTAGCTCCCATGAGTATTTTGTTACTCCTTGAGTTTTAATTTCACCTTGCTCAACATTTGTATTTTACCCACATCTGCTACTATGCTTTCTCCAGAAGTGTGCACACCGTGCTCTCAGATCCAGCTCTCAGTCGCTTTAGCAGTACATTCGGACTACATATTTATTCCACATGGAGGATAACATCAATTTTAATTTTAAATATGTATTTTTAATTTTGTCATCATATTTCAATTGCATGTATTTATTTTTGCACACTGCTTTTGCTTTTGTTTACAATATTTTGGTTGCAAAATATTGATTTTTTTTTGGACATTTTTGTATGTTTGTGCCACTGTACTTTGGCCAAATTCATCCCCATTGTGACAAAATCCCTAAAATAAACAACTTACAGGACAGAGGATTTTTCTGAACCTATGTATTCAGAGGCTTTCTTTGATCATGATGATGAAGTCTCATATAGCTTATGACAGCAGGAACATTGAGCAAAGGTTCATTTGCTGCCCACACCAGGAAATAAAGAATTAAGCCAGAAAAGGGAAGATGAAATATTCAAAGGCTGTCTTTAGTGGGTTCTCACTGCCAGCTAGATTCCACATCCCAAAGGATTCATAAAAACGCTGAATAGTACCATGAATTGGAAACTTAAGGATTCTTTAGAGAGTCAGTTGTGTCGGATGGTGTTTTGCTGGGGCAAACACATGAAGGAGTGTTTTCCTGAAGTGGACACGGGTGAAAGACTAGGGCAGACTCATGAAGTAATATTTCACTGAAGCAGACACAGAAAAGAGGATGTTCTGCTAAAGTAAACAAGTGAAAGGACATGTGATGAAAGATTCTTTGCTAAGAACGTGCTTGTATTGGTCTGCCTTACTCCGCATAGTTGGTTGAGACTCCAGACTCTACTTGATTAGATTCTCATGCTGAGGTAAGACTCACGCTGAGGCAAGGCACATGGAGGATATTTGGGAGTGGATAAAGCTACTGCTGTTTGTTGACCTGTGAATTGAACAGATCTACTTCCCCCATATCCTTTCTTTTCCACTACCTCTGGTGGGTGGTGGGCTACAAGGGAGGTTAAAGCTTTAAGGATCATCAAAAAAAAATGGGATTTGAAAAAAATTAAAAATTAAAGTTTACAGTATCAACCTGTAGAAATTAAGCATTCAAACATATTCAAACATCTACTTCATCCCACTATTCTTTTTGCTCTTCTTGCTTCCTTTTAAACCTATCTCAACAGTAAACATCAAATATTCCCTCTGCTTTATTGTAATATTTTATATTACATATATACACACACATATATATGTATATATATATGTTTATGAACATATAAAGTATATAAAGTCTAGCATCCATGTATGGAAAAAAGTATATGGTATTTGTTTTACTTCTCTGCCTTCATTAAAGTTCTTGTTCTCTGTGCTCAGCTCCTGTTTTCTTTCTTCCCTGAGCTAGTCCTACGTTTATGGTCAGATCCCATCCTTACATTTTATTCTAGATCATGTATTGGATATTTAATATCTTTTATATTTATCTTTCTAATATTTATCTTTTGATAAATTAACTTTTGATAATTTATCTTTCTGAATTTTGTCTTTGGACACAATACTCTCCAGTTTCATATACTTTCCAGAAAATGACATAATTCCATTTATTTTAAGGTTGATTTAAAAAAAAATACTTTGGTTTACATGGAATAAAATCTCTTAACTTTATACTTTATGGCCAGCAAAAATTTCATTTTTTTTATATATCATACGATTTTTCTTTTCTAAGAGCTCCCTTTCACTCAAAACTGGCCATCCTCAACAGCACATTGGAAAGTCCTCTGTAACACTCTCAAGTCCAGATAATGATCTATCTACCCCGGCCTCTCTTTCTCTCCATTGTGCTACTTCTACCTCAGGCTTACTCACAATACAAACACTACAATTCAGGAGACATCTCTCTCTTCTTTATAGATTGCCAGATCTGTACTCATACTGCATCGATTTTTTGTAATATATAACAAGCAAAAATAAATGATTTTCTTTTTGTCAAGATTTAGTAACAGTTTCCAATTTGGGTGAAATTTTTGTGCCAGCAAAGTAAAAACTGACCCCAAAGTCACATCAAAATGCTGAAACAAAACAAAACAGAATATAGTTTTAGAGGTTCCACATTTGCACACATGAAAGGAGAAAGGTTAATTCTTGTAAATACTGAGCTGCTTATGAAAGGACTAGCCTTTCAGATGTCTTTATTGCTGGAAACAACAGTTTATATATTGATAGGGGACAAGCTAGTGTGGAGATCATAAAGTTCAGAGGAGGTCACTTGGCAGAAACTAGGTCACCAAAGAGAGTGCAGAAATAGCATCAGGTGCTAGATGTTCTTTAACTAAGTCTGAGTTTGATTTCCAGGAAAAAGAGAATAAAGGTTATAATAATTAACCAGATAATAACCTGGAGTGAGTGAGTTCTGATGCTAAAAGCTGTAATACAGACTTTCAGAGGATAAGATTTGTATCATTAATTTTATAATTTAATTCTAAGATATGTTCTGTGATCATTAATTGGATACATCAACCAACCCAAAAGATGACCAGTTGCTGGTGAAATATTGTTTCTAGGTGTCTGAGTTTTGAGGCTATTAGCCTGCCTTTATCAAGGTGCGTGGGAATCATTCAATCCTTTTGGGATCCAAATAGAATAAAAGTATGAGGAATTGGGGGGGGGGGGGGGAAGGGTCATCCATTTTCTCTTATTCTTGCATAACTATGGAAGTTTCAGATTCCAAAAATCACATTTTAATTTTAACAGAAGTTAAAAGAAACAAAAGCTCTCTTTCCTCCATAATATTATAGAGACAAACCATTTTTTCCTGAGTTGATTACCTAGTTATCCAAGATAATAGATGACAAGGAATTATCAATCAGTTCTTTTAAGTTAATGGAAAACAAAATGGGAAATAAAAGGGGGCCACTCTGTGTGTCCCACTATGGGTCTCTCTGTCCTAAGTGAAGATGATTTCCTGGTGCCATTTTACTTGGTTGTTTTACAGTGTCTTAGAAACTCAAGCAGGTCTCTCTGTTCTTGACAATTTTTATTAAAAGCTGGCAGATTTGGCTCAGAGTAATTTGTTTTTGTTTTTTTTTTATTCTCATTGTTTTGGGGGGTATCTGAGATTGTGATCAAAACATATTTGCATACTGCTTTGAGTGTGCTTCTAGTAAACCCCACTCTTAAAGACAGTGGCCCCCCAATATTTATTAGTGTTATGATTCCTGCGCAATATTCCTTGACTATAGTGTTTTTCTACGTATAAAATAACCCTTATATCTCCAGATTTGCATCGTGGCTAAAAATCCTGTTCCCATAATATTCTATTTTTACTGGACAGCTTCACAGTGAAGTCAGACTTTTAAAAAATGGAAACCTGTAGGTTTCTTTCTAACATACTCTCAGGATAGGAGACAATGTTCAGATCCTCATTGTATATGATCATGCTCCTGTGGTGACCTGTTCCTCTTCAGAAATAATAAAGTATTGGATTTACTTTGTACTTTGTTAGTTAACATTTTTCTTTTGGTTTACATATTTTTTTTAGATTAACATACCCAGTTATAGGTTTCATTCAAATATTTTTTATACACAATATTTCAGCTTAATCCACCTCTCCCTACTTTTATCTATCCCTCTGATCCCTCATTTTACTCATAAAGAAAAATGAAATTGTGAACTTTGCAGGAAAATGGATGAATCTGGAAATCATTATAATAAGTGAAATAATCTAGAGTTAGAAAAAAATATTGCATGTTTTCTTTTAGGTGGAAAACCAGCTTTTAATTTATTTTTATGTGTTTATGTATATGCATATATTTCTCTGTGTATATGTGTATATACATATATTCATGTATATGTATAGGGTGTGAGTGGAAATACTGACCATGACTAGAAAGAGGAACACAAGAGGGGAAGAAAGTTTGAGTAAGTGGAAAGGGGAGAATGTTAATAGAATATATGTGAGATCAAAATGCTTATAGGACTTCTGATCACAGAAGATCTTTGATATCTGAAATTCCATGAGCACTTTTAATAAGAAAATAAGTTGAGTAAGCAGAGAAATCCAAAAGCACACACACACAGGTACACTCAGTGGATCAAGGGTCTGTGTGTGCTCATGCATTCACATTTGAAGGCCATAAGAGGATGGTGGGTGTCCTCTTCCATTGCTACCCACATTGCTTCTTTGAGATTTGCCTGTCACTAAATCTAGAGTGCACTGTGTTTTAGCCAGTCTGGTGGCCAGCAAGCCACAGTGATTATTCTCCTATCTATCTGGGTCTCCAACCTCAGTCCTGGATCTTAAAAGTATACAACCATGCCTGACTGAAATCCTAATGCATGTCCTTCCCTGAAGCAAAGATATGAGGATTCAGTCAGTTTGGGCATGGACCCCAGCAATGCACAAAGTGCTTTTCAGTGTTTTTCCATGAAACTGAGGTAACAGGAAAAGAGTTGAGTATATGAAAAAAGGGTGTCCTGTTTAAAAGCTCTTGTCCCAATGAGACTGGTTGGAGCTAGGCTATGGTAACTCTCAAGAATCAAACATGAGTGTGGATATAGGGATGGATTCTGTCAACAATCCTAGCTCTTACTGTTGAAAGGAGAAGCCAACGGTCGATGATGAACTCACGATCACCTTTTCCTACACAGGTTCCCAAGGAAGAAGAAGAGGAAGCAGGAAGTAAAGGCTACTTTAACCATGTTAATTTTTTTTTTACTAATCACTTCCATATTCACGTGATCTGCCTAAAACCATGGCTGTCTTGCACAGTACAATGAAGTTTTAAAAGAATAGAACAGATCATTAGAGAAGTGCTTATTCAGGAATCTCAGAATTATTTGTCTTTCATACTAAGGTTATGGTGAGACTATAATTGATTACCTTAAGGATTAGCATCTTACCTGCCCACAGAGTGAGTTGCTGGTCAAATTTCTCTTATCTCTACATTGATGCAAAACCAACAGGTAATAAAGAAAAACTGAACTTCTGCTTGGAACTACCTCAGTTTTCCTTTTGATTTTTTATCCTTGTGCCAGCAGGTGTCTGACCAGGGCTCATCTTCCTTACCACAGAACCTAGATCTACAATGCAAGATAAGGCAGAGTCTAGGTTATCAAAGGCACTTTGTTCTTTGTCTGGTCTTCTTAGACATGGCTGCATTATAACATGTCTGTAGCTCTAAAAATGGTGCAAAAAGTGATGTTCCTGAGAGTGGCCAGTTTTAAGTCTTCTATCTATCATTGCTATATGTAAATTAATTTAGGGACTTCAGAACTGAGACATAATGGCATTTCTCAATAACCTTGCCATCTAGCTGACAAGACAATACTTTGTTTTCCATCAGTGTCAGACCCTCAGGTACTGCTGAGAGACCTTAATAAGGAAAGAGATTTTGGGATCCAAACACATGAAGAAGGCTTTGAAAATACAGAACATAAGCCAATAGTTTGCTATTTATTGAGCAACTCTTTCTAGAGGATGGGTTTTGCTGTCAGATGGTTTTAAAAATGGAGCCAAGCCCTTGGTTCTAAGAATTCACTTTATAATTATGGAAATAGAATTAATATAGAATACTAATTCTATAGAAATAGAGTTAATTAGAATTTCTTTTAGTTAATATACAAAAAACATTAGCAAATGACAAATGTGATATATGAATACTTGTAACATGCCACAGGTGTTACCTGGCTGCTACAGTCAACTTAGAAAAATCTAACTTAGCTGAATCCATTGCTAAAAGTCCTACTAAGGCAGGAAGAATACAATGATTTCTGGATAGATTATTTTGAATAGTGGAAGAGATTCAGAGACATGAACTCAATTATCTCAAAAATAAACACACGTAACTCTGTGGTTAAATATTTTGGTTTGTCTGTGAGAACTCTCTTAATTTCTCTTGCATCAAGTGTCTCTTAAATACGTCTCAGTTTATATAATATACTGGGTAGCTTAGGCTATAGCCCTTATTAAAAAGCTTTTTATTAATATATCTTCTAGATCTCTAATTTCTTGTTTTTTTTTATCCTTCACTTCTAGGAATCTTTAATCAGTCATTTTAACAAGCATTCTAAAGAAAATAGGCAAATACACAGTAACTGGGAAATATCAAACACACTTTGACATGTATATTCATTAGATTGTTATATAGTCACTACAAATATTTCAAACATTTGTTAGAACTTTGGGACCAGATTACCTTTGGGGTGAGGGGTCATGTCTAGAGTACAAGTATAGATCTCTAATTTCTAAAACGTCTTTTTTTCTGGTTTATGTTTTACGCATTTTGGAAAGTCTTTTCTTTCTTTTTTAATGTGTTATGTCTTTCTGGATGTACTGAACCCACAAGACTCCATTGCATGCATTACACAGAAGGCAGTTTCCTATGGACAGTGATTGAATGAAGGAAGGTGGCTTCGTGATTCTTACTTCACTATGATTACCCCTACGGATTTAGTGGTTATGTGGTAATAGGCAGCTCTATTCCATTACTTGGGTTCCAAAGTCCATATATGAGCTTACATGAAGCTGCTAGATATTATTATATATTAATATTTAATATATATAATGTCTACTAAAATAGTCTTTGAAAGTGCTCCTTTTGACAAGCCGTGTTGTGTTGCACGGCCAACTTATTAAGCTTATGACTGCAATGCAGCAGAGTTGAGAGAGAGGTAAGAGTTCAAAGGGGTCATACCATACACAGTGAGGTGAATTATTTTATAATCACATCATTTGAAAAATATGGGAAACCAGCAATTTAATTTTCATTTCAGATTCAAGGACAGAGTAAATGGGCAATGGTATCAAAGAAAACAGTCCATTTGGAATTCATGTTGCTCAAATTACAAATATAATGTGATTTGTTCCAAGGCTTATGACCTACAAAAGGCTAAAACAATAGATATATCTATTTTCTTAAGCATCTTCCAGATCTTAAAAAGTACTGAATTGCTCATACTATTTTTTCTTATATAAAATTCTCTACTAACTTAAAAAAAAATAACTGGCCTACAGCAAGATTCTTACACAGGTTAAAACCTTATGTCAGTATGCAAAGGAAATTTTTTTTTCTAAACTAACTAAACAAAACAATTTTATAGGTTTTATTTTGCCTGATTCCTTTTCCCCTTTCTCATCTGGTGATGCTGGGTAAGAATCTTGGGCATCCTGTGTTCTCCATATGGTGCTTGGCTCTTGTGTCTTGATCATGTGCAATCTGAGCAGCAGTCCTGAGAAAAAGCCTTACTTTGACCCCTTGGGTTCTAATCAGATCCAAAATTTTACTGTGAAAGTAAAAAATGAATAAATAAATAAATATTTTTAAAAGGAAACTTCTGGGTAAATGTCATTAGGAAACATTGTATTGCTTGAGTCACATGATCTGCCACTGGGTGGTTCATTGATCTTTTTAGTCTTTGTCCCAGGTTAACTTCAGTCAAGTTGCAGCAAAGTTAGTTAAGTCACGTTCATGTTCCAGTGTTTGGTGAACAATGATTTTGGTTAGCCATAGAATTGACTCATCAGTGTAAAGTGATTTCAAAGCAAAGTGTTGAAGTTCTAATGTGGTTTCTTCTGACTGTTTCTCATCAAATCTGAAAGTAGAAAAATAACTTAATGACAATTGCAAGGTAACAAAAGCATCTAGATTGTCAAGGTTTGGCGAGATACCAGCCTTTCTAACATACAGAATGGAGACAGGGTGACCAGAAAAGGACACAAAAAGTGTGCCCAGCTTTCTTTTTCCATAAAAGAAGGCTATCATGGGTGAGATGTGCTGCCATGATCAGTTACCTCAAACAAAGGCAGATGCAACTTTTTAAGACAAATAAGGAGCGTAGCCTGAGATGACAAACTAATCAATGGAGTTCCTCTTTAGTTTTGAGGGTGGAGCAAGCTTAGATGGGTGAAATTATTGTCCTTTCAATCAGCCAAAAGATGCCTGTTTGCAGCTATGAAAACTCAAACTTTGCCTTCTTACCCATTGCCTGCGACACCACTTTGGATCAGGACCATCAACTACACAAAATTTCCCTTAGTAGGACCAAACGTTGAGTGCTGAGGGAAATGTACTAAAGTCTCCTGGAGTTTGCATTAGTTTGGACTTGGGATGCAAGACCCCTTTCTCTTTTTTTATTTCTCTACTTTGAAAATAAGCTCTTCTTTCTTTGTCTTTTGGATGGTCTTGTTTGCTCACAGATTTATGAAGAATTTGCCTCAAAAGTCACTCATTTCTTAAGATTTAGACAGGTCCTTATTCTTCCCCTGTAAGTCCTGCTTGGCTACAGGATGTGGCCTTTTCTGGTTACATGTCACCACTGTTAGGCATCTAGGCTAAGGTCACCAGCATTGACTCCTATCCCAGGTCTCTGAGACTTCCTAGAGATGCATTCCTTCCCCCACCCCAGATTTCCATTTATTCTCTTGGCCCTCTGGGCCTCTTTTCTGTCTATTAAATCCTGCTTCTTCATTCCTCTCCCACATCCCTCTAACCACTCATGTCCATCCCTTCCTATGCCTCCTTTGATTATTTTGTTTCCCCTTCAAAGTGTGATTCAAACATCCTTACTTGGGCCTTCCTTCTTGCTTAACTTATTTGGGTTGTATTATGGGTAGTCTTTGGGTGTATAATGGGTAGTCTGTACATTTTTGCTAAAATCCACTTGTCAGTGAGGATATGGCATGCATATCCTTTAGGGTATGGTTTACCTCATTCAGGATGATATTTTCTAGTTTCATCTATTTGCCTGGAAAATTCATGATGTTCTTGTTTATAATAGCTAAGTAGTACTCCATTGGGTAAATGTGTGACATTTTCTGTATTCATTCTTGGGTTGAAGGACATCTGGGTTGTTTCTGGTTATTATGAATAAAGGTGCTATGAACATAGTGGAGCATATGTCCTTCACATATGCTGGAACATCTTTTGCGTATATACACAAGAATGTTATAGTTGGGTCTTGAGGTAGAACTATTTCCACATTTCTAAGAAACTACCAGATTTACTTCCAGAGAGGTTGTACGAGTTCACAGTCTTACCAGGAATAACCTACCCACAAAACTTTTGACCCAAAACTTATCCTATCAAAAGAAAATGGAGCAGAAACCAAAGGAAAGGCCACCCCAATAACTGGCCCAACTCAAAACCTTTCTCATGGACATGGACTGGTCCCTGACATTATTAATGATAATCCGTTATGCTTGCAGACAGGATCCTAGCATAACTGTCTCCTAAGAGGCTCTACCCAGCAGCAGATTGAAACAGATGCAGATACCCATAGTTAAACATTAAATGGAGGGCAGGAACACTTATGGAAGAGATTGAAGAAGGATCAGAGGCCCTGAAGTAGATGGGAACCTCACAGGAAACAAAACAAAACAAAAAAACATGTCAACAAACCACGGCCATAGGACATAAATGAGCTGGAATGTGCCTGCTGGCACATATGTGTCAGTCAGGCAGCTCAGTCTTCATGTCTGACTTGTTAGGCTTCAGTGAAAGAGGATGTGCCTAATCAGACTGAGACTTGGTGTACCTCACCCTCTCAGCGGAGAAGGGGATGGGGGATGAGGGAGGAACTCTATAAGGGAGGAGCCAGGAGAAGGAGTAGCATTTGAGATGAGAATAAATAATTAAAGAGCATGGATGAAAATGAACTAATTAATAAAATGTACTTAACTTCACAGCCTATTATATTCATATGCATATTGGCCTGAATAGGTTTTAAAAAATTTAGACAAGTCAAACTTAGACAATATTGTGATGAAGTTTTAGATCTTTGTCAGGGGCATCTCTGTCTATACACTGAAGGCCTGGAATCAGCCATAGGCCTGAAGACAGTGGTAGGCCTAACATGCATGTCTGCTAGCACAAAGTCTTGGATCTCTGTGGAAAAACACTAGAACAGATGGCTAGAAGCTATTGTAAACAAACAGCTTTGGTAGATAGTTGCCAGGCACTAATCATAGACCTTGTAGATAGGTGACCTTGGTAGATAGTACCAACTTAGATTAGGACAAGTGAATCATAGGCGCAGTGATAGTGTCCTGTTCCCTGAACCTTCACCCAGCTGACATACTGTTCTGGAAGATTTCTGTACTCACCCTGAACACCTACACTCCTGTGTCATCCCCTTCCTCACATCCTGCCTTTTGTGTATATAACCCCTGTGTGAAAAAGTAAAAATTATGGTTTGATCAGCCTATAGACTAGCCTTCTTTGCATCTTTGCCTGCTTACCCCCACCCCCCTTAGGTGATCTCCCCAGACCTCTGTTTAATGTCCTGCTGGACAGGATAGATCCTAAAGTTGATATTGGAATATGACTTTGGGAGGACTTTAGGAGATATTGGAATATGATAGATGTACTTTCAGTGTAAGAAGAAAATATGTCAAGGGAGAGAAAGAAGAGACATGAGGTCTAATCTCCATTCAACCTGCACCCTTCAGTCCACAGGTGGAGGGCGTGATAAACAGGCCTCAGGCCCTAGAGAGATTTACATACTAATGAGGTACCTGAAGGCCAGAGGGTGGAGTCAATTAAGCATTCCTCCCCAACCCCGCCCCCTCTTTCACTCCCTATTCAACGCCCTGGGTTGGGGGGTGGGGAGGGGTGCATCCAGATCCATCTACATCCACCATGACATTAAAGCCTGTAAAAACCCATGGACTTCCTCGTGTGCTGGGGCTGCCGTGAGGAACCGTGGAGCCACAGCAGCTGGGTCTAACTTCCAGCTGGAGGAACCCAGAGCATTCCCAGCCAACTACCCACAGCCTGGCGTGAGGAACCCTGCAGTTCCCCAGCCACTTTTACCTACACCCAACCTCCTTCAAATTAGTTCACCAGTCTTTGTTTACTTAATGACTTTCTAGTCAAAGGTTCCAAAGTCCTTGCATAAACTTCCCCAAAATAAGATCAAGACTGTCACAGTAATACCTCACCACTCTTGGGTTATCTGTGATATAAGAAAATACCATGACCAAAGTAACTTGAGGAGGAAAGAATTTGTTTGGCTTACATTTCCATATCATTTCATCACTGAAAGAAGTCAAGACAGGAACTCAAACATGGTAGGAACCTGGAAGCAGGAGCTGATGCAGAGGCCATGGAAGAGTCCTGCTTACTGGCTTACTTCCTATGGTATATTCACTCTGCTTTCTTATAGCATCCAGGACCACCAGCTGAGGATAGAACCCACCCACAATGGGATAGGCCCTCTTCCACTAATCAGTAATTAAGAAAATGCTTTGAAAACTTGCCTGCTGTCCCATCTTATGAAGCCATTTTTTCATGTGTCTCTCCAGTGGTTTTGGCTGGGTCAAATTGTTATAAATCCGTCCAGCCACAATCCTTTTCTATTAGAATTCACAGATGTAGTCCTAACCCCAATGTGATGATGCTTGGAGCTGAGACCTTTATTGGGTGGTTAAGTTTGGCTCCTACTCTAATAAAAAAAAAAAAAAAAAATCCAGAGAGCTTCCTTTGTGTTTCCATTATGTGAAGCTTCAGTGAAACCACATCTACGAGCCAAAAATAGACAATTGGTAAACATCAAACATGAGTGCCATGGTCTGAAACTCATTTGACTTCTATAACAAAGTCAGTTTTTATTGTTCATAAGTCATACAGTCTATGATGCTGTGATATGGCAGCTTACAAAGATTAGGATATACAGAAACTTTACAAAAACAAGACAAAAAATGTGTATACATTAAATGTCTGCAAATATGTGTGTGCCTTTTTTGACTGATGTGCAACATTTTTCAATTTATCATTTTCTCAGTGGATTTTTCTTTACTGCTCTAAATTTCTTATTTTTATTGCACTTTCTTAGTTCTTTGAAAATCTGTACAGTGCATTTTGATCATGTTGATCTGCTTACCTCAAGTTCTTTGACATAAATCCCTTCTTTGCTACCCCCCCCCCCCAATGCCGTGACATTAGTTTTTAATCCACCAGATACAGTTTGTGCCACTCATATTCTCTCGGTTATGTTGCCTTACATTAGAGTATGGTTGTCTTACCTGGTGTGATAACATTTAAAAAAATAATGGAGCTTTCATTTTGTTTTCTGTCTCCCAGAAGTCATCAATTGCTAATGATAGTTCCTTAGCTAAGAGTGGGATGTGTCATGACCATTTCTCCTTGACATCTTTGGATTTTATCTGGTTTTCAGTTATTCATGTCTTACACATGCTGTCACAACTGCTGTGAATTCCTATGTGTCATGGTGTATCCTAAAAGCACTCTTATTCTTGTAGTCACTCAATACCTTTGGTTCTAAGAGTCTTTCTATCCCCTTATCCTAGCCAACCTCTGAGTCTTTGGAAGAAAGGGGAACTAAGCATACTTTGGTCTCTTATCCTCTGTACCTTGACCAGAAATAAGCCTTTGTGTTAATTGGCATCTACTGAAGAAAGAAACCTTTCTGGTGAAGTTTCAAAGAGGTCCTAATCTACAGGTATATGAATATACATTATATTAAAGTTAATAATAATTTTTGAGACAGTCTCGCTACTTAGTTCTGGATGCCCTGGAACTCACTATGAAGTCCAGGCTGGCCTCAAACGCACTCAAATATGCCTGCCTTTGCCACCTGAGTTCTGGAATTAAACGTGTGTGTTATTACTATGTGCTTAATTATTTATTGTAAACAAATACTAAGCTTGAGATACAAACTTGGCAGCATGCAGGGATCTAGAAACAATGTTCAGTAAGCTAAGCTATGTCTCTGCTCATCTGAATTTAGTAGCTTGCATTCTAGAAGTGGAAAGCCTATAAACATGCAACTTTCAAAAGTATTGTATGAAAGTTGAGAAAGCAAGTAGCAGATAAAGCACAGGCTCAGTGCAGTAGATTCCTCAGAAAATTGGACATAGCACTACCTGAGGACCCAGCTATACCACTCCAGGGCATATACCCAGATGTCCAACATATAACAAGGACATATGCTCCACTATGCTCATAGCAGCCTTATTTATAATATCCAGAAGCTGGAAAGAACCCATATGTCCTTCAACAGAGGAATGGATACAGAAAATGTGGTACATTTACACAAAAGTGTATTACTCAGCCATTAAAAACAAGGACTTCATGAAATTCTCAGGCAAATGGATGGAACTAGAAAATATCATCCTGAGTGAGGTAATCCAATCACAAAATAACACTCATGGTATGTACTCACTGATACTTGGATATCAGCCCAAAAAGCTTGCAATACTCAAGATTAGAAAGGGGAACAAAATTCTCATGGGACCAAGTATGGAGACAAAATGTGGAGCAGAGACTGAAGGAGGAGCCAATCAAAGTCTGTTCTACCTGGGGATCCATCCTATATACAGTCACCAAACCCAGACATTATTGTGGATGCCAAGAAGTGCATGCTGACAGGAGCCTGATATAGCTGTCTCCTGAGAGGCTCTGCCAGAGCCTGACAAAGACAAAGGCAGATGCTCACAGTCAACCATTGGACTGAGCATGGGGTCTCCAATGAAGTCCTCAATGGAGGAGTTAGAGAAAGGACTGAAGGAGCTGACGGGGTTTGTAGCCCCATAGGAAGAACAATAATATCAACCAACCAGAACCCCCAGAGCTCCCAGGGACTAAACCACCAACCAAAGAGTACAAATGGAGGGACCCATGGCTCCAACTGCATATGTAGCAGAAGATGGCCTTGTCAGACATCAATAAAAGAGAGGCTCTTGGTCCTGTGAGGGCTAAATGTCCCAGTGTAGGAAAATTTGAGGTCAGGGAGGCAAGAGTGGGTGGGTGGGTGAGGGAACACCCTCATAGAAGCAGGGGAAGGGGGTTGGAATAGGAGGTTTCTGAGGGAGGGGAGAACTGGGAAAGAGGATAACATTTGAAATGTAAATATAGAAAATATTCAATAAAAAAAGAGAGAAGACATTCCAAGATATAACTGCATGTGTTAGTAGGATATGTATATGTTTATATATTCATAGCTTTACTAAAATGGAATTATGTTTGTCCTGTGAAAAAGAACGGGAAAAAATGAACTTAAATATAAAGTTTGTATGTGAGAGGTGGGTAGGTTAGTGGTATATGCTTATGAGTGTGTGGGTGAGTGGCCATATTTGCAAGGCATCAGATTCCATCTTTTATAACTTTTTAAAAATTATTGCCTTGAGACAGAGATGCTCACTGACATGATAGCCACTAGCTTCAATTAGCCACCCAGCTCTGGGAATCTGCATGTCCCTGCCTCACAATGCTGAGGTTCAGACATGTGCCTCGATGCCTGGCTTTTTATTATGAATGTTTCTATTTGAACTTATACACTTAGACATACAGAGCAAACACCCTTATCCACGGAGCCACCTCCATGGTGTTCCTGATGTGTTTTTGTTGTTGATGTTGTTTTTATTTCACATACTTAGCATCTCTATACAAGGTGTTTATAATATTCGTTCAGAGGGCTACTTTCTGAAGAACAATGCTTAGCAACACAGCCTTCTCAGTTGTCTTGGATACCAGCTGGGGTGAGCTCTGCCTCACAGGAATGGAGAGTGTGGTTCAGGGATAAGTACCTTCTTTGAGAAAAAGTCCTATTTTTAAAGACAAACAACACAAAAATAACAAGGCAAGAGAGGAAGTCTTAAAATTACATGATGCTCAAAGGCTTTCCTCCTTCCATAGTAGTTTCAATTTCATCACCTGGTCCAACAGGCTCCATGATTGACAGTGTCCTTTTTATAGCTCTGGGAAGAGAAGTAAGAACTCTCTTTAATTAGATGTGAGCAAAAGTTATGAATGGTGGGTGAAAACGGAGATGCGGACCCAAACCAATTTTGGTTTTGATTATTCCCCCACCTGCTCTTTGAAGGTCACAATTTGTTTCCCACTAATTGTATCTTGCACAGAGTCGGCAAGCTGATCTGTGAGGGCGACTTTCTCTATTGTGGTCTAGGTTAGCTTCACTCCATGGGAGAAAGAAAAGATCTGGTTCATTGCCTCAAAGACAAAAAGGAAAAAAAATCACTGAGAAAGTTGTAATCTTGAAGTTTGTTTTGTAAACAAGTTCTCTTTAATCATGGTGTCATGGTGTCCAAGCCATTCTGCCACTTCAAAGCATTTCCACACTAGTCCTGGCTCACATTTTTGGTGCATAGGCAAGGACTGAGTTGGCACACACAAGCCATCATTACCACTCAGCACTCTGGCTGGTCTTTCTAAAAGTCTAGGAAGTTACAGCAAGTTCCTTGGACCATTGTTAAGACATCTTTCTGGAATGATTAAATTCATTAATTCATTTATTTCAAGCTGTGCCTTAAAATCTCTACTAAAAACAGGACCCAACATTATTGAGAGGAATTAAAAAATAATACAAACAACAACAACTACAAAAACCTTGGCGTTTCTCACTAAAGAAACTACATCTTCTTAAACAAGCTTGAAACCAAAAGAGATTATAGATTAAGAGTGAGACTCATAGTATGAATATTAAAAGGTAATGTTTCTGTGGTCACAGAACATTACACCATATAATTCTATGCCTGGTGCCTAAAGGTGGTTTTATGTTATAAAATCACAGATTGTGTTACATAAAATGTCCACAATGGAAGTATAGTACAGCGATACTAAGATCTGTACATATACTAATGCTTTCAATACCCACAGCACTATCAGTTTATTATAAACCCATTTTCATGTGTGACAAACTTAGCCAAAGAGGGTTAAAATGATGCAGATGGTGTTTCACAGCTGGTCAGAGAACAGATGTAATCCTATTAATTGGGCATTCAGTACTACTCTCTTAATATCTACACAAAGTTGCCTTGCACAGAAGAGTATGAAATATATATTGACATTATGAGAGGGCAACCTCATATAAATATTAGTTCATTTGTCATAATTACATTTTATATTAAATGGAGTGCCTACCATTGCTATAGAGGCTTCCACTGTGCATGCTCACTGACAAAGCAAGCCAACAAGAAGTAACTCAATGAATGATGAATGTGAGACTCTACAGTGAAAGCTCAGAATTCTTTTCATGAAATTAGATGAGGAGGCCCGGCTATCAAATATAAACTACTCAAGCCTCCTTGGGTGGTCAAAAATAATGGCAGTTTGTTTTCCCATGCTCTATTTCATTTCTGTTTCCGTGACAGACACCCTGAACAAAACAACACAGGGGAGGAAAGAGTTTATTTAGTTTAAAAATCCAGCTTCTGTTCCATCATTCCAAGGAGGTAATAAAGGCAGGGGTCTAGAACAGCTGGTCATATCACATCTACAGTCAAGAGACAGAAAGGAATGCAACCATGCTGCCTTCTTTTCTTCCAATCCCTCTACCTATGTTCACTCTTACACAGTTGAAGGCTCCACCCATAACATGGTAGTGTCAATATTCTTGTGTGAGGGGATGTCTTTCCACATCTGTTAACAAGAAGGCCATGCCTCTCTCCCCACCCCCAAAACCCAGTAATTCTCTAAGGCCAACTTGATCTAGATAGTTTGTAAACTGAGACAGTCTTCACAGGTGATTCTGGATAGTGGCAAGTTGATATTTAAAACATGATATTTGGCATAGTTACTGTTCTCTCCTTGGATGATCCACAGGGCTCATGCCAATCCAGAGTATATTGTGTAACCACGCCAAGCAAAACCAAAGTCAATTTAGCACTACCAGAATGAAGGGTCTCAGTAAATATAGTTTAGACATTCATGAGATTGGGTGTGAAAGTCAAAGGTACTGGAAACATAGCTACTCTGTGAGGGCAAGAATGAACTCCTGTGGCTACGGTGATAGATTACTCTAAACAGGTTGGATTACAGCAACAGAAGGTTAATCATTCATAGTTTTTGAGGTCAGTATTTAAAGCTCAAAGTGATGGCAGGATCAAGCACCTATCCTCTAGGAAAAAAATTTTCTTTAGTGATCTCAGCTTCTAGTGGCTGTTGGTAGTCCTTCACATGTGAGTGTATCTTGGTCTCTGCCACTGTGATCCTCTAAGTCTGTCTGTGTCCTCTTCCTCCATAAATAGCTCTCTCTTCTTTTCTTATGATATCTAAAATTCTATTATAGACCTCTCCAATAATCTAAGAAGTTGTCTTCATCTCAACATCACTGACTGGCTGTCTTAGTTAGGGTGTTTATTGCTGTGAAGAGACACCATTACCAAGGAAATACTTATAAAGGACAACACTTAGGATGGGCTGACTTACAGGTTCAGAGGTTCAGTCCATTATCATTAAGACAGGAAGCATGGCAACATCCAGGCAGACATAGTGCTGGAGGAGCTGAATGTCCTACGTCTTGATCCAAGGCAGCTAGGAGAAGACTGGTATCCTCCAGTAGCTAGGAGACAGCTCTCTTTTCCCACCCCTACAGTGACATACTTCTTCCAACAAGGCCACACCCCCTAATACTGCTGCTCCACAGGCCAAGCATATTCAAACCACCACACTGTCTATGTTACATAGACTATTTGATTTTCCAAACTAAGAACATTCACTCACAGACCCTATCAGGATGAAGACCATCTTTTGGAGGGCTGCCATCCAACTAACTGTAACAGGTAATGTGACAATCAGCTAGAGGGGTTCTTCTCTAGAGAAGTTCTTCTTGGCAAGACCTGTCCTCACAACTTCATGTTGATTAACAGCAAGCCCAGAACAAGTACCATGTGGAAAGTTGGGTTTGCAGTATCTGAATAAGTCCGGGTGGAATCAATGAGAACATACTTGGGTTGCTGGGGTCCCTTACATCTTGAGTCACTACAATATGCATTACAGTTCTATCGAATTTCTCTGTTCAATTCTAATTCTATAGAAATGTCATAGTAGTGAATATATACAAAATAAAATAGGCTCATTGTCCTTGAACTGCTGGTCATGTAGTAAATATTCCACAGGACTCTTCTTTTACACTTAATCATAACCATTCCACCGCCCCATGTCCTTCTCAACTTCACACTTTTTTTTTAAACCACTAGGTCCATTCAGTATTGTCAGAATGTGTATGGATGTAGAAACTGATTTGTGCAACCTATCAGAGGCCACATCCCCAAATAAAAATGATTCTCCTTCACCTAGAAGCCATCAACTTCATCATCAACATCAACTAGGAGAAGGGCATCCCTCACCCATGCATGTTGGAATTTAGACTGACTTACTTTTGAAAGGTTTTATGCCTTCAGCCATAGCCACTGTTAAAACATGTGTGTAGTAGCCCTTGTATTCCTGAGTGTTAACTGTTAACCCTACTGTTCTGAATCCACACACAGTGTTTTACACCATTCCTATGACTGCCTGTCTTACAATGTTCTGGGAAGTTTACAAGTACTCTTCCCCATGTAGATATTTCTCTAGCGCCCTCTTCACATATTCTTTTCAAAAGATTTTTATTTGTTGTAGTTAGGATGGTCTCTTCTCAGAAACATGCTTCTTCCTTTCTGATTAAGACATCCAGTTCATTTACACAAATACACACCTATGTTCCCATGCACTGTGAGGCTAAGCTGTGGAAAGGATAATATAACATTAAGACAAGAGTGTTTGGGTACCAGGGGATTCATAGTTGCTTTTACAAACAGTGCTTTTTGTATTTTCTCATATTTGAAAGACTCTGTTTAGTGACTTAGAAAGACACATAGTTTGAAATCAAAAAGGCAAAATAGTATATCTGACTCCCTAACTTGTTAAAATCCTATTGTAAATATAGAGGTGGATTATCATAAAGGTCACTCATACTGTGAGAGTAGGAACTGCCCTTACTACAAAACAAGTTCTGTCTTTGTCTCAAGTCTCTCCCTTTATGCTAATAACACACCATGGATACACAGAGCATTTGAAATGATATAAATAAGGATGCTGAATATATTTCAATGCTGAAAAGGGAGTTCCTGCAATTTCTCCTTGTGTTCTTAGAACTACTATGACTTAATACAGTGTGTCTCTGATAATTTGTTTCTGTAGCAAAATCTGCTTTCTATGTGGTTCTTCTGGCAATGCAAATCAGGATACTGGAGTAATTTATAAGTTACTATGTCATATTGACTCTTGTCATCCAGGAAGAAGCAAGAAAAGATAACATGCCACAGACTGGGCCTGTTCTAATTAATGGCTTGGTTCTTACATGTCCATGAATATGTTAGAGAGGTCATCATGTCTCCCATGTAGTTTAAGGATTGGTTTTCAGGCCAAGAAACTATTCCTTTGCCCATTGAAAGCTTGTAATTGACAAATCTATGAAACTCAACCTTTGCCCTTTTTATTTTGCTTAATTCAGATGCATCCTTCTTATCTTTTTCGTTTTCTTTCAATAGACTGGAGGTAGGCAATATATACTTTTGAAGTTAAGGAAGCAGGAATATATACTCTTGAAATTAAATTTCAGTGCAAACCACCTTTGAGTATTATTTTGTAGTAAATTGAGTTTATTAATCTTAAGACAAAAAGAAAAGCCTGTCTCATTAATTGCCTGCCAAAATGAAAGAGCAGTGTGAAATATATTATATTAGGTTGCCATCAGTTTGACTAAATAATTCACAGAATGTATTTATTATGCTTTTACCTTTAGCCTTTTTAGAGTTAAAGGCATATTAGAAACATAAGGTAGAAAAGCCATCTTATAAATCTAATTACCTACTATGGATGAGAGAGGTGGGTTGTCACAAAAGTCACCTGCACTGGTGAGTTTTATTTCAATTTGCCACAAGCTAGAGTCATCTAAAAGGAGAGGTCTCAATTTGGAATATACCTCCACACGATCAGTTGTAGGGCATTTTCTTAATTAGTGATTGACTTGGGAAGGCCCAACTCATTGTGGGTAGGGCCACCCCTGGTCTGGTGGTCCTGGGTTCTATAAGGAGGCAAGCTGAGCAAGCCAGGGGAAGCAAGCCAGTAAGAGGCATCCCTCCATGGCCCAACATGCTCAGCTCCTGCCTCCAGGTTCCAGCTCTGTTTGGATTTCTGTCCTGACTTCCTTCAGTAATAGACTGTATGTGGATCTGAAGGCAAATAAACCCTTTCCTCCCCAACTTGCTTTTTATTATGGGGCTTCATCACAACAGTAACCCTAACAACCTCATCATTCTCACTGTGAGAGTAGAGACCAACGTAGCTTGAACATAGCCAGACTTTTCTGGGTCTAACTTACCTGAAATCCCTACATACCCTGAACCTTAAAAATATCAAAGAGCCTCTTGCTTCTGAGCATCCAGGATCTTTTTATTTCAGAAGATCAACAATTGGTCTCATAAAGAATAATCCTCCCTCCTCATTCTTTTCTCTTCCCTCCATTCCTCTATCCCTTTTTCTTCCATCCTTTTTTCTCTTCCATCCTTTCCACTCCCTTCCTTTCTTTCATTATTCCTTCCTTTCTCCTCTTTTCCTTCCTTTCAATAAATAACATATGACCCATCCTAAATTTATTATGCAGCATTTCTACTCTGTTTAATACCATCCTTATATTCACAGTAGTGCTGAAATGCACAACAGTTTATACATACAGAAAAGGTTTTTATTTACAGTGGAATTAAAGTTCAGAGACTATCTTTAATAAAGCAATAGAATTTATAACAAAAAAATAGAGTTTGTCACACCAGACCAGAACACCAGAACTTACTGAAGTATAATCACTAATGGCGTTAACTATTTCCTATCACCCACTAAAATAATTGAAAAGAATCTCTTTCTTATAGGCATAAATTTTTTGCAACTTACTTTTAATGAGGTTCGAACTCTCCTCTAGCCCACCTGACAGCAGAGGCAGTGGAAGAGAAAAGTTATTAGGATGTGGGATAAGTGGATCTGTTCAGCAATAGTTCTTTGAGAGTAAGCTTGATTTTTGGCAATAGTTTAGACCTGTAGCAAACACCAAATATGATTCAGCAGCTGCAGACCAGCCCTCTAGACAGGCAGACACCAGGCACAAACCAGCAGCCACAGTCCATTCTGATCAGCAAGCAGGCACCAGACATCTGTAGTTCAATCCTGAAGAAACTGTCAGGCTTACCACCTGGCCCAAGGTGAGGCTGTGGAGGCAGCAAACTGCAAGGAACCTCACTAGCAGTATTTGGGTGAGTATCTCTCAATGGCAATGTGACCACAAGTTGTGCTCAAACAACGCTACTATGTAAGGTGAACCAATACAGTGTGTCTTTAATGAAGAATAATGGAGGTGGAGCAAACCAAACCAAAGCTCCAAGTGCTTGTCTTCCACTGTAGGGTCATATTTATACCCCCTCGCCAAGCATCCTTCCATGTGTTTGCTATATCAAAGCATCCTTTCACCTGTGTCTACTTCAGCAAAACAGCCGCTCATGTGTTTGCTTTAGTGAGACATCATTTCACATGTATGGCCAGCAAAACATCATTTGACTTAACTTGCCAAAGAAACTAGAAGTTTCCACTTCACTTTCTAATGTTAATGACTCAAAGAAAATATTTGTTTTTTTTTCACACTAAAGTTTACTATAGCTTTACTTGACTGTCTTTCAGTACATTGTATTTTGGGAGCTACTTTAGTATTTTATTTGTTTTACAAAATATATTTTTTGGTTTTATTAAAATCATGATTTTTAAGACACGTTCCACTGTGAGCACTATATAATAGTTGGTTTTAAAGGGCTATTCCTCATCTCATCTTTCCTCATTAGCATATAACAGGTTGACACCTTGAACCAAAAGACACCGTACATTCAAATATTTAAATATTCAGATCTGTGCATGATTTCATTCTCTTTATTTCTAAAGCTAAACTTGACAGATATTTCCACGTATGGTTTCAAACTTTTAGCTTGGCCATAAATATCACCACTGCCTACAACATATTGTGAACATTCATAAAAATAAAATTTTACTTATGGTTAAGGTTCTGATATTGGTATGAATCATGTTGATAATTACATTTATGTATTTCTAAATTTTATTTATTTATTTATTTTACTTATTGACTTTACATCTGCCTCACTGCCCCATTTACAGTTACCCCCCACAATCCTTCCCCCACCCCCTACCATTTTCATATATATATATATTTATATTTCATATATATGTGTGTTATAACTGTATCTATTTTATAAAATATTTTTTGTTTGACATTTAATAAATTTAAGTATTTTCTGAAGTTCCGTTCATTAAAAAGTCCTCTTGCACTTTCATATAGAAAATAAATAAATACACTGAGTTTAATACATCAATTACATCAGCTACACATCAATTAAAACTTTTTCTTTAAGCTCAGTTTACACTAATGTATAAGAGTTGAGCAAATTAAGATGGAAATATATCTAGTAGAGGCACAGACACCTAGAGAGAAGTACAGAATTTTGTGAATTAAATATTAAATATTTTATTTAGATTATCCATTTAGTGTTTGGACTTAACACCAATGCAACAAGAAAGAAATCATGCGTATTAATAGAAACTTTGCCAACTAACCAGGGCTGATGAAGTCATTGTACTTGGAAAAGAACCTACAACCATCACTTTACTAAACCAGCATAAACCCTAACTACATTCTAAATATTTGTCCTTATACCCACAAATAAGTATAGTGCTCAACCCTCATCAAAAAGATTATTTTTACAACAGATGGTGACCCATTAAAGAAAACCACAACCAATGAAAATACAGAGTTGTGGATTCCAGTCCGAGTGGATACATCCACAAAAACACTTCTGCACCCAAAGCTCAGGAAACACTGTGGAAGAAGGGACAGAAAAGTTTTAAGAGTCAAAGGACGAGGGAGTTTGCTGTGAGGTTTGTCTCCTAGGAATGTTAGAAGCTATACTCATGAAGTCTCACTGGCATGACTGCTGAAATGTGAGCAGAACAAGAACTATATATACGCTAAGTGAATGCAGGAAAGTCAACAAAGTCTCAACATTGTATTGCAGGCAACTAAGGATGCTGAGAGCAGGAGCGATAGTCTTTCCCAGGGAAGAGCACAGCAACTGGTCATACAAAACGAAACGGTCGACTCTGGAAATGTATGTGTATATGTGTGTATGTGTATATGTGTGTATGTGTGTGTGTATATACACATATACATATACATACATGTATGTGTATATATATATGTATGTATATAATATATATATATATTATATATATAACATTACACAGACTGAGAAGGTTGTAGTTAGAAATATATATATATACTTTTTGTTGAGCTATTACTGCACATAGAATATCATATCCATACCCCCATGTTATCTTCCAATTACTTCAATTACATTTATCTTAACTTCAAGCCTTCTTTCCTTCCCTTCCTCCCTCCCTCCCTCCCTCCCTCTCTCATTCCCTACCTTCTCTCTCTCTTTCCATAATCTATCAAATTCAATTAGAGGTGTCTGTCTGTCTCTGTCTCTGTCTCTCTCTGTCTCTCTCTCTGTCTCTCTGTCTCTCTCTCTGTCTCTCTCTCTGTCTCTCTGTGTGTGTGTGTGTGTGTGTGTGTGTGTGTTTGAGGGGGAAGGGAGCACTATAGGCATTGGGCATTGGAGCATGGGAAGCTTACTAGTGGCCACACCCTGAAAAAAGAATGGTTTTTCTTTCCCCTAGAAACTATCAATGGCCGGTTCTCAGTAAGCAGCAAAGCCTGGAGCATGCCACTTTCATCTGTGTCTCAGTCTTGTCTGTCTTGATCTTGTGCAGGTAACTCTAGCTGCTGCTATCACTTGTGAGTGCAAAAGCCATTCCACGTCAAGAAGAAAGATTTGACAGCTTTCCTCCCCATCCCCCAAGTTCTTACCTTCTTTCGGCCTTCCCTTCTTTGACATTCCCTAAGTCTTAGAGGAGGGGTTGAAGAAGGTACCTTACTTGGGAATGACTGTTAATTTTTAGGATTCTCATACATGTTTTATAATTATCTCTAATCTTCAATTCCATATTGTATTTGATATTAAAGTGTCAATTTTTGCATTATTAAAAACATAACATAGGAACGTGAAAGACAACCTGGTTTCTGGTGGAGGACCTTAAGGCCAGAGGGGTGTAGCCAATTAAACATTCCTTCCCAGACCCGCCTCCTCGCAAAAGGTATTTAACATCAGGCCCACCCTGAGGGAACTGGGGGTATAGTTTTAATCTACTTTCCGCTATGACAATAAACATCTTAAGACTGTTTCTCTTCTTCGGAATCCACCATGGGGAACAGTGGAACAGGCCTTCATCTGCAGAGTTGCTGTCTAATCTCCCACGAAAGACCTCTCTGAGTTCCCAGCCACGGAGACCACCAACCCAGCCACTGAAGCAAGCCAGCCAAGCAAACCGCCAAGAACTCTCATTCCTTCCCATATGCCCCAGCTTCGTTTTCTCTCTGCCCTTCTGCAGGCCCCCAGAGGCATCTGGAGGCCAAGAACCTGAGAACCAGACAGTTCCTGGTTCCCAGCTGCCTTTTGGCCCAGGGACCCCCCCTCCCCCCCGCAAGCCAAGACCTCCGGCTCCTCGAGGGACCTCAGACTGGGCTCCCCACCCCTGAGGCACCTGTGTGGGGAGAACACAGTCACCTTCCCTTGCCTCTGCCTCTCTGAGCAGCAGTCATAGCCCATTGTGGGGATGGTGCGGGACCCACACATCAACCAACACACACTACAACCCAACAACATACGTCACAATGTTCATTTTTAAGGGCATATAACCCTATGGTGGCTGTCTTAATGGAGAATACTATCATCGGGCTATGTCTTTCTGTTCATATCTTTGCTAATCTTTTCTATTAGACATCTCATTGGTCTAAAGTTAAAACAACAGTTTCATTTTCTTTTGACTAGTTTATCATGTTATTCTCTCCGGTTATTAACCTTTCAGGAACCTTTATAATTAAAGTGAATTTATTATGTATACCATATAGTTCTGTCTTAGTAATTAATTTTCTGAGGCATTTTACTCTCTTAGAAGAAATTAGCAGTATTTGAACTAGGGGATTTCAATGTTATAAACCACTACTCAGATGGAAAATTGTTGTTGCCTAAAGTTAGGTAAGAAATATTCTAGTTATTAGAATACATGTGCTAGTGCTGAAAATGCCTTTGATCTCTTGAAATTCACATTTACTTTGATGTTCTTTTTAATGGCTCTCATGGTACTTGCTTTTTTTTTTATAATTAGTTTTTAATATTCTTCCAAGGATATTTAGGATGAAATCAAAATTGTAATTGCTTCTAGTTCACATCAAATTAAAAGAATTTATTGAAATAATTTCCTTTGAGGTTATGTGAGGAATGCATCTGGAACTACAGTGCATAGTTTCATTAATTATCCACTATTGTAGATACACCACCAGATGTCTCTGAAGCTGATCAGATAGTAGTAAATTTTAATGGATACTGCCAACAGGTTTGTAAGCACGTATATAAAGCTTCAAATTGTCACTTAGCCTATATGATTCTACCCGATAAACACTGAAAAAAAAATGAGTACTCAAAAACATCAAGTGTAGTGGGAGATATTTAACTCTCTAACCCAAATATGACCAATCAATAAAAGCACAACTCAGTAATTATGAATATATCCTGTAAGCCTAGATTGGGCAGATACCCCTACACTACTCTGTTCCCCAGCTATGAGACCCTTATAACTTCAATGTTTTCCAGACCCTGCATCTGTCCTTCTACCTCCTGCTTCCCAGTCGTCCTCCTCAGTCATCCTCCTCCATTGTCTTCTCTCTGTTCTCTCCCTAGTCTCCATCATCTTCTCATCTTCCTCCTCCATTGTCTTCCTTCAGTCCTCCTCTTTTCTCTCCCCAGCCTTTATTTCTCCACCTCCCCTTCTACTGCCCAATCACTGGCTCCAGCCTTTATTTTACAAATTAAGATGGGCAGAAGGTTCACTAGAAATCACCTGTGTAATGACTCACTCCTCCTCTGCAGTTCTTCACAGGAAAGGGGAATTAGTATCAAAATACAAGGCTGGGGCTATCCACAACAATCAAGTGTGTACTTACAGGGACATATGTCTTGAACAACAATTTTATACATCATTTCTCCAAATTATGCAGCTCTTACATTCATTTGCATACAAATCCATGTTTTTCAGAAATAATGATGAGGGAATAGATTAATTTTACCTGGGTACAAAAGAACAAGGAGATTTGGGAGTGATATAGTTTAGTATCTTGACTGTGGGGATGATTTCAAATCTATGTAGATTCACAAAGATGCATCAAGTTGAGAGACTTAAAAAATGCGTTTATTATATACAGTGGTTTTTTGTTTTTTTTTTTTTTTTTTTTGCATTATGAGAGATCAAATCCTAAGGCTTCCTAGGCAAGTGCTATACTGCTGACATAGTATACCTCAGTCCCATATTCAGTAACATTTACAAACAATAATAATATATAATTCCTAAGAAGTTGGTTGTCTCAAATCAAATATGAAATGAAAATATGAAGTTAGGACTAATGCAATAAACATTTTGAATCTAAAATGCTTCTAACATTAGGAATTTGTTTCTAATTTCAGTTTTTTTTTTCTTACCAAATTTGTATTAGCCATTTGACACTTTCATAATCATGTGTTTTAGTCATACGCACTCACCATTTGTAAATCCCCTTTTAAATGAGTGAGATGACTCAGTAGGTCAAACTGGTGCCAAACATAATAATCCTGGAATTCAGAGTTAAAGGAAAGAATTGAAGCCTGCAAGTTGTCTTCTGTACCTCACCATGTGTAACATCGTAAAAAGCCCCTGCATTCTAACACACACATTCTCCACATGGAGAGACAATTATTATTAATAGATAGATTGTAATAGATTAATAAATAGATTTGTTTAATAAATAATATTCATAAACAATTTTAAGTATACTCTCTTCAGCTTTGAGAGTACTTTATGGAAATTCTCTCCCAAGACTTGATCAAGGTACAGTTTTGAAGACATCTGTGTATTTAAATAGTCTAATTGCAAGTAGCCTTTTCATATTACTCAAAGCAATAAATTTACATTGTCCATGGCTGTGGGAGGTTTCTTAAGAACCTAGAATAACTTATCCGAGATTTCCCATAATTATTAGGTTCTATTCAAATTCTAGCAGGTAGGCATAAGTTTGTGGCTGATGAGTAGTGTACATAGGTGTCAGATTATTTTAAAGATAGTTTGAGAGGCAACAAGAAAGCATCTTGAGAGCTGAAACCAATGGTTATAAATGCCATGTTGATGCTGAAATTCCGAATCTGCTCTTAAACAAGCATTACTTACAGGTGGAATTATTCATTGCCTTGTCTGCTAGCTATTTGTTGCTTATCATGAAATTATTAACAATGAAAAATGAATTTAATCAATAATGCAATAAGAATCCAAAAATGCAGGCTAATATAGCAAGTGACTGAGCTCTCTCTTTTTCTCTCTAGTAATTTAGGGTCCTGGAATTCACTTAAAGTAGAATAAATTGTTAGAAGTGCCCCCCTGGGTGTCCATTAGAACTTTATGGAAGATTTAAGGACTTGGAACGGTCTCACGGAAGACTCAGGAGGCTTGAGTGTCTCTTTGATCAATTATTGTGCTTCCATTAAAATATTTTTACTTCACTGTGGGGGCATCTTGATCGCCCTGCATATTGGTAGAGCTGTCAGATCAGCTAAGTCTTTTGCTTTTCAAGGTTATTGCTTCGTAGTGCCAATGTGTCTTTATGTTTAAGAATTAAACATACTGTGGATACAAATCTTTTCTGCTGGATGAGATTGACTTGTCTATGCAGGGAAAGACATTCAACACAAAATATCCAGTGAAATCTGTGCACTGCCCCTCAACGATTGCGATGGTAAAGTGACATACACAGTGTCTTTGATGATTGTGCTCTGCCAGTAGCTTTGTAACATACTAAATGGTCTAGATATATTCTCTGTCTCTCTGTATGGTTTAGTAGTATTTCTTTGCATTCAAAGTTGATGCAAAGGGCATTATTGGCAAATGGATACTCACTACCACACCCATCTTCCATACAAACATTACCTGTGAATGGTAAATCTATTCTTTTAGAATTTGTTGGATCACTTACTAAATAGTAACAATGTGTAACAGATACACATGCTATGAAATTAAAGGGAAAACATGAAAATTGTTTGGAAATCTGGAAAATATTTTGATGTCTTGATCTGTAATGTACAGAGTGGTATATATAGTAACTGTTAAAAGTTTTTTTATTATTAATGCATGCAGTCAAATTTACTTCTTACTTATTTTATATTTGTAGTGTGATTTATATACAACATTTCCAGATATGAAATATCCAGTCAATTATTTGAACAAAGAGAGTGTTCAATCATAGTTATATAAAAGCTTTAAATGCTGACATTGTTGAAATTTTAAAATAATTTTTTATTATTTTCCATTTATATTTATTCAAATTCAGAATAAATTCTAGAGAAATATAATGAATACAACGAAAGTCATACTAGAGGCTGGGAATGTAGCTCAGTAGTGAAAATTTTTTTCTCCTAAGCATAAGGTCCTAGTTTTCATACCTTGTACTGAAAACAAAGCAGAAAGAGAAAGTTCGGTGATCATATAAGTATCAGCATTTAAGAGTAAAATTCGTATACTTGTTTATGTTTAAGTTACTTAATTTAAAATATTTATATATGTTCATCTAAGATTATTTGGCATTTAATTTCTAAATTATGGGTGAATTTCACAATTTTTCTGTAGTCTTCATTTGTTCTTTTTTTTTGCATGCTGTCTACTATGTTTAAGTAGAAAAACATGGATGCTATATTGGCTTTCTAGGGCAAGGGCTTATTTGTTTATTTGTTTACCTTTCAAATGTCCCCTTCCCAGTCACCCCTCCATGAACTCCCTCCCTCTCCCCTTTGCTTCTAAGTGGGTGCTCCCCCACTCCTGCCTCACCCCTCTAGCATTTAGAAATGACAAATGACTAAGTAAGATGAGTGCTGTCCATGTGGGTTCTAAATTGACAATTTTGATTGCGAAACTTTTCTTATAGCAACATGATCCCTCCAGATCCCAATAGTGTTTACTTCTGACATTCTAACACCCTCCCCTACTCTTCCCCTTCCTCACAGTAATTAATCTCTTAGAACCTTGGGTTATAGTGCACCTAAAAAGCTTTCTCATGATTGGTAGACACCAGTCATCTCTTATACTCAACACAAACAGAATAGAGTCACCTCTTTTCAAAGAAGAGCATGCCTTAGTTGCCTCCCAGAGGCTGAAAGTAATTGCTGAAGACACTATGTGCTTTGGATACAGGACCCAGATGACCTGAGCTGGTTCTGATTTGAAAGTCTCCTCCCTGAGGACTAGCTTTCGTAGTACCAGAAGGCTTTATGAAAACTTTCAAGTGAAAGAAGTAACTAAGAGTACCTATGACACCTATGAACCACATCAACCACCAGCATGTCAGGATAATTTCAAGTGTGCAATAGTGGCAAACATACTCTGGCAGCAGCCAAGAGCACTTTGATTGGACTCCAGTCATGCACAACATGAAGTACTTAACGCCTAGCAGACTACCTGCGACTAGCAAAAGCATGGATCTTGGAGGTGAACCCACAGTCCACACTTTCCTAAACCAGCATGACCTCTAACTACATCCTAAATATTACTCCTTATACTCAGAGACAAATTTTGGTCTCAACCCTCATCAAAGGAAATGTACAGAGGCCATTACAGAAAACCACTAATGATCAAATACAGAGAAGGGATTCTGTTGTAATGAGTCATAATGAATACATTTACAACATAATTTCTGTATGTAAGATTCCAGGATTATAGCAGGAGAGAGGGCAGAAGAATTGTAAGAACCAGAAGAACAGAAAGCATCCTCTGAGACTGTGCCTCCCAGAAATTCCCAGAGGCTACACTCACGAAGTCCTATCAACATGACTGCCTAAAAAAGACATGAACAAATACAACACCAACTGACATGTGAACCCAGAAGAGAAAATGCTTGTTGATCCTTAACTCCAAATTGGTTATCCAGTGCTAAGTGGTGGTCAGCTCTAAGATCACATATATACAGGTATCACTGTACAGACTGAGAGGTTTTATTTAAGATATATATATATATATATATATATATATGTGTGTGTGTATATATATATATGCAAATGTATGTATTATATACATATGTACACACATGTGCGTGAAGGCATATATACATATATGTGCATTGTATAATAATTAAAGAAAAAGAAGTCAGGAATTTGAGAAAGGGAGAACAATAGTGTGCATGAAAAGGTTGGAAAGAGGAAAGAGGATGGGGAATGATTTAATTGTATAGTAATTTAAAAATTAAAAATATTATGTAAAAAGATTACAAATAAAATGAGGGCATGGTCTTCCTTCTCAGAGCCCCACTCCAGTCAGTCTGTCTGAAACAACTGTGAGTTGCTTTGAATCTTGAAGATATCCTGATACCTACTGCCTTCTAGGTAATTTGATGCCATAAGATACCTTTCTCTATCATAGAATGACCACATAAGCCATAGAGTCCTAGAAGAATGATTTTCTAGGAAAAACTGAATTATCTCATTTATGTCATTGTTATTAAGGTTATGTGGTTACAATAGTCATACATGTACCATAAATAGTACAAAACCCAAAGAATGTGGTGTGTTCCACATTCCAAAAACATAATAACCATGTTGCAAAGGCTCTGTAAACCAAGGGGCATTATATGAGGTAACATTGACATTAAAATATTGATTTCCCTACATAACTAAGTCTGCTTGAACAAATAAAATATTTGTTCCAGCAGTTCCAGAAAACTCTTCAATAATTTATTAATATCCTGTTGTTTATTCAGGCTCATAGTAATTATTTCTGCAAAGCAGTGCTCACAGAAACCCAAAGAAGTTCAAATAGCAACATTGTAAATATGAATTATAATCTCAAAATTGAGGTTGACAATCTCAGTGGCAAGCATAAAAATTCCTGAGGCAGCAGGGACTCCTGAGTCTTAACACCTGTTTTCTATGTTTAATAACTACATGTATTGTACCAAGCAAAGAAAAAACACTCTCATTCTAAACACCCAGTGAATGTATATTCACATGTTCTAAAAACATTGCTTGGTTTAATAAGATCTTGTCTATAATGGTGATGATTATAACAGTAATCCTCTTTGGTACTGAACTAATCTTATAAAAGTTTGATGAATAGATTACATTGGCACAGTCAGTCTTTTCATTTTTGGTTTTCATTTACTTGTCTTTCCAATATTAAATTCAATGCTGGTGTTTTTCTGTTTGTTTTGTTTTGTTTCAATCTTCTTCAAATACCTTCTTACCATCTTCATTTCAAATAACTGCATTCTTGTATTTTTTCTAATATCCAGATATGACCTCTTTTTCTACTATACACAGTGATGCTTTCTCTTCATTTTTTTTCCAAAGCAAGTCTGTCTATACTATACAAAAATGATGGCACCATCTCAACTTTTTAATGAACCCTGAAGGCAAGACTTGATCAATGTCTGTTCCTTTTCTCTGAGGCTGCTTTTTTCATGCCACATTGTAAGGGCCATTTGCCCTTGTTCCTCATGCTTGTGAATAAAGTCTGAGAGCTTTGCCTTTAAAAGTAGGTGGAGAGGCCAGGCCCTCTTAATCCTTCCTTTCTAGAAGCTGGGTTGTCTCACCAAACAGATTCACTCATTATTAGTTGTGAAGTATGTATGGTGGAGACACACCCATGTGCCAATGACTAGACTTGAGAAGATAGGAGAAAATTTGTTTTAACATACCAAAGATACTTTTGGCATCCAAAAATAAAACTTTGGTCTCCCCAGATAGTATGCCACAAAATTCATGTCTAAGACTTATTTGGAATGATAGCTTATTTGGAAATACATATTATTTGCAAATGTATTCAGAGATCTTGAGATAAAAATCATCTTGTGTTTAGAATTTGTTAAAAATCTTGATAACAAATAGGTATTCTTCTAGGAAGATGAATGATATAAAAAAAACTCATACGGTCACAGTAGGTTGTCATACATAGCTATGTGACAATATAGGCAGATATTGTAAAAATGCATCTGTAACCTAAGGAAAACTAAGGACTAAGGAAGCTACCAGAAGCTTGAAGGGAGTGTGGAACAGATAATTCCTTCCAAAACAAGCTAGTATTCATCTTGATATGGACTGATAATTTAGAATAAACTCACCAAGGATGAAATACATAATCTTCATCTGTTCTTTCATCTGCTAGCAAAATGTCCATAGCTTCTTTACATGTCAAGAGTCAGTGAAAGAGTAAACAATACTGTGGATTTTAAAGCCTCAACATGAAGCATGTGTTCTAGTCTTGAAACAAATCAGCTGGCCAATATCACCACAGAAGAACACTAATAAGGAACGAGGGGGGGGGGAAACAGAGAAAAATAAGCTCAATTTTTTTAAAAAAGCTGCCATTTTTGATGTCTGATTCCATATTTCTAACTGTAAAGACCTATTTCATATTCAAAGCACTTGTCCGTATATTTGATACTGGTTAAATAATTTCCATTCATTTTTATTTGGTATGCAATAAAAAAGTAAAGTCAACTCATCAACAATCCATTCATTGTTTAATGGGATTGTATTCTGGGAAAAGAAAGAAGGCAAATTACCCTGTCTAATTGCCTCATCAGTGTGATAGCTAGACCTTCAGATAAATGAACTAATAACACATTCTAGGGAGAGTCTATATCTATGGAATGTTCTTAATAGGCTATCTCTGATTATATATTGTTTATCATTAATTAAAACACAATCTATGCATTTATAAAGTCTGGATTCCTAGAAAATGCCATGTATAAAATGGATGTGTTTCATAAACGAAATGGTATTCATAGAGGGAGATATGACTCGACAGAGACCCTGAGCTACTTGGCTACACAGTTTGTAACTGATGGAGGAAGAATAAAGGATGGAAGTCCCCTGTGTTGCAGCATTCAGTCCCTACCCAACTCCTTAGAAGTTCTCCAATACTTGTGGATTTATTGCAAAATACTCTTGATTGCCTATATTGGCAAGAATGAGTTTCATGAGAGATCCTTGATCTGAGTCAATAGCATATTGCAATCCTGGTTTTGTTGTTGTTGTTTGGATTTTTTGTTTTTGTTTTGTTTGTAGTTGGACAATTTATGCAGGTAAGTAGTATGTGAGTCACGTTGTAAAATGCTGTAAAACAACCTCCTGCATTCTACCACTCCCAATTAGTATAAAATCCAAGCGATTTCATTCCACTGGGATGAACATTGTGTATTTGAATAATAACTGCTATAAAGGCTACAATTTACCCAAAAGAAGACAAATACCATATGGTTGCTTGTGACTGTAAATCCAAAAACTTGGGAGACTAAGGCAGTGGAACTGCCACAGGTTTGAGGCCTTCTAAGTTGAGACATGAGTTCCCTGCCAACCTCCCTCATAAAAGTAGACCGACCTGCCTCCAAAAGATCAAATCAAATAAGGCAGGTACACACACACACACACACACACACACACAAACACACTTATACTCATTCTTTCCACTTGTATTTATTTAACTTCTCTACTATGTCAGTCATAGCTCATGGATCTTACTGAAATATTAACACTATAGCCAGAGGAATGTCCACCTACAACTCACAGTATAAATATTTATAGAGTATAATAAACATAACCCTCACTATTATAAAAGTATCAATGTGTTGTTAACATTTGTAAATAGATATGCAACTTCTTATGTGCATGTGGTATATGTCAGGTGGATGAAAAAGAAGGTTAGGAAAAGAGGGAGAGGGAGAAGGGAGAGAAGAAGAGACAAAGAAGGTGAGAAGGGAAAAGAGAGAGAGAAAGAGAGAGAGAGAGAGAGAGAGAGAGAGAATGTGGGGGGTGGCAGAAAGACAAAACAAGAATAATGGCAGATACATAAGCCTTCAAATCCCACCCCAAGTTAACGTATTTTTCCAGCAAGCTCTCTGTACTACAAATTCTATAACCTCTCTAGACAATGTGATGATCCAAGAACCAAGTGGTCCATGTGCGAGCTTATGGAGGGAATTCTTATTCAAACTGCCAGAGGTAGCATGTTGTTGTTTCCACATGATTGTGGGTTCCTTAATTGGGACTGTAAGGCCCTCCAGGAAGGGAGAAACTCCCTCTCAGTCCACGGGAATTCACGGCCACCCCAATAACTGCAAGACACAGAACTTGATGCAATTAACACGAGGTATATTTGATTTCAATGCGTTGAGGCCGCACCTCAAGCCTGTCCTACGCAGAGGCAAGCAATGAAGTACGCCCCCCCCCCCCCACAGAGAAGAGGTAGACCTTTTAAAGGAAGAACTGCAAACCAGGGAGACGAGGGGGGGCGGGGAATCATGATTAAGTATCTATAGAAAGCACCTGTCCAGTGTTCAGCTTCCATGACAGGTTCAAGAAACGGTCATAAGGAAATATCTCATAGTTCTGTTCCTGGTCTCCAGGGTGCACAGGCACGCAACTTGAACTCTCAGCTCAAACCCTATTCAATCTATCTTATGGTCAGTTTTTAGTTCCTGGTACCATGGTGCACTGTCACGCTGACCTGAACTCTCAGCTCTGAACTCCTATCTTATCTATTTTGTCTTGTGGATAGCTAGTTTCCTGGGGCCCAGAGCCCAGAACAAGCTGATATGCACTTTTGACTCCATCTATGGAAAGTTTAAAAATTTTTAACTCTTTCAGGACCGAGCTGTTCTCAGCTAAGACACCACCAGGAACACAAGCTCTAAATAGAGTTTATGAGCTACTGGTCAAGGAATATGTTTCTACTGGTGTAAGCTGTGCTCTCTTGAACTTTCTGATCACAGGCCCAGAAAGAAAGCACCTGGAAGGGAAAGTGGGGTAATCAGCCACTATTGCTAAATTTGACATTTCAGAACCAAGAGCTGAAGCTCTTAGCTCTAAATGCTTTTTTTTAAAGTGTAGAAGCATTTACAGAATCTAGAAAATGAGAACTGATGTTAGATTCAAGCACCTACTATGAAATAGACTAATGATGTTCCCTTGGATGGTTCACCCTTCTTCACCCTTCATCCAGCACTTGCCAATGAGCATTAGACAATAATGTGGCATGTACTTGTCATGAGCTGAATACTCAAATAATAGCTTCATTATTATGTAGCCACCAAGAATGAGTACTCTATATTTAAATTTGGCAATAAAGTTTCCTCTGATTATAAATACATCTTTTGTTAATTATTTTACTAATCCAGTCCCATTTTTGTTTCATGAGGCCATCTATGTCCAGCCTGATACTTCCAACAAATGCCTAAAACAATGCTCGTCTGTTGGGGTCCACACTAGCCCCACGTTGGGCCGGCCAAAAAATGTCGCAGCCCAAGCAAAATGTTGAGGCCTGGGCCAACCCACGTTTGGGCAGCTACTGTATCCTGGCCCAAGCTTCCGCTCCAGTCCGAGGGTTGGGGTTCAGCAAGAGCGAGAGAGGACGGACTTGAAGAATGCAGACCAGACAGAGTGTAAGTCAATCCCGTTTATTCTTCAGTCTAAATCCTAAGTCTTGAGTTCCTAGTGCCTAGTTCCTAGCTCCTAGTCCCTGCAAGTTCCAAGTTACTTCTTCCAAGTTCTCTTCCAAGTGCCTGCTACCTGTCTTCTCTCTGCTGTGTCTCCCTAATGTCTGATTCGTCTGATTCTGATCTGTTCTGTCTCTGCCTTTTATATGTCTCACTTCTAAGCCACGCCTTTTGGTCTCACCTTTAATCATGCTCTTAGGTCTTGTCTCTAAATCTTATCTCTAAATTACACTCTTAAGTCACACACTTTTAATCTCACACACCTTTAATCTCATGCACCTTTAATCTCAAGGTATCTAAACCAAGATTATCAGAGTGTGCTCAGCTGTTGTAGGCTATTGTAATCCAAGTCACATGTCAGGGTATATGGCTCAAGATGGCTGCAAAGCTGATAGCTGCTTTCTGCTAAAAGTCGACCCCCAACACTCGTCCTCAACTAGATATTGATCGAATCAAACAAAAATTAATGTTTCTTGGTTATATGTGGTTAAAAAGAGACTTTGATGAACGAATTATTTCTAGCATCTTAATAAAAATGTGCTTGAACTACAATAAATGTGAGCGAAGGGATAGAGTAGTTTTCATTGGTTAAATCGAAATCCTGGCTGTCTCACAGGTGTGACACTCCTGGCAATCATTTCACTCTCTCGGATGTCAGATGAGTTATCTTTAAAAGTAGACAACAAAGCATAAGATAGCATAGAGTTGGACTTCTTGATCAGCAGTTAGTGTTTTCAAATCTTTTGTACAAGTGGCATAGCCCCACAGCCTCCGCACTACTGGACTATGAATTAGATCATGAAAGTTCACAACAGTCTTAATAATAGTACTACTGACTACTTCAAACCTTATTTAATTTGAAACATTTATTTACTTAAATACTATTTAATATTTTTCAGGGTTTGAGACAGCTGGTCTGTGTTCAAATGCTGGCTCTATCCTTGGTTACTGAGCAAGTTTTCATCGGAGTAGTCATTTGAGGCCAGGTGTTCCCAACCTTCTCCAAACAAGATGAGCAGCACTGATATGACCTGTATGTTCACATTTCCTGAACTAGGATAGTAGATAGTAGGAACAGCAAGAAGAAGAGTAATAGCAAATAAAGGTCATAAGTGATAGAGCCAGGAATTAAATGGTGATACATACAAAGCTGAGGTTTAGTCAACAAAAAATGGTTGGTCACATACCTCAGCAGAGCCTTCTAATCACCACCCCTAGAGTGATGCCAGTGACAGGGGAAATCATGAAAACCAAATGAAGCCATTTCCCCAGATTCTTTTCATGAGACTATTGATGAAAAATTATGTTGTCTAAATTTTCTTCACTATGCATGTAAAAATCAGACTCCAACTTCCCAACTGGGAGTCAATACAAACCATAGTACTACAGTTTCCACAGAGAGTAGCAACCCTAGGAAAGTACTCTTGTAGAAGAAAATAAAAGTGAGTTTCCAGGAACTTCATTCCAGCCATGTGTTGGAGTTTTAGTTTATCAGATTTTAGGTTGCTGGAAGGCTGTGTAGCCCATAAATTCAGCTTATATAGATTAGAGTATTAGTATCTGTATTCAATCTTGTATTTTTAAGTCACTCATTAACTTAATTAACATTTTCTGAGTGGTTGTCATAGCTGGGGCACTATTTTATGTCATAGCAAATATCCAAACATATCCAAACATGGAAAATTTTGTGTCAGAAAAATACCATATTTAACATCATAAGGATAAAAATATTAGCATATGGTCAACTACTACAAGAAGAACACCTGAAAGCATACTCTTGTCACCACAGAATACAAAAGCTGACCAAGTATGTAGTACACAAAGTGTCACACCCTCAACCAATATTCTGCTTAATATCTATGCACAGGATTCAGAATTTTTGCTAGATAATTTATACATTCTCACACATATGTGTGTGCACATAGTTAAGTAAGCACTTTCAAGGCTAAATGTGTGAGTTTGTGTTAAACAGAAACAGTTCATGGTATAATATGATTCTACAATTTATTTTCTTCATAACTATGTTTGGAAGACTTTCCAATATTCATCTATTTGGTACTTCTTTTCTTTTTAACTGAACTATAAGACTAGTACAGAGATGCCTTCTTGAAAGTAAATGCTTAACATTAACTCATGTGTGTTATAATCACCCACTTAAAAATAAATGAAAATATAGCACAGACCTGTGACTGAAAAAAAACCTTCATTTGTAGATGTAGTTAGTAGTAGATCTCAGATAGAAACTTAAGTCCTCTTGTGTTCTGATGTCAGATTATTTCTTTCTTTCTTAAATTTTTCTATTTGTCAGGTTAGAAAGAGAGAAACACTCTTACAAAGACATGTGTAGGCATATCTATGTAGAAAAGATCTCAATCTCCTGTATTATGTTTTATTTATTCTGAGTTACCCTAGGAGACATATTTTGAGCATGTCCATGTGTTGACTTAATTTCAAATATGTCTTTAAATTAAAGCTGATTTAGTTACACAGCTTAATCAAGTCTGCTTCACTACCTTGTCTGTGAGACAGCTATTCTTTTGGTCTTTCCACTTGGCATTCACAATGTTGAGTACCAATTATTTAGCTGTGCAGAAGTCCCTGCATTGTCTTGAAATGAGTTATAATCAGTTATAAAAGTTGACATGCGTGTAATTTAACGTCCAAGAACATTAGAACTCCTGAGTTTGTTTTCTATCTGTAGTAATGACAGCGACAAGAGTAGGGCTTAATTTAGTTCCCAATCTCAAATGTGTCAACCTTTGTTCTCAGATTACATTTTCTCCTTTGTTCATTTAGGTATTTGTGGATAAATACTAAGGAAAAATTATTTTGGCTGAAATCTGTGATGATTTCTCTGTACATGACTATTTGACCAGTGCCCTTTCTCAGGGGAGCCTTTCCCAGCTTGCATATGCCAGAAGGTCTTTTCAAGACTCACTGTGTTTGAAAATAGTGCATTACTTAAAGAAAAGTGAAGTCTAGATCAATTGTCTATGCTAAGAAATGCAAAGAAAGGATTGCTTGATTTCACGTGTGCCATTTAGGTGAAAGAATGTCTGTTGTGTCTCATTATGTTACACTGCCTTACCTTTTTACAAAGGTCAGTAGTGGCAATGTGGCCCCTTCTCTTTGGAAGAGCACTTAAGTTTTGAGAATAAGGATAGGAAATGTCCTTTGTTATAGTCTACTATTACTCTCACACTGGAAACTCAAGCTGCAAATCCTATAGGAGCTTCTTCCCACATAGGCCACTGTTTCTTCTCCATTGAACTTGCTCCACACATACTTATTCAACCACCTAGAAGTTAATATTAATGTCTCCTAACATACAAGGCAACAGAAACTCAAGCATCTTAGTAAGTCACCTGTTAGCACAGCTTGTGAGATTATCATCAACAATAGCACTCCTGTCTTTAAAAGAATAGGAAACAGATGTTGTAGGACTGGCTGGAATATACAATTCTGTTAAAACTATGCCATTAGTGTAGTGCAAATGCATATAATATTTAATCATTTGATGTGCTATATTTCAATGGAATTTTATCTTTAGCCACCACCGTTTTAATAACATGTGACTTTCAGTACCAGCATTCTTATTTTAAGTGTAAAAACCTTCAAAAGTGTTGGAAATCATGGGCATGTATGAGGGTTATATTGAATTTGGACTGTGAATTACAGATTTCTAACTTCTGGGATAGTACATGGTGTATTGGATTTAATGATGGAATTGGGAGTATTCTGGGAGCATTGAATTATGATGTCTCAGTGTTTCACATCTCGTGGGGAAATCTCAGTGTTCCATGACCTATGGCCTGTAGCCTTGAAGCTAACAGTATAACTGTTAAGTTGTTCATAACTCTTACCTGTTTCTGAAGTGCATGGTCAATGAATGCCTGCATCTTGCCTATTCTCTCAATAAGTTTATGTCCTTGTGAAACTGCAGTGGTGCAAATTTGTCTTTCTTTGTGCTTGCATTTATGTAAGTGTAGTATGTGTTTGGTATGTGGGAATAACTGTTCTTGTAGGTATATGCCTGTATATGTAGATATGCATGAGTTTGTATGCCGATGAGTGTAGAAGCCACAGGTCAAATGTTGGTCTTCCTCAATTTCTACCTGTCTTAGTTCCTGAAACTTAATCTCTCACTGAACCTGGAGCTCCTGATTCAACTGAGATGACACTTCAGTGAGCTCCAGGAATCTATGTGCTTCCACATCTGCAGTTCTGGGATTACAGATTTATACTACAAAGGAGGCTTTCTGTTACATGTGCAGTGGGAATTCAAAGTCAGTTCCACACACTTGTGGGATAGACACTTCAACAACTGAGCCAGCCTCTCAGCCCCTATGTATTTTTTATTTTAATTGAAAATCATTTTATATAATATATTCTCATCATGATTTCTCCTCCTTACTTCCTCCAATATCTTCACAACCTCCTTCTCCTTACTCATCTAACTCCATGCTTTCTGTCTTTCTCACTCTTTAAAAAACAAACAGGCAAATAAAAATATATCAAAAAAGTCATAATTTTTAAAAGCCCAAAACAGAGCAGATCACAGGGCCTATATAGATTCAAGCCAGATAAGGTCCCAGTGCTGAGAGGGGGAAGTGAACACTGGCTCTCAGCCTCATACAAGAACATACCTACAATTGACAATCGGTTGCATAACAAAAATTTATGTTCTCCATTGGAGTCTCACAGGGTATGCAAACTACACATGAGGAAAAAACCTACTGCCAGCAGAAGATGGTGCATGCGCACGCACAAACACATACACACACACACACACACACACACACACACACACTTCCATGTTATTTTTGTAGACTTTATGCAGCATGTGTCTTTTTTTTTTTGAACAAGTGTTGTGTAGACTTGATATAGGCCAATTAAATTTCCTAGTGTATACTTTTACTTCAAGCACACACATGTAGAAACAGTCTTTGAGAAGCAAATGTTTAATGATTCCTTTTTTCCCTCTGGAAAGATTATGTCACATCACTGAAGACAATCTGGAAGCCACACCTGTCCTTTAGCAACAGCTGTCCTTGCTCTTCTGGGATGGATCCTGTAGCAGGCTCAGGACCTGCAAAAAGGACAGCTGATTTGGAAGTAATTGGCACAAGCTTGAACAGGTGCATGGAGGCTTGAATGCTCCTTATGTTTAAGGTAGAATTCCATCCACAAGTAATTAAAAACACATACATTTATCTTTTAATTGTTTCCTCGGGCCTATATTAGAAAAAAAATTCTCTTTTTTCATAGATTTATATATCTATCTCATTAGATACAAATCTATAAATTTACAATTCTCCACACTAAGGAAAAATTAAAATCAGGCTTTTCCCAATAAAAATCTCTCACCAGAAAAACATATAATGTTTAATTTTAATTTGGATATGAATTAACATTGTAGAAAAAGAAGTTACAGAAAAATTCGAAGATCGTCATGGATTTTCCATGTGGAATTCTTCTGTGAACATTTTTATTTTCTGAAATGATAGCATAATTGCATCATTCCTCCTTCCCTTTCCTCTCTCCAAGCCCTCATAGGTGGGCTTCTTGTTCTCTCTTAAATTCAGCACCTCTTTTATTATTTTATTGTTGATATATATACATCAACAATATTGTGTATATATATATAACATATATACAATATATACACAATGATATTGTGTGTATGTATATTATATATATATATATATATATATATATATATATATATATATATTCCCAGATATAAAATTATAATCTGCTTAATTTAGTGTTGCTTGTATGTATATGTTTTCAGGCCTGGCCATTTGATATTGAATAACCAGTTGACAGTTCTTAGTATACTTAGTTGTCTAGGGATGAGACTTTGAGAGTATTCCCCCTTCTTTGTTAACATATCTGTTGGTATTGTTCCTGTTCAGCATCTTCAAACTGTTCAGGGCAACTGTATGTCCTGAATGCAATTTAAGGTAACATGTGTTTGTTTAAAGTGCTGAGGAATTACATCTGGAGAAGAATTAACCTCCACAGCACATTGCTCTGAGTGTTAACTCTAGTGGATATCTGGTTGCTTATGAATGTCATTTAAATGCCATATAATGTGACTTTCATGTTGGCCTTTTTTTTTTTTTGGATGGGGAGTTTCATTTTTTTTGTTATTCTGACTATTATTTCTTGTTATACCTATAATCCTAACCCAAAACTCATAATTCACATTTTGATTTCAAAGTGAACAGACACCAAAAAAGAACATCACTGATAGCAATTTTATCTGCAGCTTTCACTTGTTCATAATGCACAATCTCCATTTTATTTAATAATTTCTATTGGTTCATTCCTGGTTTTTAATCCTTATTGCAGCTTGGACATACTATCATTATAGTTGCCTGCATGTTAATGAAGATGCACTTGTTACAACATATTGCTGATGAAAATCTTAGAGATATTGGGGAAATAGCAATCCATTCTCCCTTTTATAGAAGTACCTGTGCGATCCATTTCACACACTAGCTTTCTTTTGGATGGTGGCAATTAGATGAAGCTAGATCAAGCGAACATACTCTACCACAGGTGCCAAGTATATAGGAAAAATACAACATGAATAGGAAAAAAATGATTAATTGGGCTATGTTTTAGACTCAATACATTGTTATATAAAATATGAAATTATTATTAAATATTTACTTTAATAGTGTTAAGTGGGTGTTCATATATATGTGGGGGCAGGATTGGGGCTCCAGATCAAACACAGGTGTTTGAAAGGAAGCAGATCTTTGCAGGGAAGATAGTTCTAGGGAATAATGAGGTCAGGAAGAAAGACTTGTAACCTAATGACAACTATAAATTGTACATACAAGCCCTGTCTTTCAACTGAAGAAACCTAAGCTCAAAGACGCTAGGTACCCAATACAAGCTGATCGGGAAATAATTTGATTAAGATCAGAAGAGGTAGATTGATGATGAAATTACTTCAATTATTATATTCTTGGATCCAGTCTCTGCCACCTGCTCTCTGGGATCTTAGGCACCTTGCTTAAGTTCTATGTCTCAGATTATTGATCTAAAATAAGTAGACAAAGAGTGTCTTCCTCATTAAATTTAGAGTTTCTATTGCTGCAACAGAACACCATGTCCAAAAGCAACTTAGGGAGGAAAGGGTTTATTTGGATCACACTTACACATTGTAGCCCATCATTGAAGGTAAGTGGGACAGGAACTCAAACAGGACAGGAACCTGGAGGCAGGAACTGATCTAGAGACTATGGAGAATGCTGTTAAGTGGCTTGCTCATGATAACTTTAGTTTACTCTCTTTTTTAAATGAAATATGAACATATTTATTAGGGTGCTCAACAATGAACATGTTATCACTTTCTTCAGGTGAGGGAGAATACACCTGACACATGCTGTGGGAATAACAGGTGAAGGGCTCCCAACACGGGTGTCAAATAGCTCCACAAGAATTCCCCATTTACCTAAGAGAGGATGTTTCCTGCTAGCACTGTCTCTGTTGTAAGTTCTAGCCAAATAGTCACAGAATTTCCACAGAATCCCTTTGAGCTGTTACTACCTCAAATACAGGAGAATATAAGGTTACATACATCAAAATACATATTACATTAATAAATGACATATGGACATAGGCCTAACATTATCAAATTTCTTCAAATGATAAGGGGAGGGAGGCACTGCTACCTAAATAAAGCTCCTCAGTGACAGTAATATTTATAGAGATCTTGTATCAAAGGCACAAGGAACCAGTGTTACTGTTATCCTACCCTGCCCACTGGAATAAGTTTGCAGATGAAAGTGTACACTGTCCCTGGCTTAAGTTTCTCCTGGTTCTTCCTGTTGTTAAATGGTGACATTCTGCCTTTCACCTGTCTTAGATGATTTCATCTTTTTTAAAAGAAGACCAAAAAATGGATGAGGCGATGGTGATAAAAAAAAAAAAAACTGTGAAGACAAAAATAAAAATACAAAAACCAGATGTAGTCAATATAATAAAATCTTTCTTATAGAACTGAGTACTAGCCCAGCAATAGCACAACTCACAATGGGCTGGGCCCTTCCACATCAATAACTAATTAAGAAAATGCCCTACAGCTGGATTCCAGCTCAATCCCTTGGGGGCATTTTCTCAGTTGATGTTGCTTCCTTTCAGATGACTCTAGCTTGTATCAAGTTGACATAAAAATAACTAGGAAAGGGGCTGGGGAGATGGCAAAGTGGTTAAGAGCACTAACTGCTCTTCTAGAGGTTCTGAGTTCAATTCCCAGCAACTACATCGTGGCTCACAACCATCTGTAATGGGGTCTGATGCCCCAATCTGCTGTGTCTGAAGACAGTGACAATGTACTCACATACTTTAAATAAATAAATAAATAAATCTATAACAACAACTAGGAATATTGACTACTTTTCAACTTGACACAAAAACATATCATTTTCAGGTCTTAACCTATCTTTTCCTGTTCATCCCCAAAATTATGCACTAACACCAACATTACAATATAAAACATTTTCCAAATATTAAAAATTCCACAATCATTACAAATTCAAACACATTAGATCTTGGTCTCTTAAAAAATCCAAAGTCTCTTTTTAAATTCAAAATTTCTTAAAGTTCAGTCACTCAACTATGCGTTCCTGTAAAATAAAAAGTAAGTTAAATACTTAGTCAAGAAGGAAGAGCCGGGTGGTGGTGGCGCACGCCTTTAATCCCAGCACTTGGGAGGCAGAGGCAGGTGGATTTCCGAGTTCGAGGACAGCCTGGTCTACAAAGTGATTACCAGGACAGCCAGGGCTACACAGAGAAACCCTGTCTCGAAAAGCCTAAATAAATAAATAAATAAATAAATAAATAAATAAAAATTAAAAAGGAAGGAAGAACCAGGGCACATTCACAATCTGAACAAAGCAAAACCAAACTTATGTCCAATTGTCTTGGGCTTACTCACAATTTTCTGGGCTCCTCTAAAGGACTTCAGTCATTCCTCTAGTTCCACTCTCTGTTTCACTCACATACAGATTTTCTTCTAGGCTGAGGCTAGCCCCATTTCACACCGGCTGCTATTCTGGGCAGCCAGCCCATGTTACTAACATCTCCAAAATACGGGAGTCTTCTGCTATACTTCACTAATAGCTTTTCCTGGGCTCTTTTCAAGTACCCTCCCTGTAACACAGTGCCAAACTGTAGCTATTCTTCATGGCTCCTTCATACCTTCACAACCAGCACTACCTTGTGGAATCTTACCCTACCAAGTTTGGATGTCAACAGGACTTACAACCTTAGCTACTTTTTGGAACACAACTTCTGTGTCCTGACCCTGAGGAAACACTTCCTAGAAGATTTCACCTTAATGATGCAGGGTTCTTCTTAATCAAAGCTTTTCTTCTTCCCCAGCTAACAAGAACCACAGATTTTTAACTCAAATGGCCTGGTAGAGTGTATGCTTTCTTCTGAAACTTCACGAGCCAGGTCTTCATTATCAGCATTGCTCTTAACATTCTTATCTCCACAAACCTGACGGAATATCTCACTGAGCTCTCAATATTCAATGGCTTCTTAGCCTAAACCTTTCAAAGTTCTTCCACAATCCTCTCCAGAAGAACATGGTCAGGTCTGTCACAATAATACTCATGCCTGGTACCAACTCATTGTAATTATGGTTTCTATTACTGTGACAAAACCCTGTGACCAAAAAATTAAGTTGGTTGATTTGGCCTACACTTCGATTGTTACAGTCTCCCATTGAAGGAAACCAGGCCAGGAACTTAAACAGGCCATGAAACCTGTAAGCAAGAACTGATGCAGAGGCTATGGAAGGGTGCTGCTTACTGGTTTGCTCATTATATCTTTCTCTGCCTGATTTCTTATATATGTAAGGACAACCAACCTAGGAATAGCACCAATCAAAGTGGGCTGGGCCCTCCCACTTCAATAATTAATTTAAATGCCCTAAAGATATACCTTACAGAGGCATTTTTCTCAATTAAAGTTGCCTCTGCTTGGATAACTCCAGCTTGTGTCTAGTTGACATCAAACTAAGTAGAACAGTTGCTGTAAGAATTGTATTCATTGACACTAGCTCATAGCAGTACCTAACATTTAAGAAACATCATAGTGTTTTCAAACTCAAGTAAAGTTTTCATGTCAATTGAGTATGTCTAAACATAGAATTTGCTATCTTCCCTGTAGTTACATGTCCTAGGTTAATCTCTTTTTCATTTCCTGTCCCAGCAGCCTTTGCTTCGAGATTGGAAGAAGAGAATCAAAAGTAGAATAGAAATGAGAAATCATGAATCTTACTTTTTAATATTCTGGCTCTCATATTTACTTTTCTGGAGTAAACAACAATGAGTTTGTTTTCAGGGCAAGTAAGACAAAGATATTGTTTATCTAAGACCTTAAAGGAAAAGAAAATACAAACACCAAAAGTAAACAGTAAAGAGCCTCTCCTTAGTTAATGCATAACACTTCATTTAGAAGGATGGCAATTTCTTTTATGCTCCAATTGATGTTTTAAATAAAACAGTTGAGTACAAATAAACATTAAGCCTTTTCCCCAGAGGCTACATAATCATGATATCACTGCAGAATTTAAGCAGAAACATTCAACATTTTTTAGGCAGGAATGGAATAGACTTATGGTTACTAATTTCTTTTTATATACATTTAAAATAATATAAAATTTCTAACCACTTGTGCCATAGTTAGTATTACAATGATGGTTTTGAATATATCTGCAAGTATCTTACACATACAATGCAATTATATTTGTCTGGTCACAAAAATTTTAGTAAGAATAAATATTTTATTCATTGAACATGAGGATTGTCAGACATTCTTATGTGCTCAGTTGTCTGTAGCTTTAATAAGAGGACTAAATAACCAGTATGTTCTTGAATCCTGAAATTTAATGTAACACTGTATGTATCAAAGAGAATTGTACATCTTATGAACCTCTTATTACATATTAAATATTCAAAAAGTATAAGCATTATTTTTAGTAAAGAAAAAAATAATTTTTAAATAGTTTTTGTTCAATCATATATCCAGGCACAAATAGAGATGAAGGAATTATATTGCTTCCTTTCCAGAACACAGAGAGAGAGAGAGAGAGAGAGAGAGAGAGAGAGAGAGAGAGAGAGAGAGAGAAGAGAAGAGACACCAACATAGATATTTTCTATTTCTAAACAGTATTTCAAAAGAAGAGTAGGCAGAGTTTTAAATGTCAATACATAGTAGTAACAATCAAAATATGATTTATGTGATGAATGAATTCAGCAGATATAATTAGCAAAATTCTCTGTGACAAGTATATAAGAAAAGATATCCTTAGCTTCAACTTTACAAAAATGGTAAAGTACATGGAAAGAGGCCTTGAGTCTAATAATGCCATCTCTTGAAAGAAGATGGAGAATAAAGCAAGACCTCTTAGTCATTTAGGTACAGATTATCATAGTGGTAATAAGAGAGAATATTTTGTGTTACCCAGAAATCAATAAAATCTTAACCTAGTGTGTTACATATCTCAAACCCATCACCGGTGTCATTTCAGTTTGCATCTTCACTAGTTGCCTATATTTCTGTACCTTATGAAATCTCAGAGTTCACTTCATTGAAGTTCTGAAATGAATTGAGATTCACAAGTATCTGGATATTCAAATAAAGAAGAAAATAATAAAAGTATATGCCTGAGATCAAAATAGTAGCATTAACATGTGGCTAAGTATTATCAAGTGACATTAACCTGAATTCCAAGGATGGTCAACATAAGTAGAATTTTCTGGAATTTGGGCTTCAGTTGTTCTTCACAAGTAGGACTCAGCATTTCGAGACATGGAATGGAGGTCGTACAGATTGTCAGATTGTTCACGGACATGAGAAAGTACAAATTATGTGCAGTGACCAGCAAGAGATACTTTGTGACTACACAAAAGAAAACTCATGAAATGACTTTAAGACATCTTCTCCTATAACTATACTATCGAATTACAGTAAACTGGTCAACATCCACATTAAACGAATGATTTAAAAAGCAAGTGTATATGCTTGCACTTGTGTTTCCACAGAACACATTGTGACAGTGAGAAATACTAAAGTAGTGACACACAAGGAAATTAACTAATAATTTAATAGGAAAAAATGTAGTGTTTTATATACATATAATCGAAAAAAATCACAATGAATTTTAAGTGTCCAAATCAGAGAAGAAAAAAATTTTAAATATCAGTGTAAGGTTGGTGAAGTGGTTCAATGATCCAACAATTGGCTGGCATAGCATAGCTATAGATTATTATTCTCAGAACCACAGAAAACTCAAATGAAAGAAAATAGCTATGCAGTGAACAGTATGTATCAGACCTGTCAAGCACAGCAGAAGGAGAATGTATACAATAGAATTTTTATTCTGTTTATTTGTTTGTTTCTTTAGTATTGCATACTGGTGCTAATATTATTGAGAGATAATATGACAATCAGAAACTTATTGTGCTCAGATCCCATCATGTGTCACAAAACCTTTCATTTTCTTTTACATCTTATAAAGTCTTCATTTCTTTGGGAAAAAAAAGCCTCAATTATTAAGTTCCAGAAATGTTAGTCTATACTGTCATTGAATCTATTGCATATATTTTTCATGTAGCTTCCATCTTCCTCATTACAACTGTAGGAACTCAATGATTCTCTTTTTGAATTTAAAGTTTCACAATTTACTATCTGATTGCAGACATTTGGATTGTTTCTAGTTTGGACTGGTATAGTTAATATTGTAATTAATAATTTTATGGATGTAATTGTATTCCTCTTTTGAATAATTTCCTTAGGATAAATTCACAGGAGAGATATTACTGTGTCAAAATGAATAAAAGTTTTACAGCCTTTCAGGCAAGTTACCAAAATGCTTTCTAAAAGGATTTTACTATGTTGATTTATAACAACACTTCAGCTACCTTTTCCAACTCTAGTTCCTCTCACCTGGTACTGTCCATCACAGCACTTTATTTGACATCTCGGTTCTGCATTATACAGACGTGTTCCATTCATGTCTAATATCCTAGTAGTCCATCTTTTCTTTCATAGCATTAATGATATGAAGACACCTCTAGCCCCACCCACAGCACCTTGCAGGATCATTGATATCTAATATTTTACTGGAAGCAAAATCAGATTGAAGTAGTTTTGCCCATTAAAAAAAAGTCATGGAAGTAAGTGATTTGCAAATGGAAGACTTAGATTAAGGTAATTTTTTTCCCAATGGAATTGAGTATTTATTTAAATAAAAAAGCATTGTGGCCTCCCAAGGACATTGGAATACTTTAATACTTTATCTTTTCAATAAATTATTGATAGGTCTGCAGTGACATATGACCCTGTTCACCTTTTCTGCTTCACATGATGACATATCCCTTCTAGACTTTTTAGGCACAGTAAGAGGAGCTTATGTTTGCAACTAGGTGGTCTCAGATTCTGGCACAGAACTTGCAAATGGCAAGACAGTTGAAAACAGATTGACTTCTCTGCCACTCAAAATATTCCTTTGTTAAACAAGAATGATATAACCCACCTTTCTGCTATTATGAAGATGACATGAGGTTTATATATGTAGAGTTTCTAGAGCAAGTGATGCCTTCAACACAAACAGACAGCAGAGATCAGCAGAATTGTTTTCTCTAAGCTAGTATGATCCACTAAGGAACCATAACATTTAGCATTCAGGTTTACTGAGTATTTCTGAAATATTTTTGAGTGGTATGCTTATCTAAATACACATTATTGAAAGGTGGCTACTTTTTCACTAAAAACAAGACTATAAATTGCATTGATCTTAGACTGAAACATGTTCTAGTATATAATTTTATTTTAATTAAGAAGAAACTAGATCTCTGTAGTGTTTACTTATTTCTATGATGCAAAAAATAACTTTTTAAATAGGTTCCCCTTTTATTAATGATACACTCTTTACTCATACAATAAAATCTGAATACAGCTTCCCTTCCCTCTACTCCTCTCAGTGTCTGTTTGCCTCTACTCTCATCCAGATCTGCTCTCTTTCTGTCACTTATTAGAAAAGAATAGGTTTGTAGAAGATAACAAAACAAAATATAATACAATGAGCTAAAATTTAAAAAAAAAAAAATCCTATTGAAGTTGGATAAGAAAAGCCAACAGAAAAATAAAAGCCTCAGGATAAGGCACAAGAATCAGAGACACACTCATTTACACATTCAGGCATCCCATAAACTACTAAACTGAAAGCTATAATATATACACAGAGGACTGGGTGCAGATTTGTGTAGGTCCTGTGCCTGCTTCTGCAGTCTCTGTGAGTTTATATGAGCTTTGCTCAGTTTGTTTTCTTCATGTCCTTCATTCTTCCTATCTATGTGACTCTGTCTGCCTCCTCTTCTGTGGGGTTCCCTGAGCTCTGAAGGGAGGAATTTGATGGAGCTATCTCATGTAGCATTCTCTCTCTCTCTCTCTCTCTCTCTCTCTCTCTCTCTCTCTCTCTCTCTGGCATAATAGGTATCTGTATATGAGTATAATAGAATATCATTAGAAATCATTGTATTTTATTTTTAAATTTTTTTTAGACTGGTGGCATTTGGTTTTATCCTATTTATCTGGGCTATCTAGACTCTGATTCTTGGTCACCCAAGAAGTGTCAGGTATACATTCCATCTAATGTAGTGAGCCTTAAGTCAACTCAGACATCAGTTGGTTACTCAAATAAGGTTTGTGCCACCATTGGCCAAGCATATTTTGCAGGCAGGACAGATTGTCAATCATAGGTTCTGCTACAATGTATCTTAGCAAAGCAACTTGAGGAAGAAATTTCCAAAGTACAGTTCATTGTAATAAGGAAATTACAGTAGCAGGAACTTGAGATAGCTTTTCATATTTCATCCACCATCAGGAAGCAAAGACCAATGAATGCCTGTGCTCATCAATCTTTCTCCTTTTTTATTTAGTCAAGGACCCCAGCCAATGAAATGGTTGAGAGCACACATCAATGCGTCTTCTCACTTCAGTTATCCCAATCTAGATAATCCCTCACAGATGTGCTTAGAACTTCATTTCCATAGAGATTCCTAACCATATTGATTTGACAATTAAAATTACCATTACTACCTCCAATATTCACTTAACATTGAGTAATTAACAAAAGGTATAATGATCCACAAAATTATTCACATTAACCTAAAAAGTTCTGGTCAAAAATGTCCAATTAGAGATAATATGCTTAATTACCCTCTTTGTGATGATAACTATTTATATTAAAACATCAAAATTTATAAACAAAAAGTCATCCTAGAAAAAATAAGCCAGGAAGTAATTTGACCATTTTGATTATTTTTCTGATAATTTTGAATATCATACCTCCTTGATAGGATATGTGTATTATAGATATTTTACTGAAGTCTGTTCCTAATTTATATTTTATAGAGCACCATCCCTGGTGCTCAAAATCAAAGACTGGACAAACCTATGAGAGAGAAAAGAGTGTAAAACAAAAATAATTAAATTCAAATCAATGGCAAATCTTTCATGGAAGAGAAGACACAGCCAGCAACATGGAGAAGAGACAAGGAATTGTTCATACACAAAAAATTTCAGGATGAAACTTTTAGCTTTACTACAATTCTACTGCCTCCTTATCATTCAGTGTTTAGAATAAAATTTGAGGATCCCAGCAGCTATGGGCAGTCTAATCCTTCTCATGAATGTGCCACAATAGATAGGGGCCAATATGTTAACATTGGAAGTAAGACTGAATAGATACAGTTGTCCTCTATTAGTGTATAGCATGTCTCTCAAGTACAGGATAATAATTCTTTGCATATGCACAGAAAGATCAAGCCAAAGATGTAGAGGACTTTAACTGAAGCACTCAAGACCCTCCACCACTCTAAAAGGCAAGAACAGAAAAAGAGTTAACAAGATGCAGCTTGACCCACTCTGGTTTTATCTACAAGTTCAAGAACTGGAGAAGGAGAACTGAAAAAAAACCTAAGGAGTTATGAGCATTCTTGAATTGCAATGTGTGTGTGTGTGTGTGTGTGTGTGTGTCTACAAGACTTTAAGCCATATATTTATTTGGATGAGAAACAATAGGAGAGAGAATACCCTGGTTACTAAAAATGTAGCTTTCTGTCACATAATTATATCAGGAAAAGAGCCTGACCCTGCTCATAGGCATTGACCTGACAGATGAACACTAAGTCTAGTGAGCTAAATTCAAATAAGGATTTAACAAATTTTTCAACCAACTCACTCAATAATCCTCTTCATCTAACTGAAAAAGAGTGCGACTATTTCTGGAGTCAAACATTTTGTAATACAATAACAGCATGAAATTAATGTAGTAAATAAATGAAATATTCAAGTAAGACAGATCCTGAAATTATGCAGAGATTAAGATTCTACAAGATGGTCTGTAAAAATAGGGCTCCAAATATATAATAAGGGATATAGTAGAAAGGCAGACAATATTTATAGAATGAGTAGAGAACCAAATAGAAATGATAGACATGTAAAACACAAAATCAAATAGTAATATATATTTCATTGTTCAGAAGACGATTATATAAAGTGTGAGAATGGGTCAAAAACCTTGAAGACTGGGCAGTTGATAATATGTAACTAAAGACTAAGGAAAGATGTGAACAAAGACATGGTGTCAGTTAAAATATGCTTACCATTAAGGGAAAACATTGTAGTTTCCTTGATAAATACAGTTAATGTATTTTAAGGCTTCTCTGACTAGGTTAGCTAAACTTATAACATTCTCTTCTCTTTAGAGAAATCTCCCTTGGAATTGCACCACTGTGCTATGTCTGAGTACAAAGGACATGCCTGTGCACTGGCTGCCAGTCTATGTCAACCAGCAGCATGTGAGTGAAAAGATATTTTGCAAGTAACCCCACTTGACATTATTACCTAAGTAATGTGACATAGAGAAGAAACCAATTAGCTAACTCTAGTAAAAAAAAAAAAAAAAAAAAAAAACCATGAAAGTAAGAAGAAACAAATAATTTGGCTGTGATTTTACTCTGTTGAATTTGAGATTATTGTTACATAGCATTAGGAACCAATAACAAAACCAGAAGAACCAAGATGTGTGAAGCAAAATTATTTAGCATAAGTTCTGCAGAGTTTCAGAAGACAAAGAAAAATGAATGGCATACTTGGCTGAAACTGTCCAAAACTGGTAAAACCCAACAACTTGGGTATGTAATAACTGAGACATTCTCAAAGCTGAATTTCTATACAAATTGAAAAATAACATAAAAAAGAAAAAAAAATAGAGTATAATAAAAAGAACAGAAGACCAGAAGGGGGCATAATGATGGGGAATTCATTTTGCCTGTGAGATCCCAGATTTAATACTCAAAATATGTTTAAAAGATTTAAAAGGTCATATAGCAAAGGAAGATAAGGAAGAGAGTTTACGGTAACCTTATACATATTACCTATAACTAGAAATAAGCAAGAATGTGGGCACAAAGGTGCACTCACACAGAGTAGAACAGTATTGAGGAACATTAATGAACAAATTATGAGATTTCCAGCCAAAAGGAAGTGAACACAGAGAGCACATCCAGTGTTATTGCAATTCAGTGCATGTAAACTAAGCTATGAATGAAAATCATATTGGGGAGTTTGGGTGACTGGAAAGGGCATGTAGGAACTTTCTAAACAGCTTCTAAATTATCTCACTTTGGATATTTGTTTCAAAACTGCCCAAACCTATTAATCTTATCTGTGTGTAAGTGGCCATTTATTGCAGCTCAGTAAAGACTTAATAATAATACAGTGTCGAAACTAGAATTACATTTTTCTCTGTAACAGGAAGTTCAGTTTTCTGTAGAAATTCATATTTAGACCATTGTTTTCAAATATTAGTCTTTTCTATCATAAACTATGTAACACACACCATCTGTATTTATTGGGACATAAAGTGATTTTATATATCTCCTCAGCTTCTGATTTGGTCCTCTAAGCTAAGAATGCTAGACTAGAATTACCTTCACATTACAAAGAGATGTCCAAAGACTGCATACCTAGGGTAATTATATATCCGAGACTTGGGAACTGAACAGAAACTAGATCCTAAGTGATTTGTATAGCTGTGTTATCCATGTCAGAATGAACCCCTCTTCACATACTATCAGAAATACTAGGATGGGAGCCATTATGGGGTCCCCTTTTATTACTGGAGGTCAGGCCTCTATCCCTGCCTTGGCAAGATTAGAATCACCATGGCCCTTCTATACTTGGAGAAGGGAGGAGATGTCAGAAGCAGCTCTGCTTATACACTGAAGGCCTAAAATCAGCCATAAGCCTAAAATCAGCAATTGCCCTGACATACATACCTGCTAACACAGTCTTGGGTCTCTGTGGAAAAACACTGAAACAGATGGCTATAAGCTATTGTAAACAGGCAGCTTTTGTGGAAATTTACCAGCCTGAGTAGTCATAGACCTTGTAAATAGGCAGCCTTGGCGGATAGTACCAACTTAGATAAGGACAAGTGAATCATAGGCAGAGTCATAGTGACCTGTCCACTGAACCTTACCCAGCTGATACCCTGTTCTGAAAGATATTTGTACTCCCCCTGAACATCTATGTTCCTGTGTCATCCACTTCCCCACATCCTTCATTTTTGTGTTTATAACCCCTGTGTTAAAAAGTAAAAATTATGATTTGATAATAATAATAAAAGAAATACTCAAGTATCCACTTATTTAAATAATGTAATTATTTTAAACTTATTTTAAAAACTTATTTAAAACTTCTAGTTGTCTTTGTGTTACATACAGCTAAATTCTCTGAATTATTTCCCAACTACTTTAGCTGACAAATGGAAATTTTACCATACTCTTTGGAGAACAGTTATGTGTGAGTCCTTGCCGTCATCTTTCTTCAGAGTCTGCCTTGTTCACCCCTTAAAAGATGACTTGCTGACGACTTTTACTCAGTAGCATATCAAAGCCATGGGATCCAAAGTCAAGCCAAAAGTCCTGAAGGTAACCTACAGCATGAATCCATGCAGTTTTCCTGGAGACTGATATCTGACTTATCCATAGAAATTTATTTTTAAAATTTTGGCTGGAGCTGTCTCTAAAAGCAGCATCAGAAGATTGAGTTGAGAGTTTCTTGCACAGCCAAAGAGAGAAAATATCTCTCATGGATAAAGTTCACACTATAGAAGGTACAGAGATACCCATCACAGTGAACTGTAATCCAGAACATAAGGAGGACAGACAGGAAAATAGTTTTGCCAGATAGGACATTATCAACAAATGATGCAGTAGAAGAGGACAAATTCACAAAGATTTTCTTTAGGAAACATAGTCATCACTTAAGCATCTACTCAATGATATCGCTGCATAATTCTTGACTCTAACCTTCTAATCCCAGTTAAACCATTTCTACAAGTGTCAGAAACGGGAGGTTGAACACTATGTTCACAGTGGAATGAGAGACAACACTGGAGCACTGTGCTGCTGAGTCTAACAAATTTGAGTTTAGTTACAGAGTCAAATGGTGGGAGAGAAGCAACACCCTAAAACTGTTCTTTGACTTCCGTGATCCCTACCCCAAAGTAGCCCAGGCTGATGCCTAATCCTCCCAAATCCTCCAGCTTCAGTTTCCCTGACGATAGGATTACAGATGTGTGAGCACACAAAGGCTGCTGAGAGAATTTATCTTTATCAACCTTAATGCTGACTTTTTTTTAACACAGAATTTTGAAAATTTTATGTTTCCACATTTGTCTCTAGTGTCTAGGTTCTGCATGCTACTTTAAGATTATATATATATATATATATATATATATATATATATATATATATATGTGTGTGTGTGTGTGTGTGTGTGTGTTTATGTATATATATATATATATATGTGTGTATGAATATATTTATGTGTGTATATATATTCAAAATTAGAGAATATGTCAGACACATTAACAATTTTTCATGTAAACATTATGTCTGTTTATTATTCTTTCATTTCAATATTTTGTAAGAAAAGTTTTGTCCTGTCACATGAAATTAATAAATGAATGATAAAAGGTGGAATATGGTACTCCAAACTAGCCAAGGTAAAGTCCTTCAGGGAATCTGTTTGGTCACATGCATACTCCAATATGAATTCCTTATCTGGCTTTCCACCTAAGAGAATAATGTACCATTACCAATAGCATGCCTATTCCTATAAGCCTCCAAGGGTACACTTGCTTCTCTTTGGATCTGTGAGTAGTAAGCTGCTTTCTTTTTTATGTTTTGTTCTGTTACCTCATCTATGTCTTCTCTCAGACTTCAACCTCATGGAATTTGAATTCTGTTACAGGAGCTGTCTCAGTAGGAATAAACAAGACTCAGACTACCAGAGAGCCACAAGGACATCTACTAGCATAAACACATTTGCTGTGACAAGGACACTTGATCACGAGTTAGACACAGGCATTAGGCTGTCTGCCTAGATAAAGAATTACCCACTGAAAAGCACAGTGTAAGCACCCACAACCAAACCCTGTAGTGCCCCATGATGACAGAGCTAGAGTCAATGACCATCCTTTAAAAAGGAGCCTCATGACCAAACTAGGGAAAGACTCAACAGAAGTCTTCAGGCATGCATAGCCTGAAATATGCAGCTGCTAAAAACAAAGAATTGACACTGTTTAGTCATGTTGTGTTCTGACTAGATAGGGGACAGCTAATGAAGCATATTCAAGTGAATGAAGGCAATAAAGGAATTTGTTGTCTGTGGAAAGTTCACCAAGTAGCAGACACTTTGTACTCTTATAATCGACTGCTTGAAAAGCTACACAATCCTATCAGCCACTTCTTCCCAGCAGGCTAGATCTCTGTTGCTTCTACTCTGATGATTTTATTCACTGTATATCAGTTACCATTAAGAGATTTCCACTAACTTCTATTCCTCAAGAAAGAAAAAATTAAAAAAATAATAAATGACCATCAAGCATACTATTTTATTAAAAATTATGACTAGAATCCCACATCTATATGGATATTTATTATATACAATATAGGCGTGTCTGAATAATGTGATTATTTTGTAACAAGAAAATGAAGAGTAGGCTACTTTCTATGTTAAGAGCAGTACAAGGGACTAGGAGGGACAATAGTAGGTTAAAGGAGTAAAAAGAAGGAAGCTAGTTATTTTATTTAAATGATGCTGCAATAAATATGCAAGCATTGTTGACCACAGCTTCATACTTAATGCACATAAAATTATCTTTGGTACTTTCAAAAGCACTATGAAAAATAGTATATTTGTTATTTATAAGTTGAGAATTTAAGATTCAGATTTCAGAGTGGCATGTAATGGGAGAAGTGGTCTCTAAACTCATCTGTGACAGGACAGGCTGGAACACCAGACTCGGATGATAGCTGAGAAGAGACAACCTTGTCCTGAAACATGGACTTATGCTAACTCTAAAATGCATGTCACTGGTAAAATCACAAGTGAGAAAACTCAGAGTCTCAATCAGAATGCATAAATATACTAGCTGTCCATCACTCAAGTGCAAATTGGTATTCAGAGTGAAGAATAACTTTTAAAATACTGTTTTCTTTAGAATACATGTAAATGAATAGCAACAACAGAGAGTTCCAATAATTTTGACTTCATAATTTCTATAGTGTGCTTGCTTCTCTTAATTACAGAGAAAATCATGACACGAGTGATTTACTTGTTTAAACGCATGCCTTACATGCACAAAGGCTTATCTTCCAGGAGTTCTGAGAAAGCAACGCTGAGGGAGGGTTTGGGTGGTGGTTTTGTACCTGAAACAAAAAATGAAATATTTTAATCATTTCTAATCAGAAACATACTTTGTTTTGAATTCCAATGTCAAATCCAGTGGTTCACATTAAAGGATCTGCACAGAGGCGGCAAAGATTTCTTTATTAGTCATTCAAGCTGCCTTTGTTCATGTCACTGTGACCTTACAAAGAACACAGTGTCCTGAAGAACTAAAATGTAGTCCCACATGATCTCATAAAGTACATTAGCTTATGATTGATTCTATCCCATATGAAAGACTGGGGGTAAGGAAAGAACAAAGAAGATCTGATCGTATTTTTCTTTAGTGAAGTGGATTAAGGTCCATGAGAAGGCTTAGGAGTACAACTGCAGCATCAGCCGTCCAATTTATATCATCAATTCCTGACCAATACGTGGAAGCATGCCAATAACTTTCAATAATCCTTTTAATTTCAGACCTAAAGGAAATAAAAAAAAATCAGAGTGTTACCATTGGAATATTTTCATTTTCAGTATTAAGTTGTTACTAGGTAATACTGGACTCTTTCTAACAAACAGAAATATCATATTTCATGGAAAGCCTCACATTCTGCAATCAAGAGTTTCTATGAAACACATCATTGTCTTTCTCTTGCACAAAAATAAACATTGGATTAGAGAAACAGATTGGCCTTGGTTTAGGACATTTGCTGGTAATAAACTAACAAAATACATGCCTGTTGTCAAGATGTTCACAGGCACAAACAAAATAGGATATGAGAAGCACCCTAAGTATATGTGCAGGGAATTATACATGTATAGCATATTATAATCAACATTGTTTTGGTTAATTTATGTGTGATTTATATAAGATGCTCCAGGATGTGCAGATTTTGTCAACTAGATGTAAACTTAGATATAACTGAGCACAGGAATTCTCACTTGAAGAATTCTCTCCATCAGATTGGCCTATGGTATGTCTGTGGGATATCTTCGTGATTGTTAATTGATGCAGGAATTCCCAGTCTACTATTGGGTGGGATCATCCATAGGCAGGTGTGCTTTGGCTGTTTAAGAAAGGAAGCTGAGCCTTTCGAACTTGAGTCTGGCAGAATGACTCCACAAAGAAGTGTGGCAAGAAGAAAAGGGGCTGTACTGCCATCAATGAGGTGGTGACCCAAGAAAACACCATCGCCTCCATTGAGTGGGCTTCAAGAAGCATGCTCCTCGGGCACTCAAAGAAATTCGCAAGTTTGCCATGAAGGAAATGGAGAGTCCAGAGGTGAACATGGACACCAGGCTCAATAAAGCCCTTTGGGCCAAGGGAATAAGGAATATTCTGTATTGCATCTAAGTTCATTTGTCCAGAAAATGTAATGAGGATGAAGATTCATCAAACAAGCTCTACACATTGGTAATTTATGTGCCTGTTACCATATTCAGAAATCTACAGTCAATGTGGATGATAACTAATCTGCTGAATTTCAAGTAAAGTTGCAGAACTACCAAAGAAAAGAGGGAGGGGAGGAGGAGGAGGAGGAGGAGGAGGAGGAGGAGAAGAAGGAGGAGGAGGAGGAGGAGAGGAAGAGGAAAAGGAAGAGGAAGAGGGAAGGGAAGGGAGGGAGGAAGGAAGGAAGGAAGGAAGGAAGGAAGGAAGGAAGGAAGGAAGGAAGGAAGGAAGGAAGCTGAGCAAGCCCGGGGAAGCAAGACAAAGTTCTTCCTTTTCTCGTCATCAGTTCCTGCCTCAAGGTTCCTGCTTTGAATCATTGCCATAGAAGGATTGTTTGGTTGTGTACAATACCTACAAGGTAAAATAAACCCTTTCATCCACGAGTTGGTGATGGGCAATATTTATTAAAGCATTGGAGAAGCAAACTGGGACAATGGCTATGGGTAATACTGAACTAATGAACAAAATTACATGGATGACGACATGGAAAACATACAGAATGAGGCAGAACAGAGATCATTCTACCATTCAGACTTCTACAACTTAAAAAATTGACTTATATCAACTTTCATCTTATTTTTTTATAGAAATTAAACATGCATTTCTCAGAAATGAAAGTTTGGTCAAGGATTTAAATCTATCCAACTTTTGAAATACTATATGTCATTTTAGAGTCAGTTTTTATATTCATCCAATACTATATGTTGCTTTAGAATCAGTTTTCATACTCATTAAAGAAAAAAATGAATTGCTCTATGGAAGCAAACGTTCTGAGCAGTTATATAAACTTATTTTTTTGTTAATCATCCCATTTGTTTACTTCTCAAATGATATCCCACTTCCTGGTTACCCCCTCCACCAACCCCCATCCCATGTTAATTAACTCATTTATCTGGGTTCTTGTATGGTGCACCACAAATTGCTGAAGATGTACATGGAAGTCAGAGTGTGTTGTTCTTTAGGCACCTTTTAGATTTTATTTAAGACAGGGTTTCTCATTGTCCTGGTACTTCACCTTGTAGTCTAGGAAAACTGACCAGCAAGTTTCAGGGATCTACCTGTCTATGCCTCCCATGTTTCCCTCAACTCTGACCAGCTCTTTATATGGCTTCTGGGGGGTGAATTCAATTACTTATGAATACAAGTCAAAAACTTTACTGACTGAGCCATCTCTCCAGACCCATTTCTTTCCCAGTTCTGATGCTAGAGAATGCAAAGCAAAGACAGAAAAGGCTTTATTCAAGTTGTGGGCAAAACTTTTGGAGTGCCTGGTGACTAATAACGAATTTGGGCTTACGGATTTTCTTACTGTGGTGTGTGTGTGTGTGTGTGTGTGTGTGTGTGTGTGTGTGTGTGTGTGTGTGTGTGTTAGTGGTATGAAAGCTATATCAATTGATTTTAGTGTGCCTTTTAAAGCAGCATCATGACATAAGCATAAATAACAAATGACCAGGATGACTTCACACTGTTACTTTTGTTTATAATTGCATTTTCTATCTGTCTATGGATCTATTATTTGCTTCCAGACATAAAAAGTAAAGCAAGGTACAGACTGCTTTTAGAAACACTGATTTTCAAGATGAGAAGTAATGCTTATACATATTTTCCACAAAAAGAATGCTTCTGTTCAGTTTGATACTATGACTTTTTAAACTTGTATTATCTTCATAAGTTTAAATGTCAACCTAGAATGGAAAACACTTTTCAATAGACTAAAGGAAGATATCATAATCTGGGACAGCAGTGGGTATGATTTGTGTCCTTCTCTTGCTGCTGAGTACAGCTTACTCAGTTATAACAATTCATACTTTATGCAGGTCTTATTTTGTGTGGCAACTTTATTGTACCTTATGTATACACTATTTTATTTGGGCTTTATTATAAACTTGTGTGTAGGGATTTGTTTTTATTAAAAGAAATATAGCTATTATAATAGAAAAATCTTACTATTTTAGTGCATTAAAATCAGCATATTTTTTCATTCACATGAACCACAATTAGTGGTCACTTAGAGTAAAAGAAACCGTAACTCCATTTAGTCATTCTGGGATTGAAGGAACTATGTAAATGTGCAGAAGATGCAACTTCCTATGATCTTTGGTAACACAGTCTGCCCACATAGGAAGGAAGACCTGGAAGAGGACCCTGTGAGGTATTGACCATGTTTGAAGTAGCAGATAGAATTGATCTACAGAACCATGGTCTCATGGACATGGGCTGTGTGGGAAGTGTTGCCTAGATCTATGCACAAGAGGAGGTTTAGGGAATTGATGTTCAGAATATATATATAACCTTAAAAAGATTAGGCATGAGGTAATTTCAACATTAGCATGGATTAGCATGAAATATACTAAAAGGCACATCTATTAAATATCTTTCTGAATACTGTAGTTTATTACATGATTATATATCATTTATGTGTTGTATTCTACATTTTAAAATCTAAGCTTCTGAAAATAATATTTAGCTTACATGTAAGAGATGTCAAAAAATTGTTTGGATATGTTTTTCAAATAAGCCCTAGTTTTATTTGGCAATAGGTTAAATCCTTGTAGGTTTTCCTGGTAGGCCAGACTCTTGAGACATCTAAGTGTGTGGTAAGACTAAACGGTCTTGTGATTTTGTTGAATAATGGGGTCTATTTAGTAAGTCTAAATGGACTGAGACATGGGTCTGGTGAAAGATGAATCAAAAAGTAATGGAAAGCTACTGATGTTATATAAAAGGGTCCAAAGTACATGCCCAATTGCACATAACATCTCTCATTCACTGAGAAGTGGCCTAGAATTCAGCCAGCTAAAGGGCTGGGAATGTCTGCATTAAATACACTCTTTCCTGACTAAGTCTCAACCTCATTCACCCACAAAGGGATGAATTCCTCTCAAAATCCAAAGAATAGCCTTTATTTAATGGCCTTGCTCTAAAACAAGAGATCTAGTTTCACATTCCCTCTGACGACAGACTGACTTTTAGTTAATTTTATTTTATTCTGAAATAAAAAATGCTCCATAGTTTTTGAGTAATGTCCACATTGGTGTAAATTACCTTTGGTTTGGGTTACTCTCAATTAATTAATAGTGACATATCTTCTATAAATTTGTATTGCTTCTCTGCGATGTGAATTAAAGTTATAAAACTGAAATCAACTTGGCTACCCAAAAATTAGAATCAAAAAAGAGGCTATAAATTTGAAAGAAAGTAAATAGGGCTTAATGCAAGGTTCTTAGAGAGGAAAAGATAGGGAATTACATTATTATCTCAGAAAATAAAATAATTTAAAAAATAAAGAATAGGCGTGCCACCCATTCATAGGTATTTTGTATAATTCATTGTTCCTGAAAGAAGGCCTATTGTTTCTGTGTCTCCAGGAAAGCCTCTTACCAGTAATGCAAACCCAGTGTGTTAAATAGTGTTTGAATTTTCTCAATAATGTTGCACATATTTGCTTTGCAAGTTCTGTTCCTCCATCTCCCCACTTGTCTGATTTTCCCTGAGCAGATTGCCATACTGAGTGTCATAGATGTATCTGTTCATTTTACATGTATCTAACTAAAATTAACTCCCCACAGGAATGGAAACAAGGATTTCCTCTCTGGTAAGTCTTCTCCTTCAGAATAACACTGGAAAATGAAGCATTTCACGATATTTATTGAATAGTGATGAAAACTTAGTAATTGATGGAAAGACGTGTTACAATGCCCCTGTTAAATTTGCTTTTTAACATTATTGCAGATATACAATAATTGCAAAGGCTGATGAGTCTAAAGTACCAGAAACTAGATAATGAGTTTTCTTTGTAAGAAAAAAAAGAATTGAATAGGTAATTAACTATATATAATTAAATATATGTATAATTTTGATCAGGCTTAACTAAACTGTGGAAAGTCAATTAAATAGCATTATAACTTTATGGGCTAACTCCAAAAGAGATGGTAACATAATCCTATTAAAAACAGCAAATTCCCTCAAACCAAGGGACATGCACCAGAAGAAATAACTAAATTAACTCTTCAAAATTGTCACCAGGAATAAGAGAAGCATAACTTGGGATAAAGGAATCCTAAAGTGAATGACAGCTAGATTCCATGGGATGCCATGGGTAGGAAATTGCCCTAAGGTAAAAAACTAGAAAGAATTGATTAAAATATGAATTTTAGTTTATAGTAAAATTTGTAAGTGAGTTAATTATTTACAAATGCTTTATATTTATTGAAGATGTTAATAACAGGAAAAGTGGACACAGGTCTGTAGGAATTAGATGTTCTCAAAACTTATGTAATTTAAAAAGCCATCTTTAAGTATTCTCTTATTAAAATTTTTCTTTTAACTGTTAAATGTAAGGGCATCAAAAAAGCACAGGTATAGTCTGTAAACACCAGGAATATTATGGGCAGTGTGGGTGTTTGCAGTGTAAGTAAGACTGTGCTCTGAGGTCTTGTTTGTTTGTTTTCCCTCAAGATGTGACTTAGGACGCCTTGTTCTCTCAGCAGTTTGACTTGTTTATGTAAACTTTGCCATCACTTTTCAGCCTGTGGTTATTACCAACAGAAAACACACCAAAGTGGTTGTGCCAAGGGTTTCTAAGGAGGAAGGAAAAGAAAAACAGAAGAAAAAAAAAAAAAACTCTAAGTGTTAACATTTTCTGTGTGCTAATATTCTAGGTGGTATCTATTTGAAATCAAATTTGAAACAACAGTTAAAGTCATAAAATTTAATATTATATTAAATATTTCAAGGTATGTGGATAAGTATATTTGTAAAATATCAGTGATATTGTCCATGTTGTATGATTATACCAAAAACTGTCTATAGTTTCATCCTCAGAATCCATGTTGTGAAACTGCCATGTGTTTGAAATTCCATTTAACCAGAGAAAGCTACATTTGATACTTTATTAAAATAAAATAAATAACAAACACATTGTATTATATAAGCAGCTATCCGTGTCAGCATCCCTGCACTAAATTGCATTGTATCTCAAGGTTAGGCCTAATATTTAACCTCTATAATACTCCCACAGATGTGAAGTAGCATGATAGAGTTCTCCAAAAGAGGCAGCTATATTAGAGTCAAAAAGTGTTACTTTAATCTTACTAATGCTTTTGAGTACATGGAACTAGGTTCCAGAAAGCATTACTTTCTACTTAAAACTAGTAGAAACAAATAGTAAGCAGTACAATATATCATCTGAAGGAAAAGTCCCCTTATGTTAGGACGTGTACATCTGTTGCTAACCAGATGGGGAGCAACAGGACCCAGTCTTCACGATAAGACCATGTTGGCATGGTAAAAGGAAACAAGAGGAAACTTCAATTTAACTGTCACAGCATGATTTAGCATTGGGAGAAATGCATTGCTTCGGACCATGTGTCTTTAATGATACTAGATTATTTTTGACCAAAGATAATGGAAATTTTATTGGTTTGGCCTAATTAATTCAGTCTGTCAGAGTGGTGAGGTACAAAGAGCAAGACCTTCAGCATTTTCTTAATTTGCTCAAGGAAGTGGCTATTCCTCTTTCTGCTGACTCTAGCTTTTATTCCAGTAATATTTCTCGGTGGGAAAAGACTACAAAGTAAAATACCATAAAGCCTATTGGAGCTATTCTTCCAGAACGTTTCATATGCTTTGTAACTTGGTACTCAGAAGTAATGTTTGAATCTGAAGTTTTACTTTCCCCTGAAATCTGCCCATCAAAACTTCTCCCGGATATTGATCACTTCTGGATTTCAATCTGTACCTGAATCTAGTACTAGCTTGGCATTCTGGGTTATGGATTAATAAGAACTTGGTTACATGGAGCAGTGCCTCTTTTTTTAACCTCTATTCTTCTCATACTGTACATCTAGACCTAAGCTTCCGCCATCCCTTCCAGTTCCTCCTCCTATCTCCCCTCCCCTAGATCAACTTCTTTTCCCTTCCCAACCCTCAAAAAGAGAAGGACCCACAGGGATAGCTACTAACATGGCCTGACAAGATACAATAAGACCGGTTATAAACCCTTATATCACTTCTGAATATGGCAACCCAATAGGAAGAAGGGGACATCCTCACTCCCAGTTTTGAGAGTCCAACAGGAATGCCAAACTACCCAACCATAAAGTATATGCAGAGTATGTGACTCAGAACCACACTGGGTCTGTTGTGTTTGTTGCCTCAGTCTCTGTGAGACCTATGAGTCCTACTTAGTTAATTCTGTGGGCCATGTTCTTGTGGTGGCCTTGACTCCACTGGATCCTACAATCCCTTCTGCCTATCTCCCACGGGGTTTCCCCTGACTCAAGGACTCCACCTAGCGTTTGCCTGTGGGTCTCTTCATCTGCTCCTGTTAGTTTTTGCCTCTCTAATAACAATTGGGCTAGGCACTCATCTATTTGTTACCATAGCAGAATATCATTAGGAATCATTTCATTGGCTTTGTTTTTCCTGATCCTATTTGTTTCTATCCTGGGTCTCTGGGCTGTCTTACCTCTGGTCCCCAGCCACCCAGGCAGTATCAGACACAGGCTGATCACTCATCACATAATCGTCTACTTGTACCAGTGATGGGTTGGCTACTCTCACAAGCTCTGTGCCACCATTGCCCCAGCATGTCTTGCAGGCAGGAGAGACTGCAGCTTGAAGGTTTTGTGGCTGGGTTAATGTCCCAGTTTCACTGCTAGCAGCCTGGCCCGGTTACAAAAGATGGGCCAGTGCCTCTTAGAGTAACTCATTAAAGTAACCGTATTACTCAATTCACATAAGTATTACTAACTTATAAAATCCACTAGTCCATAGGAAGCAATAAGTGTGTACAATTCATTTAATTGATATCCAAAGTGGTTTGAGAGTCAGGCAGAGGAGATTCTATCTAAATATTGGTACGAAAGGTAGTGTCCTAGGAAACTCGAGAGTGTTGTTAGACTTCAACCAAAGATTTAACATGTGGAGAAGGGTAATGGAATTGGTAAATGAGAAATGTTACAAAAGTTTCAAATAACAAGAGGGTGTATGATGCATTTAGGGAAAGTGTGTACGTACAGAAATGTCTTAACACTTACAGAGAAAGAAAAAAAAGTGGATTTTAGATAGAAAAACCAAGTGTCTCAAATATCTTGCTTACTATTGCTTTATATGTACACACCTGCCACATTTTCTGCTTCCCACCAACAGCTGTGATCAGCATTGCCTTACCACTGATATCTCTCGGTGAAGACAACTATTTTTCCTGTGGGAAAAAGAATGTGCTGGGATGGAAAAATAATATAACCTGTAATTGAAGAGTTCTTTGCATGTCCTGTCAAAGTCCAATAAATTCCTCCAAGAGCACTCGTAACCTTATAAAAATTGTATAACTGAGTGGATTGTTTAAAGTCTAAGTAAAAACATTGGGTGTTTTTAGTTTATGTGCTTACATTAGAAGACTTAATGATATCAAAATAATAAAAAAAAATCATCAAGAAGTTCTTCCATAGTTGAATGTATGACTGAGCAGCTGCAGAATAGGGCTATCCGGGAGTAGAGCCAAATTAATTTTCAGTAGGCATCTTAAATATTCATTAAGTTCTTTAAAAATATATGTACCTGTGGATATCACATAAACTATAGAAGATGAGAAGATATACTTTAGTCATTGTGTAGTTCGTCATCATGAGACACATGCAGATATCTCAAAGTGTGCATGAAGACGAATGATCTATAGAAGAATTCTGTAAGCCCACTGACACAGGGTAGGTAGGATCTTCCCCATGGAGGATGCCTGAAACCAAGAACTAAATTTAAATATGTGAGAACAGAGGATAACACTATGCTGGAAAGTAGAAACTGAACTGCTAATACTACCAAGATACAAACAGGAATATATCATAGTAAGGACGAATGCTGCAACAGAATAGATAAACAAAACATGGTGGGCAACCTGACTTTACACACAGTAGAAATTGAACTGCTCATATGCAGATATGAATGTATGAATACAAAGAGCTAATCATTAAGTAAGAAGGAGTGTTATTATGGACTAGATAAACAAACCATGGAAGAAAGTTATAAGCGATGGAAAAATTAAGAGGATGTGTGTACACGCTAATGAACTATAACTATAAACAAGTAGTTCTCAGCCTTCCTAATGCTGCTATCCCTTAATACAGGTCCTCATGTTGCTGTGACCCCAACCATAAAATTACTTTTGTTGCTATTTCATAACTGTAATTTTGCTACCATTAAGGATCTTAATGAAGATATCTGTTATGCAGGATATCTGATATGCGACCCCTGTGAAAGGATCATTCAATGTCCCCAAAGGGGTCATCACCCACCAGTTAAGAACAACTGCTGTACACTATATATCAACTGAGAGGCTTCCCCCACAAAATCTTAACAATGAGGAAGAGCCTACATATTCTTGTATTATTAAGTTATAATCAAAAATCTTACAACAGTCTTTTAACCTAGAACAGACCACCTGACCATGTTATACTCTACTCTGTTTGTGATGCACTGCACTGGTCAATATCTGTGTTTACACACAGATTTACTAGCATCCTTTTCAATTCCTAGCAGAAAGGATGCTACCATTTTCTCCAGCTCCTTGGTTTGTGCTTCATTGGGATTGTAATAATTTATCATGAGAGTAATACTCTTCACCAGAGACATAGGATTACTAGGGGGAAACAATATGATTTTCCTTAAATAACCAGGAAAATGTACTTTGTAACCTTCAATCAACCTTATCCTGTTGTTCACAATTCAGTTCCTCCTGTTTATATTCTCTGCAAAGCTTTCTGTTGAATTATCAGTAAACAAATAGTCTCATGGATAAACTTCCTATATTCTCTTGTGCCACATGCACAGCTGAAAGAATATTCTCTAATAGTACCTTAACATCTGAACTGAAAGCCCTACAGGCCCCAAGAGGCCCTGGGAGACTAAGACCCCAGCATGGTGACAGATGGGAATAATCAAATGCAGACATGTCACTTAGCTGGAAGACACATGACAGGCAGCTGGCCTTCACTTAGAGAATTCATAGTACTCAGAGTGCAGTGACAAACTCAGTATTTCTTGGTTTTGCTCTGTGATGAAGATGTACTGCCAACCTGAATGTTGGGAGTTGGAAGACTGATTTTATGTTATTTTAAGCAATGTTGTGTTTCTTCATCTTTAAGTCATCAGCCTTCATCACTGCGTTTTTTGGGTGTCTTCACTATCCTGTTGTTCCCCAAACCACATCTTTATAAAGATAATCTAGGCTCGATTTTCACCAAGCCGCATAAGGTAAAGTATCTCATTTGTACACTTTGAAGTTTCCATTATTTTAAGTAAGTATCATCATGCAAAGAATCTTGTTTAATAGGGTTTTGTCCCTAACTTTCAGTCGACATTTTATTTCTTCATTGATTATTTGTTCCACATTCATCTAGAAGTCTTCTTTTATATTTTAAATTGGTAAGTGGCACAGATATTATGTATGCATATATTTTAACATTTTTGTATATGTATAAATGCATGTATGGTGGCAAGTGTTTACATGTTGTATGCAGATCCACTGTGAGCATGGGTTGCATGTCCATGTGTATGCATGGAATCCAGAGGAGGACATTAAATAGCTTCTCCATCATTCTAACTTACTTATTTTGAGACAGTGTCTCCAAGTATACCCAGTGCTATGCTAGGCCAGTAAGGCCTAATGATTCTCTGTCTCTGCATTCTACAACAGTGGGCTTTCCTGCATTAGTGGTGAAACAGCGTTTTACATTCATGAACACAGGTCCTCTTGTTAGCATAGTAAATTCTCCTATCCACTGAGGGTCCTCTACAACCCCTATGTATGTATTTTATCTTCTTATATCTATTATATAAATATGCATCCATATTCATTATATATATATTCATTATCTAGATGATTATATAGTCTACATTTGTTTCTTATTTCACACAAAGTTTTTACACTTTAAAAATAAAAGCAACTCACAATGGAGATTATAATTTGGCTACTATTCAAAATTTTATAGGCTTCTGGTATTGAGAACTAATTCTGAAGAATGACTAGAAAATGCACCTATCCATATGATATCTTTTATAAATTAGCCTTTAAAAAGTCTAACTTCATCCTAAAATTTAAGCATTTGGATTACTCTGAATTCTCCAGATAAATACAATTATTAGGATATACAGGATTACAGAATTATTATGAGCAATGAGGAATACGGCCATATGATTACAGGGGCTGACAAGTCCCTCAAGATATCTTCTCATCAAACTGAAGATTCATGAGAACATTATCATTCTATCTACATGCCATCAGGATGATGCCACAGCAGGAAACTCCCTCTAACATGTGAAGGCTCAACTCTTTTTTGTCATATTTGGTCTTTTAGCTAATTGGATGTGTCCATATATACAATTTCTCCCCCACATAGTTTGATAAAATAAACTACTCAGAAATATTCTCAGTATTATCGGGGCCCTCCATGTCCAAGGGAGGCTGGCATGTGAAGAGATACGAATGCTGATCTCAGATGAAGATTAGTTCATAGATGTAGAAATTGTCAAATCATTGACTGGCATCGTGCCAAGCCACATCTTATATAAACTTCTTATACATGTTTAATTCTGAAACACACAAGCTTACAAATCACACTCACACTTATTGCCCATGTTCATTTCTCCTTCCTGTGGATATTTTTAATAGTATTAAAAATAAAAGTCAAAAGGAGGGGGCAGTGAAATATATTTCACAAAAGCTAAAGGGGGCATTATGCGGATAGTGGAAGGGGACCAGCAAGTGAGAATGGGGCAGGGAGGACACTGAAAGATAATAATAAGAAGAACCAGGGAGAATGATATGTGCTTAGAAATGTCGTAACAAAGACCGTTACTGTGTATGCTTACTACAACATAATTAAAATGCAAATGTCAATGTAAGAGTAGAAATAGTCTTAATTTTTCAGTAAGCATGTACACAGAAAACTTCTGCATGTGAATTCTAGATACAAAGGGGACAAAGGTCAACAGGGAAAAATTAGTTGCAAGCAAATATATTTCATCACTGCAATGTGTGGTCAAGAAAACAGAATAAACTGTCTCTCATTTGGTTCTCTGGTAAATGTTACTTTTAATTTAATTTAACTGAAAGACATACTGGCCAATGAATTAAAGTAATACCAAGGGAAATTCAAATGTCTCCTGTAAATTGTGCTTTGTCAGGTCTGACTCAACTATGTTCTTTTAATGTCGATTCCAAAGTTTTAACTTTTATTGAAACTTTATATGGGGGAAATTGTAAATTTACATGAATTTGGGTATAACATTGTGTCTTAGTCGGTTTTCTATTACTGGGAAGAGACACCATGACCATGGCAACTCTCATAAAAGAAAACATTTACTTGAGGCTTGCTTACAATTTCAGAGGCTTAGTCAATTATTCTCCTGGTTGGAGAGCATGGCAGCAAGCAGACATGGTAGCTGAGAGCTCTATATCTTGATCTACAAGCAGCAGGAAAAGAAAGAGACACTGGGCCTGGCTTGAGCATTTGAAACCCCAAAGCCCATCCCCTAGGGACATGCTTCCTTCAACAAGGCCACACACTGTCGAGTAGTACCACTTCGTAATGACCAAGCACTCAAACACAGGAGCCCATGGGAGTCATTCTGTATAAACCGCCACATGATGGCAAATTGCAGCACCCTTCACCTAGATTCTAAAATATGAATGTCTTCAGTAACTAGAGAAATAACATAGTAGAGGAATCCATATTGATACACCCATTAACATTATTTAGATTTTGTCATTTTTAATAACCTCATTCAAAATTACACATTTGTTTTGTTTGTGCTTATATAATTGTAATATATATATACATATATATTATATGTATATATTATGTATACATGGATTTGTACAATTACTATCTCACAAAAGACTTAAAATTTTTGTTTCAAAGATAACTGATGATCACCCTAACAAGCCAGTTATTAAAAGGAGTTGGAAAGTTTACTGTTTGCCAGTGAATGGAATAAAAAGAGACAAAACAGAAGTAGAGAAAGCATAGTTAGAGCATGAAGATTGACCAAGGTTTTTGTATGGACCTATCCTCCAACACATTCCTTTCAAGAGTCACTAAAGTAGAAACTGTTATTCTTTGGCTAGTGTATGCCCAGACTTTCAATGATGTACAATTTCTTTGTCATGAATTGTTTGTTTGTTGGCACATTGATCCATGTCCCAAATACAATCAAGAAGCAGCAAAGTAGGTGCCCTTCACCTCAACTAGCTGGACAAGGATCCTTAGTCACTGATGCCTTCTTCTTCCAGTTCTGCTCAGCCACAGACCAAAGTCAAGATGATCTGAGTATTTGTTTTGTTTTGTTTTGTTTTGTTTTGTTTTGTTTTGTTTTGTTTTATGTGTACACATTTGTATTTGTGTAAGTAAGGGCCAGTAGAGGCCAGAAGATGGTCTCAAGTTCCCAGAAGCTGGAGTTACTGGTGGTTGTTAGTTACCTGGCAGGGAAGCAGCTGGGACCAGAACTCTGGTCTTCCGGAAAAGCAGTGCATGCTCTCATAATCAACTCTTCATCCCCAGGATCTGAGATTGCAATCACACTCTGCAGATGTGCATGAACACGCCATGGTGTTCCATTCAGCCCTCAGACTGTTTAGCTATGACACTGATTGCTTTTGTTTAATAGCTATTCAGAATCATGAAAACAATATACAAAAGTATTCAATGTATCTTGCATGTAGAAAACCTTAGTATTAATTTGTCTTTTTCCCACCTTGCACTTACTTTCTGTTCATCATTCAGATTTACTTTAAGCATGTCTAGCTCAGGATGTATGTTAGTCCTGCCTGCCTTGCTCCTCAGATGCAAGACTGTGGATTTGTCTCCCACTATTTTCAGTAACAGTTTAACTTCCGTAGTGTGTGGTTATTCTACTAACATCTGGTTCCTGCATCAGCTTACTAGCTTGTCCTTGAATCTATGCCATTGCCCAGATTTTCATAAAATAAACTCCTTAAAATAATGACAAAAATTACAATGCAGAGAATGGGACGGCTGACTGTGGTCACATAAGGCTGTCATCGCAGTAGTCAGGAGACTAAGTCATGTGATGAATCTTAAATTAATAAATAGCCCTTATAGCAAGGCTTGGATATACATACATACATAAATACATACATACATACATATGTATGTATGTATATCCAAAGACATATCTATATCTCTCTCCATATATATAATTATTATATAATAATTAATATAATAATATATATGTATGATATATATTATAGAGAGATACAGAAAGAGACAGAGAGACAGCTGAAATCTCTTTGATTTTGAACAAAAGGCACAAACCTATATTTATGTGAACATCTCTGAAATGCTTAGGAAAAAAGTATACTAAGAAAAATATCATATCTGAGTGACAGAAATGAAACAGACTTTTTGCTTGAAAGGAGGTCAAGAATAGGAATTATTTACAATTAAGAACAGTTTATAGGGCAAAACTAATTGTTATATATAGGCTAAAATAAGCAATGGCTGGCCAGTAAAGACATAAACACACAGATAAAAAAGCTAGAAACACACTGATTTGTGGGGATTATAGATTCCAAATGGTTGTCATACCTCCATCTGATTAACAAGTACATGTGTCACGAAGTGAACATAATTTAAAATAATTAAAACATACATCTTTGTATAATTGCCTCCCTTCAGCTATGGGTGAGCCATGTCGCTTGCTTTTAGCTATTAGACTATAGAAAGGTGAAATGATTTGTACAGTTGACTGTCATCATTAATCAGATGGTATTCATTCGGCCAAAAAGGAAGATAACTTGCATTGGCGAGAGCCAATCAGACTCTCTTGGAGGCACTGCTTGGTAAGCATAGGTGCGTTTTCAGCTTCTATTTGTCTTTGCAAACTGCTACTTAGACTGTGTGGTTTAATCTCTATGAGAGTCCCAGTCTTACAATCATAAACCAATCAGCATGAAAATTCATTCTTGAAAATCTGTAAAACTGCTGTTGTTTGGCTTGTCACATGCCTAAGCTCACGTGGTCTGATTGTATAGAACGTGAGTTTTAAATAACATTGTAGACATAAGTAGTCCTTTTTTTACTGTCTGAAGCATGCAGTGCCTCTGAAACTCACATGTTCATGCACAACTTGCAGGGCTCTCTACTCAGGGCTACGTGGGTGTAAGTATGTGGTACCTAGTTAGGATCCTCATGTAGAGGCAGGTAGGGTGCCTCTCAAATGAATCTGTATATAATTCCCATGTCAGTTCTTTTGCTCATTTTATTTTCTTAATCATCTATTACCTTAGAAAATCATTTTATTTAAAGTGTTCTAAGTTGACTAAGTACAAAAATAGAAATTACTTGGTCTGATCAGAATAGATAATATTGTGTTTCTTATCCTGTAAATAAGCATCAATTAATGAAAAAAATGCTTTAAGATAATTCCAAAGAAATTATTTGCTATCTAATGTAAGACAATTCACTCGTTTTGTAAAATATATAGGACCAGTGAAATGCTTTAAAGGGTTAGGGCACTTGCCACCAAACTAAGTGACCTAAGTTCAAGCCCTAGGACCCACTGGACAGAAAGAGAGAATGATTCCCACAAGTGAGTCCTCTGAACTTCATACAGGTTATACAGCATGTGCATGTCACTCCAAGAAGTAAATAGATAAACCTACTGAAATATTACCACATGAGTAAGAAATATCTGCAGTAATACATTTATTATCCTCTGGAAGATGTTCTGATACACAAACCTCAACAATTTAAGTTTACTCAACCTTTTTGTGTGACTACAAAAACAACAAAAGAGCAACTTGCCCTGTTTTTAAGGTAGCAGAAAAACTGAACTGAGGGCTATTTGTGAGCTGCCGTGTGTTTTACTGACCCTTTGCCCAGCGCCAGTGTTCATTTATAACAAACTTACTTGTCACGAATTCCAACTCAAAGTGTGTGTGAATAAAGGAATACATAAGAAAAATCTACTTGAGCATCTGGCAGAAAAATACTGATAATTATGATGTTTCAAGTCAATTTGTTTCTTTTTGAGATTTTCTTTGAAAGTATACATGAAACATGTAAAAGGGAAACTGAGTGCTTCCTAAGGGTGAATAGCTTTCAATGAGAGAAGCAATTTACTTTTGATTTCCTTTTAGGTGAGCATTCAGAACGATACTCTAATGTGAAACAAATTTAATCATGGGGGGGGGAGGTGTGAAAATATTATGGGAAATGTCAATCACTAGTTTTGTGGGGAAGCTGAAAATTCTCTCTTATTGCAGGAAAAAGAGATGAAAACAAACTTTCACCATTTCACTTTTATTTCTTCTTTCTTTTCCTCATTCATTCATTTATTCACTCATTCATTCACTCATTCCACAATCAATAAATATTTACTGAGTTTCTACTGTGTTCCAGGGGGATTCAGTTAGAAGAAACAACGCTGTCAAGTCTTCATAAATCATTCCTGTAGTTTTCATTCAGCCGGGGAGAACAATTAAAAGCAATAAATATATGACTTTTAAACAAATACTTTTTTTAAAAAGAGCAGCAGCTCATTGAGGTAGGGGTGATGTGGGCTTACAGTTTATACACTGAAAGTGTGGTGGTTGGAGCATGCTGAAGGAGGACAGAAGAGAAAGCAAGATCACGCATTTGCTTGGATCAGGGATGCCGATACCTCCTCCACCAGGGCACTGCCCTGGCTTCTCAGGCTCTCCATTCTTCATTCTGACTATAGTAAAACTTAGATTGACAGAAGACCAAAATCAATGGGTACCCTGTAGTTATGAATTTTCTAAGAATTGTTGAGACTAAGCCCCTGCAACAGAGGCTGGGATTGAAATGCCTTCCTGGGGTAAGGTGAAGGACAGGATGCAGTGCCTGCTCTGAAAAGTGCACCTTACAATAGCTGTTTCATGAGACTGCTGGGTCTTATCTAGGCAGTAGGAAACAGGGAAAGGAAGATAAAGTATCATTGATAACCATTTAATCTTATTGCTACTGTGAGAAATCAGGAGAATCCTCCCAAAGCTCAGTGACCTCTGGCATAGAGTATGTAACAGTGAATACAGTGGAATGAGCACTGGCACCCTTACATTCATGTGGGCCCTTATACTAACGGTACACACGCACACATGCACACACACACATGCATGCATGCATGCACATATAAATGCACGCATGTGCACAAAGACATACACCTACAGCACTTTTTATTTAATATTTTTTAATTCAGTGCCTTCTGATCATGTTTTCTTCTCTCCCAACTCCAACTTTCCTACCTACCCAAGTTCACTTTCTTCTAGCTCTTTCAAAACATACACGACAACAACAGCAAAACAGAAATTAAAACCAAGCCAACCAACCAACCAAACAGCAACAACAACAAAAGAAAAAATAAATAAGGAGAAAAGAATACCAAAATAAAACAGAATGAAACAAAAATCTCACACAACATTAAATAAAAAAAATCATGGATTATCTTTTGTGTTGACCTGCCCTGGAATTTGGTTGATACAGCCAGTAACAGACTGTGGAAGAAAATTGATTTTCCCTATTCCAGTGGGCATCAATTACAAATAGTTTTTTAGTTAGAAGTGAGGCCCAGTACCCACTTCCCTCCTTCAGTTCTTGGACACCATCTTGCTTGAAAATGTGTAAGTCTTGGGCTTGCTGCCAAAATCTCTGTGCGTTCATGTATGTACAAGAGGTGTTCTTTCTGGATGACATTGTTTCCTTGGAGTTATTCCTCACCTCTGACTCTTACAGTCTCTTCACCTCCTCTTCCTCATAGATTCCTTAGCCTTGAAAGAGAGGGATTGAACTTTTTAAAAGCAGAAGGAAAGCCTGAATACAATGAGATATTTAGGTTTTCAAATACAAAAAGTGCTGTACAACATAATACATCATTACATGTTTAAACTGTAAGGATCTGTTTTTTATTTTGTGATGATTATGGACAGCATTGCATGTGGAGATATTTCACCTAAAGGAAATGAATATGATAACTCACATTCCCATCACGTTTGTGCCTCTTTCCATAGCTCTTTGCATATGTCTTTGTACTACACTAATACACCATTTTCCCAATTTGCTACAAGTCTTCATTTTCCTAAAGTCTGTTAGATGGGGTAGCTATTGTTTCTTATTTCTTACCATTTGACATAGTGTATGCTTTCTTCTGCATGTGCTGCTCAAGCCTGTATTTAATATGAATGACCTTTTGGTTATTACTAAAAGACAAAATGAGACAAGCATTAAAGAAATGATGAATTGGATACAGGTTAGTGTGTGTGTGTGTGTGTGTGTGTGTGTGTGTGTGTGTGTGTGTGTTGTGTGTTTATTCTTTGCTACTTGACAGCCCAATGTCACAGAGACAGTTTTCTGATTTTTTTTTTAATGTGCCCATTTAAAGCTGGGATTTCGTTCATCACTGGTGTCATGGTTGGCAGTGGAGTGTGACGGGCAGGCGGCTGTTAACTCTGGCAACTTGTCATGGACCAGCTGTTTTGTCACAATTCAAAGAGCCCAGAGGCAAATTCAGAGCTGGAATAATTATATGATAAAGTAAAGGACTCATAAAAATAACACCTCAAAAAGAGAGACCTTCAAGTTTCAGTGATCAATAAATATAGTTCTTCCTCCTGGGGAAGTGGTCCTTAGAGAGTGGGGAGTCACTTGCCTTCAGCATTGTCAAAGAAAAAAATATTGCAGTTCTATGGGACAGCCTATAGATTTAATTTTGGCAAAGTCCTTTGGCTGACAAGCATACTTTCTTACATTTTTAATAAATATTCTCTAGATGAACCATCACAAGAATATTTCTAGGATATTGTTCAAAATAGAATTCACCAAGGAAAACATTTAACTTGCTGTCCTCACAGAATGTGATCTCTGACTCAGAAGAACTTTACAGCTGCTACAACCACTACTGCACAGAGAGGTTCAGGATGTATCCTTTAACTTTGTTCTTCCAGTGAATGATGTTAGAGTATACGGTGAAGTGGAAACCTAAGGGTTCTTTGGAAAGTTGGATGGATGGTGTTTTGCTGGGGCAAACACGTGAAGGAACATTTAGCTGAAGTGGACTCAGGTGAAAGGCTAAGGCTGACTTGTGAAGGAACATTTAGCTGAAGCAGACACAGGAGAGATGTTCTGCTAAAGCAAGCACTGAACTGGACTGCTGGTGTATCTGTGAAGTGTGAGTGGATTGAGCTGCCACTGCCTGCTAACCTGGGAACTGACCTGCCAATTTCCAGACAACACAAATAGGAGTTGCAAAAAAAAAAAAAAAAAAAAAAAAAAAACCCTTCCTAAACAGGCCCACTTCCCCAACATCCTTTCTTTTCCACTACCTCTGGTGGGTGGTGGGTTACAAGGAAGGTTAAAGCATTTAAGAACCATCATTAAAAGTAGGATTTGAAAATTTTGAAGTTACAATATGGAGTTGTTCTACTTAGTTTTTCTCCTTAGCCCTTTAAAGCTGATGAAATCAAGTCTATTTGTTAGGACAATTAGAATCCTCAACCACTGATTCCTCTGGTTTAGAGTAAGAACCATACTTGGCAGCTCTAAGTGGATCAGAAAAAACGTTGATAAGATTGCTATTATCACTCAAAGACATTTACCTTCTTCTTTTTTCCTTTTTTATTAGATATTTTATTTATTTACATTTAAGATATTATTCCCTTTCCCCATTTCTCCCCCCCCAGACACCCCATCCCATTTCCCCTCCTCCAGCTTCTACGAGGCTGTGCCTCTACCCACCCACCCACTCCCACCTCCTAGCCCTCGAATTCCCCCACACTGGGGAATCCAGCCTTCACAGGACCAAGAACCTCCTCTCCCCTCTATGCCCAACAAGGCCCTCCTCTCTTACACATACAACTGGAACCATGGGTGCCTCCCTATGTGCTCCCAGGCTGGTGATTCAGAGCTCTGGGAGCTCTGGTTGGTTGGTATTGTTGTTCTTCCCATGGGGTCTCAAACCCCTCCTTAGAGGCTCTGCCAGAGCCTGACATATACAAAGGCAGATGCTCTGACGCTCACAGCTAACCATTGAACTGATCAAGGAGTTCCCAGTGGAGGACTTAGAGAGAAGCCTGAAGAAGCTGAAGGTGTTTGCGACATTTACCTTCTGATATGGGGATTCTAGAAGACCATGAAGCCCCCAAACCTCATTGACTGAGTAATAATTGGAGTGGGCTTTTGGGGTAAGATATTTAACTTTTGGTGGTTTTGTTTTGTTTTGTTTTTTTTTAGATTCAACAGTGCTGTCCACATTAGTATGTCTTATTAGGAGTGCTGGAGTCATGGACCCAGGCCATAACCAGCCACACTGGGCTCCTTTCTTTATAGGACTTAAGCTCAAGACAGTGTGAGATGAAGGCTTCTAAAAAAGAAAGAAAGACCATTAGACAAAGGCATGAAACCAAGACACAGATGCACAGACTCAAGCTTTTAAGTGAAGTAAGCCTGGAGTCAAATAAGCTCCCTGCAGTATAGCTGTGTGACTTCAGGAATGCAAGCTGGGCTGTAGTTGTACTACTCACAGAGTAGATAAGAAGCTGCCTCTTAATGCTGAAAAGTATGACCTTTGTAGGGTTACCAATAGAATTAGCAAGGAGACCTTAATAAGCCTTCCTTGTGACTTTTAAAGTGTCTGGGTTTTACTGCCATCAATCGCCTTCACCACTACTCTTTGATTTTTATCACCTTTAATTCAGAAAACCTTTCCTTCAGGAAGTACTTTACTGTAGGAAGCCGCGGTTAGCGGTGATATATCCGCCATTCCAAGATGGCGCATCGTGTCCTCCCCACTAGTAAACAACTAACTGCGCAGGTGCAAAGGCAAAAAAGCGCCAAAGTCACTGGCCAATCCCGAGGCATAATATGGGTGATGAGTGAACAGCCAATCAGAAGTGAACACACACCACTCTAGGGCATAAATAGCAGTGCCATTCCCAAGGTTCCTCCCTTCTGCGGTCTTCACTTCTGCTGATACAAGATTAAAGTCTCACTGTGGTAATACCCAAATTCTGCCTCTCGTGTCTCTCTTCCACGGGCGAAAGGGGACACGGGAGGTGTGCGGAACACTTTACTACATAAACTGCCTCTGACAACAAAACCTACCACTATGTGCTTATGTTTGCTCTGCTTTGTAAGATGATGGCGAGCCACTGGATGTAAAGATTGGATTTTGTCTTCAGATTAGAGTTTCATATATCAATTACTCCATATCATAACCCAGAATTGTTCATCACATTTCATTGCTATGAGATATAACGCATATAACATGACACTGTACTTAATGCTTCCTCACCAAAATGTACAATTACTACTTATAGTTGCAACTCTTATTATCCATACAAAGCATTCCTTCTGGACGATATGGCTGATCTATTACTCAGATAATTTCAATTTCTTTTTAAGTCAAGATGAGCAGATGACTTCTTACTGGGTAATCTCAGAATATTGAATATTGAAACTGACTTTCCCTCGAGAAAAGTGGAAACTTTTATCTTCTTATTGAGCATTATTTGCAAAAAAAATAATAAATTATGGTAAGATATGCTTGGGGAAGACATCACAAATCACCTGTAATGGATTCTGGGTGTTAAAAAAAAAATGAAACAAATATCTTTCAATGGGATGATCACTAGTAAGTCACAAATCAATCAGGAACTTAAGATGGTGAAAACAGTAGACACTTTCTAAAATATTCTTTGCCAGTTGTAAATGTTTTTTAAGCACTTGGAAGGTCTGATGTGAGTTCATAAAGAATAAGGATACTCAAAATCTTAGTCATAATTTGTATTTGCTCTCTGTGCTAATTTCAATACCTAATTTTAAGTACTATTGGTAAGAAATGAGGTATCTCTTACACTTGTCCTCACGTTTTCCTGATTTAAGCCAGAAGGAAAACTTCACATCATGCCTAAAGGACAGAAGTGTGTCTCCTCCTGTACTTGAAGCAGCAGCCTGGTTACTGGAAACGCTAGAAAGGGTCTGAATGCTTGCTGGTGATTAGCAATGTTGATTTTTGTTTTCATGTACTGGGCAGTCATTTGAATATCTTCTTAAGAAATAAATGCCCAGATAAATCTCTTGCCCTTAAATGTTACCACATTTAAATAAAAATAAAAATTTAAAAGGCTTAGCAGTTAAGAGCATTGGCTGCTTGCTCTTCCAGAGGACCAGGACTCTCAATTCCTAGCATCCACAAGGTAGCTCACAACTGTAACTCCTGTTTCAGAGGCTCTGTCACCCTCACACAGACATAGGTGTAGGCAAAAGACCAATGCACATGAAATAAAAATAAAAAATAAAAATGTTAAATGTGCCCATTTTCCTGATGAGTTGAGTAGAGTTACATATCTATTCTGGATATAATAATTTCTTTACAGGTAAAGTGCTTGCAATTAGTTTTTCTCATTTTCTCTACTGTGAATGTCTTTTTTGTTGAGTATGTGTTTTTAGGTAGATATAAAACTATTTGTTCCACTTGACTTTCGTTGTTTATACTATTGAAGTGTGAGACAGAGTGTCACCTACACTGGCTCCCTGAAGGTTTTTCTGTTTTCTTCTGTTTTTAAAGTTTCAGCTCCTACATTTAAGTCTTTGAGTCATTGTGACTTGACTTTTTAAAGCATGGTCATATTTACTATGGGCAGAAATTTTAGTGCTGTACTGAAATGTATTGGACAGAGTGGGCACTCATGCCATAACCCAGATCTTCAGAGAAGATCTTTCAATTTTCCTTTTTTCATACAATGTCACATTCCTTCTATACCTGCTTTATCACTCCGGAAGATTGAGGCAGGATCCAGATTGCATGGACCAAGAGAAGAGAGATGATTCTCTAACTATAAAAAGAGTGAGCTACTATCAGCATAAAGGAGTTGCAAGCAGAGAGAGAGAGAGTAAAAAACAAAAAAACCAAACAAACAAAAAAAAAACAACAACCAAAAAACAAAAAAACATTAAGAGTTAACTCAGATGAATTGTCAGAAACTCTTGTGTTCCTTTCACTAAAATACCTATCTCTCTGAGTCTAGATTCCAAAAGTGACATCCATGGGTTTATCACCCCTCAGGTGATAAACAGTACTTAAAATAGGCCTTACTAGGTAGATGAATTATGGGCTTGCCTTGCAAGCACATATGATATTTAGCAATTTTTAAATATTTTAAAACCATGTTATGTGCACACCAGTGGGGGTGCATGCAAAGGCCAAAGGTGTCAGATGCCCTAGAACCAGAGTTGACAGGCAGATATAAGCTGCCTGACATTGGTGCTGGGACCAAGTTTCAGATCCTCTGGCATAGCACTGTGAGTTCTTAACTTCTGGGCCATCTTTCTAGATTCAAGATATAATTGAATGTAGTAGCTCATTTCTAATCTCAGTGTGCCTCTGGTAAAATGGGAGATGGAGAAAAACATACATGGACTAGTCAGCCTGGGATTCTTGGTGGTAAGCAGAGAGAGTGGCACAGCCTCAAACAAAGTGGATAGAGAGATCCAGCACATGAGGATTTCCTCAGATCTCCAGAGGCACAATATAGCATGTGTGTGTGTGTGTGTATGTGTGTGTGTGTGTGTGTGTGTGTGTGCGTGTGCGTGTGCGCGTGTGTGTGTGTGTGTGTGTACGTTCTCACAAGTCCATGCACATACACTGACAAAGGGAGAAAAATCTCTTTTCACATTCATCTATAATGTGTATGAATGGAAGAATCATCTCTGAATTCTTCCACGTTACAAGACGCAGAAATAAAAATTCTGTACATACTGCATGATGAATAATATTTGATTTGAACAAAATGCCATCTAGATTAAAACCTTTGGATGTGCATTCTCTTCCCTTTGTCCAGTTCCAAATGACTAAATACGTATTCAACCATAATGCACACCAACTTTCCAGTAATCACATATTTTATTTTATAAACATAAAACCTTTAGAGAAATTCTAGTAATTCATTGCAAATCTAAAACGTCTTTTGCACTCATGGGGCTGGCCTCTTCGAAATGGAAAATGCCACCAGTAAAGAAATTCTTCAGCAGTTCTGCCTTTGGCCTGTAGATGTCTCACCAAGATTCTAGTAGCAGAAAATAGCCTGATGCAATTCCCCAACTATAGGCTTGGCTGAAATGTCATCTTGGGACCTAGAAATAAATCATAAGAATTTAACTACACTTGGATCAAAACATTCCATAAGTATTTTTTTTAACTTTCTGGAAAAAATGAAAATAACAGATGGTGGGAGAATAGGCAGATTTATGAGAAAAATAACTTGGTATTAGTCATTCTGATCAGCCACATCCCAAAGAGCCCTGCCTCTTCAGTGATGATGAACAGTTTCCAGGTGTAATCTTTGATATTAGACAAGTGATGCTTGAGATGAGGGTTACTGGCCCTTCTTAACATGTTTTGACTTGGAAAATGTTCCCATCACTTACATCCAAGCTGCAGAAGTATGGAATTCAACATCTTAATATATGTGTTTGGGATTTATGTATACAAAAATAATGATGATTTACCCAGAGGGGAAATAACTCTATGAGTTAGACCGGTAACAAAAGAAACAATTTTATTTCTTAGAAGAATTTGAAACATGTTTTTGATGGGCAAAAATATAAATTTGGGTGCAGTTTGAACATCTGCAGTGAGAAATTATTTGTCCATAATTATTCTTACTAGTAAAATGTAGTAAACTATAGAAGTAAGAGTTTACTCTCTATGCAAATACTTTGTTAATATTAAATGTATGTGGAAATCTGATAATAAAACATGAACTTGGCAGTTTAGAAATAATATTCCAATTCAGATATTGCTCAGACTGCGTGCCAGTTTGTGTATAGGGAAGTGCTGAGCTTGTAACCCCAAGTCTGTATTTCTCAAAAGTGGAGCCAGTATGCTACTTTCTCCTTTTCTGAAGTTGTTTTGTTTATTGCAGACTCTATGAGTGTACTTAAAATGACACACCAATGAAAGTGAATAAAATCTCTTCACACACACACACACACACACACACACACACACACACACACTTGCCTTACTTGTAGATTTTTTTTCTAAACTTCAGTCCCTTTTTCTTTCTTGCCTTTGTTTCCCGACTCTGACTTGTCATTCATTCTGATTGGCTTCAAAACAAGAACCAAGAGTTAGTAAAACTGTTTTTCAATATGTGTTGCAGAACTATTTCCCTGGGACCTTAAATAACTGTTTTCCAGAGTGCTATGCACTGCTTCTGTCTCTCAGCCTGATTTTGAGAAAGTAACTCTTTTGGTGAGATTGAATTGAGATTGAACTGTACAATACACATGCAAACTTTCGCTCATGTGAACTTGCACACACAGTGAGAGCAAGAACATTTTAAAACAAAATTTTCATTATTTTATTTAAAAATATTTTCGAAGTCTCATCACTAGCTGCTTAACTAGCTCTGACACTTCAGACTGTCTTTTATGACTCCCCATAGGTTATTTCATGCTCCTTCCCCACGTTTTTCTACCTCTTAGTAATTGTAAATGTAATTCTCAAACCCTTTCCCCTAGGTATCTATTGTGATAAATTCACTGCTCAATTCAAATGTGACCTACCTCTTTCATAATGCCTTGTTTCATTGAGGTAGATATGATATAATTTATTCCTACATGAAGATCAGTTCTTCATCTGTTGTCTCATGCTCTGTTTAAATTTGCAGTTCACCAAGGTTAGGAACTGTGACTTACTCCTAAGCACATTCCGTGGATTTAACACAACCTCAAGAAATTGTACTTGACCACTTGCCAGTTACAGGAACAGGTACGGGCAACATTGTCCCTGGGAAGAAAAATTTCCCAGTGCTGAAAATACACTAAGGAGAAGACACCAGTGAGAATGTGGAAACTGAGGCATTGAGATGCTAAAGCAAAGAAAAGAGAAAGGTATCGCTGAGCCACCAAAGCCAAGGACAGGGGAAGAAGGAGAAGCAGCATCAACAGGAAGAAGGAAAGAGGCTTTCCATTGTGACTGAGGGTACTCTACCTGAGATCCTCTGTCTCATCTCCACTTCATCTCAACATTCAGTGCTCAGTTCCTGGTGGTTCACTGGAAAGACATCAACATTTAATGTCTCTCTCTCTTTCTTTTCAGCCAAAGGTCTATCGAGGCCGAGGCTAAGCACTGCACCTTGTAAGTAGCAAGGAGTAGAAACTAACACCACAGTTCTGGAGCCCCACCCTTGCTCAATGACAGTCAAGTAGGTTCAATGACCCCTTTGACCCGAGTCATAGATGCTTTACAGAGTGTGTCCTCATAACGAAGGTGCCATGTTTGCCTGTAAGACTCAAATACATATAAGTTTTGAATCAGCTGTGGGTTTTAATGGTTCACCTACATTCTTGCACTCTTTGTCAATTTTGAGATATTTTATTTTAATGCTGGGGTTCTTGGATCACTCCTTAAAGTGTGAGGTTTTGATATTCGACTTTGGAAATCAATGAGAATATATTAAATTTAATCGACTAGTCATAATCAGTATATTTAACTTTTGTTTATTCCTAATGTGTCAATTACTGCAGATGAATAGGTGTATATTACAAAAGAGTTAATGCTTAAAGGAGACTTTGTATTATTTTAAGACACCTATTTACTTGGCTTTTTATAGAGAATCTTACTATGTTAGCCAGTGCTCAAAAATACATGGGTTTCTAATTTACTTTTAAATCTATTTCCAAAATTAAGATTATATGTTTAGATAGTCAGGTTTCTGGAAACAATTGGAAATATTGAGTTCACCCTGCCAATATTGCTTATATGTCACAGGGAGTATATGTTCTTCAAGTGTCAGTCACTTTACCTTATGATTACTTAATGACAGTTTTCTAAGGTATCGTACTATAAGCTGAATGTGAAGTACAGTAAGTACACCAAATGCATTGGGAAAAGGGCAAGAAGGCAAAAAGAAGCTTATTTGTGTGCTGTCTGTACCACCAAATCTTTTCTGTGGTTCATGTCAGGTCATAGAACAAGATCCTTTTGTTTTCATAACACTGGAAGTTCATGCACACAGCCCCAAACACCAACAACATGACACAATAAAACTAGCATGTAATTAAAATTAGAGAAAGCCACAGCCAGCACTGCTTCATAGCCACACGCAATGGTGTCCAGGCTCATTTCCTCTCTTTTCTCTTTGTACCTTTATCATCTCCAGGTAAAAATGGAGAAAATTCCAAGTGTCATGAATTTATTTTCATAAACATTATTATTGAAGTCTAAAAAACTAAAACACTTGAAGAACATACTTGGAGCAAATTACTAGATTAAAACCCAATCAGTAACTGCTTTGTTTTGCTTTGTGTCTCTTTTGAAGCTAAAGCTAAACATGAAAACGAGATAATGCTTTCCAGTCTGTCGTCTTTTTTAATGTCGCACGCGTACACATACACACTGTTCCACACACTTCTGTCTGACTTAGATGAAGCTGCCCGTTCGACCAAGGGTAATGCATGCAGCGAGAGTAAGCCCTGAGAGTTTGACATGACACTTATTAAATGTATGTCAAATATTTTCTGCAATTTAGCCAATTCAGCACAAGTGGCAAACCCTTCGTGAGGATGGCCAGAGTGTTATGCTGGCAGGAAAATAGAATCTGAGCTGAGAAACAGGGGAGGGAAAATAATACAAGCTCTCTTGAGGTCAAGGGCAACAGCTGAACAGCTCTGGGCCTACCTGCTTCAAAGGGTTCAGCGTCTTGTGTTTATAGATAAAATGTTGGTTTCTATGGGGGAAGGGTGGTCACAGGAACAAATATCCCTGACACCCAAACAAAATAATCCCAAATAAAATGGGTGATGTAGTCAATAGTAAAAAAGGGAGATAGCTATTCATGGGGAAAACGCATGACCTCACCCTGTAAGAATACACAGCCATTCATCAACCGGGCCTGGCTTTTCTTGCTTGCTTGCTTTGAATCGCATGGCTCAGGCCCTTCTTCTTTCCATGCAGGCTTAGCTCATTTGATTGCAGATATTAAAGGTTTCTCAAGACTGGACAAATGTAAAGAAAGTTCTTAGCGTGCAGAACTTTTCCTTGTGAACACTTTAGAGGCTTTCTTTGAGAGTGATACACTGCCCTTAACGCTTTGTTACCCTTTCATCTTATTTAATTTATTATTTGTGCCTTTGGTCTCAGGAAAGCTTCATGTTAGCATAGCTGGGAGAGAAGTCTCTGTGACCAACAGAAACGTATTATAGGAATAATATAGAGAAACATGTTTAGAAGCAGGCGAATGAGCCTAAAAATATTCTTGTAAGCAAGCTAGGTTATAATTTTCAATTGTGGTTCTTGCTTAAATCTTCAAGGGCTATCGGCCCATCTCCCGATTCTCAAAAAGCCCCTTAATTTAACCAAGTAGCTATAAACAACTGCCCCTAAAACTGCAACTGAGTTGTTTATGCTGTGTTATGTATCTAAGGAAACAAATGTAGGCATCTAGGACTACATTATTAGTTTCTGTGGAGACATGTGCACTTCAAAGATTTTTCAGAATCTAGCAATGCTATGTCACCCAGGAGCCAAGACCTCCTGTGGTGAAAGTTTCAGGCCCCTGGCTGCTGCTTCTGCTCTCTACCCCTGTGTTCCAGGTCTGTCCAGATATTTGGTTTCTGCAGTGGAGGAGGCAGGGCATATATCAACTGCATTTGTTCCACTAGACATTCACGATTTTAAGGAGCTGATAAAACTCCAGAGAGAAAAACAAAATGATTTTGAACGATCTGATGCTATTATGTCACATTCACCATTGCCAGTGTGAACAGTGTCCTGGTGCCTGACCCTCTCTCCTGGAAACAACAGGGCTGGTCCAGAGATCTTTGTGATATTAGGTATTCCAGCGGCCCAAGGCTGTACTTTAAAAAGGGAATTTACATCTCTGTGTTGCCAAAGTCTGGTGAGTACAAACCAAACCACCCTACCAAACCAGCCCACCATATTTTATTTGAGCTAGTTGAACAGTTTCTAAAGGAATCGTGACATCATGGCTCAAGGTCTGGTGCGTCAGCCCTGTCCAGCAAGTACAGTACTAGCTCTGCAAAACTTCAGGAACCTGTCCAAACAGCCTGATAGCAAGAAGTGCCTAAAAAGGGTAAACCTGGGTAGCTTCTTAAGTACTTGTTAACAACTCCTCATTTGCTTTTTCTGATGACTGCAGTAGAGAAACAAGTCTGGTGACAAGCATCTTGGATACTAACCAATGGACCCAAGCAAGGGGCAGATCTGTCATGCTCCACCCACTCAGATTCTGACCAATCACAGGTGAGCTAGGAGAAAGAGATGCACTAGCCATTGCATTATTTTTTTGCCTGTCTGTGCATGCCTACATGGAGTGAGGGGCCAGAGGAATTGTGTCCACCCATATTTCTGCTCAACTCTTGGCACTGCTTCTATTGACTTGGCAGATGAAATATTCCTATTCTGAGTCCATTCTGAGAGAATCCTCTTCTCCTCATAGGCACTTCCATCATTCTCTATCCCATGGCAAATTCCAGTGAATTCACATAGCGCGTGCTTTCAACTGCTCATCCTACAGTCATTAATACAAGTGGGCTGAATAAATAGCTCTTCTTTGGTTGTGTGTGAGTGTGTATAGTGTGGTGTCTGTGGCATCTGTGCCCCACCGTGTACCTTGTACACACTCTCATGGAGGCCAGAAGTGGATGTTGGGTGTCCTACACTGTCACTCTCTCCCTTATCCCCTTGGGACAGGACTGTCACTGAACTTGGAGGTAATCTGGCAGCCAACAAGCCCCAGCAGTCCTCCTGTTTTTGCCTCCCAATGTGCTTGGGTCATGACTTACTTTGTAAGTCAGTATGGGTATTCACACTCAGGTTAACACTTAAACAGCAAGAACTCTAACCCACTAAATGTCTTCCCACTTCCTGAGTATAAATATCCTTAGGTCTTTTCTAAAATGACTTGACCAACCAAATTGCACACTACTTAGTAATATTATATATATATATATATTTTAAATAATTCAAACCCAGAGTCTTCTCCAAAGCAGAGGGGTGTAAACAATTGATTCCAAATGTAGTAGCTACTAACTAATATTATGAAATCAATACTATTTTCAGTATAATATCCACCCAATAAAATTCTCATATCAAAGGCATTGGGAAATGGCATGTCAGAGCAGGTTTTTTTTATAGTGAAACTGAGCAGAGTGCACCACAGTTTCTCTTAGGATTGCCCAACTGTAAGCAATGTAACCTTCTGGTGAAGAGACTGGTCCAGAGGGAAGGGATGCATCTGTAGAAATAGGAAGTTCAGTGATGACATTCTAAATATTCCTTAATTTTGTAAAAATTATAGATTTATTGGAAGTTACAAATCCAGACTATACAGTGAGTCCTATATCAGGTTTTCTTGAATAGTTAAATCTTATGCAACTGTGATACAGTATAGAAATTGAAAGTTGACATTAATTTTAGTGCTATCATTATTTATTAGGTGTAGATTTTATTTAGAACTATCCTGAAATTAGAAAGATATCTTCTAGTATAGTCCTTGATAATATCACTCATACTAGCTCTTCCCTACATGGCTATAGTCCCGGACACCCACTACTCTGTTATTTGAATGTATATGGCTTTTTACAGCAAGAAGGTTTTATAAATAGAATCATGCATTTTATCAGACAAGTGGCCTTCATCACTCAACATAATAGAGAATCTAATTTGGCTTTGTTCTTTATTTATTACAGAATAATATTTCAATTTACATTTATTTTGTATTGAATGTATTTATAAGTGACTCCTAATATCAAATTTTGTACCAACAGGGCTAATATACATGAATGATGAATTAGGAATATTGAAAACAGAAAGGCAGTGTTCTAACCTTAGTGGCTGGTTAGCCGCATCACTATGGTTACGCTTCACAGTTGGCTCTGAAACCCCTGGCATCCAGGAAGAAGAGACAACATGATAAATGGCACAGCTCTCATTAGAGAGGGGGAAGCCTGCCAGTGCCTAAATTGAGAGAACTTTCTTGTTGGTGTTAAATGTAGAAAGAATAACTCATGAGAGGTTTTCCACAGACCATATTGATGTGATGGATAACATTCCCCAGTGTTTCTACAGCAGATGAAAACAGGGACACTACTTTGCAGGCTTCTTCTTAAGGGCATCATCATCATCATCACTCAGAAAGGAAACTGCTAATAAAGAGTGACTCTGTGAAGCCCAAACAGCAAGACATGTTATGAGCCCAGCATCTTAAAGTTGTGTGAAGAAGTCTTATAAAGGGGCTTCTGAGGTCACTACTGTGAGATACTGCACAGATCTCTGTTGATAATCTTTTCTATCCTGTTTATAGGAAACTGAGGCCATGTGTTTGGATATACAGAATGAGTTAAAGATTGTGTTTTCCAACAAGATGCTGAGTCTACTTTCATATCTATGTGTTTCTGCTGTATATATTTCTAGTAGTGAAACTACTGAGTCAGAGAGGATGTATAGCAGATGCTATACATGATTCCAGAGTGACCCACGGACTTTCATTCTACCAAGAAACAAGAATGCAGAAGGATGAACTGTTTGGAGAAAGGGAATCTATAAGCGGGAAACTGAAAGCTGGAGAGATGGGTATGGTAGAGTATCTGAGTTCAATTGACAGCACCACAACTACCCATCTCTCTAGTTCCAGCAGACCTGATGCCTCTGCATTCCACAAGCACCTGGTCTCAAATGTACATATCCACACACCATTATACAAACACACACACACTTGCACAAGCACACACACACACACACACAAGTAATTTAAAAAGATAAGATAGAGTAAGAGGGTGATTAAAAACTTTAGTGATATATGAATATGAAAAAGTAATAATGAAACTCATATTTTAATTTGTTTACCATCATTCCATATCTTGATGAGTCTTTGGACTATGATTCTGAGTATTTACTCATCTTCACCCTATATGATTCTGTTCTAATGATTTTATCTAAATGTAGTCATATCTGACTTACAATGAAGTTTTACTCTAAAGCAGGCATCATTAGGCAATTCCTTCATTGGTCACTGGTCACTTTACAAACAGAGGCAGCTTATGTGCTTCCTTGTGGGAGGCAAAAATCAGACATGGACTCCATCCACAGAGGACACTGTAGACCAAAGTTAAGTTATGATTTGAAACTACCTTTTCTTCTAGGACAAATCTGGCTTCAGAATTTTCTTTAAAAAATTCCTTCTGCCTATAGATTGTCTTTGGTTTAAATGAGTAACATGTTTATGTATATGTATGGATATAAATATGTGTGTGCTATAATATATAATATATATGTATTTATTATAATATATGTTATTATATATATGTGTGTATATAAACATTTAGCCTAGTGTAAAAATTAAGAATTGCATTTTTATTCGATATTTTATTTATTTACATTTCAGATGTTATCCCTTTCCCATTCCCCCCCCCCCCCGTTAATCTCCTATCCCATCCCACCTCCTCCATCTTTGCTTTTATACCATTTAAATTACATGCAAATATTAAGATCAGTTCTAGGTTGAGGAACTAGCAATACAATAGATACAAATAGTCAAGGAACAAGCAAGACAAAAAACCCAGATAGTCAAAGAACATGCAGGACAATATAGAGTCCTGTGATCACTCCCGTGATCACTATTTCTAAGGGCTTATCGGGATGACCAAAATATCTGAGCCTACTTCCCTATCCTAGCTCAAAGTCATTTTTATGCCTGAAGCCTACTTCTTTGTTCTAGCTTATGTTTTAGATTCTTGCCTGTAATTACCTCTTTGTTCTAGCCTAAGATTTAGATTTCTGCCTGAAGTTACTTTTTTGTTCTATCCTAATGTCAGGTATTAATGTGAAGGGAAAAAAAGCAAGATGGTAGAGCTAAAATCTTCAACCATCAGACATGAGTGGGCTTCATAGGAAAGATAATGTGTAATTTGGGAGGATTTTTTTTGCTAATTACTTCTCCTCCTCCTCCTTCTTCTTCTTCCTCCTCCTCCTCCTCCCTCTCTTCCTCCTCCCTCTCCTCCTCCTCCTCCTTTCCCCTCCTCTCCTTTTTTCAGCCACCACCAATTCCCCTATCCCTCCTCCTTTCAAATTTGGATGGGTTAAAGCCATCCTTTCATGCTAGAGAAACCACATATAAAAACTACATAAAGATAGAGTTTTGCCCCAAATCTCTCAAGCTCTTTCTTCTCTTTCATAGCTATTAAATCATCCCACCACAGAATGCAGATATGGGAGTAATGAAGTCATACAGGTGACTGAGCCATAGACATTTCTTCATTGTAACCTCAGAAAAGGATGTTAATTCATTTTCAATGTGATTGGGAGAAAATTATGTAAGTTCCTAAAATAATGAATTACAGTCTATCAAATTCTTATGCTAAAATGTGAGGCAATCTCTAATAAGTCAGAGTCGATTTTGAATCTTCCTGGAGACCTAAAGTAGTAAAGAAAATGAACTACCCATTAAAATAATTGTTTTTCTTATGAAAATTCTCCTTAGGAGAAAGCTCAATAAAACCAAAATTAAATTGAGCATGGAGTACATATATATAATCTTAATATTCTGCGAGTAGGAGCAAGAGGATCAGCCAAGATCAGCTTTGGCTACAAAGGAAGTTCAAATTCAACCTAAATCACAATAAGACTAACTCAGAAAAGTATGAAGAAGTTAACTGACTTGAGTTTAGTTCCCAGCATCCACATCAGCTTTAAGGGGACCTAATGCTTCTGGTTCCCAGTAAAGGCACTCATGTGTAATATATGCTCACATAGACACATACATATCCACATAATTAAAAATAAATTAAATTTTAAAACATTCAGAATAGAAGCTTAAATCAATCCTAGAATCAAAAGAAATCCTAGAATCAAATGAAAATGAAAAAAAATAATATAGTAAAAAAAACCCCTGTAGTTGTACAAATAAAAGTGGTTTAACAAGCAGGTTTATTTCTGGTTCAGCAACCTACTGATTGGGGAAAAATCTTCACTAACCCAACATCTAATAGAGGGCTAATATCCAAAATGTATAAAGAACTCAAGCAGCTAACCACCAAAATCCAAACAACCCAATAAAAAAAAATGGGGTGTAGAACTAAACTGAGAATTTACAGCAGAGGAATTTCAAATGGCTGAGAAGCACCTAAAGAAATGTTCAAAGTCCTTAGTGATCAGAGAAGTGCAAATCAAAACGACCCTGAGATTCCACCTTACACCAATCAGAATAACTAAGATCAAATACTCAAGTGACAGCACATGTTGGCGAGGATGTGGAGAAAGAGGATTGCTGATGGGATTTAAAACTGGTACAACTACTCTGGAAATCAATTTGGAGGTTCCTCAGAAAATTGGAAATAGATCTACCTGGAGACCCAGCAATACCACTCTTGGGAATATACCCAAAAGATGCCCCACTATACCACAAGGGTATATGTTCCACTATGTTAATAGCAGCCTTGTTTGTGATAGCCAGAAGCTGGAAACAACCCAGTTGTCCCATGACAGAAGAATGGATATAGAAAATGTGGTTCATTTACACAATGGAATGCTACTCAGCTATTAAGAACAAGGGTATCCTGAGTTTTGCAGGCAAATAGATGGAACTAGAAAATATCAACCTGAGTGAGGTAACTCAGACCCAAAAGGACATGTATGGTATGTAGTCACTAATAATTGGATATTAGCCAAAAACAATACAGAGTACCCAAGATACAATCCACTGAACTCAAAAAGGTTAACAAGCTGAAGGGCCCAAGTGAGGACACCTCAGTCCCACATGGGAGGACGCCTCAGTCCCACTTGGGAGGGAGAAGAAAGCAATCACAAGGGGGGAGGGAGAGAGAGACCTGGGAGGAAAAGAGGATGAGGATGGGGAGTGTGGGAAAGAGAGGAACATGATCTAGTATTGGGTGGGGAAAAAGGACTGAAGCCCTGAGGGCCAGCAGAAAGAATGGAAACAGGAGAAGGAGGTAATGGTCACACAAATTAAAAGGGAAGAAGTTAAATTATCATTTTGTAAACAGTAAGATAACAGACAAACTCAAAAACTCCAACAAAACTTATAAAAGTACAAAGCACACTCAGCTTGGTAGAGGAGGACAGAAAATCAACATTCAAAAGGCAGTAGCTTTCCTCTAACAAGTATGCTGAGAAAGAAAACAAGGAAATAGTGCCATTCATAATATCTTTTTAAACAAATACTTAGTTGAAAATAAACCTAGCCAGAACTGTCAAAGAGCTGTACAATAAAATTTTAAGACACTAGAAAAAGGAATAGAAGATGAATGGAATTCTAATTCTCAAACTGGTAGAATTAATATAGCAAGAATGGTGGTGTTACCAAAAGCCATCTACAAAATCAGTGAATTTCCTATTAAAATTCCAATGGCATCATCATAGAAATAAGAAAACTGTACTGAAACTCAATGTGGAAATGATAAGGCACCAGACATAATCCAAACAACCCTGGGTACAAGAGCAATCCTGGAAGTATAAAACTGGTATTAAAGGATACTGTAGGTGCTTATAAAACCAGGATACTAACAGCACAAACCAAACATGTATGTGGTGGTTTGAATGAAAATATCCCCCATCGGCTCATAGAGAGTTTGAATATTTAAAAAGGGTAGGGGGATAGTCTTATTAGAATAGGTGTGGCCTTAGTGAAGAAAACATGTCACTGGGGTTGAACTTTGAGGTTTTGGAAGCTCAAGCCAAACCCAATGGCTCTCTCTTTTTGCTCCCTGCTGACCTGGATGTAGAACTTTTGGCTCCTTTTCCAGCACCATATCTGTCTCTTTGCCTCCATGCTTGCAGTTCTGACGCTAGTAAACTAAATCTCTGAACTTTAAGATGAATGGAATTCTAATTCTCAAACCGGTAGAATTACTATAGCAAGAATGGTTGTGTTACCAAAAGCTCTCAATTACATGTTTTCCATTATAAGAGTTGATGTGGTCATGGTGTCTCTTCAGAGCAATAGTACCCCTGACTAAGACAATGTAAATTGAGTAGAAATCAAAAAAATAAATCAGTAAGGCTTTGGCAACCTGGGTTTTTATCAAAGGATGCTCAAAGCATACATAGGAGAAAAGACAGTGTCTTCAGCAAATAGTCCTGGAAAAACTGGATACTCCTGTCTAGAAGACAGAAACCAAATCCATGTGTTTTTTTTGTTTGTTTGTTTTTTTGCATATTACCTACATTTGCAAAAATCTAACCAAAATGAATCATAGACCTGCATGTAAAATTTGAAACTCTGAAATTGTCAGAAGAAATCAGAAGACAACTGAACATACTGGCATAAATAAGGATTTTCAGAAAAGCACTCTACTAAAAAAATTAATATCAAGAACTGATAAATTAAAAAGCTTCTGCACAGCACATTATATTAACAATTGAGTGAAGAAACAACTTAAAGAATAGGAGAAAGATCTAGGCTAGATGGACATTCAACAGAGGACATATGTGTAGAATATATTTAAAAACTAAACATAACAATTGTAAACATCCAATTAATAAATGCACCTATAAAATGGACAGAAAATTCTCAAAAGACAAAATCCAGATGGCCAACGAGCATGAAAAATATTCAATATTCTTAGCTGCGAAGAAAATGCAAATTAAAACTGATATTTCATCTCTCCTCCTTTAGAATGGTTGTCATACAGAAAATAAATAATAAAACATGCTGGAGAGGATGTAGGGAAAAGGGAATCTTTAAAAAACAGGGTATGGGAACTAGTCCAGTCATTATGGAAATCAGTATGGTGGTTCTTAGAAGGAAATTTAAATTTGAGTTACCATGTGGCTTAATCGTACCATTTCTGGGAAAATATCTAAAAAATTCTTAATCAACCTACCACAGACAGACATTTTACACCATTGTTATCTCGATGCTGTATAAAAACAAAATTGGGGAATCAAAATAGATTTCTGCTCAGAGATGAATGATGAATGTAAACAGAACAATGGAATATTATATATATGCATATGTATGTATGTATATATATATTAGTTTTTAATGATCTAATACTATAGGTATTATATATTATATATATTATATATAATACTATAGGTATTATATATATATATTATATATAATACTATAGGTATTATATATATATATTATATATAAATCTGAGGTTCCTTCAGAATATTTGACCTTAACTTTGGGATGATAATTGGCTGAATCTTGTCAAATTGGTTTGGAAAAAATAAAAATTACTATCAAAATGATAATATTGTAATCATTTCATACAAATAGTTGTAAAAAACAACTGGAGTGAACTGTTTTTCCTGATATGTTTTTCAAGTAGTAACCGTTGAACACTCTACAAAGGATGCAATGAACAGAACTGTAGCATAATTGATGTTTTAAATTTTGACCATTTGGCTGAGCGGTGGTGGTGCATGCCTTTAATCCCAACACTTGGGAGGCAGAGGCAGGTGGATTTCTGAGTTTGAGGCCAGCCTAGTCTACAGAGTGAGTTCCAGGACAGCCAGGGCTATACAGAGAAAATCTGTCTCAAAAAAAAAAAATGACCATTTCTTAAGTAAAGAAGTGTGGACGAAAGGGTATACTGTGGGACACACTGTGACATTTTACAGCTTCTCCAATGACATTTTGTTTGTTTGGTTTTGTTTTCTTTGGTGGGGTGGTAGCAAAGGCAGAGGGCAGATACAAAGGGATGAGGCAATGTGTGGGTTTGGGCTGCATGTTGTAATACTCACAAAGAATCAATAAAAAGTTAAATAAAAAATTTTTAAATTTGAAGTTCTTTAAGATTTATAGGAAAAAAACCCACTTCATTAGTATTGGCATTTATATGCAAATGAGGCCACATTGAACCCTATTTCCATAAACATGCTTCAAAAATGGAATTTCATAACAATGGAGAATTGGTTAGAGAAGATACTTACATGTTGAAGGGAAACTGATGGATAACATGGAACATTCCAGCAGCAGACTGTTTAATTGCCTTTGAAATGAGAAACAGCTGAAGATGCTGACAGAATCTTCAAGGATACAAACTTCTTTCCTGTTTTATTAGAAAGGACATAGAGCATCTCAGACCAGTTAGGAGTGGGAAGATCAAAAGTAGAAGAAAGAGTTATTATACACATAAAACATCTTCCATATATTTCATTATCCTTCATCATCAGTTAATGCATTCACAAGTACTTACTGAGTACCTGGAAATGTGTCACGAACTCCTCTAATAGCATGGATTATAAAGACTAGTCAGGGTGACCCTCTGCCTAAATGAATTTATGATATATAAGTAGCTTGTCTTTTAACATTGTGATAAACACTACAACAGGTGGATTATGATGAGGAACAGTATCACAATGAAGACATTATCCAAACAATACTACTGTTGATTAATCATAAAAGATTCAGGATAGAAATGTATGACTCTCCAAGGGTATCAAAATCCTGTTGTGAGAGGGCATTTTTACTTATTGATGGTATTGATATCATGAACACTATATACAGAGTGTTTTATGGTTGATGCTTATTAGCTTTCCTAATTACTGGTATATTTTAAGCTTTGACCCAATTCTTTCTTTAATGTGTTCTAGAGAAGCCCAAAGGTTGTACAACCTGTCAAATGTTAGGTCGTATAACTAACTCTAGGTAGAAAGCTTTTCTGTGAAGATGTTACTGTTAGCTGCTACCAAACACTAGAAGCATCAAAAATTCCACCTTGTTCTCTCATTTCAGGACAGTAAGGCATGCTACTTTGGCTTCAGGCTTTCTGTAGAGATCTGTCTGTGGCAACAGTGCTGACCATATCAACCAAAATGTCCCAGTGCTCTTGATGTGCTATGTCTCACTGGAAATTTGCATACTTGTATACAGTTCCAGGACGGACACGTGTCTCTCCCCTGCTGCTCCCCAGAGATACACTCCCTCTTATCTGCCAAATAAATCATACTATGGAGATGAAAGCAGAATTCTAACACTGAGCCTGGGAGAGTGCATCAAAGCAAATGTCATGTTGTTTCTCTGATGACAACTCTGATCTGGTCACACAGCCTGCCCTTCTTTTTCTCACATCTACAGCTACATGTGTTCTTCATGAATATTTTACTCACCTCTTTTAGACTCTCAATTTGAGGTCGTGATTGAAGTTAGCTGATTCTAGTAAACATGTCTACTAAAAATCAAATATGTTCATGAATCCCTGTGCAGTTAGCTTCTCAAATCCCCCTGGGACATCCCTACCCTAGAACTGGCAGCAATTTCTGTCTTCTTCACCCACACACTGGAGCATCACTTTTAAGCAATATAGTTTTAATGCAAAATGTATGAAAGCTGTAAAATCAACATACAATCACAAGGAATATCATTAACTAGTTAATGTGTCATTATTTTTATACTCTTCCATTATATTATATTTTTATTCCTCTGTTGATATGTGTTGTATGCACCACCTCAGCGGGTATCACAGGCATGGTAAGATGAGGCCTGTCTTCCTCATTCACACTGCTTCTCTTTCTTTACATAGGACTTTCCCAGACCAAATCCCTGGTGGGAAACAAAACAGTCTGGGTCTCATTCATGCACCTGTCTCAGTTGCCCTGGTTTTGCTTGCATGACTAGATAGTTCCAATCTATGACGTGTACCTAACTTTTACTAAAAGCAGTATTTTTAATTGCCATAAGTTCAGCAGCTTAAAATTAGCACATCAATTACAACACTCCTCTATAAGGTATGAGATCTAAGTACAGTTTGCCTGAAATCTCTGCTAAGAACCTCACTAAGGAAAAGTGACGATGTACATTGCAATAGTGGGGTCCCTTGAGTTTGTAGACTTACTCCAATGTCATTGTCGGCAGAAATCACTTCACTAAAGTTTGGGAAGCTCAGGCAGCATCTCTCTCCTTTCTGTCTGTTGATGACCAGCCATAGCTGGCAGCAACTACAGGATGCTACAGTTCCTTGTCAAGCGTCCTCTACAGAACCAGTTACAGAATAAGCCTGTTGTTTTTATTTCTTGTTTTTGGACAACCAGTCTAAAACTGCCTGTTTTTCTGTACTTTTAAAGGGTCTCTGCTGCTAAAGGGTCCTTGCAATGATCTCAAGTCTACCCAGGAAACTTTCCCATCTCACGATTTGCTGACTTGAAACCTTAATTATAGTTGTGAAATCTCTTCATAGCAGAATGAAGATTTCTGCATTGGTTTATTAGAGGGTTGTGTAGAGGCAGTGTTCCTTACAACATTGAGGAAACCAAATGAGTATTATGCCCACCACAGTTAAATTTACTGTAAAATAAACAGAAATCTTCAAAATCAATTTATAGTGAGTTTTCAAGCATTTTGGAAAAGACTAAATGTGTGTTTGTGTGGGTACATGTTCACTTAAGTTTTGTGAAAATAGTATATTTTATTTATTTTTAAAAGAACTGCCACTCCTCATCAAATTATCTCTATCTTATTTGACCATGCTGTTTTGGAGTATTATCTGAAAGACAGTAAAGATAAGTATTTTAATTTCTCTGCCGCGGTGTTTTGTCTGGCTCTGGTCACTCAGTGCAGCATCGAGGAGGAGAGGAGGAGTTTTTTCAGAAAAATTTCAGCTCCCTAAGTCCAGTTTCCTACAAAGACTACACTAACCAGGATTCCCATTATAAGGGATTACTGAAATGAAAGGATGAACACTTTTCTTAAAATGTATAGTGACAGTAGATTCAATTTTTTTTTTTTTTTACCAAAACAGAAGTGTAGAACTCTAAGTAGAGCATATATTTTTCTTTATTGCCTGATCAATGAGAAAGGATTTCATAGTCTTAGGGATGTGATTAGTATAGATATATATCCCATTAAAATATACAATAAATTTTAATGCAAATAAAATATTTAATAAAATTTAAACACATCATTTGATATTCTGTTTGAAAAGTTACTGAAGAGAAGTCACAGAAGCTGAACCTGTACAACTTGATGTGTGTGATATTACATTTTCGTGCTAAGATCAGATTCATTTGTGAAAGAGGTCAATGAAATTTCTGTAAAAGTAAAATGAGTTTGAAACAGAAATGATAACAAAGACAACCAGTGAAATAAGTAAGAGAGAGTGACTCTCATGTGACACATCAAGTTGTAGGCAAAATATACCTACATTATACCAAAAGTGATCATTTCTCTGAGAGAAGGGGATACAGCTTTAACACAAATAGTTAATAGTTTTCTTGGAGTTCTCTGTTGGTCTAATTATTGAAGAGAAATGGGTAATGTACAAATAATATTATTCGTGATTATATACAAATTGCTGCCATAGCTTGAAAGCAACCTAACAAGAACAAGATGGCTAATTAATATTCAATAGATAGCAAACATTAAAACAATGGACTTGTGAACTCTCTGAAATCTGAGAGCACATTCATGAAAGACACTTTAGAAATGTCCAGGTCTTCAAATATGATATTTGAACAAGTGTGATGGTTTGAACAAAGTTATTCCCCATTGACTCCTGAATAGTTCATCCACAGTTGGTAGCACTGTTTGAGGAGGATTAGGAGAGGTGGGATTGCTGCATGGAGATGTTCCTGAGAAAAGGCTTTGAGGTTTCTAAAATCAGCCACAGTTCCCAGTTCATTCAATCCACTTAAAGTTTGTGAGTTCTACACTTCCAGAGCATGTCACCATGCCTGCTACCTGCTGCCTGCTATCTTGGTTCCCTGCCACGATACATTGATTATCCCTCTCGAATAATAAGCCCAAATAAACCCTTTCTTCTATACGTTTCCTTGTTCATAATATTTTATCACAGCAATAGAAACACAACTAAAACATGTCATTTTAAAAATTAAAAACAAAAACAAAGAGTGACTACAAATATTAACAGGATTTCAAATGGTGTTTCCAATTATTTTCTTTTGAAGAGGTTATCACAGGTTATGTAAATATTATTTTGTTATTTTTAAAAATTATTTTAAAATATGGATTACACTGGTGAGTTTGCCATTGCAAAATTTGTAATTTTCTGATTTTAGTGTAAATAAGTTATTAGTATTAGTTTCTCACTTTGTATTCAATATGACATTTAATTTTAAATGAAATTGCCCATGGTATGAAAGCCGCAGATATCACAAACCTGGATACCCACCTCAGCCCATGGTGCTTACTGAGTCTCAAGCTCCATGTGAAGTATCATATATCTGTTCCTGTAGACACAAACAGATTTTCTCATCTTTTTTGAGGTGGGTTCACAACACCCTGAGTGGTCTTTATCCCTACCAGCCCTATGGCTTCATTTGTGGGAAAGGACAAAGGCAGTCAATGACAGGGGACACTCAGAGTGTAAAGGTTCACATCTAACAACTTAGGATTGAATGTGACCTAAAATATAGACTTATTTCTTTCCAGGTAAAATATTTATAGTATTTAATAATTAATTAACTAGTTGCTTAATTAATTAACCCATAAGTATATGATAACTATATAAATTGTATATCAATAATATGTTATGTATAATTATATGTCATATATGTTACATTTTTCATATATATGTGTTATATATGTTATATTATCTCATATAATTATATATTCATTAATTATACATAATTCTATATCATATATGAAAACAGAGAATTTAGAAAAGCTGCTGTGAGGTCCAGCTCTGCTAGCTATCTGGGCCACTCACCATGTTCCCACACTAGAAGCTGGCAGAGGTCAAGAGCACCCCACAAGAAATTACTGTGGTTCCACTGATCAGCTCCATAGAGACCATGCCCCAAAGCATAGATTTTGGGCCAACCCATCACCCTCATGGTTGTCTGCTAAGCCCCAAACGATACCCACCATGCTTGCAGTTCCCAATAGACTGAAGACTCTTAATGCTTAAAGATTATCCAATGGATTTATATATTTGGAAATGCTCAATACACAAGATGCTCAACCAATTAGAATTGTTACCCAGTATCTAACCTTTTGTTAGAAATTGCTATCTAAGACTGTTAGAGATCCATGGCTCTTTCTCCATGTTGCTTCCTCTCTCTCCGTCCTCTTTCCTCCTCCCCCTCCTTTTCCTCCCAACTCCTCACTCCTCCTACCTCTTCTACTGCCCAATCACCAAGCTCCATGGCAAATACAATGTAGCAGCTAAATATCCTGCTACATATATAATTATATAATATATAAAAGATATAAATTATATTATATAAGATATATAATTATATAATATATATTATAATGCATGTAACCATATATAGTATATATAAATAATAAATATATAATTAATCAGTTAACAAGCATATAATATTGAAGTATACAATTCAGTAATATGTAGTATATTTATAGTAGTTTTTAATTCCATAGTCTTTTAAAATATGTTTGTAAATTTCTGTTTTTCAATGGGATAAAGTATTTACAGAGATTGTCTGCTCTTGGGTTAAAATGTCCATTACATTCAGGTTCCTTTTCTCATTTACAGATTTTAATATAGAGGAAGGCAAAGCAGACGTTTGTTCACCATACAGACCCAAGTCCTATGCCCAAACCACCAGACAAATGGATTCAACTATTTACTGGGGCTTTCTTGCTAAGGATGGCAAAATGTCCCCTTCTGAAAATAGACTTCTGATACCCTGGGTGAATTCACCAAGACTCTAGTGTGATCACTGTGTAGAAAGACTTCTGTGTCTTTTAAAATTTTGTGGTTTATCACAAATTGCCAAAAATCTAGCCCTCAGAGCTATTCATCAGCTCAAAATGATTTCAAGCACCCCCCAAACCCCTGTTAAAGCTTTGAATATTCTGTGCAACTCCTTATGTTAACACTGTATTTATTACTGGGATTTCTACTCACATGAAACAAAGCACATTCATAAAATCTATACTTCACAGAAAAATCACTTTTTCTTCAACATTGCATTTAAATCAATGCAATTCTTTTTTCTCTATATTCCCAGAAATCTGATAGGGAGATTAGATGAATCCATTACTGAAGGGAATTTAACTGAGCAAAGTGAATTTAACTAAACATTAGTATAAATTAATTTAGATGTGTGTGGTTTTTGTAAACCATGCAATCTGTTGTGTTTGATCTTGTCCTTGGAAGCAGGGGCAGAAGCAGTTCGTGCACAAACACACTAAATGAATATGTGTTTATGCAAGCAAATAAATGATTCTTTTCTATTCCGAAGTCTACTGAACCCTCCTTTGGCGCCAAGTTAGTCTACGGGATGCTGGGTGGAGTTCACCTTCATTACCAGGCACAAGCTTGTTATATGTAACTCTAAAACAGTTATTTACTGTGTGATTTTTCAGAGGGAGAAATGCACTTTTCTTCTTTTCTAGGTTCATTTGTAGAATTAAGTTTATGTGCAAGATATACGACCTGGGAAAATTGGAAGACTGGATGCATATATACTCTTCAGGATCGTAATGTCTATGACCCATAAAAGCTATATAATCAAGCATGGAATTCGTGCCAAGCATAGGTTAAAGTATAAGCAAGATGACACAGTGCAACTAACTGAAGAGGTTGGTGAAAGAGATAGCTGACCTGGCCAGAGCTTAAGTTGCAGAAAAGAGACTTGTTTACAGTTAAGTTGCATGGACAGAGCGTTTTTTTGTTTCTGAACATTACTTGTTGAAAACACAAACACCAGCAAATGTGATTAAACATGGTCAACTCCAGTAAGTGTTGGGTCCAAAGGTCAGAGTCCTGGTGAAGAGAGTTACCATCCTTATCAAGACAACAAGGAGAGTGTTGTGTTCTTATTGCTACAAAAAGATGCAACTCCTAAGAGAGCCTCGCCCTTACCCTTGTCAAACTAAGTCTTCCGGGCTCTAAAATGTTAACACTGGAGCAATTGTGTCAAAAGGGTTAGCTATTTCTCTAACCATTAGGATTTCTCCTGGGAAGCTGAGACCTCTGCTTTGGCAGGGTGATTTCAGAGAATTCCAGTGTAGGCAAAGGCTGCCACCCTAACACCCTCAGCAAAGAACTATATCTGGCTTGTTTCAAAGTCTTTTTCTGCATATATTCATCTTATAATTTAGAAAAATGCCCAAGATTAAGGATATAACTTTTGCTGCAGAAATCTGCTCATAACACTGAGGATGATTTGATGTATAATGATGAGAAAGTGAAATACAGTCAGAGAGAATGAGGAGAGAAGGAAGGATGTCTCAGAGAAGTTGAAATAATTCTCTTTAACTGAAAAGGAAAAGCATCATCCTCTGATGGAGAGAGAAGGAAATGGAGGAGGGCAAGAAATGTTACATGGACACAGGATCTCATTTCTTTAGTCACTTTCTCCCTGTTTGATACTCAGTACAACTTTAATATGAGGCTCATAATTTTGTATTTTATGAAATGAACTGTCATCCAAATACTTAATTTCTTTTCATCTAATAAACTATATGTATTTTCCTTCTAGATTTATAACAAAACTTAATAAATGTTTCAAATACATATACTTATTTGCACACATAATTGTGCTGGACTTGTGATTACCACATGGCAATCTGGAATATGCAATCACCCTGAATATTTTTCAAGGCTGTTGTAGCCACACCCAGTGCTAGTCTCAGACTGTGGTTGTACAAGTCAACCTTTAATAAATTCTCAGCATTGAACAGAAAACCATTATTACAGTTTAAAAAAACATCCAATTCTGCATGTTTAATTAGTTTTTAATTTTTGATTTTGAACCATAGTACTTCTATATGATATGACTTGTAATTCTGAACTATTAGCTTCACAGAAGAGTACAAGAAAATGACTGTATTTACTGTAGGGTAAACTTGCTTAGTTATGTATCTACACACTTGCTGTTCATGTGTAAAACCACTTGGAAACTTGTTTTTTGGGAAGATGTCCAGAATCTGCAGAATGCTTTTCCAAGGAATCTGGATGATGGCATGAGGGAACATTTGGCTGTTTTGTTGAGACAAACAGCACACTGGTTTGGTAAACTAAGAATAAAATCTGTTGGTCCCCACATGGCAAGAGACTATTAGCGTTTGTGGTACATCTGTTTCCCCCAGTAGGCTTTGAGCCTCCAAATAAAGGTGGCACACTTTGTTTGGTTAAGAGGTAATGACACTATTCTGGATACAAACACACAGCATAAGCAATTACTGAATTTACTGTCTTTAATTTGAATCAGTGTCAGTGGTCCTAGTGATTTTAACCAACACCAAATGATTCTTTGGCCATTTGCAATAAGAATGAGATGCTTTTCTTATTCCATTCCCATGAGTCTTTCTACATGCCTCCTCTGTGCATGATAGCTATGAATGTGCAGATTTTAGTTTCTGACCTAATCCTTTCCTTGCAGTGTAGTACTCATGCAGGAATTATTCATGATTGGTAGTTAAGTTCTTTTTTAATTTTTTTTTTATTTTTGCCTAAATGTTTTAATGTGTTAACCCCTTAAAATACAGTGAAAAAAATTCTCATGGATTACAAGCTGCAATGAAGTGCTTGGGCTCTTTAAGTGATATGATCTCTGAAATTTCAAATTTGAGTTCTCTTGGATTTAAGTGACATAGTTAATTAAGTTAAGAATGATGCCTCTGAATAAAAATGTCATCACTGTCGCCTCTATAGTAATCAATACCCCAAACTTTAAAATATCATCTTGTTTTATACCAAAATAAGAAGATAATTATTTTTAGGAGTATTCACATAAAAAAAAACCAAAATGACATGTGGAGAGTCCACTTTAACTAACTCCTCATTGTTTTGCATCAGTTTCTTCATGTTATTTCCTTTTACTCCATATTTTTAATCTACTCGTATTCATGCACTAACACAAAGTAACAAAACATGAACATACCTGGATAGCGAGGGCAAAATAATTCTGCAAGCTTTTCTAATCAGTAGGACTTAACTGTTGAATCTGAACCTGTAAAGCATGTGTTAGCAAAGCTGAGGTACCTTTCTTGAGCACCGCCATCAACATGTAGACTTACAGAAGTAGAAGATTTTTCCAGAAGCCACCCAGAACCCAAAGTTCTGTTCACGGATCAATGTGATTTTCCACTCAAAGAAAAAGTTCTTTTTGTTCTACTCTGTGTTTTATGTGGCTGTTTGTTACTGAGACAAACCAAATGGCTAAATCAATACAAATGACCCTGGAGGGCTGGAGAGACCACAAGAAAGTGTAGCATCATTAAACTAAATTACAGACAAGCACTTAAGGAGACAAATAAGTATTTTGTTACCATAAGTCTTTTTTTATGGTGAGGATGATTGAAAATGTTTACAGAGCATGCACAGTACCTGGGAGAAGGCTTCTATGACAGTGCCCTAATACTTGGGTCTTACTGATTTAAATCATTTAAGAATGTGGAAGTTTGATAATGCTTTTCCGAACCCAATATATACTGTTCAGAACTACATAATATACTGTAAATCAATGAGGTGATATTCATGTAAATATATTCATGCAAAGTTATCAAAGCATCAGAGCCACACATGGGTCATGGGGAAGCTAGATTCTGGAGGTGATAAGTGTGAGACACAGTCAAGAGGTTGGGCAGGCTGGAACAGGGCAATGTGGTGCCAATGGGCAGTGTCTTTCTTCTTTGAGAAGAGTCCCCCAGATCTCAGCTTCTTTTGTAGTGTTCCACAGATCGTGGAACTGAAGACAGAGCATACGTTTCAGAACTCTACGAACTCAGTGCATGGCAGCAGGTGATTGTATTTCATTGAAAATAATTGTTGAAAAAATATATCTCAGAAGTCAGGAGAATAACTAGCTAGGAGCAGTCATTGGAGAATGTAGATGAGTTTTGCTGCTGAGAAAACCCAGGTGTGTGATCAGTTCATCTACTCAATATTTCACAACAATAGCCGCTGCAGAGTAGATTTTGCTTTTCTGGTGAAATTATAAATTTAGTGTTGAGATAATTGGTTTGTACTAGAAAATTCAGCAGTGATATTTAAATGCTCTCTCCAGGTCTTCATTTCTGCCTGTACAAAGAATTCCACTCTCAGTATAAATGACACATACAAATGTTTATACTTAATGCAAAACCAATATGAAAAGGTAAAATGAACTATTGCCTTCATAAAAGACAAAATTCAGGAAAATGCTACACTTTTTTTTTCTTACAATGGCTGGAAAGGCCATGGATTTGGAGGAATCACTGTATATTTATGAATATGTATGTCAATGTGCATATGCATGTGTGGCAGTTGCTTAAATGACAGTTGTTTCCACAGATTAAATGGGAATTGGATAGTGTATTCACTAAATCAAAAATATTATTGGCTATAAATTACATTGATATACTCTTCTATGAAGTAGATAGGAAGAATTTATGACTTTTTTAAAAAGGAAGATAGATTCAATTGATTCACTTAAAAACTGATTTCAACACAGCAGTCTTTGTCGTATGTGGAAAAAAAGAAAAATTATAGAAGCTCAGGATGATGCATATATAAATTAGTTGCATTTTCCCTCCAATGGGCATGGTAAAGCTGCATCGTGCTGACACACACATTTCCCCTTCTCAGATTCCCAGAATTTGGTTCTCTCAGTTTTGTACTAGGTATTGCTGAGAAGTGGATAGGTTAAAGACCTGAGAGAGAGAGAGAGAGAGAGAGAGAGAGAGAGAGAGAGAGAAACATGACTTAGAAACTCAAGTATTTAAATGAGAGTAAAAGCCACCCCCAATCTTCCATCTCCATAATCTCTCTAATGGTAACAAGGGCAAAAATGCCAGAGGCATAACTATGGTTGGAAGGATCATGAATTACTATGACATGTTGTTACATAGAGGACAATCTTCTTAGAAGTTGCTTGGATCCACACAGGACTTTCCATGACTAAGAAATAAGTCTGTGTGTTTTTTTAACCCACTGAGATGTCTACCATTACTACCTGAAATCTCTTTGCAACCAAGACTGAATTAATGAACATGGTATTTATGATATTCCCAAGTAAAGTCTAACACAAAATATCTAGGCTTTCATATCACGAGCCTGCATTTATTTCTTGCAAATAAAATCTTATTAGAAGCAAGGGCAAAAACTAAATAGTCAAAAAGGGAACCATGGAAGCAAATTCAGTTCAAATACAGAAGTTTTAATCTTCATGAAGTTAGGAATATGCACTTAATGTGCAAGAAGTAGTACTTCAGATGTGATGACAACAGTCTTCTAACCAAATATGGTTATATATGGTGTTTAAGGCTTACCTTCTGCTGCATCTATATTCTATAGTAACCAGTAGCTCTAATATACAAAGTAATGTAGTTGGGTAGGGAATGTGAATAGAAACTAATGAGTTAAAGTTTAATCATCTTATTTCAGGGTGGAGGCACAGGAAATGACCAAAAGAGACTAAAGAAACTCACTCCATGTCAGGAGTCTTCATGGGATTTTAATAGAAATAATGTTTTATATCAAGATTATATTCATTTAAAAATTCATCTAAAAATAAAAAGTTTTGAAAATCAAAATGACCTTTCCTGAGAAGAAAGAATTTTAACAGATATGCTTTTAAAAAGAGATTTTTTTTTCCATTTAGGAGTCTTTCTATTTGTAAGAGCTACAGAATGACTACAGAGGTCAAGAGAGATAGGAATGTTGAGTGGCAAATTTGTTTGTCACTTGACACTACTGTGTCATGAATTTGGCTTTCTTCAGATCTTGTCAGTCCAGAGGAAAGTGTGAGGTCACAATATATGCAGAAACTCATATGAACTCATATGGGCACACTCACCGTCTTCCCTCATCAGCTGTTAGGTAGAAATGCCGATACTTTGAAATTGACCAGAAGTCTAAGAAGTAATTTTTTTAAACTTTTTTTCCTTAAACTTATGGTTGCAATTGCATCTCTGCCTGTGTATGTTTGCCTGTGTTTCTGTGAAGGCAGAATAAGAGTAAATATCTCACACTCAGCTGTTAGCAGAATAATGCCCCACTTCTGAGGAAGGAGAAAAAAATTCAGTGCCTACAAGTTGCGCTTAAGCTGAACCTGTGGGTGTATTTCATTACACACTAAAGAGGGCATAGGAGAGTCAGTGTAACAGTGATATGATGTGAAATGGTTCAATTTGACATTGATGGCTGTAGAGCTGGATTGCAAAAGCTAGGAGCCAAGGAATGCGGATGCCCTTTAAGAGGTAGAAATGGATTCGCTCTGGGGCTCTGCAGAGGAATGTAGCTCTGCTGACACCAGGACTTTGTCCCAGAGAGATACCCATGTCAAATTCTTAACTTTCAAAAACATAAGATAATGAGTTCATTCAATGCTTGTTTGTTAGAATTTTAGTGGTACGTAAGAATAATGGGGAAATGTTCTGTCTATATTTGAGAAGGTGCAACAAGGAGCACAGCCACTGTCTTTATTTCTCCCATCATGTAAATATTAACAATAACAGTAAATGGGGGGCTCTGAGTGGGAATTTTAATATTAAATGAGCTTCATTCTCCAGATCGTAGTATTTGGGAAAACAGAATCTAATTCCTAAGAGAACAAGCTGGGCATTTCCTGGGCCCTTTTTCGCTAAGAAAGAGCACTTTCTGGAACAACATAAAGAATGATATTCTCTTTGGAGTCCATCTGTGCTCACAGTCTCTAACTGAAGAAGAATAAATCATAACAAGCAAGGATTACTAAACGTCAGACATGAAGTTCACCCTTTGGTTGGACCCGGTCCTGAGCAGAGAAGGTTATTTAATACCAAGGCAGATTATAAATTTGTCAACCCAATCAGGATAGACTTTGATGCCGGGATTCTTGCTTTGCATGCTCTGGTTGATGGCAGATTTCTAATTTATATATACTTGATTTTTTTGTACTTTATAAAATCCTTGTTCTGCCTATGTGTTCATCCTCCATATGGTGATGTGTAGGTCCAAACCTGTGAGAAAGCTCCACCATCACTTGGTTCCCTTTCTTGCTCCACTATTGTATAAAGTTTCATGTTTACAACATTCTAACTCTGTGTTAAGAAAAACAACCCCGGTCACCAATGCTTAGGGAGGCTTTTACGTTTCCCAATGTGACAGTCATGAAAAAGGCAGGCACTGAAACCAAACATTCTAACATTTTCTTTATGAAGTAGGGTCATTCATCTACCTGGAAATGGGAATGGTTTATTCAGAGCAAAAGCCACTGGAGAAAATCCAAATCCTTAGGAAGGTCAGTGGTGGCAGATCTTTTTCAAGCCACCTAAAACTCTAGTCGGTGGAGGCGTAGGATAAACGCAGCAAAATAAAGTGAGAGGACAGATAAAGAAGTTCAGAAGTTGTCTTAAAGGGATGGGGGTGTTAGATGACAATCCCTAGGATTTTCTACAGAACTTTAATCAGTTCATCCTTTGACACTGAAGTCATACAAAAGTTGCTAATTGGAATTTGAAGGGGTCATTTTTACTTCTGATTCATTTAATGGACAATCTATTAAATGAAGATTTAGAAATATCTCATTGCAAGGCTAGGGAGATGGCCCAGTGGGTGAAGGCAACTGCCACCAAGCTTGATGACCTGAGTTCAATTCACTGATGCCTCATTATGGAAAGAAAGAATCAATTCTAAACAGTTAAGCTATTCAACTTCTCTGTCTCTCTGTCTGTCTCTCTGTCTCTCTCTGTCTCTGTCTCTGTCTCTCTCTGTCTCTCTCTGTCTCTCTCTGTCTCTCTCTCTCTCTCTCTCTCTCTCTCTCTCTCTCTCTCTCTTTCACACACACACACATACAAACACAGACACACACTCTAAATAAATGTAGTTTTTAAAAATATATGAATGTATAGTAAAACATCCACAACAATGATTAAATAAGCTCAGAATATATCTTTATCATAATTGAAATAATACTTTCATGTTAAGGCAGCTATATACTTGGATGTTTTTTTTTTCCTAGGGGTGGATAAGAAAGGAGTAACTGAACTAAGAATCAGGAGTAGAAATCTCATCATACAATATTGTCACTAGAAAAGGTTAGACTTCAGTAATTATTCTACTTATAGAACTCAGTCTCCATGAGTTCAAAGGGAAACACTAAATTATGCTCTTTCAGCCAGTAAGGAATTATACAACCTGCTGTAGTTTTTTGAGCAGTCAGCTGAGATACAAGTACAAACACCCAATATGCAGAATTTATAGTCTATTTCCCTCCTGAATAAATGACACATGTGTCTGCTATAAATCATTGCAATATGTGAAGGCAGTTTAATACCAGCAATTATGTGCACTGTACCTATAGGTCATTTAGTAGTTTTAAAATTAAGTTTAGTATGACAAAAAGTCACTATAAAATTAATTTTAAAAGAACAAATACTCCAACCATAGTTAAGCATATAGTTAAAATTTTAAGAAGCAATTTTCATGTGAAAAATTAACATACTCTTGTAGTTTCAATCAAAAATTGGAAAAAAACCCTTTAAATGTCAATTAAATTATGCTTTGAGAGCCTGCATTGAACAATATGTACTCCACAGGGCAGCCATGGCTTTCTTCATGGTGCCCTCTAGATGTTTCTATGTAATTCTCAGCTTATAAGAGCAGATTTGAAGTGAAGCAGAAACTTGTTCCAGAAAGCATTGATCTTGTGTACTATTTTTTTAGTTACTTTTGTGTTTCACTTTGGATTTGGTTGCTTATTTTGATGCCAAAGATTGAACCCAGGACCTCGTGTACACACAGCCTATCTCTAGGCTATATCTCCAACTGACGCTACATGATCTTTAAATACTGATATAGAAAAAAGCAAAGTTACACCTGGAGAAGAACTAGAGAAAAGAGACTGGTTTTGTGAATGTCCACAGCTAAACATTTAAGCATGATCCTATCAGAATAGCTTCTGTTCTATCTTTTCATCCCTTCCTTCCTCTGTGTTTCTCCTTCTAATGCTATCCTTTCTCAAAGGCTACTTCTCATTAACAAGTGATACATTCCCCTCAAATTTTGGTAACGTCCTCCCACTAAATCCTTCCATGCATCTTCTGATGTTCTATATTACAACTTTTACAAGTGAAACTAAGCAATCCAAACCTAGGCAAAATGAATCACAAGGAAAAAAAAAAATGCTAAGCATTGCCTCAAGCAGAAATCCAAGGGCAGGCTAGCTCTAGATTTGTGGAATCAAATGATAACCTCTTTCTTTTGTTCCTTGTTTTCTCTTTCACTTAATTCTACAGGCCTGTGTCTGTGTTGGCCTAATTATCCACTCTCTTGATACATGGACTAGACTTTTTTCATTAAAACAGTTTAAGGAAGTAGTCTATAAAATTAAAATTCAAAAGTGAGTTAACTCATCTCCAACAGACATTGGAAGATGAACACCTTCCTTTGGTTCATGCACATTTTGGTCTTACAGGCTATAATGTTCTGTATGTTTCAGTATACATACTACATATATCCTACAGTGGAAGAGGTAGAAAATACTTGAGCCTACAGCACAGTGCCCTGTCTGAAACTTCTCTGAAAATTATATGAAGATATTCAGAGAAAAAAGATAGGAAATTATTCTTACAAAAACATTTTGAGACAAAAATTGTATTTATATTAGTAGAAATGTGCTTAGACTCTTCCAAAATGATTCAATGATGAAAAAATCTTTCCATATAATTGACAAATATTAAGGATTCGAGGTAGCGTTAGACTACAAACGCCATATTTGGTCTTCTCCTGTGTGGTTAGTTCAAACTTGTAACTATCACTAGAACAATGGCTACTATTTTTGTGTCTAATATATACTCCTCCTTTTTAGGAGTTTTGTTGCTTATTTGGAAAGCACTTCACTCATTTCACTAGCATCTTAAATAGCATACATGATCTCCTCACAAAATCTCAGGCCCATTCACCTCTGAACTTAGGCTTTTTGAGTCTACTTTGCCTTCTCTCTTCTAGTCATGCTGCTTCTACATGGGACTAACCATTGTCTTCCCTGTCATGGTATCATTTCTGGAACTGCATAGTTACTCCGTCACATTTTTAAGGGTTTTGTTAAAACAATGTCCTTTGGAGGAGGATGATAGCAATAATTCAATGTAAAAGAAGTCAAAGAATAAGCATTCTTTATATCTATTAGCCACCCTAATGGTTTTTTTTTTTTTAATCAACACTCAGAAAACTGTCATGCTGTGTTTGTTTCTTTTCTCTCTACCTGTCAGCATGTGAGTTTCAGGACAAGAGGAACTTATGTGCTTAGTGTCACATTTCAGCACCCAGGACAGTGCCTGGCCTATTGTCTTTACATAATAAATCACTGTTAAGAATAAACTAAGAAATAGTCCTGGGTCTCAGATCCAATGCAGACTTGTGATCCAAGCTTTGTGTATCAAAGTACTACATCCTTCACCACAGTGACTTTCCCAGTTTGTCCATGAGACAATACTGTTACAGTGCTGGTCAGACAAAGCATGGAAGGTGATACACTAAAGACAGAACCTGTGATTTGCTGATTTGCTGTTTGTTTTGTGTTGTGTTGTGTTGTGTTGTGTTGTTTGTCTTATTTTACTTTGTATTTGTTTCTAGTGCCTAAACTTGCTACTTTTCAGAAAACTTTTAGGTTGGGTTGTTGTTGTTGTTGTTTTATTATAAGTATTGAGTGCACTGCAATTTATACTTATAGACATCAAATTTTAAAAATGAATTTTGTCAATTTAGAAAATGTTGTCAAATTAACTGTAGCATATATAGATATAGAGTCTAGTTACTTTTTTCATTGATCCATGTATTTAATGAGTAATTGTACTTCAGAACCTGTATTGTAAATCTGTAATCAATTCAGTAATTATTCTGTAGCCAACATGTTTCTCCACATTTTAACAGATCCAAAAAACCTCAGAACTGAACAGTCAGGCCTTAGCCACTTATTCTATAATTTTGGATGCTAATACGCAATAGAAAGTGATGTGTGGTCTGGTTTACGTAAGCTTTGTCCTTTGCCTGTTAAATTTTAGTATTTACATATTCACAAATAGACGTGCAGCTGTGAACCTGAGATCAAATTAGCAGTTGGTGGTGACTAAAGATTCCATAGCAGGTGCAGCCCTTAAATTATCTTGTCTCACATTCCGCATGAGGCAACAAGAGCAATATCCCTAGCCACATTCTGTCACCAGAGTCTGACACAAGCAAAGGCTCACATCCAACATAAAAGGTCATGACCAGTGGCAGAAAATTGGTGGCTTAAACACTACTAGCAGGTACTTTGACCCATATGAGAATAAGTTTTCAATCACTATAGCAATAATGTTGGTGTAATAATTTCATTGGTTATGATGGTTCTGTGTTTAAAATGTGAATGGTATCTTCTCTCACCAGGAAGGGGTTATATGATTGTCCCAAAACAGTACATGGAGTCATAGATCAGAAACTGCTAATCTTAGCAAATGTATGTGTGGATGTGTGGGGCACAACATGGCATCTTAGTCACCCTGCCTTCAATAACTAATTTAGGAAAGCTATGGGAAATTACGAGAGGTGGGAAGAGGAGGGAAGCAAGGGAGGGGGAGGGAAGGCGGGTGAGCAACAATTTTAAGTATAGTAGCAGCATCTTTATAGAGTCTATGGCCATATACAGGGAAGTTATGATGTGAGTAATTGTGTGTCCTGTTTAAAGACATCTTCATCCATTACTTAATCCTCCTACCACTTCTTAGAAACAAGATACAATATACTAATTACTTCTATCATAGAAACATGGGCATGAAGAACATAGAGGAATAGAAATATGTTGAAGGTTAGTATTTATTGAACTTTGCAAAGAATCATGAGAACTTATTTTAATGAGTTCAAAATTGTCTGTGTTGTAATCAGCAACACTGTTATTTATTCATTGACCATGTTAAGTTTATATTATGTAGCAAAACTAACCAAGAGTTGATACAGAAGCATAAGGTAATATCCTGTTTATCATGGACTCATTATCAACATGGAGGAGAAGAATCTTCCCTCTTGAAGAACTAACTAGAGCCATAAATATTGAGTGAGAAATACTTTCAGTAAGTTGTTAGAAAATAGCTTTCAGATTAAGAAGTGTTTTAGGTGATATGTCTCTGCTGGTAAGCAGCCAGACATACAGAAACAGGAAAACTGCCTAAGGTTTATTAAATAGTAGTAATTTTTTTTATCTTGTGAGCTTAATCAAATGCAAAGGGAAATTTAGTAAGACTGGATTACATAAAGAGGATGAGCTTAAAGAAACATACCTGGAGGGAATCTCCAGGTAGGCATTTCTGTCCACCCTGGACAAGCATTGGAGACATATCATTACTATATGACATTCACATGATTTACTTGCATTCCTAAAAATGGTGTGGCCTGCTATATAATATAAACATTCTCTGTTATAGTCTTAAATACTGTCTACAGATACTATGCACCTGACAATCAATAGCTACTGTGGGAACATACAGTCCTCATAGGAGCAGTGTTTACAGAGAAATAATTTGATGTGATTTTTTTAATACAATAGATATGTAACCATAGAAATGTAAATGAAAATTATATGACAGAGATGCCTAACATGAAGCACAAAATAATAAGAATTATTTAGCCAGATTAAAATTTAATATAATGTAGTTTTATATTTGCAAACTCTGGCAACATGTTGAAATATAATTTAAACATTTGAGAATTTTTTTCTAGGACAGGGCTTTTTTTCTTTTTTTATATAAGATATTTGCTTGCATTATTAATATGTGAGGTTTGTTTAATTACTTAAACATTATACAAGATACATGTGAAGGTGACCTCACTGTAGTGGTAAAGCAGCATATTCAAAAATAAAACAAACTCAACATAAAATATTCTTGAGAAAAGCTGAATTCAAAGCCATTTGCAATCTACATTGATGTGAGAGGTGAAAGAAAAAATGGGGTATTTAAGACTGTGTTTTTGTATTTCCCAAGTAAATTTTCATATAAACATAATCTATAGGACATATAAAATGTGAGTAGAGCCATATAAAAGTCAGTGAATTATTATGATGACTCCACTGTGTAGCCATCATTCAAGTTGAAAAAAAAATAGTTGGAGAATTGAAAGTCCAAGGCTGCTGTAGGCTATCTAGTGAGTTCGAGGCCAGCCTTAGCTACTCTGGAAGAGCCTGGCTCAAAAATTTAAAAGTGCAGTATTCATGGATATAAGTAATCAATGTATGTGTTAACACAGTAATATTTAGAAAGGAGCACAAGAAAGAGTAACGTAAACACTGGATCAAATGTTTACTAATGAGTTCTCATATGTAATATACTTCCTTTAAGACCTTGGGATGCACTCTCAAGACATAGCCTATTTTCAGTGCAGCAAAATAAGTTTTTGTTTGTTTGTTTGTTTGTTGCTTTTATGCCATTTTAATTACATACAAGTATTAAGGTCAGTTCTAGGTTGAGGAACTGGCAATACAACAGATGCACATAGTCAAGGAACAAGCAAGACAATAAACAAATAGCCAAAGAACAAGCAGATACATTTACACAATGGAGTACTACTCAGCTCTTAAAAACAACGAATTCATGAAATTCTTAGGCAGATGGACAAAACTAGAAAATATCATCCTGAGTGAGGTAACCCAGTCACAAAAGAACATACATGGTATGAACTCACTGATAAGTGGATATTAACCCAAAAGCTCACAGTACCTGAGATGTAAAATAAGTTCTTAATGGGCAGTGTCCACATGTGCTTCTGTCAGGACTCATTATTTTACTTGGAGATCTGCATTTTAAAAGCTATTTTTTTTTTCTGTTTGAGTGCTTATGTATTCTGTAGATCTTTCTTAGGTGTACTTTTATCTTTATTAGTATATTTTCTTCTTTAAATATACATTTTAGCTATCCAAATAACAAACTGAAGTTTGTTAGGAAGTTATTCTTAAAATACTCATAAGTTTAAAATTTCTGAGAATAATGACTTGGTGGTCTTGAATCTCAAGGAGTAGCATGTCAAGTTTTGAAAACACTGAGAAACTTGCTTTTTATCTACACGTCATTGTTGCTAAGTAAATGTATTTTGTTTTACTTTTTAAATGACAATAATTTAAAAGTAACAATGTTTCCACTATCTCAGCATAACATATGTCTACCCCTCTATAGGATTGAAAGTCGTCTAAATTCTCATACCATAGACAATATATACCTGCTTATATCTTTAATTACTTTTTAAAATGTTTCATCTACTTTAATATGTAAGTCTGTGATATTTATATAATGATGCCTTGTTATATTAACATGCAAATTTACCAAAATATTTGTATGCATTATGCTGTTGGTGGACAACTGCCTATTTTCTAGTTTGGGAGTATTCAGTCCAGTGATAGTATAACCCCATAGTGAACAATTGAAGTATAGGCTCTGAATGGGACCAGGGATTGTGCAAACTCCTGTGGATAAATGATTTTCTATCATTTTTAATGAAAATGATGTCAGAGTGAATGAAAACTGGTGCGCTCCGTGTTGAATGAGAGTGAAAAGCCTGGACTCTTCGGTAACACTGCTGAGCAACCGGCTAGTGAGTGTGGGGAGCAGGATTCCATTCACAGATAGGATCTATTGTTCCTGCGTGCCACGACTTCACAATGAAGCAAGAGAAGAGTGATAAATAAAACGGATCATAATTCCTGCTAGCCACTTTAGTGGGTTTGGGGAGTGTGGATCATAAAATATGTCAGGCATTAACTTACAAGGAAGATGCTAAAAAAAAAAAAAACGAGGAAGTGGATGGAAATAACAAGCAGGGTGAGGTGGCTTTAATTGTGGGAATGATGAGCTAAAAAGACTTTGAAGAGAATGGTATCTTAAATGAGGTCCCAAAGAAAGGGTTTAAATGCTGGCCTGTCTCATTGCACAGCCCATGCTGTTTACTACCATATTACACTAATAAATAACCATTTATGACAATAGAAATTTCCATAAGACCCTGTTCATACTTTATAAGAATCTATTGCAGACACATCCCTGTAAAGATCATTAACTAGGAAAAATGCTAATAGCTCTAAATTCAGACTGAATTTCATTACAAAGGCATCAAGGACTGATTCTGCATAACTGGAAGAGCCATTTGTACTTGTTTTGTATACATTTTCTGGCTGATAGGACTTTGCCTTACTGCAAATAATCTGAGTTCAACAAATGCAAGCATTTGTGGCAATTAGACAAATATTGCTAGAGAATAGATTCAAAAGGATTCAGACATTAATTTGTGCCATATTTTATTGTGACTCAATTATATTCTGAGAAATAGTTGATAGATGTCTTGTTTGGGATTTATTGCTGTGAAGAGGGACCATGACCAAGGTAACTCTTAAAAGTAAAAACATTTAATTAGGAATGGCTTACAGGTACAGAGCTTCAGTCCATTATCATCTCATCATGGTGGGAAGCATGGCAGTGTGCAGTGAGACACAGTGCTGGAGTGGCTACACATTCTACATCTTGATCTGCAGGCAGCAAAGAGGGACTGTGTGCCACACTGGGCAGAGCCTGAGCATAGGAGATCTCAAAGCCAATTCCCACAGTGACTCACACACTTGCCCCAACAAGACCACACCTACTCTATCAAGGCCACACCCACTCTATCAAGGCCACACCTACTCTATTAAGGTCACACTCTATCAAGGCCACATCTCCTACTAGTGCCACTTTTTATGGGCCAAACATTTAACACACAAGTCTTTGGAAACCATACGTATTCAAACCACCATAACAGAGTAAAACATAAGATTATACAGATAGATTTTTTTTTATTGTTGTTATTCATCACTGCCCTGCTATATAGCTGTGGCTGGCCTAGAACTTACAATGTAAAGGAAGATGGCCTTGAATTTGTACTCATCCTTCTGTACCTCTTGTTTACTAGGACTGGAAGCTAAATTACCACACACGGACACTGCAAAATGATTTTTAAAATATTTTCACTGGAGTGATTAAGTCAATGGGTCACATGAATAGCTGTTTTTGTTTGGTTTTATTTTTCCTTCACTAAGACAGGTTACTAAGACCAAGACATCATGGCCAATGCTCATAATAGCAGTCCTTGAAGGGAGACATGAAGGAATGTGATGAGTTTGAGGAAGAGGCAGTCAAATCCAGAGTAAAGGTAAATGTGCTTGAAAGAAAGCATCAGGGCCTGGGATGCTTGAGGTGGGGGTGGTGGGCGTATGGTAATGAAAGAGGGAGAAGTTACTTAAGCAGAAAGGAAGTCCTTTTAAAGGTGAAACCAGGACCCCATAGTAAGAGAATAAATAGCACATGGCCATCATGAGAAACACCTTCATGCCTTTACAAAAGAAGTAAGGCCCTGTATTGAATGTAAAGATTAAAACTAGTTAAGATTATTAAAATTTGTATTTAAAGAAAGACAAAAGAGAGAAAGAGAAGTGACTTAGAAGTGTCTGCCAGGAGACTTTTGCCTCCTGTGTGCTCAGAATCTCCCATAGACCCTAAAAAGAAGAAGGCAAAGTGGGACCACATTAACTGCAGGGTTGTTTTGTTATTACATTGTCCTCACACTGACTTTTTCCTAATTTCCTATTGGTCTCATCTGCTTATGTAGCTTGGCCTTTGTGGGTTGGTTAAGATGTTTTTATATTTGCTTTTTACCTTTATACCAATGAAGCTCAGGCAGCACCAGTGTTGGCTGATTTCAAACGTTCACTTGATGGATTAAAGAACTCTGGGAGACCCTTTAAAGTATTATTTGGGACTGTGTTTATGAGAGTGGGCAGGGTCTTCAGTGTAGGAGGACTTTATCCAAGGAAAGGATCTTCCTTCTATATTCACTGATGATGGGATGCACTAGCTCCCTCTGCACTTCAGAATTCCAGGCTCACTGACATTTGGATACTAGGATTTGCACCAGCTCCACCCCCTCAAATGGATTCTCAGGCTAACAACCCCACCATCAGTCACAGAGTCATGGACTTTCAGACACTCAGTCTGTCAACACAACTATTGTTTTTGAGATGTAGCATTCAATACAGACAATAGCCTAGAAAAAGTTTTTTTTTTAATTATTTCTTTTCAAGACAGAAGAAGAAGCATAGAGAGAACAATGCACTGCATTGTTATTTTAAAAGTCAAGAAAATCCAGGCTATTCATATAAAACCAAATTAAATAAATAGAAGACACATAGATATATGATAAATAGATGGGTAGACAGATAAAATTAGATAGATGATAGATAAATAGATGACTGATACATAGATGGTTGATACAAAGATAGATAATAGAGATAGATGATAGATGATAGATAGATAGATAGATGGATCAATACATAGATAGAGATACATACATAGATACACACAAAGTTGTTAGCTTCCAGTTAATTATGAAGGCTATCTCATTCTCTTGTCTTTCTCAGTCTGGTTCTGAGGAAAGCAATTGATGTCATTCAGTAGTCTAAAATCTGAATAGGCAATGATGTATACTTCAGTATCCATCTAATAGCATGCATATAGAGAGAAGAAGAACATGAAGGGGTAAGACCATAGTTAAGCAGTGAAGCAGCCTTAGTTCACGTCTGGCTTCCTGTTCTATTCAAATATGCAGTGTATCAAATTGTGCCCCACCCCTTTGAAAAGGGCCATCAGATTTTCTCAGTCTAAGGATGTGAATGATGTTTTCTTCTGGATATAACCTTAAAGACTTATCTAGAAACATCATTCAACCAGATACCTACATAAAATTAACTACCACCTGCTTGAATTATTTACATCAATTTAAAGTCCCCTTTTGACTTTATTTTTCAAACAATGAATGTTAGTAAAAATATAAAAAAATGTCTTAATGGTGTAAGTAAGTTGACTGGCAAGGGGAAAGATGGAAATGGAATTGTAAAAAATATTTAATGAAATAGTTATACAACTGAATGCCTAAGAAGTAGGTTCATATATATATGAACAGTCCTGGAGAAAAGATGTTTCAAGGAATTTGCCTGAACAAAAGTGTGGAGACAGAATAGTGGAAGCAAGAGTGTCACAAAGGATACCAAGTTTTAGCATCATGACCAAAGAAGACATTTTCCGTAGGAAGGTGGTTTTCAAGTTATTTCTTAATGTAAGTCTTTAGGCTAAGCAAATGGCTCAGTGAACTCTCAGGTTTAAAATTCAGGATATGGAAAATGTGGAAAACAAGGAAGCAACATAGGGAGAGTTCTGGCTTGACTTTCAGATTTTGGTAATCATGATTTCTAGACCTTTCCTTTCCTTCTCTAGTGGGTAAAATAATGTTCTTAATCAAATATTGAGAGTTGAGTGGTTCATTGTACCTAGAACTACCCATAACATACTTTATATATTCTAATCTCCTTAGTCCTATCATTTACTACAAAGAATGCTTGTTTTATTTCTGATGTCCTTGTAGATTTTTCCTTTACAGCTATAGAATAATGAGTTTTCACCTTAGAATAAATGAAAAATAGAAATATCTCTTGACTATGCAAGTTAAAGAGACAGAAAATAGAGAATAGAACCCAGAGGGAGAAAGGTTAAAACGAATGATTCTCCTGTGGATTCCTGTTTTTCTTGTGTCTTCTACTTGTTGGATCACTTTCTCCTGTTTTCTTTAACTTATGAGTCTCCGATCTTAGTCTAACTATGACCTCACATCATCTAGGTGACCTCATCCATCTTCTTGGATTTAACAACCTTGACTTGAAAATCACTCTAGAAAAATTCATCTGAGCCCAGACTTCTCTTCAGAGATTAGTGCTGCTTTGGAATATGATGGTTACCTAATATCTTCAACTAGGCTTGCCTCAGTTTCTCCTCTTCCATCTTTGACCCTCACTCTTTCACTTTCAAGGCAGAAGTCTTGAAATAATCAAAATGCTATGCCATTCTTACCCATTTCATTAGCACCAAAGAATAACACATCACTTTAGGCATTTCAAATTGCTATCATGACAACAATATCCCATAATTAATCCAAACTATAGTAGATCCATAATATAATTGAGTATTTTACATATTCCAGTCTTTTAGAGGTGTGGGAAAAGCTGAAAAACACCCAGGATATTTTCATTTACATTTTATTTATTTCTTGGTTCTTCTCTATAACTATGAATCATAAAAGCATAAATTTGACTTATGATCTGAATACACATTCATTTCTGACAGGTCAGCAATTAGGAACTCAAACCACTAGCTCTTTTGTTCCTTCACACATAAGTAAGAAAATTATTATTGCAGGTGCAGTCATTTGTAACCTTCTCCTCCTGAAGAATGAGTTAATCTCCTGTTTCGTGTCTCCTTGCACTTATTTTTAAATATGTTTTAACATTTTTTGAAATTGGGTCTCATACAGTTCAAGCTGTCCTGTAATTTTCTACATAGTCACAGATGACCTTGAACTCCTGATCCTCCTGCTTCCACCTGATATGTTTACATCTTAATTAGCATACAAACTTAGATTTCCATGTGGCATTTTATGTAGTTGGTTCTGCTTTCTTGCTCCTCTTCTGCATCCCCTATCCCCTGTCTCTACTTGTACCCTTCTGTCCCCAGTAGTCCTCTTTCTACTTTCTTATCATGCATGTTCTATTAAATGCCACACCTCTTTTTAAAATACTCTTATCACCCTTCATGGGTTCTTTTCAATTTTTCTGACCTCTACACATATGCATTCCACATATTTAACTTTCCCCTTCTAAGACAATTCTATGTTCCTCAGTCTCCATTCACTCCTTACTTTGCCCTTCTAACTCTAGGCTGCAGCAGCTGTATCTTCAGTTCTTCAATATAAGGTTTGTGTTTTGTTTTAGTAAATATAATTAAACTATATAATTAATTAGACCTAGATTCAGAAGTTTATAAGTTCTAGAGTGTTTCTATTATGGTAATTTTCCAGAGTGGTTACTGTAGAGCCCAGCAGGTCTGATATCCCAATCCTCTTACTCAGAAAGGCTGATATGTAGAAAAGACAAAGCATCCACAATGTCTCCTTCTCTTTGGGTTACTTTCCTGATTCTCTTGCTTCATTTAGTAACACCACAATTTCATTTCTGACATCAACACCAATACACACACAGATATGTCACCACCACCACCACATATTCCTGCCATCATACTGATGCTACATTGCTCTTTAACTTCCCAGTTGTCCTATCATTCCGAGGCAGTCCATTATCTTCTTAAAGTACTATTTACAGAATCCCTTGTTTTTCACAGTCTTCCCCTGTGTCCTGCTCCATGAATCCTTGCTTATTTACTAAAGAAGATGGCTAAGACGATGGCATCTCTGATTCTCCGCATTTCTTTACCAACCAAGACTGTCATCTTTTGCTGTTTTGATCTAGAAATAATGTTTTGGCATTATTTTCTAAACTTTGTTTAATTTATTTGAAATCTGTTGTTCAGTTTCTAATGTTTCATATTCTTTTCTCATGTTCACAGCTCACTCTTAGTTTACCACTCTACCTTGAATACGACAACTAGTGGAGATCATTTGTTTCCTTCTCTTTGATCTATGACTGTTGATTTTATGATTTGTAATAGCTTTCCTTTTAATAAACTTGTTAACTCTCAGAGAACTCAAAAGTTGTTAGTTGATTGTTCTTAGACTCTCAGGACTCAAAGAGAGGAACCTTAGATGAAATGCTCAATAGTGGGAGAGGAAACTTGTAGAGTCTACCTCCAATAGAAAGACAGGGTATCAAGTAGAGGGATGGGGTTGCGATCCCACAGTCAAAAACTCTGACCTAAAATTGTTCCTGTCTAAAAGAACTGCAGAAACAAAAATGCAGAAGAAACTGCAGGAAAGGAGGTCCAGTGACCAGCCCAAACCGTGATCTAGCTCAAGGGAAGGCTTCAAGACCTGACACTGAGCTATCAACCAGGCAGCATACGCCAGCTGATCCAAGCTACTGAAGCTATGATGTACTTACAGCCAGGAGCCAGGCGTGGCTGCCCTCTGAGAAGCTCAACAAGTAGCTGACTCAGATGTAGACACCTAATACCCAATTGATGGACTAAAGTTGGGGACTCTTGTGATTGAATAAGGAAAGGCTGGATGAAACTGAGGAGGAGGGCAACCCCATAGGAAGACCAACAGTCTCAACTCACCCAGACACAAGAGATCTTTCAGACACTGAGCTATCAACCAGGCAGCATACGCCAGCTGATCCAAGCTACTCCCCCCCCCCCACCTTACCCCATAAATATACAGCAGAGGACAACGTGGTCTGGCCTCAGTAGGAGAAGCACTTAACCCTCAAGAGACTTGAGGCCCCAGGGCATAAGGGTGGGGGTAAGATGGGGGGAGGGGGGTAAAGACATCCTCTTGGAGACAGGGGGAGGAGAAATGAGATAAAGAACTGTGGGAGGACAGATAAGGAGGAGTTTAACAACTGGACTGTAAAAAAAATAAAAGTAATAAAATAAATAAAAATAAAATAAAAATAATTTTTATTTTAAAATATAAAAGTAAAAATAAATAAATAAAAATAAAAGAATTTAGGTACAGATAGAAAATTTAAGACCATCGCATGTCTGAGCAGAGGTTATTTTTAAACTTTGTTTTCTTTCAAAACGATTGGCAATGAGTCAGCCATGATGCTAGGCCACATCTAGAATCAATAACACCACATTTACCCCAAGGCATCTTTCTCTGGTTACAATAGACACTTGCACGGTATTCATTAAGTTCTTCTGCCTTTATAGCAGGAAACAGCTAGGAGAAAATATCCATCATGTGTCATCTACTGTCATCCGTATCTGCTACTTCTATCCACCACACTTGCTTTTCTCATTTTGTTCAGCAACTGCATGTCTCATGTTAAGCTTCTTTGGAGGGAAAGGAAACTAAAAAATTAACCAACAACAACAACAAAAAAGCCCCTTTGTGGTCAAAGTTCTGTGTTCTTAACTAGCACCTTTTCTGTCACCTATTCTAAATCTATACTTAAGATTTTACAACCTCTACCCTTAAAGCTCCTGCAAACTGTTTCATCTTCCATTCTGCCTGTGATGTCTTGTTCCCTTTCTCAAGACCTCATGTAGTGCTTCACCTCATTATATTACTTAAGCAGTGACAAACATTTTCTCTATAATGCCTGCATGTTTAATCTATCCCCATTGTTATAATAGTCGCTATACATTTTCCATGCAATTTCTCAATTAAGTATCATACTCTTTAATGATATGTGTTGTAGGGAATAATACCTTTCTGGAGGAATTATACCAAAAATTTTTATTCAATAAATTAAGGTTAGTAAAAATCACAATGACCAAATATTGAGTACTGTCTTTCATACTTCAGATGCATCCATTAATTTAACTTTGAAGACATCTTGTAAGGTAACAAGTGAGAAACAAAGAAGTTAAGGGTGAAGCTAAGCTAGAAAACTGGCCAATCTGGTACCAGATCCAAAACTCAGGGCTTTACTATAAATTAATGAATCATAGGAGAGACAGTGTGACTCTCTCTCTCTCTCTCTCTCTCTCTCTCTCTCTCTCTCTCTCTCTCTCTGTCTCTCTCTCTCTCTTTCTCTCTCTCTCTCTTTCTCTCTCTCTCTCTTTCTCTCTCTTTCTCTCTCTCTCTGAAACTTTTATCTACCATTGTTTATGTTTTAATTTACTGGACTTTTTCTCTTCTAAATTTGTAAATAGTGGAATGGTACAGGTTTTAGGAATAATGTTTGTATTTTCATCTTTGTATGCATGATGCATGTTACTGTGATACACGTGTGTGTGTGTGTGTGTGTGTGTGTGTGTGTGTAAGGTGGGTGTGTGTAAGGTGGGTGTGCATATGAGTCCAAGTGAATGTGAGATGGCATACATATCGAAATAAAAAACCAACTTTAGTCCTTACCTCCCTTCTTTTTTGAGGCAATGTCTCTTGGTTGATCACCTCTGTATACACCAGGATAGCTGGCTCTCAAATGTCCCAAGATTTGCTAATTAAATCTCACCATAGGAGTGCTGGAATTATAACTACACACCACCTCTCTTAGCTATGTGTAGGTCTAGAGATTCAAATATACATCCTCATTTCCATGAGGCAAGCCAGTTTACCCACAGTGCCATCTCTCCAGCCCCACAAATAAGGTTTTCCTAGAACTGCCTTAAAATCTCCACATTTTCATACATTCATAACTTTCTAATGTAATCTACTCCTGAACTTCAGACATCTTCAGAAGGCTTGAATGTTTAATTTTCCCTTTCTGCTTCAGACTCAGTGTGTCCCACAACCTATTTCTAACCTACATCTGCCTGCCTGGCATTCCCCTTCTAGAATAAAAAAAAAAATCTTTCACCTCCTGTTGTTTTCAAGCTCAAGACCCTGGAGTCACTTTTAACACACCTACTACTTTATTAACAGATTGTACTCTATATAGAAAGTATCGCGTAACAAACCACTTCACTCCAAATCCACTGTCCTACCTACTCTGAACAGTCATCCGTTTAACACTGGGACTGAGGGGGCTGTCTGAGCCTACCAGCTAGCCTTCATCTTTGTCAATCCTACAACTTTTTCTAATATTAGCTCACTTTACATCTGGAATGATCTCTTAGAGCTGAATATGTTGCTGGCCTTCTTGTTTGTGTTCTTTCATTGCAATTCATTGTAATTAGAATGTAGCAGGTACTTGAACACAAGTGGCGCGCGCGCACACACACACACACACACACACATAAATGTAATAAAAATAAATGTTTAAAAAGAGACAAAAAGATTTCATGGAGACAGGTAGAATCATCATGGTTCTACAGCTATTATGGCATTTTCTTCTCTGCGGTGACTCTCAGAAGGCAGCATGAGTGTTTGAGCTTTTAGACCTGGCCATAATATTGGCCAGAATCATGGCCAGGGCATCCAAATTATCTGCAAGTCTCCCAAATGTACCCAAGTGTCTGGACATGATGAAAATCATAGCTCACAAATAGTAAGTACTATTAGATATTGCCAATGCTTAAGTGCAAAAAAAAAAAAAAAAGCGATTGCATACAAATGTTGATCACAAGCTATGAGATATTGGAGCACCCTTAAGATCTGAATGAAAGCAAGAATTTGGAACTGCTAAATTTGCATGTAAAATGTATTTATTTTTCCATTAATAATACTTGATGTTATTAGAATAATAATAATTGATACAACATGCTTTAATTTTTATAAATCATAATGAGGGTTTTAGTGGGAATGGGGTAGTATGAACTTTTAAAACCTCACTCCTTCATAAAAACATTTAATTAATTAGTTAATTAAAACACCCGATAAAGTTACTAAGAATTGATTTTTTTGTTTGTTTGTTTTTAGTTGGTTTGGGGTTTGGAGGACAGGGATTACCTAAAGGCTTATTATATGTAGCCAGGATAGTGTTTAATAAAATCAAGGCAAAACAAAAAATTTCCACAAAAATGAATACAAACAGCAGACCATGTTTCTGCCTTTGTGTGCTTGGTTTTGTATACAGTTCTCCAACTCTGAAGTAGCCATGTATAACCTGTGACAGCCCAATTCCTGGTATGCCAAGGATAACAGATAGTACTTCCAAACAATTGACATGATTAGGACTGTTCTACGGATTCCTGGAAAGCCTCACTTGGAAAGTTTGTCTCTAGTCAAACTTACTAGAATTCACACACTACTATCCATCGCAGAGGAGAGAACCTTTGTGATGTTTTAAATCACAGCTGCCTGCAGCAATGGATGAAAGTCAAGGCAAAAGATCAGCTTGACAAAAGCTTAAAAGGGAGAAGTACTGTGCATGAGATGCCCCAGAGACTTTGAGAAGCTCCGACTTTTTCCTGAAGACCTGTGAGGTTATATACAGGCTACATGTGTCTGTGTACGTGGTCAGAAAGACTGGGGAGGTCCCCAAGCAGTCACCCTTGACTGACATTGGAATTCAAATGAAATAACTGTGGCCGGTAATACAGACCCCAGAACAAAATAAGGAACATACCTAGCTGTACCATGAGGACATATATAAATGATAGCAAATAGAGTTTTTTTTTTATATTACATTTACTTATTCATTTTGTGTGTAAGTGTGTGCTGTCAAAGGGCATGTGTCATTATAAAAACAGGGAGGTCAGAGGATAACTTGTGGGAATCTGTTGTCTCCTTTAAACGTGTGGGGCCTGAGGATTGAACTCAAATCATTCTCAGGCTTGGTGTAAGAGAGCCATTGAGCCAGTCCATAAACCCTGTTATAAAGAAGAAGAACAACAACAACAAATCCTCTCATTTTTCTCTCTTCTGATTCATTGCAACTGCACAATATGGTAACAGTCTAGGTTTATAAGGATACATAATATAAGAAATAATTTGTACTAAAAATAACATAAAATAAGAAGATAGTCTCCTAATCACTAAGGTTATGTATCTGTATTATTAAAATTATCCAAAGATTATGCTAAACCTAACCAGGGATTGAAAACTCAAAATTGTATCATAACAGGAGCAAAATAACTAAAGCAAGCAGCTGGAAAATACATTTAAGACAGAGCCAGCAGGAGCAGATGAATTATGAATCTTCCATGAGCATAAAACATGCACACCAAAAAGCAAAATGTGCCATGCATGGGGTGCCTCATTGGTAATCAAATGTTAATGAATCAATTTGCCAATTAAAATGGAAGCTGCAGAATATATTTAAAAATGAATACATCCTAAATCTGACCACTGGTACTGGATAACCAGAAAGAAAACTTTCCTGGGGGATGACCACATCTATAGGCAGTGTTGCATGGTCTGAGCAGGCTGTGTAAGTCAAATGTACAAGTAAGTTAAAAGTGAAAGAATGAGAAGATACTGCTGGGTCATTGCAAGTTTTCTCCTGCTCTCTAACCATGGCCAATTTTACTGGTTATTTTCCAAAACCTTTAAAGGAAGATTAATATGAATTTTTCACAGACTCCTCCAAAGTGTATAAAAGAATATAAAGATCCCCAACTGCATTCTGCTTTCCCCTGATGACCTAGAAAAGACAAAAATGAATGCTTTAACAAATTATACCTGAAATGATACTAGAGGTTCTGAATACATATATTAAGTATAAAAGAGAAATGAAAGGCACACAAACTGGTCAGGAAGAACAAAAAATACTAGATCCCTACATCTCACGCAATACAGAAATCAAAAATAGATGGGCCAAACAAAGGCTTTAATGTAATATAAGACAAGGAGCTCTAAAACAGTGAGAGAAAAACACTTGAAGGCACAGGTAAAGGCAGACACTTTTTAAAGAAGAAGGCCAGTGTGATGACTCTGTGGGTAGAAGTACTTGCTGTCTAGCCTGAACCAGAGTCTCAGTTCAGGAGCTTGCATGGTAGAAGGAGAGAAGCAACTTCAACTCATTTAACTTTACAAACACCTAGAAGAAAATATAAATTGAAAGCTTTGTGGGCAGGATTAGGCAATTCATTTTTAAACAAACTGAACCAAAAGTAACCAGGGAAAAAACAGATAAATGTGACATTACCAAAATGAAAACTTCTAGTACATGTAATTAAAGCAACAGCTAAGAGAATGAATGAGCATATTTGCATGTTCCATGTCTAAGAACAGTCTACTACAGAGACTGCATGAAGAATCCTTAGAGATATCTGTATCTGCAGCTGTATCTGTATCTATATCTGTATCTGTATCTGCATCGAATCATCTATATATATCATCTATATCTCTATCATCTATCTCTATCTCTACCTCTACCTCTATCTCTATGTGTATATATATATATATATATATATATATATATATATATATATGACTTGAAATCCTGTCATATTGTAAGTTCAAATTAGCCATCACACTATACAGCCTGTAAATAAATGTCTGAAGAGATAACCACTATAAGTAACTATCATTGCTAGAGATCTATACTCTCAAATCTTAACAAAATACCATGCCACACTCAGGATTAAGACTAAAATAAAAGTTAATAAATATGTAGTAAGTGTGGTGAGGACACAGCGAAATTAAAATTCTCATGTACTTCTAGTAGGAATGTAAAATTATGCAAAGAAGGTGCCCTTCGATACAGTTGGGCATTAAGAAAAGCTCAGAGAAAGGGTTTTGATAGGAGGATTAGAAAGAGCTAAAACCATTAAGTAAGATCAAAGAGATTTATATGTCAGTCAAGCCCAAAATTCACAATTTAATATGAAGGCAATAGGGAGCCATTGATTTACATTTTAAAGCCATTTTTTAAAAGGTGTGAGGTGGAAAAGAAGTGTCCTCTCATAGTCTATGTGACCATGCTGAGCAAGAAAGACATCCATTATATATAAAAAGAGGGCAGCTAAACATGAAATAACAGGATCTCGTGTCTAATTGGATAAAAGGATTACGGGGACTCTCAAGGAAACAGAGCTCTAGAGTAACCTCCTACCACAAAGCTTGCATGAAGACAGAGAATTCTGAGACCTCAAGGAAGGAATGGGAGCAGAGACATGTTCTGGAGCAAAGTTAAAATTTAGAAATGATTCTGGTCATCATATTTCCATCTATGAAATTTTATCACCATCCTCTGTGAACTCAATAGAAGTACAATCTTGTAGTCCCTAGTCCATACCTACTAGGTAAACTCTGAAGCTGAGGTTCAGCAATACAGGCTTTTGTAAACCTCCTAGGTCAAGTTGTATAAGAGGAAAGTTTTAGCTCTGTTCAAATAGTCTCTGAGGAAGGGAGTAGGAAAGGAGACTTTAAAATGAGCTGTTGGGGGATCCCGAGAGAAATGGAAGATGGGAATATTTTAGAAATCCTGGAGAGATTAAGATGAAAAAAGCTCCTGGAGGTTAAGAAGGGAAGAGAGGGCGGGTGAGTGGGCAGAGGACTTTGAAAGAGGTTTTGTCCTTTAAATGCAGGGGAGAAACCTTTGTAAACAATGCGCCAACAGGATTGGAAGACAGAAGCTAAAGGGTAAATGATTTAGCAGAAAGAGTGTGCTTGTTGGGTGGGGTCCGTAAAAGAGGGGGAGCTAATGAGCACAGGAATGAAACTGTAGCAGAAGAAATGGCTGAGGTGCGGTTTACTTCTAACGTGAAGGATCCAGTTCGGGGGCATACTTGAAAGTCAGGGAAGACACAAAGGAGAACATGAACAGCAGTACGGAGGAAGGGAGGATTCCAACAGCAGAAGGAAACCTAGCCTTGGGGTGGCATCAGTTCACGCCTTCCCAGAAGGATTGAAACTGGTGAATGCCCACACTTACACAGCACTTGGATTTAAATGGGATAGTTGATTATTCAAATGATAGGTATTCTGAAATCCAAGGCCTTGAGCAGTCTAGGCATTTGAGTTACCTTCCCCATTGCTGAGACAAAATCCCTAAGCAAGGCAACCTGAGGTACAAAGAACATAATTTGGCTCACAGTTCACGAAGAGATGCACTGCTCCATGGTAGGGAGTCATGATGGCAGAAGCATGCAAAAATAAAATAAAATAGACAAGTCCAATTTCCAGAATCAGGCAGCACCAAGATGGATGCCGGTGGCTTTCTCCAGTCTAGGACTCTGGGCCACAGGATGGAGCCTCCAAATTCAGTAAGGACCTTCCCCCATTAATTAAAAGATTCTGGAAATGTTCTTACAAACACCCAGAGTGGTGTCTTAATGCTCTTGTTCAGTGCTTCTCAACCTTCCTGATGCTGCTTTAGTACAGGTTCTCATGTTGTGGAGATCCCCAACTATTAAATTACTTTTGTTGCTACTTCATAACTGTAATTGTGCTACAGTTATGAATCATAATGTAAATATCAGATATGCAAGATATCTGATTTACAGCCCTATCAACAAAGGGGTCACTACCCAAAGGTTGAGAACAGTCCCATTCTAGATCTACTCAAGTTGACAATGAAGATTGACAATCACAGAAGGCGAGGGCCCTGCCTCTCAGTGGCATCCCTATCAGTTTGTTCAATGATATTTAAGAAGAATGGTTTTATTCCTTGCCGTCATTATTGGATTCTTGGATGCTGTCCCTTTGTATAAAAAAAAAAAAAAAGTGGGGGGAGGTACCCATTTCAAAGAGCCTACAAGTTAAATACTTTCTCTAAATAATCTATTAAGGAAAACATAAATCATGGGACAATGGGCAGGGTGAGTGACTTTATAGAACTCAGATGTAAATGGGATGTCTTCACCAAATCACCCCCCTGAAAGCTCAGAGATCTATAAGGGGAGCTAAAAAGATTCTCACAGCCACAGGGACTCAGGGACTCCAGGGTATCAGTGATTTCCATACTCAACCAAGCTAATGCACAAATGAACTCACAGAGCCTATGGCAGCATACACAAGACCAGCACAGATTCAAAACAGACAAAAATCCTAAGACGGAGAAAGGGAAATAGACACAAAGTCCCACCCCTAACCAAATAGCTTATTTGTAATTGGTAGCTTCTGGGAAAGGGAAACCAGTTTTCTCCAGTGCAGTGCCACTCCAGATTGTGCATATCAACCACAGTCCAGGGCAGGCCCCATGCCCAGAAGTAGTGGACCAACACAAAATTCCCCCTCTCTCTGTCTCTCTCTCTCTCTTTTTTCTCTCTCTCTCTCTCTGTCTGCCTGTCTGTCTCTCTCCTCTATCCTCTTTCTTATCTCTCTCTCCCTTTCTCTCCATCTTTTTTTATTTGTCTGTCTCATCTCTGTCTCTCTGTGTGTGTCTGTCTCTCTGTCTCTCTCTGTGTGTCTCTGTCTCTCTCCTCTCTCCTCTTTCTTATCTCTCTCTGTCTCTCTCTCCTTTTCTCCACATCTGTTTCTATTTGTTTCATCTCTGTCTCTGTGTCTGTCTCTCTGTGTCTGTCTCTCTGTATCTGTCTCTCTGTGTCTGTGTCTCTCTATGTGTGTATGTGTGTGTGTATGTGTATGTGTGTGTGCATGTGTGTATATGTGTGTGTGTAGGGGTGACCATCACACTGCATACTCACACTTACACTTTTTAGTTTGTAATGTATTGTTCAGGGACTTTTCATCTTGTTGGCTTTTTGTGTGTTTCCAACCTATGCATTTGTTTTATACTGCTTTAGTGGAAAGAGAGAGCACATGAATTTGAAATAGTAGGGAGGTGGGAAGGATATGGAGTGTCGTTGAGGAGTGGAAATCCTACAATCAAAATACATTCTATGTAAACAACTTTAAGTAATTTTGTAAAAGAATGAAAAACAGAACTTACAACAACAAAATGAATGAAATCCCACGGTGAGGCTCTTCAGCAGCTCAGGGTGGGGGAGCAGAAGGGGAAATGAAGCCGATTCCAAACACATGTGACAGTTGTGATTCATAATGGGAATCTGGGTCAGAATGTGCATCTGGGGAAGCACCAGGACAAGATTGCTTTTATTATGAAAACATGTACTTAATTACAGCTCAGAGCTGGAGTAGGGGGTGAATGGCACAGCTGGAACAGGAACGCAAATTAATTTGTTGACTTTTAAAGCCCTCTTACTGGGGAAGATGCCCCCTCCTGTTTTTAGCATGGGGTTATACTGGATTTTCAGAAAAATTTCAGAGTAGCTTCAAAGCAAGAACGGGCAGGATGCAATTCAACAGCAAATCACTTATGTTTGGTATTTTGTCGGCTTGGGAACTTTGAGGGTTGTAAGCTGCGGCTTCTTTTCATGAAGTAAAGAAAGCTTGACCAGCAAGCAGGATGTTTCCCTTAAACTGTATCACCTCCAGAGATGCTGTCCTTAGTAAACAATGTCCTTCATTTTATAATACACGTCAGGTCAGTCTTGACTACCGGACCCCTACAGAGAGACCAGATTGACACATTTGGCCCTTTACCATCCAGCAAGGAAAAAGAGTAAATTATAGGATGCCAATGTGTTCCAAGGGAAGAAGCTGGGTTAAAGTTTCCAATTTTAGCATGTTTTAAAGTATCCCTAATAACACAGAAGTCTTTGTCAACTTCACATTAACTCAGTTTTGTCTTTTTTGATCATACACTGAGCAATGAGACGACCTGGAAAAACAGCCTCTTGCCATCGCATGTCAGCCACCAAGGTAGAGCTGCAAATGTGGGACACAATAACAGATGATTAATATCAACATCATCTCCTTGACGCTGTCCCATAAAATAGAATGGGATAAGCCCTAGGAGTGGACTGGTAGCCAGGAGTTAAGTGTTTGGAGACATAAGGCAAAACTGAAAGCAAAAAATGTAACAGTGGTGGCCACTAGACATGCATATAATTATGTTTTTATTAGCAAAATTCAGAGCACTTGGGGTTTTATCAAGTTATGAATCACAATACTATACCACTCTTGATCCTCGGTCTTTCTCTCTCTTACACACATACACACACACACACACACACACACACACACACTATCCTGGCTTGCTTTCTTTCTCTTTCTTTCTTTCTTTCTTTCTTTCTTTCTTTCTTTCTTTCTTTCTTTTTTCTTTTTTCTTTTTTTCGAGACAGGGTTTCTCTGTGTAGTTCTGGCTGTCCTGGAACTCACTCTGTAGACCAGGCTGGCCTCAAACTCAGAAATCCACCTGCCTCTGCCTCCCAAGTGCTGGGATTAAAGTGGTGCGCCAGCACTGCCTGGCCCTGGTTTTCTTTCTATTGCTGTGATAAACATCACAACCAAAGGCAACTTGGGGGGAAAAAGAACATATTGGGTTTACATGTCAGAATTACAGTAGATCACTAAAGGAAGTGAGGACCCACCCAGGATTAGCACCTCCCACAGTGGGAAGGCCCCTCCTACATCAATAACCAACCAAGAAAATACCCGCATAAATTTGCCAAGAAGTTAATTTGATGGGGAAAATTCCTCCTCAGTTGAAGTTCCCTCTTTCCAGGTAACCCTAGTTAGAATCAAGTTGACCAAACTAAACAGCTCATATACATAAAACAATGAGTACAGTTAACTAGATGTGTGATTTCTAAACCAAACTTTGAATAACTTTACAGAATGAAATAGGGGCAACAAAGCATGTTAGCCTTATGAAACAAGTAAATTTAATTTTATTGGATTGACCTATTCTTTCATAGGTCTATTTGAAGCTGGCATACTGAGACAATGTCCAAAGTTGAATTAGTATTTTTCATGAGAATTTACTGAGACATTTGTATTCAAACGGCATAATTCAGTTTCGACACTGAATTTCAATAAACTTGTGACTCTACTGAGATGCTGTAGGCATGTACATCTTCTGACTATGCTGTCTTTATCAATTTTTAATCATTTATATTTTTATTGCTAGTGCTTAATTCTCATATCATTGGTCCCTTAAACTGTTCACAAATTTTAGCTATTTTAACTTATCAACAAATATTTGAGACACTGTGTTGTTCCTCCTTAGTGTTGGTATCAAACGTAGAATTCTAGCAGCAAGCTAATAATATGGTCAATCCAACTCTATAGTAAATGTCACAGAGAAATCTTCTCACATTGCCTAGCCTCTAAGCCTTCCCAATACAGTCAGCTGACTATGTTGTATATTATTTGTCTCTAAATACCATGGAATTTATATGCTTTCTGATTACATGTGATCTATTCCTGGCTACACATAGGAAGCCTTTGCATTCAGTGTCAAGCACATATTCAAGTCCTCACAGCTTGTACAGCAGCTGTTCCAGCAAAGAGAACATCAGATTCTGATTCCTAAATGTTAACAGTGGCAGAAGGAGCTGTCGCAATATCGCCAGGTAGCCTGAACATCCACTATTACCAAATCCTGGTTCAGTTTCTAATAATAAATGAAGCGACAAATCCATCAGCAACTCTAAGATGACTCTACAGAATTGTCATTTTCCTCAGTATATCTACATAACTCGACAGAGGGGTACAATCATGATGCTCTCTCTATATGACAGAGAAAATCAGTTAAAATGGGTGTCCACATCTTCAGCTTTTCTAAAATAAGAAAAAAAATGCCAAATAATTATCAGCTGTATCCAGGATTCAATAGTACCTTTGAAATCCAACGTTTAGATTTCATCAAGATGTGTCTTCAAAAATGTTATGACAAGAAATAGTCTAGATGCACCGTAGGTCTCACAAGCAAAAGTCACTCATTATCACAGAGCCAGTGGACATTAACACTAAGATGGCATAGAGCATAAATACTCTTTCGGGTCCTATTCTAAGTTCTTTGTACATGCTAACTTATTTAACCCATTCAGTCTTTACCACAAAGCTTTCAGGAAGGTATCATCATCACTACCACCAACACCAACACAACCACTAAAAAATTCAAATTGTAAAACAAAGTAACAGAGGGATTAAGCTATTTGGTTTTGTTCATTCAGCTACACCTAATAAGCAAAATGAAGTAGTCAAACAAACAAACAAACAAAAAACCAAGCCAGACTTGAGAACTTTAGAACCCAGATGCTTAATCACAGACTATGCTGTCTATTTATAACTATTGCAAAGAAAGGAGGCAGTGACAACAAAACAACAAACAAATCAGCAGGTAGTTTGGGGGTGGATTGAATGTGACCCCCATTCATTTAAAATTATAGATCTCAAAGGCTTCCACACGATATTGGAGGTAATGCTTTGCATACGTGTAATTTGTTCAAACTCTAAAGAATAAAAGCTAGCATACCTAAGTGAGTTTGTCAACTACAACCTGGAAAGATGATGCCCAGTGAAGGTGCTAGTCAGTGGTGGCATAGCTGTGGTAACGTCTGCTGGTAGTAACTAGTAGTGGCATCCTTTCTGAGCATTCCGGAGCTGTGAAAAACAAAAGATAAACAAATCAATAAAATGAGATAATGTCATGGTTTGAATATGCTTGGCCCAGGGAGTGACACTATTTGGAGGTGAGGCCTTGTTGGAATAGGTGCATCACGGTGGGTGTGGACTTTAAAACCCTCATCCTAGCTGCCTGGAGGTCAGTATTCAGCTAGCAGCCTTCAGATGAAGATATAGAACATTCAACAACCCCTGCACCATGCCTGCCTGGATGCTGCCATGCTACCAGCCTGATAATAATGGACTGAACCTCTGAGCCTGTAAGCCAGCCCCAATTAAATATTGTCCTTATAAGAGTTGCCTTGGTCATGGTGTCTGTTCACAGCCATAAAACCCTAACTAAGACAGAGATAAAATACACCCAGTTCTCCTATTGGGCAATAATTAAAGAAATCTCAAAGTATTCAATGAAAGCACCAAGAAGCTCCCACCATCAAAAAGACTTTGGAAAATTTTCTGGTAATATAAATTTAGGAAGGTAAGTGTTTGCCACATCTATGAGCTAGAGGTGAAGAGTTAAGACTACTCAAAAAACATAGAGGATAGAAAAGGCAGACGTAACTTTATTATTGTTCTTGAAAAGCTTATCCCCATCACTCAAAACAGATACAAAAATATTTATTTTATACAGAGATTTATAGTACATTAAAGTATTGTTAGAAATTAAATAACTCCTTTTAGCTGGCTACTCAGATCTGTCTCTCACATGGAGGACTGGCCCAATAGAAGTAAGGCACAGTGAACAAGAATTCACCTTACATGATGGTACAAGGTAGCCATAAGAGAAAGATGGTGAACTAAAAAGGATGATAAACTTCATAATTCTACACAGTGGCCTTCCTAACTAATAATTTGCAAGACAAGATTTGAAAAATGAAGTGATGTTGTAAGATGCATGCTATATTTAGATTTCCTGGTTGGAAAAAAAATAAGTTGTTTTATTTCTCTTTACTGATCCCTAAGGAAAAATGAAATTTCTTGTTCCAGGCAAAAGCAAAAGCTTCATTCTGTTTTTCTCTTCTTTCAGAAAAAAAAATATACTTTGGATATCTAGGTTCCCTTATGAAATATTCCAAAGAGCATAGTGGATTTTCTTGGCAGTGTCATTGCCATAATTTCTGGGACTTAATGCCCAGAAATTGTAGACTCCAGGGATGCCTAATGAACTGTTTTAGAAATCTGTTCAGCTCCATTTTCTGTTTACCGATTCCTTCTGCTGTGTCGTTACTCCAAGCAGTTTGCTTTCCAGAAACCAGATGCATTAAGTCTCTGAGAACAAAGACCTCTTAGCTGAAGAAACTGTTGTCTTTTGCATGGACATGTTGCTCATCAACTAGTCTTCTGGTGTCTTTATTTCCCAGATGTATTTCTAAACCTGCAGATTTTATGGAAAATGGGAGTTGAAATGTTGTATGTAAAAATAATCATTCAGACAAAATATCCCTCTGTATTTCAAATGTAACTTTTCTGGTTAGAAATGTATATGGCTTTGACTAGAAACACAAGAGACAAGATCTCTCTTCTATAGAAATATGCAATAACCCCAGCCATCTGTGAAACAGAGAGTGGGATCCTGCCAATCACTGTCTTTGCAGTTGGCATCTTGATCCTGGACTTCCCAGCTTCTGAAATTAAAGGAGAGAACACTAAAACAAAAACAAAAAACCAAGTGATTGTTACTAAGTTACCTAGTCTTTTGTTGGTTTCATGTTGAAATGCACCATTTAATAATGCTATGCACATATGCGATTTGTCAAACTATAAAGAATAAAAGCTAAAGTCCCTAACTGACTTTGTCAAGTACAGCTTGGAGAGACAATGTCCAGCCCATGTGTACGAAGGCTCTTTGGTCTGGCATGCCTTAAATGATTCTCTTTTGAAATACTTGTAGTGCTGAATATCAAAGGATATAAAATATGCCCTTTCTGACATTTCTCTTCATTTGTTAAGGGAAAACATTTTTTAAATGAAAGAATGGAAAACACTTAGAGAAAAAGAAAAGGAAAAGAAAATTAAAGCCTTGTGCAAGGTCTCTAGACAGACTTTGATGTGTTGACTTGTAGTGGGCTTGCAGATCACCTGTGCACTATCCACATTTCCAACATGTGCAAAAGACTCCATGAGTTTTGGAGTCAATTATGTCAGCTTCTCCACTTTTCAGAAAGGCAATGCACACTTAGAAGGGCCAGGATCATTTTTGCTCCAAATTGAGGAATGTTTGCATCAAAGAAACCTTCAAGTGACCTTGGTCATGCTCCGATTACTAACTAGTCCTGATGACATGTAGCATTATCCACAGGAAACTTCAAAGAAATTGAAGTTTAGGGTGCCTGTGATGAACAGTAAGTGGTGAAATTCCCACTCTGATGATAATTATTTGACCTGAAGTTATTTAAGCACATAATGCAATCTGTTTTGAAGGAGATTTTTGAATGAGAGACAACGCTATAGTAGAAAGGGGTTGCTGGAAGGGAAGGGGTAAGTTTGTAACTGAGCTATCACATACTCTCATCAGTGTCTAAGCAGTGTGAATTTGCAAGGGATTTTGCCTGCTCTGATGTTTTTTGTTTTTTTTTTTTTTTTTTTACAGAAGAAAGCAATAAGGACAACACTGAAGCATCTTGAAACAATCTATATGTCTGAATAAAACATTTCAAAACTAGTCATGACAGAGCATATCTGTAAGCACCACCGTCCTGGGGCTGGGGAGTTGAAGATGTGAGGATACCAGGGAAATGCAGGTCAACTTGTCTATCTGTAATGAGGTACTGGTTCAGTGAAGACACTCTCTCAAAACAGAATGCAGAGAGCGATAGAAGATACCAGACCTCTGACTTCCATGTGTGAACACATGATAAGTGTGCACACGTGTGCATGTACACACACACATACACATATGTACACATATGCATATACCACAGATATAAGTTTTAGACCTGAACTAGTGAACAGACATGAAATTAGCTAGACACATCTATACTTATCACTAAGGTGTCATGGATGACTTCCCAAGTTAAATATTGAATCAGGTTACAAAACATGTAGAAGATGAAATGATTCCATTTAGTTGTGTTTGTGTTCTGGTTAATATTAAGGATATTTGATATCTCAAGTATATGTATATATGATTATATATTTACATAGTGCTAGCCTCTCTTTATACCAAAATGTTTTCTTATACTTCCTTATAAGTCACAAATGGGGACTTCACTCATTTTGTGAAAACAAAGGGATGGTGAAGATGACATGGATGCTTGGATTCTGTATGTCTTAAGTCAGACATTGCTTCCAAATTGGCTCCTAATTTCTATACAAATATAAAGTAATAAGAAAAAAAACCAGAAATGTCATGGATGAATTATTTGGGCTAGAACTTATAATTTGCTTATCCATAAGTCTCCAAGAAATAAATGTTGATTTTAGAATTATATAAAATATTAGCTAAAATGTATATAAATGTGTAAAATCTAATGATCATATGAAAATACAATAAAAACAAAGAAAAGTTTATTCACAGGAATAAGAACACCTCACACTTCACTTTTGGGCATTATCACAGGTCACAGATGAAATATGGCATGGAGTACATGATGCCCTATTCTCCCCTGTATCCTTCTTCTGTTACCAAGGGCATCCAAGTCTTTGGAACCTTCCAACCCATATTTTCTTCCTGAGCACGATGAGAAGAATAAATGATGTTGGTCAGTGGAACTGATATTTGTCTGCACTTTTTCTAGGAAGTTCATCCATAAAGGAAAGGACAAGTTTCCCGTTAGACTTCAAAGCTGTGAGGCAAAAGTCTTCCTTCTGATATCTCCCATACAATATGAAAGATTGAATAACAATAATAGAGCACAAGGTAACCAACAGTTCACAGAGGGTCTTAAGGTACTCTAGTCCAGAGTACTGCACAGTTGAGGACCACTTTCTGTGGTGGGCTTGATCGAAACACCAAAGAACCTCTCCTTCCTTGGTCCACTCTTCTTAGCTGAGGTTTACTTTGGTCCTCAACTTGTCTTGGCTGAATCAGCCCATTCTTGACAGCAACCAACTATGCCATCCTCCCACCTCCAACACATTCCTCCTATCTGCTCAAATTTCTCATCTTTTGTCTATGAATGTATCAGCTACTGGCTTGCTTTTGTAAGGACTTTTATTGGGTAAATTTTATAAGAATCTCTTCTGGGGTTTCTTGTTTTGATGTCTTATCCACTAACTTGCTCTGTCTGCTTCTTGTCTATAAATTCTACTTGTCTTAGTTGTATTTAAAGAAAAGCCTGAGCATACTCCCTACTGAAATACTGCAATTCTGAGAACTGTGAGTAGTTTTTTGTCATTTTAGCTAAAATCTGAATTATTGTTCCTTTAGCAAACAGCTTCTGGAAAGAGAATATGATGAACATAGATTACGAAGGGTGAGAAAAAAACTAATAAAGTTACTGAAGAGTATTCCAGACAGAGGAATGGCATTGAGCAAAGGAAGGGAATTACAAGAGCCTAGTATTCCTGGAGCAGGAGGTATTCTTGACAAACAGACTAGCTCTACTCAGTGTTGTGAGATGAAACCATGGGTATTGGTCAGGAATTGCTCATGCATGAAAGACTTCATGTACCTAGCCAGAGGTTGTATTTACACTAAATAATTCTTATATGTTATCTACTGATGGATTTCAAGTTGAAATATAACCTTGTTACCTTTGCATTTTTTTTAAAAAACCCTTATGATAAAATCTTGTTGGGCCTCATGTCTCACAAGAAGGCTTCAGTGTTTTTCATAGTGCATGTTTCAGTGCACAGGAGGTAGCAGAGGACATAAGTGGCCCTGGATGGAGTCTCTTAGGTATTTACAAGAGAGGGGATGCTATGGTCATGAATGTTGATATGCTGAGTAAAGAAGAGGAGCCTGGCTGATTCCTGAGTGTCCCTGATGATACAGGGATGAGGAACAGCTTATTTATTGAAATAGAATATGGAAGAGAAAGGGAACAGTTAGAAGGAAATGTGATGATTCCTTTTTTCTCTTTGTTTTAATCTCGTTATGAGAAATTTAAAGAACGGAAATTGCTAAATGGCTGTGCAGTCTTTTAGAATTAGCAGTGTAAGACAAAATTACAGTAATTTATAACTATAATCATTCTAAATCCATTTGATTTTAATATGTTTCAAATATTTTTACTGTATAATTCACAAGGAAATTGTTCTATATTAAAACGGTCATTTTCTCTAATTGCATATTACCAAATCAGGATAGACTATGAACAAAAAATGTTTTTGGATAAATGTACATGACAGAATTAAGTAGACTTGCTGAAGTGGCTTACGGTATCAGCATGGCTAGAATAGCAGGGAAGAAACTAGGACAGTTTCTTTGGTAATTAATTTTTATAGTGATAAATACAATGAATTTATGTTCCTTCTCATACTAAGCTCTCCTTCCATCTTCTTGTTTTTCTCCACTCCTTCTCCCTCTCCTACCCCCTCCTCCCTTTTACTGAGGAACTGATTATGATTTCTTCATAGACTTGAATTCATTTAAACTACAAGTTCATCATTTGAGCAAGACAGTTGCAGTTGGAAAGCAGAGACTACAAGAGAAAGAAACTTTCTTCAACTATAGAAAGAAAAATTCATGTAAAATAAGATTAATCCATTGGAAAATGATCCAATGTGTATAAAAATGTATATAATAAAATGTTTATAAGTATCAACTTTGACTACAAAAACCAAAGGCCAAAATAAATGAACACTTAATACTGATAAAAAAAATTTTGAGATGCTTTCAGATGTTTTTTCTCACTAAAAGAGAATCTAGAGAAGTCTTAGTGGAACCATGCACACATCCACATTGCCATCATAAATAGTTAAATAAATAGTAATCTCATTTCCCATTAGAAAGAAAACACACAGAAACATTAGATGTATATAGGACTATTCATATATCAGGTGACAAAAGTTTTCAATAAATAAACATATTATTGATGAAAGTCATGTTTAGAAATTTGTCTGTACAGATATAAAAATAGAAAAGAAATCAGCAAATATTGGTTGTAGAAAGTATACAACAATAGATTGAGAGAAGTTAAGTATACAGTTCCCAACATCGTGATTTCATTGCGAAGGTATGTTTCTGTTATATTAACCATATGCAGAAAAACCTGGAAACATGCTGAGGTGGAAGAAAGATCATTGGGCCATTACATACTGGTACTGCAGATAATTGAGATTATTTATTGTTGTGTCAACCAATTGTACAAAATCATTTTCATTATACCAGCCTTCAGTTCACATTGTCATTCTGGAATTATGAAATGCACCCATGAAGACTTCTTTAGTAATAGTTTAAAATATAGGAGATGATAAAAATATAACTTTTAAAATAATTTCTTTTTTCCTCTTTCTTTTCTTTATTCCTTTTCTATTTTATTTGCTTTAGGTGTGAGTTGAAGTAGTTCAGTTCCTTCCATTTAATAGAATTCAGAGTACTTACTGTTACAGGTGAGTTAACCAAAGAAAGGGAAAGACTGCCACACATTTCAATTAAATAGTCACTAACCACACTTCACAGACTATAAATGATCTTATCCATATAAAATTTGATAGTGTAAGGTATCATAGAATCCAGTTGGAAACTTGGGTTTAGCTTAATCTTCTGACTTTTTCCTGAGCTAGTGAACAAGATTCTGCATGAAGGCTGAAAGGATGACACAGACCATTTCTATCTTTTTAGAATGGATATGATAATGAAAGAAACATCATAGCACAGAACATAAGATAAAGAAAAGTCGAGGAAGTAACCATAGCATTTACTAACATGCTCATTCAGGAACATAATTACCGAAATAAAGGAGTGACAAGGTTGGCTACTGTGGTGGTAACTACCCTGATTTCAATTACTCTGATTTTAGTGGAATGAAACAGGGTTCTAACTCGTTTAATTAACAAGCCTATCCACAGGTGATCTGCAAACGTTGTGAGTACAGATCCTATTAGTGTGGAAAACGTACATGCCCAGAAATAGCGTGTCTGCATATTAAACCCAATTATGCAGTTTTCAGGAGAACTGGGGCTCTCTTATTTATCCACAAGAATATTATAGTGGAGGGTGAAGAGGGAAAGGGAGATGCTGCATACATTAAAGGATAATGATCTGTGGCCAATGCCTTTTTTTGAACTAGTTCATTTTAAGAGGAACAAAGAGGCCGTCCTGCTGGGTGCCTTTTCCATGGCAAAGCCTAGCTGGCTTATTTTGATCTGCCCTGTGCTGCGGTTTCAATTAGCATTACCACCTAAGAGACGAGTAGCAGCCATTGTACCAGAAAATATGAGCCTAAAAGGTTTGAGAGCACATTTGATGGGTCAGTAGTTTGTGTGTCTAAGAGTTCTGCACTTGACCTTTTTGCACAGCTAACCATCCATGACATTGGCAAGCCCTTCAGGTTTTCAGGTTGGCATCTCCTCTTGTCTAACACAGTTCTGATTGTCAAGATAATCTGGTTGAAAACTGTCTTGTGTGTTTCTTCTTCTACTAAGTCATCCCCGCTTGCATGCAGCACAGCTGTAGACCCATCCATTCTAAGGCAACACAAGTTTTCACACAAGAACACCATCTAAGGTCCCTGCTCCCAGTGGAGAAATGAAGAGTTGACAGAAGTGAGAATGTTGCCAACAACACAGAGATTTACAAGAAAATGCTAAGACCAGGCTTGTCCAGTAGACACTGGTTTTGAGCAATTGACACCAGAACGTAAAGTCTGGAGACAAAGCCTCTAGATGTAATCTTAGCTCTCCTATTGGCCAGCTGTTAGCTGACTTTTTCATGTGATATTATAATCTATAACCTCATCTATAAGTCACATTATAATAAGAACAATGATTGAGTAAGTTTGTCAGCTTTCGTGTTGCTCTGATAAAAACAACAGTAAGGAAACAAAAGTCTACATTTGTTCATGGTTTGAAGAGATAATTGTCTCATGGATGAGAACCCACATGTATCAGTTGCAGGGTGCAAGGTGTGTAGTCAGGAAACAGGGAAAGATAATTATTCTTCCTTAGCTTGCTTTCTCCTTTCTCTTCTGTACAGGACCCTAACCCATGGAACAGTGCTACACACAGTGAAGGGGGGTCTTTCTCCCCTTGGTTAAGTTAGTCTACACAATCACTCACAGTCATACTACTCCTAGGGCCTTATCTTTTCTGTGGTCCTAGGACCTGCCAGTTTGATGACATGAACCATCACGACTGGGTTTTGTGGGAATTATGAATAATGTTTTACATGTACCTACCCTAGTACCTGGAATTTTATATATGATTAACAAATCATATATGTATGTATATTATTATAAATTGTGATTCTGTAGCACTATTTTGCATCTTGAATTGATTCCCTAGAGTGTGCATAGCCTTCCTTCTGTTTTACATGCAAAGAAAACCTTCGTGGGTCCTGAAGTGTGTTTATTCTCAGGATCAACACTCTAAGGGGATTTTAGCTAGTCACAAAACCATGTGTATTCTTTACATATTCACCCAGCAATGTTTCTAAAATTCTGCCACTGCTAGGATGGTCTTCTGCTTTCAAACCTTTGGTTATATCCTATGTTATTACCATAGTAGGAACTAATTTCTCAATCTCATTTTTAAACGGTCTTTACTCAAAAATATCCCAATATTGTAACTCTGGAGCCCTTACAAATGACCCTATACAGAACCTTGCCTCTTTGTGGGACATAATGGCTATGTGGTACACAGGATAATATGTGCTGTCTTTGGAATCATGGTGGATTCTCCAAGTGAGAAAGGCTGTAAGTAGTTATTTCTGCAGGCAAGTACTTGAACTCATATAACTAGTATCTCTCTTGTAAATTGAGGGGCTTAATAATAGAATATACTATATTAGGATTCAGCAAGATTAGACAAACTAACATAAAACTAGGAGACTAAAGTAACCATGGTGAACATTGGCATCTGGGATGGTAGGCATGCCTGCTTCACAGTTTTCACTACTGTAGACAATGATGATTTGAATTTTAAGATCTGTCTCTTGTGTCCTCTTCCTTTGCAAGGTTTGCCCCATTGCCATGGTATTCCTCCATGCTCTAAATTCTGCTTCATTGCTCTGGTTATCAGCCTTTTGAGAACAGTGTGTGTATTTTATGCTCTAACAGGACACATGGTCTCTGATAAAGGCACTAAACAAATTGCAGGTCTGCCAACACTGCTCCACCCTGAAGTATCCTGAGGGGCTCTACAGCAGAAATGGAATAAGTAGTTCATTGTGCCTCTCTGATGCACATTACCTCACCATTTACCCTCACACATGGACCTTGGCTGGTACACTGTATTGGGTGAGCCCTAGAGTTGCAGGGAAGATAGAAACAAAAGTCCATTAGCATCCTCTGCAAAGTATGGTTGAGAAAACCTTCAAGTTTTCTGAAACACACACACACACACACACACAACAAAAAAACAAAAAGAAAAAGAAAAAGAAAGGGAAAAAAGAAAGAGAATGTATCTGCCATGTCCTGGAATAGATTTCTGTTCTCCAAGTAGCATGAATAGATTTCATTAGTTTTTTTAAAGGACAATTATACCTGTTCAGAGGGTAAAGAAACTTAACTCCAAATCTATCAGTTCCACAATAACAACAAAAGAAAGGCATTTTGTAGATAACAACAGATAGCTCTTCATGCTTTGAGTACTTTTGTTCCAGGAATAAAGGTCTAAACTAACTTACTTGTACCAATATCGACAACTCAGGATAGATACATTAAAACTGACATTTAGCAAAACTGTATATTAATGAAGGCATTGAATTACAGAAAAAAAAATACTGAGAGAGCACTCGCTTGCCCTTTTAAAATTCATGAGTAGTGACTGATTGTAGAAACTGATAAAAACAAGCATTCAGATTTATTTAAATAAGCTTATGTTGCATAAATTTATCATAACAAAATAATCTACACAGCTTTGAGTAGAGACCTAATTTAAGAACAGGTTAAAACAATATGTGTATAATTATGTATAAAAATGTTGATCTATCACATATATAACATGTATATATACTCACACATATGTCCATGCATCCCTGCGTAATGTATGCATAATGGATATTACAGAAAATGTGTGTTTTACATATGCAGCCATTTAAAATGTATGGAATAAAATGCCAAAGTACCTGCTTAAATTAATTAAAATAATTTTCTAAAAATACATGCAGCACAAATTTTATAAAAAATTGCATGTGACTTTTTTTTTTATCTCCCACTTCTTACTTTACACACTTAATGTTAGACATTTTATCTTTTATCTTCCACCTGGATTCAACCTATTCTCCTGTAATAGAAGAAAAGCAAAGGCTTATCTGCTATTAATGGCAATAGCTTATCTGTCTCAGTAGAGGAAGTAAATCAAAATTCGGAACGTCTGTGGAAAATGCAAGATAGTTATAATGGTCCCTACCCTGAGAGTTATTTATACACATCCCAATTAATCATTGGCCACTAGCTACTTTGAGGAGAGAGCATGTCTCAGAGTAAGTAGCTTTTCGCCAAATGAGGGAAATAGCCAGAGGAACACTAAACTGAGAGACTTCAACCCTCACTAACCATGCAGTTGAAGGAGGAACCCAGCTGAGAGATACCCCACACAAACTATTGAGTGAAATGGGCAAATGTGTGAACGGAAAATTCACACACACACACACACACACACACACACACACACACACACACACCAATAAGTAATATTTTTAACACAATATTAATCAGAAAAAAATACACCTGGAAGAAATGTGGGATTTTTTTTCTAAAAAAAAAAAAAAAAGAATGACAGTGTAATTTTAATCATTTTGAGATTTATTTTTGTTTCTGTGTACAGCTGCTTTGTCACATCTATATCTGTGTACCATGTATATGTGGTGCACACAGAGGCCAGAAGAGGGTGCCAGATTCCCTGGACAGGAGTTAAAAGCTGTTTGGTCATCAGGTGAGTACTAGGAACTAAAGCTGGGTCCTGACCTGGAGGAGCAGACTGTACTCTCACCCACTGGAAGTGCTTTTTAAACTGAGATGTTGTTTGAGGGTACATACGTGAAAAGGTCTAGTCATATGACAGTTGGTCCTTCTGAAAAGTGATTTGGTGATACTAAGTAAAAAATGTTATACTGTGCTGATTCCAGCACCAAAATATGCATGCTAAAAATATCTAGAGAACTAGTTTCAGCATTACTTATAATATTAATAAAAGCTAGAAATCACAAAATACTGTGTAGCTGTGCAAAGAATTAGACAGACTAATAGGTTCTGGTATAAAAAATTGTCTCATAAATATATAAAAATCAAGTCACACACACACACACACACACATATGGAATTAGGATGTTTAAATGTTATATGGTTCCATTTATACATATGTGCATGCAAAAATGCGTATAAGGCACAGATGATTATAGCATAAAAATTACTCCTTCTGGGGAAAGGAATAATAATTTGGAGCAAGTGGGAGCTCATGGGAGTTATCAGTTTTATATTGAATTTGGGTGAAAGCTAGTCTGTTTCTTGCTGTTGAATTGTCTTGTAAACATTTAGTGGAAAGAGGCAGACGAACCTGTGGGCATACACATATGTACACATTATCATGTACAAAAGTGCGTTCCATTTCAGGCAAGACTGTCTGTACAGATACATTGTGTTTCTAGAGACTGTGCCCAATGCCCAGGCAGACTCCCTTCTGCTTCCTATGCCTTTATTGTGGGTTCAACCCTCTTGCTGGAGCTTGCAAGGTATACAGAGTTCTGCCCACATGTTAAGAAGGACCCACATACAGGCCTCCTAGATAGGCTCTTGTTTAAATATGGAAGGCTGTTTTTACACCTTGCTCTTCTGAGGCCCTTAGAAAAAGTCAGATTCTCTCAAATCACAGAAGTGTGAGTGTGTGTGTGTGTGTGTGTGTGTGTGTGTGTGTGTGTGTACTTGATGCTTAAGGTTAATCACACTCAAGAAAGTTAGCTAGTGTTCCCCTTGGGGATGTTCTTGGATAAGAATGTCCCAATTCTGGACCATTTATCCTGGGATACTGAGATAGTTTAAGCCCTCCCAGATGGGAGATAATAGGTATGGTAACATTTGGGAGTGAAGAGGTAGCATTTCCTCTATAGGCATAAGGATAGCAGGCAGGTGATAGTGGAGCTGGTGGAGATAGTGGTGGGGTGGTACTTCTGCTGCTGCTGCTGCTGCTGCTGCTGCTGCTGCTGCTGCTGGTGGTGGTGGTGGTGGTAGTGGTGTGTGCTTGCACGAGTGTGGTGTCCATGGGGAGGAGTAAACTTGTACTGAATACTATTCTTCAAATGCAAGGACACTTAAATATCCATATATTAAAATATACGTGCCCATTTTTCTCCCCTACATAAAGGAGTCAGGCCCAGGCCGGGTCTCTTTCTATTTGATCTTAATCCCTCCTCCCTTCATCGGGGCTAGGAGTACCTCTCTCTTTGTAATAAATAGCTCGCAGAGGGCAAGACATTCATGTGTCCCCTTTGATCACCTCGGAGCTGTCAGCTTGTGCTGCTGTTTGCCTCCCAGCTCTTGTTCCTGCCTAAAAGTGGAAGTAATGCCCCCTGAAAGAAATACCCTAGGTGTCCCGCAAGGCTGCAATCTATTTCTTCTTTTGTTGCATACATCCCCTGAGGCCCGCCCTCCCAGCTTGAACAAACTCCTCTCTTCTTCCCCCCTCTCTATATCTTCGAAATTCTAGTTCCTTCTACAGACACTCACTGTGCTCCTGTGACCCCCCTGGGCCAGACTGTCTGAGAAGCTACCACCCTGAGAGACGGGGGAGGCTCCTCCTGGCTCCTCCTCCTTCTGCCAGGCGCAGGCACAGCAGAGCACCGCACTGCAGGCTTTTGTGGTCACCGGTCCTACAGTCTTCATCGGAGAAGGCTAGCATCTTTTCCCTGTAACTCACCCAGGCTGATCTCCCCTAAAATGCCCCCCCCCCCCGTCTCCCTGCATTCACTAGAGACTTGAGATTGCCCCCAGGACTCCTTGGGCTGGCTTTAGGGTCCCTAGCTCTGCAGTCAGCGTTTGAGAGGTGGGGAGTGGCTCTGAGATCGGGCTCAGCTGCAAGCCTTTGCTGATGCTAGAAGACAGGGCAGAGAACACATTTGCAAGCTCCGTTCCTGGTTTATAGCGGAGATTATAAGCAATCTGTCTCCTCTCTTATCATCGCGTCAGGCCTCTTGTATAGTTTGTAAATATTGCTCAAAGGAAATAATTTGCAAAGGTAAACAATTGGGAGAAAAGTATATGGACCATGAGGTTTTGCTTTAATGTGTTTACAGGACAGGAAAGGGGTCTGGGATGAGAAAATTATGGGGTAGCATGGGGAGGGGAGGAAAGAAAAGGAGAGGGTTGACGACCAGAATGCTGATGATTCTGTGATGGCGACATAACTAATTAACTGTAATGTCGCTTAAAAGCTTCTGGCTCTCCCTGACATTGTTCGAAAGTATGCATTATTTTAAAAAAGAGAGCTAAGATGTAGGAGGGGGTTGAGTGGCTTTAAAATGACTGAATACCACTCATTGTGCTGGAAAAAAAAAAAAAAAAAAAAACGACAAACTGCAGTGGAAATAAATACAGCATTGCAGGCTGGTGTGTGAGGCCACAGCCGGGGAAGCGAGGGCTGCTAAGTGGAAAATTCCTGCAGAGGACGTGTTTCTGTTTCCAGTGGGAAAGAAAGAGGGTGTTGTTGGGAGCTGGCAGTTCTTTATAAAATACGAGAGCACCGTGATGATGACCAAACGACCTAACTGAACTGGGAGAAATTAGGCAAACAAATCGCTTTACCTGGTATACTGTATTCTTAGAGACTGTTGCAAGCTCCCAGGAAGAGATTGGAATCTGGGTTCTCCCTTTCTGGTCCCCTGGGTCTAGACAGAAGGAAGAAATGAAGGGGCTAAGGGAGCTGACAGCCTCTGATAGGGGAAAGCAGAAAACTGGGGGTGCCTTTGCTCCTGAAATAGACACATACTCAGAGCCAGGGTCCTCAATACTAAAATGACACAGCAGTGTCTCCTGGAGGATGACAGCTGCAGGAAAATTCTTCTTGAGTCCTGAGACGACTTTCCCAGATTTGCTGCTTAGGGGGGCTTCAAAAAGATGTCACTGCAATCCCTTCAAGGGTAGTTTAGATTGCATCCCTAGGATGCAGAGAGGAGAACAGAAAGCAGGTCCCTAACCACCCCCCACCCCTGTGAAAGTTCATTGTACACTTAGAGAGAGCATCTCCACTAAGGCAAGCTGGTGCAGAGAAATCAAAGCCAATAAGAGGCCATGGTGTTTTATTTCTCCGTCTTTCAGAAAGTAAAGGGGCCGGGAGGCAGGGGAATCCTGCAGCGCATGCTCTGCATCAGAGAACCCTCATTCGCTCGGAGCACCCCTTTCTGTGTCTGACACAACATACTAACAAAGTAATGAGAATCCATTTTTCTTTTAAGGCTTTATGATGTCTGTGAAGGGAGGCATGTAAGCCCACACTCCTCTCAGAATTAAATAAATAAATTAAATAAATGTGATTGATATTGAAAACAGCTTGTGGGAAGTAATTTCCACTCAATTGTAATTAAAATGACATTGAATTTGCATGGGGAAACTTTCATGACTGATAGCACACAGAGAGGATACCTCACCTCATTCCAATGTCTCCAGAATTTAAGTGTTCTTGGGTGTGAAAATTCAAGATGATGGTGGACTTTTACGTCTGAGAAGTCTACTCCAAACATTCAGTTTGACAAAAATGAGACTGAGTCTGATTGCCGCGGTAATGCTAATAGGTGATTGAGAAAACCATATAAGGGCAGTAAGTCATCGTATGTTTAATATATAAATAAATGTTCTTGTCTACTCTTACAAATGACAAGGATTTAAAAACCATTGAGATATATCTCATACATGACTAAATTCAACTTGTTCGATTCTGTGATTATAATATATTCACAGAGATGTAATATCGATGTTCATTTAAAACACATTACTCTTACCATATTTTAAAACTTTTTATTGATTCCTTGTGAGTTTCACATCATGCACCCCAGGCCTCCTCATCTCCCCATCCCCTCATAAACACCCCCACTCTCGCACCCTCTCCCCAATAAAATACACCCACAAGCACAAACAATAATAATAAAGCATAGGAAACATCTCATTGTGGAAGCTGTAGTGTTATCACAGGGTGTACCGCAGTATATCCCTCTGCCCACACATTCTCACTTGCAAATGTTCTGTAAGACTCTGGTGAGCCAGGAATCAATGCAAAAAGCAAGAAGAATTTATCGTTCCAACGAGTTGGGGTCGTCTGCACCTGAAGGAGAAGAAGAAGCAGCAACCCTGGGCAGTTTGGCCAGTTTTTATACAGTTTTCAGGGGAAGAATAGAGAAACATCAACTAGGCACATCATGATTAGCTGAACTGTGTGACTTTTAAACTGATTGGTCTTCAGGGAATGAGGTGGCAAGGACTTCCCTTGTCTGTGGGTGGCCAATGGTCACCTGTGGAATGCCCCCCCCCCAAGATGTGGTCAGAGGAATGTTAATTAGCCTCTCTCTTCCGGAAGAGGGAGAAGCATCTGTCCCCTGACCTTTCCAAAGTTCCTGAGCTGACCTCTTCAGTTCATTGAAATGAGTCAATGGTCTGGCTCAAGATCTGGATTCTGTGATACCATCAATATTGGATCCTCACCGGGACTCCTCCTGATTATTCTGTTGCTCTGTATCGTGAAGATCCTGCAGCTTTGGAACAGCAAGGCTGGCACTTTCACAAGCCCCAAGCCCTAACCATTCACAGATGATACAGATTTTGAGGTGGGCCATCTCAGAGCCCTGGATCTCAACCTGGTTGATAGCAACGCTGGTCAGCTCATTGGCTCTCTCTCCCTTATCCACACCACCAGGGCAAGCTCTCCAGTACTGCTCTGGCTAGGCCACTCAATGCCTGATACTGCCATCAGCAGGAGACAGGGTCACCTTTTCTGCCCTCATGCCTTTGGGGCTGACTTACTTGGTCTCCCCTACCACCAGAGTGAGCTCCCCAGAGTGCTACAGCCAGTGAGAGACCAGAGTTAGCTCTCTCACTCTCATGCCTGTGCGATGGGGATGGAGCTCTCCTCTCCTGACTATGGGGAGAAGGAAAGGCACAACCCCCAGACTCCCATGCTCTCGACCTAGGGTCTGCTCATTTGCTCCATCAGAGCCAGCTCTGGTGTGTTCTTCCCAAGCAAGGTTCAGAGCCAACTCTCCTGAAGGTTGCAGCGGGTGACAGGGTAGAGCAAGCTCTCCAGAGCTCATGACCCTGTGGACAGCTTTCCCAAGTGCCAGAGGTAAAGGGGTGCTAGCCCATGGCAGACAAGTTTCAAGGTCAGCTCTCCCAGACTCATGCTCTGGAGATCAGCTCATCCTGCCCCTACAATCAAGACCAGCAACATTGTCATACCTGGGCCTGCTCTCCCCCAAGTGCTGCCAAGGGTGAAAGATAAGGCCAGCTCAGCAAAGCAATGCATTCAATGAGGGACTGGGGCTAGGTATATACTGGCCCTGGACATCCAGGTGTTCCCCAGAGGGTATTCCCATGTTCTCTAGTGATAAGATAAACCACAGACATTGGCCTTGACCCTGCCAAAGCTTAGCCACAGACTCAGACATGGCCCTCAGTGGCATCTTGAGCTGGGACATCACCTGGTAGTCCAGGTAGGAGAGCTGGCCACTCACAAAAGGCTATTTTTCTCTAGTTCTTTCTTCATAATGTTCAAGTTGTCTGATTCTCATTCCCATATGACCACCTTATACTCACACATTGTGGTGGCTCCTGCTGCAGGCTGGGCACATGGCTGATGGGCCCCTGGGTAACATCCTTCATTGATGCTGTGTGGCAATGTTGGCAAGCAGGTGTGTATGCCCTGCCTGTGTCATGCACTGGAGAACAGGTCTATGGGAGGTATAGCAGTCTGCAAGTCTCTGTCTATATTCTGCCTGCTGTGCTGTGCTGTCTAGATTTGATTTGATTTCTATGACTACTAGGCATAAAAAGAGTTTTGGCCACCAAGCTAGAACAAAGGACTGCCATCTGCTCTGCTCCTCACTAAGAATACTACCACCAACAAGGTATTTTTTTGTCCATTGCTGGGGCATTCACTCATCATTTATAAAATTATAAGATTTTTTACCCCAAGCCAAAAGCAAACACTGATTCAGATCTAATCTAAACGCTAATCTCTATCTTTATTTCACATAATAGAATAGTGGGTGAATGTGTGTGTTTGACCTTTTTTCTCTGATCACTGATTTTAGATCTACCCATTTTTCTCTTCTTTGTTGGCAAATGGTTTTTCAATGAACAGGTGTACCACATTTTTATTCAGCAACTGATAAACTTTCAAGTTCTTTCCCCTTTGAAACAGCACAACTGGTGCTTCTCTGAAAATTCGCATACAACTGGTTGTGTGAATGGAAATGTTTGTTTATTTTCCATAAGACCCAAAGAATTGCTATTGCTTATTGTGTGCGTGGCTTTTCAAGAATGAACAAGCTCTGTTCTGAAGTAGTTGTATGGCTTTCCAATCTCACTAACATAACAATGCATGTGCAAGATCTCATTGCTCCAGTTCCTTGCGGACATTTGCAATTGTCTTATTGTGCCTGTTATAGTCTGGAAAAGTATGGAAATTCATTTGAGGTTTGATCTGTAGTCTCTATTGGCCAACCAAACTGAGTGTCTTTACAAATTTGCTTGTTTATTACAAAATTGCATAATGTACTATTTGTATAACTCTTAAAAAGAAATATTAATTTAAAAACTCCCATCCATTCTTCCTTCCCTTGTGGTGCTTTTTATTATAAACTAATACTAGTTTTTGTTTGTTTTGTTTAATAACCTAGGCATAAATCTTTATTCATTACGTGAGGTGAGGATTTGCCAACTTTGACTTCATTGGTGAGTTTCCTAGTGGCTTATATTGAAACACTGAACTGTTTTGTCTTATTTATGCTTCTTTGATCTCTGTTTTTATTTTCACACCTAACATTTGTGTGAAGGTTGAAGACACTATATTGCTTCTGCTTTAGCAGAGAATGATCTGAGCTCTGGACTATTCCAGAAGCTACTGTTTCAGAGTCAAATGGGAATCTGCAACAGACCTAAGAACATCTTTTTAGATCCCGAGCCTTAGAGCTTTCCCTACCTACCTCATCACAGCACTGGAGACCAAGATTCCAGGAAACGAACCCAAGATGTCTGTCAATGTGTTTGTTTCAGGACATTCTTCTTCCCTGAATGTACAAAACCTAGTGGAATGGAATAAGTCTTCATCGAGAGGTTTAAAATAATAATTTTTTTTAGGATTTCATACATGAGTATTACATTTATATCATTTCAACTTTTCTTTTTCCTTAATCAAAAACCCTCTCGTTCCCTTTCTTTCAAGATCATGACCTCTTTTTCTGTAACTATTACCATTAGCTTGGCCCCTTGCCGGAGGCTATCTTTCCACAGCCATGCCCAGCTGGGAACCGTATCAACCAACAATCTTGCATATCTCAATGCTCCCACATTAGACCAGTTACCAGTGGTCAATAATCAGCACTGAGCATTGGAAGAACAGATCTCTCCTCTGACCTGAAGTTAACAGCAAAAAGAGACCTAAACTGTTAGGTCACAAAGTGAGCTCCAAACATGGCAGTTCTGCTGACAATGTCCTAGGATGACAACCAGGCCTACCTCAATCTCAACTCTTACTGAGTAAGCAGAGGGACTGTTTAAGTGTACATAGAAACCTAGCCTCAGAATTTCTTGGAAATCTCACATGGTAGGTTTCTATTTGTCACAAAAGCCACTAGTTCCCTTCTCTGTGACAACAGTCAACTGAGGTGACCAGGGCAACTCTTACAAGAATATCTACTTCCCAGTTAACCCAAACAGCCTGTATCAGCCTTTTTTTGCCTACACACTATATCCTTGTGCTACCTGCCCTGATAAAACTGAGTTCTCTACTCTCCTTGGCAACCTGGCAGTTTGTTCCACAATAAACTATTTTCTACCTACAGAGGGGTCCAGCTCAGTGGTTTTGATGTGCTTGCTAACACAAACTTCAACTCAGCATAGGCAGGCTATAATCTCACACCAGACACAAAAACAATAAAATACACCCATATGTAAGAGTTTTTAAATTATCTTAGTTAAGGTTTTACTGCTGTGTGTTGGTATTCTGCTAAACTCCACCTCCACAGTTACCTGGCAACAGCCAGGTATGCTCCTCCTCACAATTACCTGGCAACAGCCAGGTAGGCCTGGCCCACTATAAAAGGGGTGCTTGCCCCCTCCTCTCTCTCTTGACCTTTAGCCTCTAGCTTCTCTGTGTTCCCTGCCCCTTCCCTTCCCCTTCTCTCCATGTGGTCATGGCCAGCCTCTACTTCTCTCTTCTCTTCTCTTCTCTTCTCTTCTCTTCTCTTCTCTTCTCTTCTCTTCTCTTCTCTTCTCTTCTCTTCTCCTCTCCTCTCCTCTCCTCTCCTCTCCTCTCCTCTCCTCTCCTCTCCTCCTCTCTCTCTCTCTCTCTCTCTCTCTCTCTCTCTCTCTCTCTCTCTCTCTCTCTGCTTCTACTACCCTCCTGGCTTTCCTCCCCAAGCCCTGAATAAACTTTATTCTATGCTATACCTGTGTGTGACTGGTCCCTTGGGAGAAGGAATGCCTCTGCATGGGCCCACTGAGACATCCCCTTCCCCCATACCTCTCCATACACCCACAAAACACATTCTTTTTATCTCCCTGTCTTTTTATAAGCACATCACTGTGAACAGACACTATGACCAAGTCAACTCTTACAAAAACATTTAATTGGGGCTGGCTTACAGGTCCAGAGGTTCAGTCTGTTATCATTAAGACAGAAGCGTGACAGTGTCCATGCAGGCATGGTACAGGAGAAGCTGAGAGTTCTATTATCTTCATCTGAAGGCTGCTAGGAGAAGAGTGGCTCCCATGTGCTTAAAAGGAGGGTCTCATTTCCCACCCCCAGAGTGGCACACTTCCTCCAACAAGGCCACACCTACTTCAACAAGGCCATACCCCCTAATAGTGCCACTCTCTGGGCCAAGCATATTCAAACCACCACACATATGTTTTGAGATAGCTTTTCTAGGTCTTTGCTTTGTTGCATTCAATGGTTTTATACATGTTTCTGGTCATGAAGTATCACCTTCTCCATGTCATTTCACAGTCCACAAATCCACAAGCCATTAGGTCATAAGAAATCATCTCCTATCATCCACCCCACTAAGATTCTTCTCCAGTGTGCTGGACTTTCTCCTTTGCTACCATGACTTCCCCAGGGCATCTGCTTTGTTGCTTTATTATCTGTTATCTCCCCTAGTAAGTCCCTTTATATGCTGAAGCCAAGATAATACTTTTAAAGATCTATTTATTTTTATTTTATGTATATGAGTGTCTTTCTTACATGTATCTCTTTGTATAAGACCATGTTGGACCCCCTCAAACTGGAATTACAGATGATTGTACACTGGCTTTTTAGTGGGTAGGAACTCCCTGAATGTAATAGTCAGAGTGAAATGAAATATATTAATATTTCCTTCATAGTCAAGTCTGTTCTTTGAAATATAATTCTTTCACTCTTCAGTATTTGACTTTGTGCACTATGGCCAACATACATGATGGTATAGCTCCTCAACTTTAGACCTAGTATGAAGGCAGCATAGAAGAAGAGGATTAGAAAGGCTGCGTTATAAATAAAGGACTTTTGATAACAAAAACCTACTTAGGTAATTATGAGCAACCATGTTGTCAATTGTACAGTCAATTTTATTTCTTGAATAAAAGAGATTTTTTTAAAGATAATATATTTGAAATGTTATCTACAGATCAAAGTGTACTGAATAAAAATGAGTGCTCAGAGATCTTTGGTACACATAAAAGTTGCATTTAGTCATCTAGTTTTTGAAGTTTTGATTAAGTATAGTTTTGTGAGTAGTTGCAAGAGACAGAGGTATCAAGACTGTGTATAAAAATGGAAATGTATGAAAGTCAAATTTACTCTAAGTAATATGGTCAAGAATGATGTATATTTTCAGGGAGAGATCTTCAAATTTATGGCCGTAAGAAGTTGTTGCTAAGATATTGATAGAATCTGTTTACCAAAGAAAACATCCTGAAACGATACAGAACCAAAGAAAACATCCTGAAACGATACAGAGCAATAGGCAGGTTCAAGGGGCAACGTATCACTTTTAATAATGATTCAGTTTTAATCTTCTCCATTGTATCTGTCTACTCTCTCTCTCTCTCTCTCTCTCTCTCTCTCTCTCTCACACACACACACACACACACACACACACACACACATAGGTGTGAGCATAAAGAAATAGAAATGCAAAGACTTGCTGTAAACTTGGTAATTTTATCTTAAGTTTCAAAGGTGATTTGAGACACAAAATCATGGAAATAGTTAGTAACTGCCTCTTAAAGAATATAAATTCCTCCTTTATTCTACCCTAGTAGGTGAAGTAACTAAATACAAAATGACCAATTTTAGGTTTGATATGGCGGTATTTATATTCTTCATTAAAAGTATCACATAAGTATGCAGTTGTTAAGAATATCTTAGTCTGTTTTCTGTTGCTGAATACCAGACTGATATTAGATAATTTCCCAGATAAAGGGCTTAAGTTAATTTATAGTTCTGGAAGCTGGGGATCCAAGGTTAGGTAGCCACAAGATTGGGTAAGCTCTCTTACAACATTATATTAAAGGCTCATGTGTAAAAGAGACAAAGTACTGGTGGGAGACTTACTTTGTAGCAATCCTTTCTAAGTGTTAGTGTACTTCCTCAAGAAAGGCATTACTCCCTAGCAATGACCCTACTACTCTTTAAAGGCTCCATGGCCTCTAATACATTGACAATTAAATGTTAACAAAATGTCAAAGGAGGCAAGCCACTAACCAGCATTAATCTTGTTAATGCTTTTGTGTCAAGACAAAAATACAGCCCTAGGAAGATCTCACTTGAGTTATAAACTGTGTCCCAATGGTAGTACCTCACATATTTTCCATCATCCTTAGGGATAAAATTGTAACTTATTTTATCTTATATTTTGAGTGGTTCTTGAGAAGTTGGAATTTGGGATGGCAAGGTGGCTGAAAGAGCTTGCTATGCAGGCCTGATAAGTAGAAGTCAATCCCTAAAACAAACATAAAAATACTGGACAAAGATATTCTTTGACATCCACATGAGCCATGTATATATACACATATACATATACATACATACACATATACATATATGAGCATCCCTTACACACACACACACACATACACACACACACACACAAGAATTTTTAATATGTATAAGTGTGGAGTTCTATACTGTATACCCATCATCAAAATGAGAATACTAATAATACATGTGAAGTCAAGCAAAGGTTTGGGTCGAAACAGCAAACACATTCAAAGTTCACACACACACACACACACACATACACACACACACACAAGTCTCTGAAATGTTTTAGACATTCAAACTATCTGGAAACATCTTAATCCTTAACTAGTCAAATTTATGCCAGACCAGCAAAACGATGGTAATCTTGAAAACTATTTGGATTCTTATAAACCTTGTTGAATGAGAAGCTTCATATTATAAGATATGGATAGATTTGGCAACATGCCAGTAGAACACAAACAAAAAATTCAATAAATGGATTTAGTAAAGTCAAATTTATTAGACATTTAAAAAATAGTAGTGCTCACAACTCGGTGATTATTTCATTGTACAAAATCAAAGAGAGTTGAGATGAAACCATATTAGGGAATTTTGGAGCTGAGAAATGTAGTGCTGCCATTAACCCATAGCAGAGCAATTGTTGACCTCACCTGTGATTGAAAGCCATGGCTTTAGGAAAGCTTTGAGTTCTCCGAGCATCGTGGGGTATGGCCCTGCTTTCTATTCACTAACCACCTGAGACCAGGTGCTCCCATTGGAGGGATCGTGACTCCACAGTAGAGCCCAGCTTACACACCAAACCCTGGCAGAATTCTACAACAGAAGTTGATGTGTTCCTGCTTGTCTAACCTTTAGATAACACTCAGGTCCCACACAGTGATTGGCAGCTCAAACTTACTCTTGTGCTCACAGATTCTCACAGTATCCTCTGTCTCTTCTTCTAGGGAGCCTCTTGAAAGCTGCTGGAGCCCATTGGCTGGCTGCAGTCCTACAGAGTTGAGGAGCAGAGAGATTGATTGCTGGAGATAAATGATCTGTCTTCAACCAAAGTAGACTGGCAGTCCAAGAGACAGACAGATTTTACCTTGCTTTCTGTTTGGGGCAGACCATCCATGCAAAGCTTCTCTGGAAAATTAAGTCTTTTTTTATGCCCCCATTAATGCTGTCTTCAGCTGGTTCTTTCCTATTCTCCGTTTGTCTAATATTCTGCTTCTGCTTCTCGAGAGAGACTCAAATGGACTCCCGGCATCCAATTCTGGTCCCAGACTCTCTTTAAAGAATCCAAACCAGAAGACACCATCCTACTACTGTGTCAGATCTCAGCGACTTATAAAAGTGGCAGATAAAGAAATGAGGTAAAATGGCTGGCATCTGGTTGGTGATCAATTGCCTTCATTTCTACATACATCATTTCTTTAAAAAGTAAAAAGATATTTGAGACTTTTACAAAAGCTGTTTGATTGCTTGCTTACCACACTTGAGCATCTTGATTTATGCTTATTCCCACGCTACACAGTAATGCAAACACAATCTTGGTCGTGGGTAGCCCATTCTTACCATGCACACAAAACAGTACTGAGTTCATTAAATGTGCAATTATACAGGAAATGGTGATTTAAAGAATTCTTAACTGGAGCATTTACATGCTTCCAGTGTTCAGTGACACCTGTTGGAGATAAAGTCAGGTCAGAAACAAAATATTATTCTTCTACTTAAAAATAATAAAATGTAAGCTGTTATTTTATAATTTATATTCAATACTTTATATGTATATTTATTTTAAGGAGCTAAAATATATACCAAAAAGATTCTTTAAAAAATCTTTGCTATGATTACGTACATAAATATGCAATACACACTGTTATATTAAATATTTTTTGCTCCTTCTGAAAATTTTGCTCATCTGTAAATAAAGAAGAAAATGAAATGATAACAAGCCCCATAAGAGGTGCAGTATATTGGAGACAAAGGAGAATGCATAAGTTTGGATTTGAAGTTCATCTTATATTAGATAATATATGCACATTATATTAAATACACAACAGGTTAGTCTAAAATAATACATAAGAAACAATTATAGAAAAATAAGCATACTTCTCAGAAAACAGCAATCCTAAGTCTAATTTGTAATTACATCCTTATCCCTGCAAATAATTAATAGCATTAGATATGTGTTGTATCCTTGGGTTGATCATGATTTTCAAATAAAAGTAAAACATTTACCTGTCTGTGTATAATGAAATAATTTCAAGTTTTGGGGAGACACAGAAGACAACTGGCAAATGCATGTAAAAGCTCTCTCTCTCTCTCTCTCTCTCTCTCTCTCTCTCTCTCTTACTCTTTCTCTTTGTGTGTGTATGTGTGTGATAAAGATAAAGAAACAGAATTCATGTGAGATTGTTATTCATTTCTAAATAATTTGAACATAAATTCTAATTCCCTTTGGCTGCTTGTCCTTTTGATAAACACTCTTTTAAAGAATCAATATTATAGTACCAACTGCTCAAAATATTTTAATTCAAATGTTATCAAATGACTATTTTGAGATACCAGTTTAGAGTTCTTCATGTATTTATGTTTATTTGGATATACATTTTCTAAAGAGGATGACATCACATACTACTTATAACCCCTGAAAGGTAGCAGAAATCTCTATCGAATAACTCCATCCCACCATATCCCATCATGCTCAGCAGTTAGATCACCTCTAAACACCACCACTGTCTCTCTTATCATGCATATTCAATCTTCCCATGATGTTGCTACACAAAATCATTTATTTATTGTGACATAAATACTAAGAGAGGCTGCTATTATGCATGTCTGGAGAAAAACAATCTACAGCCAACATTTAGGGAAGAAGCCTTAGAAATTATTTTTTCTTTCCTTTTCCTTTTCCTTGTCTCCTCCCTCCCCTCTCCTCCTCTCCTCTCCACTGTTCTCCTCTCGACTCTGTTTTTATTCTTTTTTTTTTTTGTAATAAAATCAAATTTCCTTTAGCTTGTTTTTGGAGGAAGATGCAAAATCAGTTCTGCCAGAGGTTCATGAGCCTGTGATCCTGGCTGTTGGCTTCCATGGAGTTCTGGCCCAGCAGGAAACCTTCCCATGGAGCAACTACAGCAAGAATCAAGAGGACATCAAAACCTCAGACAAGCTACACCCCTGTGGATTTGGGGAGAAACAAGATACTCCAACATTCCGTCTCTGGTTTCCTTGACAACATCAGCAACAACTCTATAATACTATGGCTCTGTTTTTTTAACCCTTCAGGATGTCAAGTGAATGAAAACTTCCTGGAGGAAATACTCAACCTACTAGGTGGGCTGGCATACATTAAAATGAGTGACACACAGCCTTCTGACCTTTCTTTTCCACCGCTCAAAAAAGGGGGTTGGGAATGATCTCTGGGCAAAGAAACAATGTGCAAATTCCACCTTGACAGCAAAGAGGAGTCCTTCAAAGGAGGTTCACTCTAGCACATTACAGAGATGAATTAATAAAAAACAGCCTAAGGAAGTACCACGTTAAATTACCCTCAGCAGAATTATTCAAATTGACTTAATAAAGGAGAAAAATTCCACCCCAGCTTGTATATAATCACATAACTGAAAGTGACAGAAACCAGGTAACTGCCTTTACATCTTGTGTACCCAAATTGAAGAAAGGGTTAAGAATATTTTACTGGACATTTTATCTACCTTCTACTGTAAACACAATCATTGAAACAGTTTTTGTTTTCAAACCATTGAGAAAAGTATGCATGAGGCATTGGTTAGGGTCCTAGTCAAATCATAAATATAATAGAAGAGCATGTACAACTCTAAAACAAGAGGGGAAAAGTGGGATGATGTAAGCTAGAAGAACGAAGACCTAATCTTAAGTCAGTTCCATCTATCTACAAACAAGTAATCCTACACAAATCAAAGCCGTCACAAGAGAGTGGCATCTATTTGGACCTGTGATGGCATGTGTTACTGTCATTCTTTTGACTCCTATATTTCTTCCTTACTGTTACCCATGTATCCCATCCTACAGAACTTATTTTCCCTCCATTCAAGATCCATCTGATTATGGACACAATGCTGTTGTTATAGGACTTGTCAGCTGTTTCCATTCTTGGGTGACAAAGGTTTTGTCTTATCCTAACACAGTAGTCAGTAGGTACAAACACATTCCTCTCTGTGCATAAACTCTGCTCTGAAGTTCTTCTGACTCATGAAGGTCCAGGAAATGACCAGGAGTCTTGGCTATTTAGCAGCTCATTAAGATGTCCGCATCACAGATAAATGAAACATGGCAATAGAAACATGATAGCAGGTGGACCGACCTCAGCAGTGACGTCAGGGGTACAATGAGTAAGTATTAGGTTGTTGAGAGGGGGGAGCTAGAGACCAGAAACATCAAATCTACAGGCACAAAACCAAGAGTAAACAGTAAGTGTAAATACAAGCAGAAGAGAAGGAGAATAAAAAATGCCAACTAAGTAGAAAGGCTGGGGACAGAACAGAGGAAACCTAAACCAGGAGGACTGTGAATTATAAAACAAAACAAGGGGAGAGTAACCAGAGTCCTCTGGACCATTTTAGGTCTTCGTTCTTATTGGTGTATAGTTCTCTGACTAACAGAGCCTCCCACCCAAAAGGAAGATGCCATCATTGATATCTCATTATGGAAAATGTAGTAAAGAGAATAAAAAAAATAACTTGTTTCTACCAACTGCAACTCTTCTATCCTGGCCACCCTCTCTTCTTACTTTGTCCCCCATCTGGGTCAAATCCTACATCACTAACAGCTACTAGAGTGAGTGCAAACATTTTAGTTCAGAGGTCTCAGACACCAAGACTAAAACTCTTATCTGACATGCTTTCCCTCTAATTCTGATTTCTGTACTTTTTTATGCTATCTGTTTTGGACTGCCAATCATATTCTATGGATATACTTCTCCAAGTTTCTGAAGTTTGGTCTGATGCTTGTTTGTATTCAAAAGCTAACTTCTGTACCCCAATATGTGGTTGCTCCAAGATGAATAAATCCTCACATACACCAATTTTTTGTCATATGAACCTTGTCCCCATCCCAAGCTATCCATGATTGGTTAATAAAGATGTTTACAGCCTGTAGCTGGGCAGAAGAGAGGTAGGTGGGGCTTTTGTTACCTGGCTTGGGGTCTGAGTCAGGGACCAGGTGGAGAAAAAAAAGAGAGAGGAGGAAACATGGAGAAGATGCCATGGTGTAGGTGGATCATAAGTGCATGGCCATGAAGGAGTAAGAACGGCCAAGGTGGAACACTGCAAGTGATATCTCGGGGTTATTGACGGGGAAGTAGACAAAATACCACTGAGGGTTGATATCTGTTCAGCTCTAGTGCTTTAGGAATTATTATAAATATAAAGGTTTAATATTTTTTATTTGGGATCTAAATGATCTAATGTGTAGTAGAAACCCCCAAATACTATTTACCCCAGCATATTGCTTCCTTTTTTGCTTGAGATAAAATTCATGGGAAATTTCTTATGCTGATCATGCCATGAGGAAAAAGGCAAGTGATTCCTGGCTCCCATATCTCTGTAGCATTAGGTATGACACCTTTATTTAGGTATGACACCTTTTGTTGTTGTTGTTGTTTTTGTTTTTTGAGTTTTTTTTCCCTCTTCCTCCCATAAAATAGTCGACAAGACCCATCATCTCTGAATGGGTAAATAAATGTAGCAAAGGCTTCTTCTTCTTCTTCTTCTTCTTCTTCTTCTTCTTCTTCTTCTTCTTCTTCTTCTTCTTCTTCTTCTTCTTCTTCTTCTTCTTCCTTCTTCTTCTTCTTCTTCTTCTTCTTCTTCTTCTGCTTCTTCATCTTCTTCTTCTTCTCTCTCTCTCTCTCTCTCTCTCTCTCTCTCTCTCTCTCTTCCTTTCTTTTTTACTATTATCATAGGTAAGAGATTAGACACTAAGATGTACAAGGACGTTCATTGATTACATGTTCTCTAACAGCTGGATGAGGCACCCTCTGCAAATCATACCAGTTGGAAGACTGATGGAGAAGAACTATGATTCTGATGGCATTCTAGCCCACAAAGAAAGACCCTTTAACAACAACAACAACCGCAACAGCAACGACAATAGCAGCAGCAACAGCAAACTGAAAACTGCTGGCTCTAAAGTCAGATAAACCTGGTTTTGAAGCCAGGCTCTGTTATTTTCTGGCTATGTATGGCCTTCAGTAAGTTATTTAATCTTTGTCAACTTAGGTTGTTTCATCAACTAAAAAATAGGCAATGATTTAAAAAAATGAAAAAGAAGATAAAGAAGTTAAAAATGCAATAAAAGATTTAGTTCTTAGAATATAAAATATATCTAACATCAGCAATTAACATTAATAAAATTAATAAAAAAAACTTTTCAGATTTGGTTTTGAGGGTTCTACAATATATAAAATAAAAGTGTTACATGAATGTATACTTGTTTCATTTTTCTTATGATAAGTCAATAAACCTGTTTCTGGATATGAATACCGAAAGCAAAATTTAAAATCACAAATTACACACACACACACACACACACACACACGAGACATGATTTCTCTTTGTAGTCATGGCTATCCTGGAATTCACCCACTATATAGACCAGACTAGCCTTGAATTTACAGAGATCTTTCAGCCTCTGCCTCCAGAGTGCTGGGATTAAAGGCATGTGCCATCACCACCCAGCACAAAAATGATACTTTTTACAAACAGGTGCAGTTAAGGAATTGGCAGAATGGATTTAAAAGGTTATTTTGTTTGTTTGTTTTTAGTTTTTGTTTGTCTGTTTGTTTGTTTAAAAAACACCATGAACAATATGTATAAAATTTATAAAACTGAAAATGATAGACGTCAGCAGGCATTTGTAATATTTGGCCATGTAGAAACCTCAGTAACCGATGGACATCTTGAAATTGTAACCAGGGCTTGTAAGTGAGAAAGAAGGCATGGTTCTTGTCAGATTTTCAAAAGGATTCATGACTCGGGAAGATTAACACATGCTTTTTTGTACCAAGGCAAAGAAATCAATTAAAGTTCACAGAGAATAAAATAACACAACATTTGCTTGGTACGGATGTTGTGTGGGATATTTAATGTGTTTTGTACACAAAAGAAAATATACAAAGCTGCTAAGTAGGAGTCAAAGGGAGATGTGGTCTCTGGGATGGGAAGCATCCCTTTGCCTCCCTTGTGGGAGACAAGAATCATTAAGTCCTCCACAGTATTCAGAACTTACCAAATTCGTGCTGTTCACTGGAAGCAGAGAAAAATGATAAAAGAACAAAAATAAACTTAAAAATATGCGCTGAAAAAGTTATACAATATAGTAAACAAAAAACCCAATAAAGTGCTTTGTTAGAATTTAACAAAAACATTGTTTCATAAAATTTATCTATAGCACATAACTTTAAAGCATTAATTTAATTCTTTTACATATTGACACGAGGTAAGTCCTGATAGAAGAGACCTGTAAATATGTAGCTACTTAAAACGCTGACAGAAATTCACCATACCATCTCATTAGTCACTATCCACTGAGGCAATTAAGGGTGAAAGTCTTTCATGGGAACTAAACTGTATCAATCCCTAGAATCCTTTAGAATATCGGTCCATCAAAGCCACTGTGGACATGCACAATATTAGGACCATTGATTTATGCTGTGTGTTTTCTAAAGAACAAATTTATCTTACTTGGGAATCAATTGAGAGAAAATAGAACCTTGCAATTTATCTCAATATGTAACAATCATATGTTAGCCCTCTGTCTGTGATAACATAATATTTCTTTTTAGCATTTCAGCTATTTTTACCTCTCAGACTTTCTCACTTAAAGTCCAAATTAAATATCAGTTTATTCAATATATAGCCCGAAAAGGAAAAGGACTCAATCAAATTTGACAAATTTTCCCATTATTTTTATCTTCTTTGATGCATTTGTTAAACTGCTTTATGTTATATAGAATGACAATCAATTATGACTCTGGTCTACAGGAGGGAAGAAGATAAATATTGCTTATATAAACTAAGAGAGTGTTTATAGCATAAAAGGATTGTTTCCAATTAGAAAGCAGTTTTAAGTAATAGGAAACTGCACAACTTTCATTTATTATTGCAAAAGATAAAGTCAATAAAATGTAATATAAAATCTAAAACCCAAGAGACTTGTTTTCTAATATAATATCCTGAAATAAATAAGGACATCCTTTGGGAAAGTACCATAAGAAGACAAGTTGGCAACAATTCCACTTATCACGCAAGGGGTTAGGGCTTCAACTGAAGAGGGGTAGAAATGAGCTCAGGTGGGAGACAGTTTTCAGGGCCAAGTGTGACATGAGATATAGAACCCATTGTTCAACTGTTACTGGCATTAGCCATTAAACTAAGCCTTGTGGAGGGCCCTGTGTGTCTTTACAGCTTAGGGATCGATGAAATAGTCTCTACAAGGGGCTTTAGAAGCCTTGGTAGTAAGCTCTAGAATCAGACTTCAAAGTTCCCTGAGTCATGAGTTAGCTGGCAATGGAAAATTTAAAACTCCATTAGAAGATAATAGCATGGATAAAACATCAAATTGAAGTGTTCATATTTTGAGAAGAATGAATTAAGACTCAGGTAGGACAAAGGATGAGAAAGAAAGCACATTGGGACATTAGGACTTTTCAGGTGTCTTTGCCCATGATCCCTGACATTTCTCCTTATCACAGTTCTCAGTAACATACTCCACTTGTTTATTTGAGATAGCAGCTTGGCCCAAAGGATAGTACTTATTAATAGTGAATGTTAGGGAAGCAAGCCTCAAAAAAGCTTTTGGTCACAAAATGACAGAAAACATATTCTATACCTGACGTTGCCTTGGTGAAACTCCTAGAGAAATCTGATACCAGATAAAGATTCATAGCAAATTTAAAATAATTTTCATAATTTTTAATAATTAAATTTAAAATAATTTAATAATTTATCGGTGCTTCTGCAACCAAGAAAGTTGATTATGGATTCTTCTCGAGCAATGTCTCATATCTACTTCCTAACTTAAGACTAAGAAAATTAGAGCATAACAAATCTAAAAATACTTCAAAAATGTTCCATTTTTAATGGAACAAGTATTCTCAAACCAGATGTTGGCCAATCAGAAGCATGTGTTGGCCAATCAGGACCATCCAGTAAGAGATCCTTGACTCTCTGGGTTTGTAAATGTAACTCACTGTTCTAAGGTTAGCAACAAGTTGGTATTCTCAACCAAGGAAGAGAGAGCAAAAGACTGATGGCTAATTCTGGTCCTAAGGAAGGGTCCCCTGAAACTGCAGTCAACAAACACCAGTAGGGTTGCATTGATCATCTCTGTATGCAAATAATTTGAGGAAATGCATGCATTTCTGTTTTTTTCCCCTCTCAACTAGGCTTGTTGAGGCCACAATTCAAAGTCAGAATTCAAATAAGAAATGGAAATAAAAAGCTGCTGGGTAAAAAGCCATCAGATTAATGATTTCTTTGTAAATTTTCAAGGCAAGACTGAAAGTCAACAGAGTAAACATTAAGTCCTACAGATTCATGTTTGGCATACATTCGGGATGTTAGCTCCCAAGTTCTTGGTCATCCCACCCCTACTCCCAGACCAGTTTGGGCTCATATGGCCTCTCTTATATATGATTCTTTATACCACCTCCCACCTTTCCTCAGCAGACAGTCCACATTCCAAGCTTCTTCAACATTATGTCTTGGGCCTCACCCTTATCTCTTATATCTGGCCTTCTCAGGGATTGCTTGCACAGAATCTCACCTTCAGCATATTGTCTCACCTCCCTGTCATTCCCTTAAAATCATAAGGGAACAATCCAAGTTCCTGTAGCTTTTGTTTCCTGCTTGTCTATAAAACGAGAACCACATGGATGGCGCCATAGTCTCGCTATGTAGAGAATGTCTTCAACAGGGCCATGTCTGCAGTGGTCTGGGAATATTTGGACCGTTGAACTTGTGGTAACACTTTCCTGGGGAGTCTTGTGTGACCAGGTGCCTCAGTAACTTTCATATACTCCAGAGGAAATCTTTCAAATGGGTTTTCAGTTTGCTTCTGGAAGCCTACAATAGGAGGGTTATGGTGAACTCCTGAGATGCCCTCAAGATATCTTTGCAACTGTTTTGGCACGAAGTGTTTGGTTTCTGTTTGCTGATGCTAGTCTCTTTAACAACCACAATCTCTTTAGACAATACTTTCAACTCCTTCCTTCTGGGGCTAGATTGTGTGTTTTTCAAAAACATTCTACTCTGCATCTTATCCCCAGTTCCCATTGTAAACTTTGCTAAAAAGCAGTGAGCATTAACCATGTCATACCCTACATGCTATGCTAGGTTGTAAATTCCTCCACCTCATTTATAAACTCATTATTTTTTAAACTCAGTCCCACCCAGAATACAAAGTGGATGGCTTTATAGTTCAATTGAAAATAGAGTTTTCATTCCACCTGAAACTTCACAGGTGCAGACTCTACTGACTACTTTCTTTTTGGTGTTGTCATTGAAAGGGTTAAAATTTTTTAAACCTTCCACAGATGGAGTCAAGAGTGCAGATCAGCTTGTTCTGCATTCTGGGTCCTAGGAAACTAGCCATCCACAAGACAAAATAGATGATAGATTGAATAGAGTTCAGAGCTGGGAGTTCAAGATAGCGTGACCAAGTGCTATGGGTACCAGGAACTAAAAACTGACCATAAGATAGATTGAATAGGGTTTGAGCTGAGAGTTCAAGTTAGCGTTCTTACGCACCCTGGATACCAGGAGAGTTTGAGTTGGGACTTCTCAGTGTGCCCATGCATTCTGGATACCAGGAACAAAATGAACCACAAGACAAATTGAATAGTGTTTGATATTTCCCCCTTGTTTCCCTGGGTTGCGGTTCTTACTATAAAAACTCTATCTTTTCCCTAAGTGGGGGTCGTACTTCACTGCTTGCCTCTGCGTAGGACAGGCTGGAAGTGCGACCTCAACGCGTTGATTGAAATATACCTTTTGCTGTTACATCAAGTTCGGTGTCTTTGCAGTTATTGGGGTTGCCGTGAATTCCCAAGAGCAGGGAGGGAGTTCCTCCCTACCTGTCGGGTCTTACATCATCTACTGGCCCATATCAGAATCACTCACTAAGCAATCCTGGCCTTCTTATCCTGTATCCCCAATCTCTTCTGAATTCCTCCCACAGTCAAACGCCACATGCCAAAGAAACACATGGTCAGATTTAGCCTCAGCCTTTACCTCATTTCCTTGATATCGATTTTCTCTGGATACCAATGTTACTTACATTTAACATTGTTGTGACAAAAATCACTTGCATATACAATTTTAGGGAGTATGATGGTTAATCCCAATCATCAACTTGAATGGACCAAGAAACACCTAGACCTGGAGAGATTCCTCTGAGGTTGAGAGTGCTTACTTGCTGCTCTAACAAAAGACCTGAGTTCTCTTCCCAGTAACCCATGTTGGGCAACTTATTGGTCTCTGGTCTCTTCTGTCCTCTAAGGACACTTGATCTCTCTCTCTCTCTCTCTCTCTCTCTCTCTCTCTCTCTCTCTCTCTCTCACACACACACACACACACACACACACACACACACACACTTAAGATGCAATTTTAAAATGAAAGTAAAAAAGGAAAGACCACTAAGAGTGAGGGGGAAAAGATATATCTTGAATATGGGCAGTCCCGCAGTCCCATCTCTGATCTAGAATGCTAGACTGAATAAAAAGGAAATATTCACCACCAGAATTCCTTTCTGTGCTTCCTGATAGTCCCAGAGTTGAGCAGTCATCCTCACCTTCCTTCCTCCAGGCTTTAAGCTGATTTTCTAAAAAGCCATGGTGAATTAGACCTTCACAACAAGAGCCAACATAAACTCTTCTTTCTGTAAGCCTGTAAATTGCTTTTTCTATGGGGATTTTACAATAACAGTAAGAGATTTAACTAAATATGGGCTGGAGATTTTTTAAATAAATGTTTCTATGGATTCTGTAAGATTATTTAGCTCTCCGTGCTTGGGCAGATCACGGTAGAGGCAGGAGCATGAAGTAGAGGCTGTTCTTGATTTCTTGGTGGATAGAAAAGAAACAATGAGGGAAAGAAGGAGGGAGGGAATGAGAGAGAGGAGAGAGAGAGAGAGAGAGAGAGAGAGAGAAAGAGAGAGAGAAAGAGAGAGACTAGAACCACTTGCCAGTTATAACCTTCAAAGGTCCATCCAAAGTATCTTATTTCTTCCACAAAATTCTGCTTCCTAATGCTTTTACAACCTCTCAAAACAGCGCCGTCAGCTGAGGGCCAGGTTCCCAAACTTTTGAGGCACTGCTGGACGTTTCATATTCAAGCCACACTAAAGATGGAAGAGTGCTACCCAAGTCTCCCTAAAAATTGTCAAGAGCAACAGTGACAGTGGGCGTGAAATGATGAGAAAAAGTCAGGTGGTTAGACATTCAGAAAGACACTGCTTCCACACCTGCCAAGTGTCATTGAGCACTTCAGGAAGGATGTCAAAAATTCTGGGGAAGCACCTATACCCAGATATGGACTTGAAAGTCTTCAGAGTCACAGCTCATGAAAATAGCTAGCTAGGTAAGAACTTTTCTGACCATTGTTTCTCCTTTTATTCATCCTCTGGGCCTAATACTGGAATCTTCTAAAGCTGTAGCTAGGGTTGTGTTGGGGAGGTGAGGATTAAAAACTTAAGTTACTAAAAGAGCTTTTGCTATGATCTGATAACCTGAGCTAGTGGACGTGAAAATAAATATTGGAATAAAAAGTAACCCATCACAATGAACAACAGTAACATGTAAGCTGAAATTGGTCCTGTAAAGGGACCACTGAAACTTCTGTTACATAAAAGAAAGCAGGAAAGGCAAACACTGGGATGAGCAGATACAGGGCAGAGGGAGAACTTCCTACCACAAGAAGATGTAGAGGAAGATGTAAGAAGCAGAAGAAAATCTCATGGAATTACCTCCTTTGAGTTCTCATTCTCTAGGCTAGTGTCACCATTTCTTCTGGTTCTTCTTTGCTGAAGCAGTTGAGGAGTCTGGCCCTGACCACCTGCTTCTTCTGTTCTAGGTCCTTTGACTTCTCTGCCTAAGGTTGTGTTGGCAAACAGTTTTCCCTCAGCTGAGAGGAAAGAACAGAGAACTGTTTATCGTCAACCCAGGGTACATGATGTATAATTGCCCAGTTTCTCCCTGAGCTGTGTTAATATAGCCATCCATTAAACCCTTTACCACGAACAAAAGAGCAATTCTGAATCCTTCTTGTTCATATCATTGCTTTTATACTAAATGAATATGAACCTTGAATTCATTGAACCCCACAACTCTAAAATCTGTCTTCAAAAAGCTTGTGTTTGCTGAAGATGAAACATTTGACCTTGTCCCCACAGGCCTTCTCCCGAGAGGAGAGAGATGAGTGAAACCTCCATGTTCTGACCTACACATAAAGTTCCAGAGCAGATCACATGCCCAGAATTCACCTGAAAACTGATCATCTGACTAGTTAGGTCAGATTCCAACCACCCCTAAAGGCCTCCAAGGTTCTGAATGGACTTGCTCAGGAATCCTACATAGAATGGGATAACTGCAAGCAATGATTCATGCCTATAAACCCAGAGTTTGGGATGCTGAGACAAGAGGATTGCTGTGAGTTTGAAGCCAGCCTGAGCTACCTAGGGAGTTCCAGGCCAGTAGGGGCTCAGTGTCACACCATGATTCAAAGTGAAAAGTAAAATAAAATGAGAGAGAAGGGAGGGAAAGGGGAAGCAAGATGCCTTTAGATACACCTTTTTTCTTGTCCCCAGGAGCATCATTGGGCAGTTTAAGGCCACTTACATAGGAGAAACATTGCCTGGCCATAGGGAGGACAGAGAGAACTGTCTTCTGAGAGGCTGGCTCAGAATAGAACAGATATGACCATGGCAGTGCCTGGTAGAAGTTGGGGATCCTCAAAGTCAAGGTTATAAGATCTTTCTGCAAGAGTAATCAATGAGAAACATCACAACTTCATTTGTTGGAAATGAGGATGAAGGCATAGGTAAGCCAGACCCACCTTTACATTTACATTCACATTACAAACCCTAAACATTTACATTCTCTCCACTGCATAGGAATAATGATGATGGTATAATTATGAAAAATTAATACCACTCCCATTCTTTCCAGTCATTAATATCAAAAGTCTTCTGAAAGAAAAACTAGAATAAAAGTAGCTAAAAACAAAGACTTGGAGGCCATTGCTGCTTGGATTCAAATCATGACTTCTCTAGCTCCTTGCAGCACTGTTTTAAGTACACATCATTTCCTCTTTAACATGTGGGTGTTCAAATATATCTCAAAATATATTTGAGATATTTGTGATTACAAAGTCTACAGAATTTTAAAGTACAAAGGATGTCACCTCGAAGGTACCAGGTGCTCTACAGACCTAATAAATTAGCTATTTTATTCAGTGCTAATCAGTAATCTTTGTGTGTATTTCAACCTTGAATTCACTTTAAAATTTATGTGTTGGAAACCCATCTTACTTCCATTACTTCATATTATTTGGCATATCATCATCCTGACTTGTTCATTTTGTCTTCATTGGCACATAAGGAAGAAAATAAAATTTATAGATGTGGTGTATGCTATAATTCATGGGTACAAAAATTATAAATTTTATTTTTAATCTAGGTAAACTTTTTAAATTTGAAAAATTTGGGATGATTGATGACTTACAAAACAGCAACAACAGCCATAATTACCTTGGATCTTAGTGTTATATAGAGAGAATCTCTCTCTCTCTCTCTCTCTCTCTCTCTTTAGTTCTTCAGGCACACTTTATTTTTTTAATTTTTTATTGGATATTTTATTTACACTTCAGATGCCATCCCCTTTCCCCATTTCCCCCCTTAGAAAACCCCTATCCCATGCCCCCTTTCCCTTTTTGCATTTATACACTTTTTTTTAAAAGGTTAATCAACGGCTTTATAAGTTTGGTAATGCTCAACCAGAGGTGTAACCCACTACCCAACCTAGATATATCAACTATCTTTGACTGGTGGAAATACATGAACATCTGCCTTCCTGCCCCCCTCCTTCTCTCTCTCATCACCTAGCTGAGAGAATCTCTTATAAACATCACCCATCATTAAAAATGTCGATGGCCAAAGAGGAAATAGGAGGTGGGGCACTGGCAGAAAGACTGAGAATTCTCAGAAATAGTAAGAGATGAAAGAGAGACTGAAAGACTTGAAGAGAGCTGCAGGAGACAAATGAGATGGGAGCCCAGATAGAAGGCAGTCATAAACCAGTAGGCAGAGGAACTCTCCCTAGACACTGAGAAGATGAGAAGGAAGAAGCAGGCCAGGAATGAAGAGAGGTAGACTGAAGTGGTAGACACAGAATAGTTAAATGGGTTAAATAAGCTGTGAGCTAGTCTGGGCATGAGCCAAAGTTTATGGCCTAGGCATTAAATAATAAGTAATTAGTCTCAGAGTCATCATTCTGGGAGCAGGACTGGGAAGTGAAAAGAGACCTTTAAAACTATTTTAACAATGTTATCATAGTACAGATTAATTTTCAACATACATTTTTGGAGGAGATATCTATATTTCAACCATAGCACATTGGGAGAAACGTTGCTTCAGACACTGTATGTCTGCAATCCTCTGTGGCAAATATATTGGGTAGTTTGAGTATTTGCTGAACCTGGCAGCTTAGTTGGCTATAAGTGCTAATGTCCTAAATCAATGCTTGAGTTCTTACATCTGAGGGCAGGTTACAAAAGAGTAGACATCCTTTAGCACTTTCAATACATTGTTTATTAGAATTTTTATGTACATAGAAAGCAATTTTCCTAGAACTTACCAATGTCATCACCACAGATATTCGGAAACCATGGGAAAACACTTTCACAGAACACACATGAATGTGCACACACACACACACACATTTAGACATAAAGACAAATCACCATATCACTGAAAAGAAATAGACCGTTTTCAAGAGAATATTCTTTTAATAGACTTACATAGGAAAAGAATGCCAAGAGTCAAAACAAAACCTTTATAGGTTAAATCTGAAGAGTTAGGTGACTGTACCAACAATAGCAAGGACTGTCATAAGATCATGGCTTCACAGTGTACTACTAAATATAGGGAATAATTAAACATGAGGCCTGGGTTTTATTATTTCTGTCACATAGTTTGTGTGCCCTATGTGAAACTTACTTAGCTTTTCTATGAGACAGTCTGCCCATTTATGGAAGGGAAAAGTGTTGGTAACTGCTTCTAGATATGGAGGCTGGAGGCTGCATATCTGAAAAGAGAGGCAACAGTAGTATTTAGTTGTCTGCTAATGATCTAAAGTCAACAGAACACAGGTGATTGGAATGTAGGGAGTATTTCATAGCATTCACTGATTTTGTAATCATTAAAAAAAATCAACAATGAGATTAACACTGCTGCTTTTCAGATATACACCCTGCAAGGGTAGATGATTCAGCAAGAGGCATAGTACACAGTAGCACAGGAGACTTTGACTCACCTTTATGGATGGTTGAGTGTGCGGTATGGCTGGACACAGCCAAGAGAAAGTGCCATCAGCAAGGTAGGCAGAATACATTGTTCCCCCTAAAAGTCCAAAGCATAGATCCTGGGGAGTTCTTGTTTGCAGTTTAGTCACTGGTGGCTAAATATCAGCAAGGCCAAATGCCTTCGACTCAGTGTGTCTTCATATAAAAATGCACCTGCTCATACTAACAAGAAAGTTTTCATTAAAAATGAACCCTTTCAACTTCCACAAACCAAAGTGATCTATGCACTACAGTTCCAAATCAATCAATAGATTGGCATGCCACTTCAATACATAGCTAAAGTTCTCAGTTCCAAACAAGTTAACTGACTCATATGTCTTCATGTTACATGTGCATACACATGAATGCACACATACACACATGTGCACCTGTGCACATGCACACATGCGTGCACACACACAAACACACTGATAGCCTAACTCTTACTTGTAATGTAGTTGTTTTATTGTGTTTTAATGTTGTTTTATTGTGTTTTCTTGAGTCTAGGTCTAAGCAGCTCAGGGTAGCTTTTAATTTGTAGTCTCCTGACTCTGCTTCCTGAAGGCTGTGATCATGGACACATGAATCCTTGTCTTTTTACTTATAAATTTGCCATAAAATTTGTACATTTCACTGTCTGTAGTACAAAGTTATTCACATGTTTGTTTTAAATATGACAGGAGAAGATTATTTGTTTTAATAAAACTCTTTAGTAAATGGATAGAAAAAAGAGTAAAGAGTCTTCCTGTACAAACACACTGATAGCCTAACTCTTACTTGTAATGTAGTCATAGATAGATTTTTGCTAATCTTTCTTAAAACTCTCATTTCTTCTCACTCTCTGTATTTATCTATCTATGTATCTATATATGTATGTTTCTATTTATTTACATATATACATACCTACATATATACCCACACACAGTGAAAGAGGAAAGAGAGACGCAGAGTCAGAGAGACAGAGATCTCCCTGCTAATGATCTTGAGTCCATATACAAAACACACTTAGGTTGAAATACAGAGAGTAATATAAAATATTTATTATTCTACAATCACAAAAGAATCAACAATGAGATTATAGATACATATCTGTATAGATGTATAGATGAGATGTAGATAAATTTAGATTACCTATAGAGAGATAGAGATAAAGATAGAGACACAGATGATGGAGATACCATCTTTCTAACTTCAGGATGTGTAATTTCCAATGAATTCTCCATGGGAAAGTATAGTATTTTACTCTTGCCATAGGATGTTTTTATTTTGACAAGTTCAGTTGTTCCACATAATCCACCATTGGCTAATTTATTCCATCTGTCAATGAATGGAAATTTGATGTCGAAAGAGAGTTATGAGCTTCTCAAATATAATTTTAAAATAATTTGAACCAGCTCAGAAATCAATTTGAATTATCCCTACAGTGTCTTCACATCCACTTACATATGTCAGTTTTCAAACTCCAGCAATCGTTACTTCAGTGAACATAAATGTGTATATTTACAAGCATTATGAAAAACATCAAGTTAAGCATTTTGATAATAAGCATTGTATCACATTAAATGTTTAGGGTGAATCGTTAGCAACATTAATGAGGACAATGCAGAAAAGAAGAATTGATATTATTTTTTTCTTTGCATTTTTTTTTTTTACTTTTTTTTTTTAACCTAATATACTTTTGCCAAGTTCTGTAGTGAAATTTTAATCCAGCATCATGGTTACTCTTGAAAAAGATCACATCCAAACATATGATCCAGCTAGAATGCAGTCCTGCCCCAGATTATAGTATGATTTGGCTGGAATACAGACAGTGTATTCTGTATTCTCTTAGCATACACCTTTAACCACTAACAATGAAAGCAAAATTAACTTGTAAACAGAAACAGCCATGTTTGAAAGTGATGTCTAATTGAGTGGCAGACAAAGTGACAAATCAAAGAAAGATTTAACAGAATGAATCAGAGATAGGATATGCAGAACTCTCACAAGATAAGAACAAAGAAAGAGAAGCAACTTGAAAGAGCAGTACAGAGTGAGTCAGTTTGATGCAGTTCAGTTGAGTGCAGTTGAGCTCAGGTCAGAGCAGTCCAGTTCAGAGTTGAGAGGCAGTTTTTTCTGAGAAAAACAATTCAGTGAAAAGCCAAGAGAAGACAGTTTGAATCAGTGAGCTTGGAGAGGAGTTTGAACCAGAACATCTGAGTTGAACCAGCCAGAGTTCAGAAAGAACTAGAAAAGAGTGAGCTTATTCAGCAATAAGTCTCTGAGAGGACAATTACATCTGGTGAGTCAAAGTTATTTTTAATAGTTCTAGTTAATTAATTAGTTAATTAATTAATTTAAAATGTGTTTGTGTGTGCACGCACGTGTGTGTGTGTGTGTGTGTGTGTGCACATTCATGAGGCATGGGATGCATTAAGAAGTCAGAATTCAAATGCTACCCCCCCCCCCCTTGAAGTGGTGTGTTGATACTGTACTCTTCTGGGTACACTAGGCTAGCTGGCCCGTGTGTCTAGGGAATTTTCCTATATTTACCTCTTATCTCACTGTAAGGGCACAGGTATTATATGAAAATATAGTGTGCTCAGATATACAGGCCTCAAGGATCTGAACTCAGTTCCTCATGCTTTCAAGACAAGCTTCTTCTCAGCCCTCTAGTTATTTCTTTTTACTCCATGAAAAACAAACCAGGAGAAGGAGTATATGAGAGCTTAATATTGTATTTCCCTTCTCCACTGACGAAGCAAGTCAGTGTAGAGCTGTGAAATTCCAGCAGAGGAAAATATGTCGTTTGCAGAGAAAGTGCTGATGTACACGCTAGAGTTGACAAAAATATGATTGCTGGAGCTTTAGAATAATTTACAACTAACAAATGAGGAACATAATTATATCATCATCTACATAGTTCACAAACCATTTCCATGGGTCCAGATGAAGTGTAAATGTTTTTAAATACAACTCAACGAGCAGGCACAACAATCTAAGTGATCAGCTATAGAAATGCAGACATGATAACTGAACAAAAATTACTATAAGCATATTTCCAACATATTAGGTTATAAGTTTTCAATAAACTCACAAATTCACTAATTTAGACTCATTATTAGTTTTAGACTGGTTTTATGTGTGGTTTGAGAGAATATATATCCCAGAATGGATTTGTATCTCAGATGTATTTAATGAGAATCTGAAGATAACTCAGAAAATGCATATTATCCTGAGGTACTCTGAGGATTTGATCTGATTAAACATTAAGCAGTATTAATTGACAAAAATACATGGCAATGAAGAGACTACATCTTTTTATGACCATAGATTACAATATTAGATTATGTATTTTAATAAGCTAGAAAAGAAAGGCTATGCATGTTTTCCCATATAGAAATAAAAAGTCTTTTATGAATGAAATATAGATGTAACTTAATTTAACATTACGTCTGTAGACATAGTTTGTGTGTATCAAAATATCACATAGTACCCCGTGAATAATTTTAATATTAAATTTATTTTGCACAAATGCACAAATTGCATCAATTAAATAAAGTACTGCCTAGTCATCAACATCAAATAAGCAGCTACAGATATAACATGGGTCAGTACGATGTGGTTTACTTTTAAGTCTGATGTACCACTTCCAAAATAAATTTAAACCTGAAGATGTTTACTTTATAGTAATTGAGGAACAAAAATGATTTCTGACAAGAAAAATAACACATTTTAGAATTCCTTGTAGGAGAAGCAAAATAGATTGTATAACTGGGAGACTATTAACAAGGCCCACTGTGAAGTAGGTAAGTTAGTAATTGGGAAAAATCAAAATGAGTATTTCAGCTTCCTGTTCCCAGACTGCTATGCTGTGATCATGGAAACCATTATGTTTATCTATACCAGAAGAAAATAGGTTGAACACAGTAAAAACTTGAGGTTCTCAGATCAACCAGGGAACTGGGGTCAGTACAGACAGCAGCTCTGAGAGTTGGAGAGAAGGCAGGACTATTACATGGAGTCTCAGCCTGAGTAGAAAGAGTCAGGGCAGCAGAAAGCAAGCAACAAAAACAGTAATTAAGGAATCATGGAATGCCACCTGTGGACCAGATTGAGCAAGAACATTCATGGAATAAACCAACTAGCCAGGATCCTTCTCACAGGGACGCAATTTTTGTCTGTTTACATCCAGGAACTCTACTGTGTCTCCATAGAAAAAGCTGACAAGAATCCACTCATGACCCCTGCAGGGGATAAGAGAAATACAGCCTGGTAACTCCAGATGCTCTGTCATTTAGGATGGGCTACATGTGAGAGAACCATCATATGTTGAAGATATCCTAAGTTCCAGCTGGTTGCTTTCAACACCTGAAACTCCAAAACTGATGTTGAGAAAAAGGCGCATCACAGCCTCTTGGTTGTTCTCTAGTTACACAGTTGTCTGTGAGCTATGCTGTACCACATTCATCACCAGCTTGGGAAAAGAATCCATTCGTTTTATAAAAGGCTGTGTATGTGTTTATAGATGCATGTATCCATGTCTGTGTGCTTATGTGTGCGTGTGTGTGTGTATGTGAAAGTCCATGCCAAGACACATATGTGGAGGTAAGGAACATGAGGGAGTTGGTTCTATCTTTCTACCACGTGGCTTCTGGGTATGAAAGTCAGTTCATCATTCTGAGTGAGCCATCTTTCCAGCCCTCAAATAAAATTTAAAGTACCATTTCTCTTGAATGTGTAATCATTTTAACCCCACCATAGAGTTTAAGCATCTCCCTAAGTCAGTGACTATCTCTATATACAGAACTTCTATTTCTCCTAATAAGGTCTACCCTCAGAAGAAAGAGGTTTGTGTGTGTGTGTGTGTGTGTGTGTGTGTGTGTGTGTGTGTGTGTAGATATAAATGCATGTGGAGACAGGAAGACAACCACAGATGTCATCCTCTGGGACATCATACATCTCTGAGATAGGGTCTCTTATTGGCTTACAGCTAATCAGTTAGATTAGAGCAACTGACCAGAGAAGCCTATAGCTCCTCCTGTACCCTATCACTACCACCCACAGCACTAGAATTATATACACATAACACTATGCCTGACATTTTTATGTAGGTTCAGGCCAGTGAATTCAGATACTCATGTTTACAAGGAAGCATGTTACCAAATGAGCTATCTTCCCCATTCAGGAGCAAGTATTTTACTAGAGATAATTCTACTGGCTTTTATCAAATCCTGCCTGACATGAGAAAAGGGGACATACAACTCCAGCCCCTGAAGCTACTTTATCTTTCCAAAATGTTGTGAGTTCCTAGTTCATAGGCCTTTAGAAGTTGATCTAACCTCCAGACTTCAGAAAACTTTCCTGACCTAAGTCTTTATGGTTCACATCACTAAAGGACTACACACCATGCTGTCCAGAAGACAAAACAACCCAATTTTTTTTTAAAAAAAGGTGCAAATTTCTGAACAAACAGCACATTATAAAAAGAAGATTCATACAGCATTTTAAAATACACTGTAATATGAATTGGCTTCATTCATTTAAAATCAGTAAAACTAATGAAAATTAATTTTAAATCAAAACAAAAGTGACATACCACTACACCCATATTAAAAAGATTTAAGTTCCATGTGTTTTCAGTGTTCATGGGGGAATACGACTAGGTAAGAGAAGACTATCTTCACTCTGTATTTTCTGCTCAATTTGTTGAGAAACCTAAAAGGACTAATAAAAAATGAAGTCTGAATATTTGAAGAATAAATAAATGAGACTGAATGCTGGAGCAGAAGGAAACAAATACGGTAAGATAGCCCTAATAAGAAAAACCCACAGGCACATAGAGAGATGATGTATTTGATACTAGATAAGCTCAGAGGTTGATAAGTTGACTGACTAATAGGTAGATAAATAGACAGATGTTAGATAGGTAGATCCATAGATGACAGGTAGATAGAAGTTAGATATATACATATCTATATACATAGATGATTGATTGATGATAGATAATAGGTAGATAAATAAACAGATATAGATGATAGACGATAGATTGATAGATGTCAGATATATAGATAATAGGTAAATAGATACATGATGATAAATTAGAAATCTGGTAAATGATAGATAGATAGATAGATAGATAGATAGATAGATAGATAGATAGACAGACAGACAGACATATAGGTAGATACTAGATAGTTACATGATGGATACGTTTAATTTCTAGTTTCTTTTTAAAACATTTTTCCCCACAAATAATGCTAGACCTCTTAGCTCTCCATCTTTAAATGATGCTAGTTTTGCATGTTCCTTGAAATTCATTTTTCATGATTCTTCTAATCATACCTGCTATTACAAACAAAACCAATTCATTCCTCATTTATTGTAAAGAGTGCAGATTAGCAGACTACGCTCTAGACCTGAGCCGCTTTATGTACTTCATCTCAGTTTAAAACCACAACAACAAATTCTACCTCTATAATTCCCGCCAGCACAGTGTGCCTGGGTTCCTCCTTTTAATGCATAAGATAATGAAATCATTTGTGGGTCAGAGTTTTCCCATCGGCTACAGCAGTGAGAAATGCAGTAAACCGTGCTCTGGTTTGGAAGGTGCTAATTAAGCTCTATGTGATGACTGCTTAACACTGATGGTTGTGAGTCACTTGGAACACCAGTGCTGGGGATTGCTAAGCCTTCTCTCCTGGACCCATCCTGTTGAGTGTAGGAGCTCATCTGTCTGGAATTTCTGAGGTGTGTTTCTGCCCAGAGGCAGAGGGATGGACTGACTGATCACTGTGAGGTTTTGCTCAGCCAAACTTCTTTGGCTGTCACAATCTGCAATTATAATATGCCAACAACACACCTCCATCCTGGATTTCTCTTCTACATTCATTGTTAAGGAATGCTATAATTCTTTTGCACTTACTCCCTCCTGCCAGACACACACAGACACATGCAGAAACACACACACACACACACACCTACCTGCCTGTCGGAATCTCTGATCCTCAGTCTCCCTTTAACAGCAGTGGTTCAAATGTTAGTTCAGCAGGGTGGATGACATAGGTAAAAGAGTGCACACAAACTGAACACACTAAAGAATTTTAAAACCAGAGAGTGAATCCATCTCCTTAACCTACTTTAAAAAAGACAAGATGGGGAAAACGTGCAAGTTAGAAGACTTCTTAAGGAAACAAAGACTGTCCTATGTAAATGTTACATAGACATATATGTATATAATATATTATATCCACATATACATAAATACATTTCAGATGATATTCATATGGGCACAATCTAACCTGGGATTTCATTGTCATTTATAAAATATTGTGTGACACCAGTGTCTCAGTAGTCCTAGTTGAAAGAAGCCCCAGTGGTGTCATTTCTATCTAAAAGAAAGTGCTGGTGTCTCAGGAAACAAGGCACTGAGGAGGCAGGATTGCTCCTAACACACAATGCTAATAGGTTGAAGACAGATCAAGAGTTAGCTATGACTTTTTCTTTTTCCGTATGGTCTTGCCCATTACTCCCTTTCAATAGCAAATGACAACTCTTCATATGCATATGTGCAATTCAAGAGCTTCCAAGTCACTGTAATATTACTTTATTATTATTTACAATAACAGTTTCTATATATCATTATGTGTGTTTCACAGTACATTTCCATGTGTGTATAATATATAAAGTTTATAAGAATAGTTTTGTATACGATCATTGTTTATATCCACAAACAGCATTGTTCATGTTCAAAAGGCATCTTGAGACTTATGATCATCTCTTTCATGTAAAAATCAACAATGAATTTTATGCTTCCAAAATTAATTAAGAGATGGAGTCGGAGAAATGATGTTGCTTTATTCAGGGGAACAGGCCTATCCATGGTGTTATCTTCAACAGCTATGGTCTTTTTGAAAAATGGTGTCATTTCTATCTAAGATACAACTAGCAGGCAGAGTTCATGGCCAAGTCATAGCAGGCTCTGGTGCTTTTGAAAAACCCAGCCCAGTAGGTACCTGCTCCATTGCAGACCTGGAGACGAAACTAACTGAGCAGACAGCAACACAACTCACAAAGGCAGTGATGAGACTGTAGGAAAAATATTATGGAAATAAATCTATTTTCTTTCTATTTTTTCTTTCTTTTACTTGCTTTCTCATTTCCTTCCTTCTTTGTCGCTGATCATTTATTTATTTACCTCTCTCTTCTCTCCTTCCCCTCCCTCTCATTCCTTCTCTCTCTCTCTCTCTCTCTCTCTCTCTCTCTCTCTCTCTCTCTCTCTCTCTCTCTCTCTGATGTATGTTTAGGTCCATGTGTGCATGTGTGCATGTGTATTCCAGAGGTCAGCCTCAGCTGTCATTCCCCAGGTACCAACCATTTTGCTTTTCCAGACAGCATCTCTCACTAAGAACTGGAGCTTGTCTATTAAGGGCAGTACCTGTCTTTGCTTCTCCAGAGCTGAGATCGCAGATGTGCACAACCACCCATTACATTTTACTTGGGTGCAGTGGATCTGAACTCAAGCAGTTTACCAACTGAGACAACTCTCCGGTCTCCAATCTTTCAAATAAATACACAAAGCCCTCTTTTCCTCAAAGCACAGTATACCAGACACAAGCAACATTTGAAAGCCTGAGTTTTCTCTATTTACTAGAAGTCTTCCTCTTCTCTGTGCTGCCATTGGGTAATAGTGAACCATTTATTTACCTGTAATTAAAAGAAACCATGAAAAAAGATGCAAGCTTACATGCTTCTAGGGATGACCTACAAAGTCTGACTTGAGTAGACTTTTTCTTCTAGGGACTTCTTGCCACTAGTATTTTTTACATTCATATTCACATCTGATTAATTTTGAACACTGGTATTATTACCTAACAATGTTATTGTGGCAGCTATTTCATCATACTCTCCTGGCGTTTCTATGACAACATGCTGTTATTATTTTATGCTACTCAAGATAAGGCTTTTTTTATATATATAACTGATACCTATTGGCTTACCTACAGCCATCTTTGACCTTTGTCTTTACTCCACACATCCATCAACTAAACAGCTCTTCTACAAACAAAATGAACTCATATTCATGCTCAATTTAGATATATCTGCCTTATCCATGTTTGTTTCATTTGGTACCCTGTGTTCTTTCAGAGACTACTCTCAAATATATTGCATTCTGATGATTCCACATCACTCCTATTTCTGTTGTGTCTCCTGATAAGAATCACAATGCCTTATTATAGTTGTTTCTTTGCAATCTCCTGGAAGGACATGGAGTACAATATTGGATTTTTGATAAATACAAGTAATTGACTTTTGTGCTTTAAGAAACAAAAGAAGCATATTAACACCAATATCTGTCTTTCATTTCATTATCCCTAATCTAAATAACAATTGTAGTAAGAACCTCATATTAAGAAGTCAGCTTTATGTGATTTGCTTTATTTTTGAGACAATGTCTGACAGATCCCAAGCTGGCCTTGAATTCCCTACATAGCCAACATTTGTCCCTGAACTCCTGATCTTTCTGTCTCTCTATCCCAGGACCTGGGACTCCAGAGTTGTTTCACCTATGCACATTTATGTGGCACTGGAGAGTAAACCCAAGTTTCTGATGATAGGTAAGCACCCTATTACCTGAGTAATACTCTCATCAAAGATAAATCAATGTTATTGCTTAAAATTGGGCATTGATTGTTTAATCCACAAAAGGTGCATATTCAAAACAAGATAAAGTAAAACAAAGTAATTGTTGAAGCAAGGAAACTACTTGTAATTTATGAACTACTATATTTAGAAAAAAAAAGTTCTCCATTGAATTGAACTCAGTGGATTGTTATGAAAAGAAAAAGGGCATGATGTCATGAGGGAGAAGTGTTTGTGAGAGAGAAATGGTGGAATTGGACCAAGAAAGTAAGGGGAAGATAGACAAGCAAGACACATGTACGGAAGCTTCAAAGAATAATTTTAAAAAATACACAAATCAAAAGAAGAAAATCTGGACCCATCAAGTTTATTCAAGAACAAATTGTAAATCAAAACCAGAGTCTGAGAGCCCATAAAAAAAGCTTCATTTCTCTGAATTCTCTTTACATTTATTCTTCCTGTTGTCATCTATCATTCTGCCATTTAATCATCCACTGAGTTCACATTCATTCACAATAAGCAAGATAAGATTTGAGTCCTGTAGTACTCGGCTCAGATAGCCATAACAAATACCATAGTTTGGGTGATTTAACAATAGAGATTTATTTAACTCAGTTCTCAGGACTGGAAAAATCCATGAAAAAGATAAAGTTAGACTTTGCTTCTCACTAAATGAGCTTGTCATGACTTGTAGACATCTGCCTTCTTACTGTATCTTCACTGATGGAGCAAAAGAACAGGGAGTAAGGTTAGGGATGAGTATTCTTGTAAGATCATTAATCGCTCCAGGTTGGATATACCTTCATGATGTCACTTAGACCTGATTATTATTCCAAAGCTCCCTTTTCATAGGTAGTCATATTTGAAATAAGATTCCAACGTATGAATTCTTAGTGGACACAATTCAGACCATAGTGGTCTGTTGTTTAATCAAGTAACACACCAATCCATCACTAAAGTTTTCTAGTGAATGTTTACAATGACACATCCAGTGCTGACTATATACCTGTAGAGATGTTAAGTCCTTTGTACACAGACTTTTTAATGCTCTTACCAACTGCTTAAGCCAGTCACTATAATCTTCCCTAATTTTCAGAGGGAGAAATTAGGGGTGGTTTAGCAGTTTCATGTAGCATCTAGAGTTAGAAAGTGCCAGGGACAAGCTTCAATTTGAACCACAACATCTTTCAAACCACCTAACTATTAAAGTGCTAACTTAGGGGTAGTACCTGCATAAATTGTCTGCTCTTGACTGACAGGGTGTTAAGACTTCTTGGTTACTAGCCATTCATACTACCCAGAATCTGACTTGAAAACTCAGCACATTATGCAATCACTTTCTCTGTTTTCTTGTTTGCTGATCTCTATATTTTCTTCTCTGGCCCATCTATATTTTCTCTCTCTTTTTTTTTCTATGCTCTTTTCATTCTTTCATTATAACTTTCCCTTCTCATCTCATGTACCATCATTTACAAAGAAACAAATAGTCCATAAGTCATAAATCTTCCTCTTCTTTGTATATATTTTCTTTGCTAGATCTTTGAAAATCAATTAATCTATTTAAAGTTTGGTTTACTGGATTTAAAAAGTTGACTTTTATTTTTTAATTACTTGTATGTGTGTTTGTATCAGAAATAATGTTCAGGTTCCCTCAGAAACTTGAAGAGTCTGGAATTACAGGAGGTTGGGAAGCACTGGATATGGGTGAGGAACCAAACTCAGGTCACCTTGAATAGCAATACATAATCTCAATAGCAGGGCTGTCTCTACCCCATGTTATTCTCTTTCTAACTTGTAAATATCAGGAATGTTCTCTCCTACAGGCCCCCCAGGTAACTGAAGTAACTACAGTAAAGAATGTTGGTCAAGTTGAGTTTCTGTTTGCTTGCTTTGTTTTCCTTTAAGGTAAATCATGTTTTAGAAATGAATAATTTTTTTGTCCAAATATAATACATAAGCACTTACTGCTAGAGCTGGGCTCCTTCACTGAGACATATTTAACAATCATTTTGTGCACTGCTCTGAAAATAAATGATGAAAATGCTTAAATGGGACCCTTAAATTTTTAACTATGTTCTTTTAGTAGAAATTTCACTAAATTATATGGTAAGTCTGATTTTTGGTTTCTTACTAGCTGCTTTAGACTTTAACACCATGTTAATGGCCATATCCACAAGGTATCATGTAAGAAAGTAATTAAGAAATATGCACCCTTGTGAGGCAAGTGGACTGCACCACCGGTAAGAAGAACCGAGGCTCAGCAGGTTAAAAACTCCAGGGAATCTCAGAACTGAGAATGGCAGGCATGGAACGAGCTTTCTGCCAAGTTCTACTTTGTTCTGGAACACATAACCATGACACCCCACTCAGAGGACCTCCACAATCAGTTGTAGCATAAAATCCTTGCGTTCTCCACACTAATGAGGTATCTAGATAGGCCCTGAGTGTTTAGCCAATGGGCTTCTCTTCCTGGGCATTCCTTCCCATAAAAGGTATTTATTTAATACCTGGTTCACCCTGAGTAGAGTGTATGCGTTTACATCCACCATCAAATAAAGCAGTTTGGACAAGCAAGGATGGTTATCTTCTTCATCAAGGATCACCACCTGGGCGGGGGCGGGGTAGAGGGTAGGGGGTAAGGGGTGGGAGTATGTTCATTGCAAAGAGCCACACCTAAATCTCCAGAAGGCCTTCTCTCTTCCAGCTCCACCTTACTCACTCAAAACTAAACTGTATTCTACCCCTGTCCCAGGCTCAGCCATTTCCTTTCTGCCTGGCAAGTAGAGAAACCACAGACTCCATAGACCCCAGTGGTGAGGCAGACGTAGACCCCAGTGGTGAGGCAGACATGTGGCACAACACACCCTTTAGTGCAGAGCAGCTCTTAGGAGCATGTAATAAAACGACAGAGCCAGTTCAGTGAAGCAGCTAGCACCTGCCTCAGCCCAGGGCAGGTACTCTGTATGAGCTCAGGAGCTGGAAGGAGCATCTAGTTTCTTTCTTTCTTTAATGAAAGATGCATCTGATCCTTTTTAAAAACATTAGTGTTGTGTGTAGTGTGTGTCTGAGTGTGACAGGCATATGGTTCACTGCACATGTATAGATAGAGGTCAGAGGTAAGCTTCCAGGAGTCAGTTCTCATCCTCCAGCTTGCAGAGGGAGAGTCTCTATGATTTCATGTTTCTGTCACTTTGCTTAGTCCAGTCTAGTTGTCCTGAGAGCTTCTGGGAAATTTTTCCCTCTAACTCTCCTCTGGCCTTAAGAATGTCAAGATTATAGATGTGAGCTACCACATCTGGTTTTGTGGCTTCTGGAGACCAAACTCAGAATGCCGGAGTTGCGTACAAAGTGCTTTTATTCACTGAGCCACTGCACGAGCTCTACTTTCTTTTTCTTGATTTTTTTTAAAATATGAGAAGTATTATTTCATAGGTTTTGGCATATGTATTAAGTATGAAATTTGATTTTAGAAGACACAATGGAAAACTGCATGCCAATGGAAATTTTATTTTCTATTCCATGGATTAAAAAAATAATAATTCTCATAGATTTCTTTTTCTGTTGTTTTATTGTGTTTTCTTGAGTCTAGGTCTAAGCAGTCCAGGGTAGCTTTTAGTTTGTAATCTCCCAGCTCTGCTTCCTGAAGGCTGTAATCATGAACACATGAATCCTTGTCTTCTTACTTATAAATTCGCCATAAAATTTGTACATTTCACTGTCTGTAGTACAAAGTTATTCACATGTTTGTTTTAAATATGATAGAAGATTATTTGTTTTAATAAAACTCTTTAGTAAATGGATAGAAAGAAGAGTAAAGAGTCTTCCTGTACAAAGCATAAACAAATGGGTTCAAATACTTCAGAGCCCCCAAGTGAATTAAAGAAAAAGGGAAAATTAGAATGATAAATGATCTCTGGTCATAATTTGTATTGATATCTCTAACTATATAAGTATATAGATAGAGATTGATATCACTAATATGATATCACAGCATAATAACTAATAAGGATGTAAAAGGGTTAAATTTTTTCAAAAACTCCTAGAAGGCTGAGTGGAACCAAGAGTGCAGGTCAGCTTGTTCGTGAGCTCTGTTTCAGGAACTTGACTGACCACAAGATAGATGGTTGAATACAAATAGGCTCTTGAGAATAGCCTATACAGAATGTTCCCCATGACTGTTCTTTGGGCCCTGTCACAAACTGAATAATGGACTGGGACTTTCCATAGGTACTTTCCAATAACCCCCCTTCACTCCCCCTGGGTTGTGGTTCTCCCCCTCGGTTGTGGTTTTTTATTTCCTTGTGGTTTTTGCCTTTATATACCCTATACCTCCAAAGCTTGTGGTCATGGGTCTTGACCTCAGCATGCTGATGGAAATATACCTCTTACTGATTGCATCGTTTGGTGTCTTGTGAGTTATTGGGTGGCTGTGAATTCCTGAGACTTGGGTGAGGTCCTCCCTTCGTGGGGGTCTTACAGTTGCTTATTTCCCTTCTCAGATAAACAAGATGCCCTGCACATTACTATAACACTCAGAGACACACACAGGAACACACACACACACACACACACACACATCAGCTGCTACTCCCCATATGCATGAGCATCCTTCAAGAACCATTGACCTTTCTGTTCTTGCTTTCTTATTTTCCCATCTAATTTTTGACCATTCTCCAGTCTTCTCCCAATATCTTTTGTTCTATCATTAAGTTATACATAGCTTTCTTGAGCTCTGATCTGAACACTTTCACTTTTTCTTCACATACTTTTCATTGTTAGTCTTACCTGACCTCGTGTATAATTACATGATCATTCCCACACCTATAAATCCAGTGGAGCTTTGCTCCAGCCCCTTCAACTACAAAGTTCTCTTGGTTTCTGGCTCTATTCTTGTCCTGAGCTGAGTTAAGCCTGCTCCAGGTACAGTATACTCTATATTTCTGATGCTTAAGCCGTTGCTTCACTGTCCAGTGACCCAGCACAGAAATCTGTGCTCTATATTTGGATGAATGTCTCCACTCTAACATTTTCCACATTAAATTGATCATGTACTCATGTCTGCATGACTTTCCAAGTACTTCTGCATTTGATCCACTTCCTTACTCTCTTGCTTGCTTGCTCTACTGTTGGTTGTCAGCAAAAGATTTTTTAAAAAAAAAATTCCTCTTCAAGGCTTAAGTGATCTCCTACTCAGCTTTCTGAGTAGTCAGCACCAGAGGGTGTGTGTGTGTGTGTGTGTGTGTGTGTGTGTGTGTGTGTGTGTGTATAGGATACTGGCTAGTTTTATGCCAATTTGAAGGGAGGGAACCCCAATAGAGAAATATCCTTCAAAATATCAGGCTGTCAGCAAGCTTGAATGAAGGGCAATTTCTTAATTAGTGACTGAAGTGGAAGGGCCCAGCCTATCATGGATGGTGCTAACCACTCCTGGGCTCATGATCCTGGGGGTTATAATAAAACAGGTTAATCAGGCCACAAGGAATACACCAGTAAGCAGAATCCTTTTGTGCCCTTTCATGACCTCTGGATCACTTCCTGCCTCCAAGTTCCTGCGGTGTTTAAGTTCCTGTCCTTACTGCTTTTGATGATAAACTATTATATGCACGAAATAAACCCTTTTCCTCCAACTATTATATGCACGAAATAAATCCTTTTCCTCCAAGTTGCTTTTGGACACAGTGTTTCATCACAGTAATAGAAACAGTAAGGTATCTGTGTGTGGTTGGGGACATGTGGGTATGATGCTGCTAGTGTGCAGGTCAAAGGTCAACCTTTTAATGTTAGTCCTTGTCTCCCCACATTATTTGAGATACCTTATTTGTCTCTGCCACTGAGAAAATTTATGCTAGCTGGTTTTGGAGCTGTTGAAGATTCTTCCATCTCTGCTTTCTATCTCCTAGTGGAGAGACACTGGGATTATATAGATACTTGAGATACTGCAACTGGATTTTACATGGAGATCAGAACTCAGTTTGTCACACTTGCTCAGCAAGCACTTGTACCCACTGAGTCATCTCCCCAGTCCCTATACATCTCTTAAATAACACCATCTGAATTGACTCCTTGAGGTACTCAGAATATGAGACCATCCCGCTAAAGATTGTTTATTGACTTATCCTCAAATGCTTGCCAACATGTCACCTTGTAAAGCTAAATATATTTTGCAGATATATTAAGGTGAAGGTGAAGACCCCCTCTCTGGGGAGACCCTCACTCAAGTCTCGGGAAGTCACAACCACCCAAAAACTCGCAAGACACCAAATCTAGACGCAAACAGCAGAGGCTTTATTAGGGAGAGTTAGCTGGCTAACGGTCAATTCGTCCATGCAGGAGCTGAATTGACAAAGACCGGCTGGCTGAAAGGCTTTTTAAAAGGGGAAAACCACAAGCCAGGGTAGTGAGGAGGGGGTGAGGAATTGCTAAGGAAACATAACATAAAAATAGCGGAAAATTCCAGAGGAGCCCAACCTAAGTGAGTCAGGGTCATGTGGAAAACACTCTATATACTCATTCTTCTCAAAAATGTGGTCTTGCCATGTCATTGTGGCCTTGCCCTGTCACTTGCTCAACTATTTCTCAGTTGCTCCTGACACAGCTCTGCCCTGTCATTGTGGTCACTAGTTTCTCAGCCCTACCTAGATGACTTGCATTCGTCTCTTCCAGTTCCTGAAACCAGCCAGTCTACATTTTTAGCTTGCTTCAGAGAAAATTTTCCATGTCCTTTAAAGTGAGGCTTAGAGAAAAGCCTATAAACATTTTATAAAATGATTTTTATATTTTTTTTACTCTACAAAGGTTCTTGAATTAATGAGAATGTCCTGGATGTTACAGATGATCCCAGTCCTTCCCTGTGTCTTTGAAAGCTGAGAATGGTTTTTGTAACTGTCAGTAAGTAATCAAATGTCACAAGCATTTCCCATTCAGAGTTCAGGGGAGGGGGCCAGGGAAGCAGGAGGGTGTATAACTTTTAATAAGATTGATCTTATTATTTATTTTTTTAACCACAACATAACCATCTTTTTTGTCACCTGAGACCTGGGGACTTCTCACAGCTTTTCTTCGCTACTGATTTTGAATCCCTTTTTCCATGGCCTATATAACCACTATTCCAACTGCTTCCAGACATTAAAATATATTTATTTGCTCTGCTATCTCCTTTCTCCTTCCTCTGTACATAAAGAGTTATCACTTTTATTGTTAATATACTCTTAAAGTCTCTTAAGAGGTAGAGTGAAGAACTATGGCAAGTATGTGCTCCATCTGGTTTCTCTAAACACAATCCTAGAATCTTCTTTTTTACTTCTCCAAGCCCATGAAGAACACTATCTTACTCCTTGCTTTCCATTGCATCCTCTTAATTCAAGGCTCAGTGAAATCAGGAAAAAAAAATGTGATTTTTATATTCCAACATTTAATCAAAGATTTAAGGCTTATATTAAACACAATATTAAAATAATATTAAATAATAATAAAGATATTAAAATAATATCTTTAGGGAAATATGAAGAATCCTAAACCTCTGCTCCTCCAAAGTAGTTGAAACCAAAGTGATATTTAATAGAACACACAATTTTAATTTAGACAAAGGAAACTCTCCTGATCTTTGGTTTGCAAAGAGACCCAAGAATTTCAGTTTCATGCAGGAAATTTAAGGTCAGAGATCAAAATTCTAAATCTGACTTTGCAGCAGAGTATCACCATTTCTTTAGCATCATGTTGTTCAGCATCGTATTGGCTACTGTGTATGTGTGTGTGTGTGTGTGTGTGTGAGAGAGAGAGAGAGAGAGAGAGAGAGAGAGAGAGAGAGAGAGAGAGAGAGAGAGATCTTCCCTTCACTCTTTGGACAGAAGCCAGATTTACACTGTGTATGGTGAAAGCACTTGAGTTCTTGTCTTTAACAAAAACTATGGTTTCTGTTTTCTTTATCTATAGTACTATTTTGCCTCAGCCTGTGGGGATTCGATTAGGCCCTAGGAAAGGGAGTGAAAGAATGAATGGACAAGAGACACAAAGGATGAGAGCAAGTCTGGGGTTCTGATCAAGCTCTGGAACTTTAATTTCAGGAGGCAGGTTATAAAGACACAGCAAAATGGGAATTTTAGGCAAGGGTCATAGCTTAGGGCAATCCCACTATTGAATCCTCATTGTCCAAGACCATTCCACTGTTGTCTCCCAGGAAGTGCCAGAAGTTCTTTAAGTTCTTGGGACCTGAGATCCTCTAAAGTCCTTTCTTAACCTTGTACTGACTAGGCTTTCCAGAACAGTCAGTAATTTTCTGGGTTTGGCTCCAGGCACAATTTACTATTTTTCTTTCCCTATTGTTTTGCTAATTTCTTGTGGAGATGAGGGTATTAAAATCCAAAAACAAAGCAGTAGAAAGGAAAGAAGAAAGAAAAGGAGAGGGAATCATTTTATTTAGATATGAACCAAATCTTAAGTTCTCCCAAGTGTTGGTCATAACTATCAAGTACTAGGATAAATGCAAATTTTACTCAGGTCTTTCTTTTGGCACCAGTCATGAGTCTTTTGAGGTCACTGTCAATCTATTTCAATAATTCTTCTAAAAACGGCTCTTGACTCTAAAACAGAAATGTATTTAATATGACCATTTAATCATAATTGTAAATTGTAAAGAATTTGTAAAACCAATCCTAAATTACTCCTAAAATTACTCTGCTGTGTGAGCCAATAGTCCTTGGAATAAATCACACTGTTGTTATTGTAACAAGAAACATGACACTTTCTAATCAGAAATCCCCACATTAAAACAATTGTTCTCCAAGAAACAGTTAATAACTTGATTAAACATACACATAGATATGCAAACACATATATGCATATACCTACCTCCATATTTGTGTCTGATATAGTGGGAAGATTCTGGTTATGTTTTAAAAGATATTTAAAATATTGTCAGTGTCATCCCATCAATAGTAAACAGAGTTTCTGAAGAATTATTTTAAATTTGGAATATTAAAAATGTTGAGTGGAAAATATTCTTAGAGTTCAGCTTGAGGATAAAAGAGGAAATAAACAAGCATTACAGCAAATTTTAAGTTATTTGTGAGCATTCACAGATGACATTTACTGGAACCTCAGCATCCAGTAAAGCCCTGCTTTGTTTATGATATTACATAAAACATTAATCTGACATTTTTGTAAAATTAAAAGAGTCAGATATGATTAGTTTGACAAAATGAAAATGAAAATATTTTGACCCAGCCATAGCTAGTCCAAAGCACATTAATTAGAAGGACATGTCAAGATACACTGGAATTCAAGGCTACAACCAAGGCCCTACCATTCATTTCAGCCTGAATTCAGTAAAGTTGTGGCAGAAGGAATTTCAAGTTAAACTTTGTGCTATCATGATGGCAGGTTAACTTATACATTAATACAAATTTCAAAGGAGTCTTACAAGTTGGCTTAAATAGACATGTATTAATCAGGATTCTCCCTTCACAGAAACATAACAACACTGTGTGTGTGTGTGTGTGTGTGTGTGTGTGTGTGTACACATACATGGCTATATATGAATATGCTATTATATGTATATATGATATATATATATATTCCTAGTATTTCTGTTGATGTAATGAAAGATATTGACTAAAAGCACTAGGGGAAAGAAAGGGTAATCACTGTCCATCACTGAGGGGAGTCAGGGAAGAAACTTCAACAGGGCAGGAACCTGGAGTCAAGGAGCCAATGAGATGATTGTAGAGGAGTGCTGCTTACTTACTGGCTTGCTCTCCATGGCTTGCTTAATCTGCGTTCTTGTAGAACCCAAGACTACCAGCCCAGAGGTAACACCACCTACAATGAATTCTGCCTTCTCACATCAAACAATAATTAAGAAAATGCTTCACAGGCTTGACTTGGTGTTATAAAAGCATCTTCTCAATGAAAGTATCCTCCTCTCAGAAGACTCTAGATCAGCAGTTCTCAACCTGTGTGTCATGACCATCAGAAAAAATATGTTCCCGATGGGTTTAGAAACTAAGACATTGCTCAGTAGCAAAAGTACAGTTAAAAAGTAGCAACAAAAATAAGTTTATGATTCGGGGGTTCCTACGACTACTGGAGATATGTGTTTTTCCCTGTTTCTGACCCATATGATGAGCACTGCTGTTCTAGATTGTGTTAAACTGACAAAAAAATTAGCTACCACATTTTAAATACATATATGTGCATGCATGTACACATAGATGAGGAGGAGAACTGGCCCATGTAGCTATAAAAACTGACAATTTGCACAGAAAGGTTGTTTGCAGCCTGAAGACCCTAAGATGCCAAGGATATATATAACTTGGACCAAGTCTACATTCTCAAACCAGGCAAGCCAGTGATTCAGCTCAGTCTGAGACCAAAAGTCTGATGAATTCAGGGATGTTTTGATGCATATTCTTAACTCCAAAGACTACAGACCTTAAAGTTCTTGTTTCAAGGTCAGGTGACATGTCTTCCTTGATTAATACCTGTCCAAGGTGAAGATGAGAGTTCCCTGCTCAGCCTGCTGGCTCACATGTACATGTCCTTCACAGATATACCCTTCAATAGCAATGTCTAATTCTCTAGGTATTCCTGAATCCATACAAGCTAACACCTAATCATACTGACAGTCTTACCCTGGCATTACCAAATGTGAGTGTGAGTCACAGGATTTGAAGACTTCAAAGTTTCTTAGAAATTGTTATATATTAGATATGTTCTAAAACTTTCGTATTAAAAGCTTAGATTAGAAACTCAAGGGAGATCTGGCTTGGAATGGAGCCATCTGTAACACAGGAGAACGTTCTGGAAGTTATATGGACTTTAGGGGTACCATGACAACATGGGCAGGTTTCCTGAGCTTGCAGACCATGTCTTTCTAGAAGAGAGTGGACAGATGAGAGGTTAGAAGAGATGAGAAAAAACAAGGGTACAATGTGGGGATAGTAGACAGATTGGAGAACTTTACAACAATTTCCAAATGTCTGTAAAGGTGAAACCAACTAAAGTGAAAAACCACACAGAAACTTAAGAAATGTTCCTCCTTTTGAGGCTAGTTTTGGTTCTACAGAAACACTGACCCAGAATCAGAACAAGGTAGTTAACACAAGGTAATCAGTCAACATATGGAGGAATTTTTTCTCAGTCTGGTTTTCTGAAATTAGGGAACTAATGTAGAGCCATCCACATCTATAGCTTTAGTGTGAATGTTGAAGCAGAATCTAGATAAAGAAGGGTCAACTGGAGGTTGGAACAAGGTAAACCAAATAACCCCGATGATCTTTGAAAACCCATTTTTTTTAAGCTATCTGTCTGTGTTGGAATGATGGGGTATGACCCATTCATAGAGCTGGGCTTATTAGGTGGATCACTAGTCAAGAAATCCAGAAAGATTGACAAGGGAATTTAAATACTTATTTCAGTTGGTTAATGTAGGTTTAAAAAAAAAGAAAGAAAGAAAGAAAAGAAAAGAAAAGAAAACCCGTCACTATACATAATTTGAAGTCTTTGCTCTAGATATACGCCTTTATAGAAACAAGCAATAGGGACAACCTACTGCTATATATATCATATGTAACAAGAATGTACTTATGTACTTGCCGGGCGGTGGTGGCGCACACCTTTAATCCCAGCACTTTGGAGGCAGAGGCAGGCAGATTTATGAGTTAGAGGCCAGCCTGGTCTACAGAGTGAGTTCCAGGACAGCCAGGGCTACACAGAGAAACCTTGTCTCAAAAAACCAAAAAAACAAAAAACAAAAAACAAACAAAAAAAAAAGTACTTACAAAAATGTTATCAAATTTGTATTTTATAAATAGCATGAAAGCTTGGTTTTACTACTATTTTTCCATTCATATCCTTAAATAATGTCATTATTTCATTTTTTAAAAGACAGAATAGCACTCTATAGCAGAGTGTAACCCAGAACATTGCAACCAATGCTGACTATGACTTTGCAGCTACCCAACTTCTGGTATTACAATTTTAAGGCAGAAGAGCATCTGTGTAGAATCTGTAAGATAGCTGACGTTTGCTTTGAGATACGGACGAGATATTGAGCAATACCCCATTTCTCTTCCTCAAACTGCTCTATACAGCATAAGAGACTCTCATAAAACTAGGAGAAAGGGGTTGTTTGGCCTACTTAGGAGGCTTCTGAAATAAGACAATCAACCTGGAATACAATCCTGAAACTCATGCTATGGTGTCGTGGTCACATGACAAGTGACCCCCAGCATATAAGGGAATAACACTCTGCTGCCACTCTGAACTGTTCTGAGCTAAAGTCCTAACTGCCATCCCTTTAGCTCAGCTTCAGTTTCTGCCTTTTCACAGGCCATACTGGCATGAGTGCTCACTTGTTTTCATACTTCATGTTGGATTAGGTTCCACATTCTTTGCTTTTCTCTTTTAGAAATATTTACTTCATGCTTTGAGATGATATTATAATTTTATCTTTTTGCCCTCCCCTTCCCTCCTTTAAATCCCTCAGAGTCTTCCTTCCTTGCTCACAGCCTCTACTCTTAGTTTTTAACTCTTGATTTTCTTTTGGGGGCTGGAGTCTGCGTTTGAACCCAGGCACTTTTAACCTTGGCTGCTCTGCGTTAATTATCTTGGTCAGCACCTGGTTTGAGTTGCCATCCTCTGGACCAGTCTTTGCAGAGTGCTAAAACAGTCTGATGGATCACTGTTAGGTTTATCATAAGTATTCAAGAGGATAGACAGAAAATAGTCTCCTTTGAAGTTATTATTGATGAGTCTTCAAGACAGTGTTTCTGATTCA